>NC_091015.1:12954609-13554609 GCF_041296385.1 Aphelocoma coerulescens
AAGCTTTTGTGAAATAATAAACTATTCCTCACTCAGAATGTTGATGGTATTATCTCCACTGATAGAGCATCTGTTTTCTACCTCATTAATCACGAACATTAAAATGCTATAAACCCTGTTCTTGAATCTTAAAGAAAAACTGTTTAGCTTATTTTGGCCTTATCTTTTTGACAAGCTCTGCCTACTGTAATGGCAGAATTGTTTTCCCTTCATGTCCTAATAATTTAGTGTATCTATGTAAAATTCAGTAATCTATACAAAGTAATTTTTTGTCCTTCTTTTGATCAGATTATTTCACTTTCAGAGAAAAAAAATCCACTGAAATGCAGATAAGACAGCTTCTCTGTGATAGTAACTTTCTTTTTATTTTTGCTTTGTTAAGTCTTTTAATACCCAAGCAGAACACCTGGGGTACCAACATGCCATTTAGACCTTGACCTGTGCTGAGTGCATTAGAGCTGCACTGCCTCACAAGACTAAGAGTAGAACGAAATTTTGAAAGCTCAACCTGAAATTCATGTTTGGCTCCCCTTTATCCTGGTGTCACCTCTAACAAAGTAAAAGTTTTATTACTGATTTCTGCAACCCACAAGATAATTCGTCTTCCTCTCTCAAAATAATAGACAGGAATTTACAAGACTGTAGTCAGGAATGCAGGTGATTACCATAATGAAAATAAAGAGAAGAGGTTTTTTAACAATTCAGCATTTTTTTCTCTCAAATTCTCTGTATTAAAACATTTTTAGTCACATTTCAACTGTACAAGCCTTCAGATATAATAAGTCAGACCTGAGAAAGAAGTAACAGAGAGCATGGCAGATTTCTGGATAGACAGTAATGTTTATTCAGATGCACAATATGATTTACAAAGTTCTTAATATGCTGAATTTGAAGCTCTTATTCTTCACCAGCACAATGGCACATATTTTTACAGCTTCCTTAGAAGGCCACTGGTAGGAATTTTTAAATGCACTGAAATGTCCATTAATCTAAGTTATAAACCAGTGTCTAGAAGTATTTGATTATTTAACTGGAAACTATAACTACTGTAAGAGTCATGTTGTCAGTGATCACCTCATACTTCCATGAACCCTTGTGTCTTTTATAAGGGAAGGCAAATGATTTACAAAAAAGGTGAACAGCTGGAGAATGAAACTGTGCCTTTTTTTGTCTTTTCTTAAACCATGTTTCTTCACATTTGTTCTGATGTGAGTGATTTGGATATAAAGGCACACCAACAAAAGCATAAAAGGTACAGAATTATTTGCAATTAATGGCATCCACAGGAAACGCCATGAAAGAGGGTGCAAGGTCAGCCTTGAAAATGAGAGTCTTAAGATTGTAACTATTCAAACAATTGCAAAATCACATTATTAAGGATGCATGTTTTGGGGTGGTTTAATGGCAATTGCTTTGTATTTGTGTTCTGTATTCCTAATTATCCATGACTTGGATTTGGATGAGCCTTTTAAATTTTTTCCACAAGAGGAGGTCTAGAAACTAGCTTTGGTAACAATATCTGCAATTCAGCATCTGCCACAGAGGTTTATAAAACCCGCCAAGTACTGAGCAAAAAAAAAACCAAATGAGTTGGCAATCTCACCTAAAAAAAAGCTGTTCTCCCAGTGACAAAAGCTGATACTTCAAAAAAAGAAACATTTTGTTCAGGACTATCATTTTTACAGTCATTCTCACATACTCTAACTTTTAGAGCTAACTCTTATTTCGTTTGAATCAAGTCTGATCTTGTTGTTTTGACTCAAATCAACAGCTGACCTCATTATATTTATGATTATCAGTGCACATATCACAGCTTGTGAAGTTCACAGCAGTGTCCTTGTCAATAGCTACAGCTGATTAAAAACTTAGAGGTCATCTTCCTTGTGCTCTTATCTTTCATTTTGATTAAGTAATTAGGAATTTTATGTAGTCAGTGGTTGAACTAGCCAGTGCTAAGTTCCTAAAGCAATTAAAGAGGTCCAGGAGAGGCTAAGTATTTTTTTTGATACATACAATTATGTTTCTGAAAATCAATCCAACCTTGGGAGTTGAGTAGGAGGGACAATTCAGGCACAGTTAAATATGTATTTATTTACCATCTGATGTATTAGACACAAGCACAGTAATATATATGGCACACTGCATCAAATATGAATTCAAAATAAACCTCATACATCCCAGTGATAAGCAAGAATTATTTCTGTAGTGCAGACATAAGCAGGGCCCAATGTGCCATCAATGGTAAATGGAATTCTGTCCCAGATCAGATTCTTGTGCCCAGTGCTGAGCTTCACAGGAATCCTTTATGCTGAGATCAATTGCTGCAGTACAGCCTCTCACATGTAGAGTTGCTGAGCCCATGCATGACCAGCCCTAGGAGGCTTTCCTTCAGGACTGGCAGCATTCCCAACACTTCTCAGCAGGGAGTACACAGGTGCCAGGGCGCTGCATAAGGTGAACAGTCTAAACCCAGGCGAGCTACCACAGGAGCTAAGACACACAGTAGAATCATAATACACAGCCAAATTAACTATCTCACAGTGAAAGAAAAAGGCTCCTTTTTCTGCCTGTGTGGAAAGCAAACAATAAGGTATTGCTTTACCTCAATTCAGTCCGCTCATGGTGTTGGACCACACAAGTTCCTGGATCACATCATAAATTATCAAAACTGAGCAAACAGTTGACTTCAACCTCAGAATCTTTAAGAAAAGAACCAGATGTCTTATCTTTGGTCTTTCTTTCTGTTTATGTCTCTATTGTTAAAAGTTGGCATTTTAACCTCACAGTGACATCTCTGCTTTGAGGAGGGCCACAGTAACACACCTGTCCACAAGCTGGGAAATCCTGCTCTGGTTGATGATTACCACTCTATTTTTGCTCTCTCATCCCATTTGAGTTACACCCAAAGAGAATTAGCACATGCACAACTGCAGGAATCTTGAATACATTTTGATTTACTACACACATGCTAATCTGGCTCAGGAGCCCACAGCTGAGATAACACCTTTAAAATTGCTGAGTGCTCTAACCTTGGCCTGTGATACAGAGATGATGGAAATAACTTCTGCTGATAAGCTAAACTGTTGAGGACAAGAATAGGTTGCTACATAGAGAAATCAGTTTTCAATTAATTATAAAGCTGACAGAAAGATTAGTAGAGTTGATGCAAATATTTGACCTGGCCATTTAGAAAGCCCCAAGGTATCTCTCAAACCAATAGCCGAATATCACAAAATCAAATCTGCAAAGCGCAACAGATTTGATTTTGGAACTATTCCTAACCTTGACCTCCATCAAAAATAGGTGTTGTTACTAGCACAGGTTTGCACAGTGTTTTATAGTTTAGGATTGCAAAGTAGTAATGATTTAGCCTTTCCAATAGCCCAGAAAAGTGGGCAGTCTTTAGGCATGTAAGTACAGAGACATTGAGAGGATTGCCCCAAACCCTTTGCAAGGAATAGGAAACAGAAATTGTAAAAAAATCTCATTTATGATACTCAAGCATGGAACTTTAATATTAATTGATCATTTTCCTCAACTAAATGCAAATACACACTCCTTTCTGCTCCTTTAGATTTTTGTTGGTCAGCATTTGAAAACACCTCTGAAAGCCCTGTTTTTGACAGTAGGCTGCAGGAACATCAAGGCAGAACTGTTGTGTGTCTAACCCTGCTGTAGAGCTCTGGGGCCATGTCAGCCCAGCATTACACTGGAGCAAACCTCCCCCATCTCACACAGCTTCAATGAAGCTGTTTGCAGACAGACATGCTGCCAGCAGCTCACACTGGAGGACCTAAACACTCTTCAGACACACTGGAGTGCTCAAACTGATCTGCAAATTCTCCCAGCACTGCCTGAGGAGCAGGAACAGCTCTGCGCAAACCTGACCATGGGGGTTTTAGCTCAGTGCTGCCTTGCGTTCCTGAGCTGCCTGAGCAGTTCTGTGGTACCTCTGCTTTGGATGGCCACAGGAGATAGTGCTGACCACAGCAAGAGTGCTTCCCAGATCATCCTTTAAATCATCATACAGGGTTTTCTCCTTTAATTAATGCTTCCTACACCTGAAACCTTTTCTTCTCCCGTTAGTTAAACCAAGATTCCATTAATAAACTGAGGCTCAGAACCAGAAACATTGGACTCATAATGTCTGTTATATACTTCATTAAGTACTGCTGAACCGATCTATAAATGTAGGCTCATGGAAAGAGAAATTCCTGCCACACTACATATTTCAAGATTTCTGCAAAGCTATCATAATCTCACAGAATATTCCACATTGCAACAAATATTTCTGGATTATAGGAGTTTCTGGAACAAGAAAGAACATGTAGGTCTTGTGAAAGTCTCTCAATGTTTTGTTCAACTTACAAAGAAATGTGTCCTCTTACTGAAATCTCTGTCCCATAGCTGGACAAACAGTGCTTGAACTCCAAACACTGCAACAGCTGAAATCCCACAGTATTTTTGTCACCACTAGCCCCACAAACCAAAACCAAAGCAAAAACGAGTCTGCTCCTGGCTGAACTGGTTGGAGTTTTGCTAAGTTAGTCTCAATACAGAACTGACAATCAGTTGTTCCCAAATGCTGATAATAACAGCAATAAAAAGAGTGACAGTAATAATAATAATTATTATTATTATAATGATGATATAGCTACCTAAAGCTGTATTTAAAATCACTTAAACAGAATAAAACTGATAAAACCAGATTCAGCATGTCACAGTCTGATGCATCCGCCCAGGAAATTCAGAAACACTTAGCTCACCACAAAGCAAAGAGAAAACAATGAAAACACTTGCAACAGTTTCTTGTTAATGAGATATTTATGGGCCAGTGCTTAAAGTGGAAAAAAAAGAAGAAGCCAGAAGTGCTGATTAGTGTTCTTTTCAAAGTTAAAATGTTGGGTTTCAGTGTTTCCAAATTAATTACTACATTGAAAATTTTAGTGAATCCAATCATGGTCACAGAAATGGGACATTAAAATAAACCCTCCAAGCTGAAGGAAAGCCACAGCTGATGTAAATCAGCAAAGTTACACTGATATCAATGGAATTATACCAAATTGCACCCACTGGCTTTTAGTAAAAACAGCAACAAGAAGATGCAAAGGTATAAATAGAGATGCCTGAAAGCTAAAGGAAGACATTTAAAAATACTGAATAGAATACATAAAACCTGAATGTCTGACTCCTACCTCAAGCCCATGCAGTCAGTAGAGACTTGAGGACAGCTTGGCTGCCTGTATGTAGGATCCTGTATTGTGGTGAGGCCAACCAACCCCGAACCTCCAGGTATGCTTCAGATTAAAATTCCATTGTCTGTTACAGAAGTTTATAAACCCTTTTTACAGGTGAACACACACACACAAGTGCCTAAATTTAGGCAACTGAATCTGCTGAAGGTCATTCCTTCCTGAACACCAAAGGTAGTGGAGAAAAACAGGCACTACCCCACAGCACCTATCTCACTTCCATTAGAATATAAAGCAGCATTAAAGTGAACCATTTTTCAAACAGCAGTTAAAAAAATCAACACTTTCTTTTTAATTCTGAATGGAGCCAAATTTGTAATTCTCAAGTGCTTTCCCAGAATGAACCTACCATCTCAAAAGTTCAGTGCATTTGTTTTCAACATGCACTCATTAAAGTAATATGCTTAAATGTTTCATACCTTATCTGATTGGTTTTCTTTTGTCTTCAATTTCCTTTTCATGAACACCAGGACATATACCTCCAGAAGCATTAGAAATGGCTTTCATTCCTGTGCACACATGCCTTTCAAACTTTTCCAGTATTTGTAAAAAAGAAAGAGGATATTTTCATGAGTAATGGGCTGCTACTGTGAGGGGGTAGTCACTGAGGACTGAAGTGCACTAACACTATAGCTCACAAAAATATGTTTCCATTTAGTTGTGACTGAATATCCCATTTGCCTGTTCTTTTTTGCCTGAAATATCAAATTCTTTACTGCATCTGAATGTTTTGGATCATGGTTAAAATTAAAAATAAAGGGTATCCACATCTAGCTTTTCTTGTGTGCCTTTCTCTGAATTCTGTTCACTTGCCTCATCCCTCTTTCTCATTTTTCCCCAAACCATACCTCACCTAGTGAAGCCTCATTATTTTTTTTTCAAACACTGCTTGAAGAAATATGTTTCACAGAGAAGGTACAGGAGCCAAGTGTAGGTGTTTTTCCCATTTATGCAAACAATGTCATAAAGACAAAACTCACTTGTTTTCCAGTGCCTGTTTATCCCACACTGCTCTAGTGCAATGAAGTGAAGCTCCCCATTCCCTTGAGCTTACATCACCACTTGAATGACACAAAACTGTAACTAATTTTTCAGCACTGCAGATGACTGGTGTCTTAGTGTTGCTTTAATTTCTCTATCACTGTCATAGAAGCTCACCCTGCCCCTCGCAGTTGTGGCACTGGTTCCTGGGTTTACAACATTAATCCTACTGGATCCCTTTTGCCTGGTTTCCTCTGAACCAATGCTCCTTCATGCACAGGTCCTCACCCCTCCCAGAGCCTGGAGGAAAGAGCTTGCTTGGGTGCTCTGGTGGCTGCCCCAGAGGCTCCTGGAGCTGCCAGATCACCAGTGTGGCAAGGCTTCTCCATCACACCTCCATCCTGCCCTGTGTCCACCCACTGCACTGTCTGAGGAGCCCAAAGGTGCTGCAGAGCCAGACAAAGTGGGATGAGGGAGATTTCTGCATTAAGGTCACCCCTAATGGAGTCTGGGGTAGACTGCTGTCTACTCTTTCTTCACAATTCCTTTGCATCAAATAACATGTAAAGGTGTAAAGACCTTACATAACAAGTAAAGAGACCACAAATTAAGACTACAGGTGTCTTATCTAAACAAAAGAGAGAAAATTAATTCCTTTCTTCTTTTTCATCTCCTTTGAATTGCTGTTATTTCTTGTACCATGCAAATGTTTTCCTCCTGTCACCACTTCACCACAGTAGATTGCATACCTCCTGACATGCAGAGGCTTACTACCAGCTCTCTCCAAAATGCTAAGGTGAGCTGAATTGACTCTCCTTTTGTTGTGTTAACAACACAGGAATAGAAAATTGTAAGACTTTCTTAAAAATATACTTGTATTTCCTGCTTTCAGTCTTGGCTGCAATCCAGAAAAACAGAGACATATGAGAAAATGGTAAAGATGTCATTTAGGGAGAAGGAAGGATTACTTTTCTGCATCTTAAAAAAAATCATTTATTCTCATATTTTACTTTCTTTCCAAAATTTTATAGGGTTATTTACAGGGAGTTATTTTTTTCTTTCTCTCAGGGCATGACACACACCAGGAGCAATGAGATTTGGAGCACCACACTACTTAGAAGCCTCAGTCCCAAACCAGCATCCATTTTTACCAGGTAATGTAGACACATTTTCAACATGCCTCACCCCTAGAGCTAAAGACCAGCGAGGAGTAATGCAGCCAGGTCATTTTCAACTGCTATTTTAGCCACTCCATAGACTAGCACAATAAAACCCTTTGAAAGTAATTGCCAGATGTTGATAATTTTAATGGTTGTAAAGGAGACCTACAGTGACAAACCCATTGCCTGTCTGTGCTGCAAAGATGAAAACCCATGTGCAGAGCCATTCCCTGTCTCATGGCACAGACTACGCACTACAACATTAAGTCATGGAAATTAATGGATAGCCAGAGTGATTCAACTGCAACATTTCTGCTTTGATTTACCCCAAGCAAATTAAGTGGTGACCCATCATCTTTGATGAGGAGGTTTTTTTAGTTTGACCATCCAGTAATCTGTGTAAAAGATGGACAACTACAGTATTTATCAGCCCTTAATGTCAGAGTTGCAGAGAATGCAAAGAGAGCAGAGCAGAAGACAGAACAGACAATCTAAATATCCTCTTGTACCGGAGACACTTGTGCCAATGATCAGAGAAACTTCTTGGCATCATGTAAAACCAAGGAGAGGAAAACAAATTAGGCTCTGTTCAAGATTCATCTAAAGATAAACATGCTGGAAAAAGAAGTCCTGGCAAACAATCTGTAAATTGTAGTAATTTTATTTACTATTTTTGTCCAATAGTCTGTGTCATCAGTCTTAAAGCTTCTTCTTTTCCTACTAATTTTATTGTTTTCTGACTAATGGAACTTTAATCATATTTTTAAGACAAATATTTTCCCTTTCAGAGACCAGCCTTAAAAAAACTGTTTCACCTTGGCCTCAGGAGAATGTGCAAATTCATTCATTTAATATCTTGTAGCAGCAGCACCTTTTCTTTCCTTTTTGTAATTTCTTTTCTCATTAGCCACTTCTGTGTTTCTGCATATTTCCAATGGTACTCACACATTCTTCTGCTATATACATCCTACTTTAAAGTCCCTTACTCTATAATTTTTATATTGAAAAGATAGTAGAGCCCACTGGATATTTAATTTTCCTGTGAGAGTCTTCTCTTTTTGGTAAAGTGATGTTGAATAAGGGCAAGAGGAATCATTAGGTGCTTAAATAAGTCCCAAATAACATGTTATGGAATTCACTGTGGAACTTATACTGGAGAAGGTTATTTTACTGCTTAATAGATCTCGTTATCCCCCCAGAAATTTGTGTTCTTTATTACAGTAGGAAGAACAAGCTACACAGAAATTAACAGGAACAATCAAAGAGCCAACACAACAAATATAGAGAAAAAATACTTTTTCATCTAAAATTTCTATGAGGACCTTGCCTTGTCAAAGGACTGTACTGTTTGAGAAGCACAGGTCTCAAAGGGAGTAGAGCAGTTAATGATAGAGGTAACTCAAAACATATGATCATTTCTGAAATGTTTATAAATATTATTAGATTTGAAGCCCAGAAAAACTGTTGTGATTATCTAATCTGACACTGTGCATATCAGGGGAGCAGATCTTAATATAATTTCTGCAGTGACTCCAGTGTCTGAATAAAAGCATTTATTAAAAAGACACATTTTCATAAATTAAAAATATTCCTAATGATATATAATCTGTCAAAATTTACACAATATTAGCCCTTTGTTTACTTCCTCTTACTGTTAATATTTGCAGTCCATTTCTCCTTTATACATCAATCTTTTAATTTTAGGGAAGTTTCTTACATTTAGTTTTCTTTGCATCACTGTGATCAGATCACACCATTTTTATGAGTGAATTTCACCTCCCTCATGAAGGTACTGGTTGATGCAATAAAATCATTTCTACCCCTTCGTTTGCACAGTAGGTCTCATAGACATTATGAGATGGAGTATCATCATTGTAGTTTTTCCAATTCCATCATTCCTGTAATCTCCTTTCTGAAGCATAGATGCCCTAATGGGACTCAGCATTATGGCAGGGATGTTACTTATTGCATTTGCAGGATGCCATTCCCTGTTCCTGCACAGCTTTCTCTAGTTTTATCCAGAGATTTTTATTTTTATTATAGGGTCAGGGTAGAATCATATTCAGCCAGGTCTTTAGACAAGTCTTGAAGACATTTCTTACCTTCCAGAGCATTGCCTGACACACTGTAAACTTGACCTGTGGTTTTCCTTTCCAGATGTGTGATGTTTTATTTGGCAGTATCAAAAGCAATCTTTTCAGTGTTTTTAGCCAAAAAATTCACACTGATCTGTGTTATTTATTTGTCCTATTAATAATTTCTCTAGTAGTCTTTGTGATATATATGTATTACCAGCATTTATTTTATACTTTTTTTTTATATTACTGACTGAAGTATTAAATAATATTTAGCCTAGAAATTCATCACAGCATGATGAATTCCCATACATAACACTTGGAGATCTATCAGTAAACCAGTTTTTTATTTAATTTAGAACACTATATTATGATAATCATTCTTTTCTACTTGACAGTTTCCATACTTCTGTGTATTGTCTACATCATTTTTTCTTTCTTTTGTGGCTGCACAAACCTATAAATAACTTCTGTTTGAAAGCCATGAGTCTAAAAATAGAGTGGAATGGAGCTGAATACTCTAGGACACAATACACATTGTTATTTTGCTAAACAGGTAGAGAGGGGGAACATATATCTAACAGATATTTGAATGTTTTCTCAAAACTTCCTTATTTAAAAGAAAAAGCTCTAAGGACTTGTGAAATATCCAGACATCCAATCCACTTTAAGGTAAAATTACAGTTTGTGTCTAGTAACCTCTACTTTTACAGTGTTTTCATAGTTATTTTACAGAAGGCACCTATGAAGGAGGGGAGATCCAGCCTAATTCCGAGGTAGATTTCTCTCTTGAGCCAGGTTATCTAGACTAAAAGGGTTTTCCAGGCTCCCTATGCAAGGAGAGATGTGCAGCTTCAGACCATTTTAGATAACTTAATTCAGATAACTTTAGAAAGGGATTATGTTCTGAAGGCAACTACGTCTCTCTGTAGAAGCCTACATTATTAGTTCATGTTAAACAATTGTTTGTAAAAGTTGAGATGAATACAGATGTAGGCACTTAAACTTTGACAGATGACAATTCCTGCTAGAGCCTTACAAGGTAGACCTCCTCCTTCCACTGCTACATAGAGAAATTCCACAGGTGCCCACAGTCTTCCACAAGAGCTTCACTAAACATATGCACAAGTGAGATACCTGCATTAGTCATATTATTTTTATCGAGTATTGTTGCAATTTCAAATTCAACATGTCCTATTTTTCAATAAAATCTTACAAATTGCATCATTTTTTGCAATCACTTATTTTCCAGATTAGCCTTACACCAGTTTTTCCAAAGAGCAGTGACTTCTCTTTCATTACCAATCAATACCATCATGTTTGACTGATTTCTGAAGGATTTTTTAAGTTCCTCAGTGCTGCAAGATTTGCAAGTAAAAGAAATTCAGTCTCCTCCTTCTGACTTCTTTGGCACTCAAGGGTGCCAGTTCTGTTGATTTCAGAAAAATATTTAACTTCCACTGTTTAAGTTTAAGGTCCTCCCTATCTGCTAGCTCAATAGAAAGTATTTCCTTAATACTTTATCATAGGAATACATCATCCTGCTTTTCTTCAGGAACAGATCAAAAAAAATATTTGTTGAACACTTCCTTTTCTATGTTGTGATTACTACCCTTATCTCATGTCATACTGATACAGTTGTTGAACTGTTGTTTGTTCCTGACACACTAAAGAAATTCTTTTCTGAGATTCCCTGATTGGTTTTCTGCTTTTTCAGTGATGCTTATTAACATTTATTAATATCAGCTTAAACTTGTCCTAAAAAGTAGAATACTATGATCTGTGTGATCCCAGTATCTTAATGCACTTCTTCTTTGCTTTTGGCCATGTGCACAACATTTCAGAGCATTGCCTTTCTATTCACAGTACTGAATCAGAAGTTTGTAAAACTCCTACTGTTTGTTTCTCTTAAAGTAGATTTTGCTGTTAAAACAAGCAGGTAACACAGTCAGTCAGTAGTTCTGCATCTCAGTTTGCTCCTTTCAGTTTACCCCAGCTGCTCACATGTCAATCAAAACCACTTGTTATGAATAGATTTGATGCCTGCAAAGATTAACAAATTGAGACCCCATGACACAATCCTGAGACACAAGTGGAAGGATACAACATATGGAAGCCAGGTTCTGGTTCAGCTCTGCCTACTCTGTCCAGATGTTTTCAGGGCCCCAGATACATCAAACTCCCCTCAGTGTATCACACTGTCAAATAGAAAAATCAAAACACTATGAGAAAGGCTATTCCCCTATGTCTGTAACCTTGCTGAAACCAGATAAAGCCAAGAATACACAGGTTTACAGTCAATTTTCTAATTAAAATACGAAAGATTCTGACATTCTTTAGATTCTGTAGGACTGCAGAAGAGTCTGATTTCCATATTCCAAAGGCAAAAGAAATGTGCATGTATTCTTATAAGACTACCTTATAAACTACTTCTAACCCCCACCTAAAAAGTTGCTTGTCCTGCTAACACCCTTACTCCCATATAAAAAACGTGACTTTTTGGAAACTTTCATAGGGAATCAAAGTGAGTGCAAGGAATACCAGTTTGACCTCTGTTGCCCTGTTGTATGTCTCAGACCTTCCAAGTGACCAACAGAGCAGTTACAGGATTTTTATATCGGGTTGCCTATTCCACCTCGTATATGCCTGCTCTGCATATATGTCTGCTGACAGGGTCTTTAATTACATGATTTCATAACTTATTTTCCATTCAGTGAGTGAATCAGCAGTATAAATGAGGCAATATTTTCTTTTTCCTCTCAGCATTCACGGTGCAGTTTTAAGCCCCATTTACTGGGAATCATCCAAACCTTACCCAGAAGATGGAGTCACTTATTATCTTATGAGTGTTTCTGTGGGCATGCCTGTGCCATACAGTGAAGGGTGGCATTAAGACTCTGGAGAGTGCTGCCCGAGCCAGCTCTTGAACCAGAAGCTGTGTTGCCACATCAGCAGGGTGCAGCAAGTGAACTAATAACCTTCCTTGGAGCCAGAGCTCACTAGTAGGGGTGCAGTACTGTACCAGCACAGCTGTTTTACTTCTGATACCTGCATGGTTATGGACATTTTGACAATCTCATGGCTAGCTGGAGACATGCTGTAAACATGCCCAGTGGTACTCATCACCACAACATCAAGATTTAAACACGTACAGTGGCAAAGTACTTTGAAGCGTGTATCAAGCCACTTCACTATTCTTTAACTTCAGTTTTAGAAACACTGGGTAATTCTTTGCATTTCCTTTTCCCACGAAGGACCCTAAAAGCACTTCTTTTCAGAAAACTGATATTAATTTAGAAACTCTAACTCACACTATTCTGAAGACTAAAAAGCAGCTTCAAAGCATTTTCAGAATAGATCAAGAAAATTTTCAAGACATTATGCTTTCACTAAAACAAATATCTTTTCATATTTTTTTTCTGTAAGGGAGATTGGTTAAGCTTTCAAAAATTTTAGTGATATTATTTTCTTTCTTAAAGAAGTTAAGGTTCTGAGGACTGTAGTGGTTGGTGCTAGCTTCACATATCACTACTCTATAACTTACAAGGAACCCATATAGGCAAATATATGCCGACATCAGTCATTAGAGAGAATGTCTGTATTTTGGAATTTATATTTATATATCATATAAAGTGTAAATGATAGACTGTGCCCATTCCACTACCAAAACACATTCAAGCTTTTCTATAAGAGATACAAATTAGTCATGAGCCAGCAGGTTTGAGAAACACAAAGAAGTAAATTACAAAGCAATGTGCAGGGATTTAGCTGCATGACTCCCATTAACATCAATGGGATTTAAGTGTGTGACTCCCTGTGCACCACTTTGCAGATTTACCCTAAATTGACTAGCGTGGTAATTCCTAGACAGCATGCAGTGGGGAAGTGACTGCTTCTGTAAACACAAGGGACTGTTGATTCTCAAACGTCTCCATGCTGTACTCAACAAAGAACAAGCATTCAAAGAAACATTTTATTCCCTACATCACAGGAGGACAGGAAATAAAGACACAAGCTCAGAACTCCATAGGGGACTCCAGTTCCAGAAATGTCATTTAGGGAAAACAAAACTCTCTTAATGATCCCTGATACTGTCAGATTCCTAACCTTCTGAGCCAAAAAAATACAATCCTTTAGTACCACATAGGTACTGAAGCACCAAAAGAGAGCAATTCCCTAGTTCCTGTACTAAAATGGCCTGAGAAAACATAGAATCACAGACTCATAAAATGATTTGGATTGGAAGGGACATTAAGGATCATATAGTTCATTCCAGTATTCTCTTCGACACTGTTCCACTTGAAAAATTGATCACAAAGAGTTTTATTTGTTTTCTACTAAAAAAGGTTTATTCATTTGCTTCCCTCTGCTCTCATAAATCTTCTCTCATTCTTACATTATTAGGTAGCTAAAGGTTTCATAATTAGGTACTTAAATCTAGCTCACCTTTTATTACCTTTACATACGAGCTGGAACAGTTGTACTCCTGGCTGAATAAGAGTACAGGCCTCATTTGCATTGTGTATTTCCCAAAGCAGAGCACACGATTTCAGTAAAGGCAAGAAACACAGTAGGTGGGACAGAATAATATTAGCATGCAAGTGGTTTGTGATTTGAGGGGGATGGAGATAGTCAATGGAAAATGTTGAAGACATTTTAGAAGTCATGTTAGCAATAAAAATTATGTACTTTTCTTCTAACTGAGCCATCATTTTTAGATTTTCAGAGCTACCTGAAGTTTTCTGTCCTATAAACCAAACTGCTGCTCCTCGATAGATATCAATCTGACAAAAGTCAATTTGGAGATAGTACTGCTTCCTGAAAAGACAGTATAATGTTGTAAACTTGCTGTATAAATACAACAGCAAAGGAAAGTAAAGAGGAGCAAAGCAAAGCTCTTCTGATTGTATTATTCTTTCTGGCAAGTTATTATGTTGCTGTTTATATTATGCCAGTTTCCAAAAGCCTCAGTAAGAATCTGGCCCATCTTGTGGGTGCAAAATTAAGACAGGTGAAGCCTAAAACCCCAAAAGAAGGGCTAGAATATTGTGACAAAACACACAGATGTAAAAAGCCACAGACACTGAGACAGATACAAGTACATCTAAGCATGCATCATTACTTGCCTGCTGCACTCCACTGTACAATAAACTAATTTTTTCCTCAGAGAACCCAAACTTTCCCTTATACTTGATGTACTAGCTCTTCAATATTCTCAGAGTTAAAATATGGAGTTCAGGTCTACTGGAATGAGTGAAAGAGTTGTTAAAGGACAGACCTACATGGCATCGGCTTCCTTCCATACTCTTCATTCAGTCTTTTTTTTGAGCCTGGGGGAAGATCAGCAGGTATCTATTTCTACCCTGTATTATCTAAGCATTCTCATTTTCATCTTCCCATTTGAGGAGTAAGTAATACTTCTGTATCACTTAGCTCCTCTATTAGCACTGAATCTCCTGAGCCCCTTTAAAGTGGATTCTCAGATTAAAATCAGCTATCTTCACAGTCTCTTCATTCAAAATCCACTGAAATGCACTGAAAAGCACTGAGAGGTAACCGTATGTTGGATAATTATCCTGATATCTCAGCACAGTGAAAGGATACACACATCCCTTTCATGTCTGTGTCATTCTAAGGGGTTAGCAGTTCAGATCTGCTCCCTCTGATTCAGAAACTAAAAGCAAACCTATCCCTGACTTGCTGTTTTTCAAACATACTAAAAAAATCAGCGTATTTTTAGTATAGCATCTGTGAGAACAAAACACAATTCACCCCCACTCAAAGTATTACCCCTGCTGAAAGAATACTCATTTTTATCCAAGAATATTCCTTTCCCATTGAAAATATTCAAACTGTTACTGGATTGACCAGTAAAATCCTCTGTAGTCACTTCTACTGATGAGCTAGTAGGGATGTGTGCATATGTGCATATTCAGGCACCTCACTGTCACTTGCAGTTCTGAAATTTATGGTGTTAGAATGAATATTGTGGATATTAAGACATTCTCAAGGTTTTCTATTCCAGCAAGCCTCTCCACTGCCCTTCATCTGGCTGACAGTCTATAGCCAAATTCATCATCTTTTTACTTAGAGCCTCATTCCTGGATTCATGGAGATACAGAAGATACTCTGCTGTATTTCCTTATTTTTTATGTCTTCATGCGAAGAACAATTAGCAGGAAAAACCTGAAAAACCTGAAAATGTGATTTCATAAGGTTGAAAAGCAAAACTATAAAAATCACCTACCTAGTTGAAAGTAGTTTTTGAAGCGCAGTAGTTAGTTGCTATACCTAAACAATTAGCTTTTTTTACTGAAAGAGTGATCCTTCAGCCACCCTGGGATCTCTTGAGAACTTTGCCTCTGACTTCTGACCGCTTGGGGCTACAGAATGTGTAGAAAATCCTATGAAAGTGACATCAATCAGAACATCTTGTGTTCTGCAACTGTCTGTAATCAAGAGGACTCTTGAATTTCAGCTGTGCTCGGCTGTGTAACTGATGAACAAAGTCTGTACCCCTCTCTCCTTCCATGTTAAGAAATACGCCCAGCTAAACCTGGCCACAGAAGAATGTCACACACAAAAATCAGTCTACCATCAGACTGACGTTTTGTTTCATGTGGTGGAGAACTCATGCTGGTTGCCCTGGAGTGGGGGACAGTTAATGAATACTTTCTCTCTACCTGATCAGCAGCAGGTATGAGAGAAACAGGCTCCCTGCCAGTTTCTTCTTCTTTATTTCCTCCCTCCTTTCCCATTTTCTCGTCATTGTCTATTGTCACAAGGAATTGAGTAGTTTCCAAAAAACAACCTCAGCAGTGTCCAGCAGGAACTGAAATGAAGCATGGGCAAGAGCCTGAGCTCCCAAGGACACACTGATTTGCAGCCCCGCTGCAGCAGGGGATGCTGGGGACCTCACCTGGATCAGCAGCAGACTGCCCAGCCACTTGGCACCTGGCTTGAAATGTGATGGTACAACAGCCTTCTTGTGACTCATAGAAATATAAACTGAATATGTAGTTAACTCTTCTATGGGCTGGCATTAGCAATACACTGAGATACATTCTGAAACATCAGTCTTCCTAGATCCCCAGAGCAAAGGCCTATATCTCAGTCAAAGCCATTGGCACCTAGAAACTACATATACTTTCTAAATATAATTTGGAAAGCAGGACTGAATGTCTGCATCCAGCCAGAAAACATGTATAGCCTTACATAAACCCATTCTTGAACTCTTTATCTCCTGAGTTTGCTGAATTCTTCACATTATATATCTGGTTTCAAAAGTTTCAGTCAGTTATAAAACTATGAAACTATTTTATTTTTCTCTAGTAAGACTAACATGAAGTATTGTACACCATGTGTGGCAATTGTTTTGTGACATAGAGACTTGTTGAATAGAAATTCAAGTAAAATATTTTAAATTTCAGATAAGAACAAGAATTAAGAAACAAGTGTCACTATTGTCAATAGATTCAAATCTTCCACCGTGGTTCTACATATCCTTTTGTTACAGCTATGCTGATCCCTCAGCAAGGACTTAGAAAACCTCTTTCTTTTCTGTTCCTGGAGGCTTTCAGTAGCATAATGAAAACTCCAAAACAAGGACTTCTGTATCTACTTTGTAAAAACTTATTTGGCAAGCATCTTTCAGTAGCAGGAAATAACTGTTAACTGATAGCAGATAATCAAAATGTCTAGTGTTCTGGTCACCGAAATTACTATGGTATTCATCAGGTAGAAGAAAAAGAACTCATTTGTGTTAGTAACTATGCCAAAAAAGGTTGATACTGTAAAGTCTAATGGAGCACACACTGTATACATAGCTTTAATTTTCCTGGAAAAGCTACAATCAGATAAAATATATTCATTGGCTTTAAAGCTCACAGAAAGCTATCCAAGACAGTCATTGTAAATCTATCATTCAGTGATGTCTGCTGTATTTTACTGACTCTTTGATTTTCATTTCTATATACAGCTTCAGGTGGAGACATTTTGGCTGGCGTTACTGTGATAACACTAATAGGCTTCTTGCACCATTTTTGACTGCCTAACAAAATAATTTATTACCTTCAGGAAGTTACAACACAGAGAACAAACTTGCAAGGTTACAATACATTAAAGCTTTGTACAGGCGTTTTGATTTCTCAGAATCATGGGCTGAGTATCCAAAGCAGGAAAAAAAGACAACAACCTAGCTGCTTGAAACAAGAGAACTTTTATTATTAGAGTGAGGTTGAAATTTCCAGCACTGACATCACCCATCTCTTTTCATGTATTTCGATTTACAAAAATAAGAGAGGGCATGGTAGGAAGATAAAACAGAAAGGAACTTGTCCAACTGACACCCAGGGTAATAAAATGATAAATAATAATGCTGTGTGCATGTTGACAGATACTTGTAATATTCAGTGCCCTGTATGCTACCTTCAGCATAAAAATGGGTCAAGAGCTATGAGGCACAGTGTGTTGGTATCCAAGTCTTTATGTGCTGTGCTATTGATGGAACTTTTGAGCTGCCTCCACTGCTTGGAGACAAGCTTTGACAGATGCAAACCACAACTGTACACAGAAGTGCTGCTGTTGACCTGGACACTTTTTCTAACACAGACTGTGCAAGCTTCAAAAAAACAAGGTTCATTTATGGGGAAAGCAAGCTGTTCACCATACTGGGGCTGGTAAAGTTTCCTTCCATCAACTACCTCAGTACTCTACAAGTCATAAACCAGTCTCTAGAAACACAAACTTCCTTGCCAGGGCTACATCTCCAATCTTTATAACAGAAACTGAGAATGGCCATGTTTTGCAGTTGCTAATTTATGACTCTCCTGGGTATGTTGTAGCAATTCTTCCATCTCACATTTGCCTAATTTGGCACTCCTGACTTAAGAAAATGCTCAGTTCTACTCCCTGTAGGAATTATGCCTGGGAAAAGAGGCCCGAGTAGGTCCCAGCAGGAAAAAAGTGCCCAGTAATAAGGTAAATCCCACTGTAGATAGAAAGGCTACATTCCTTCCACACTAAATCAGCTGAAAACTACTGTAGTATGCATTGCACTTGAGGGGGTTTCATGTTTGAACTTGAAAAGTGGCCTGAAAGTGGTCAGAAATATGTTTTGAGACATCAGCTTTATAAAGTAACAGAATTATATGAAATTATGGCTGGAACTGTACAGCAGATAAGAATGCCCTTGAACTTGGCTAACTTCTGAAATAGTTACTCATTCAAAAAAAAAACCTTATAAGGTTTTTACTGCTCCTGAACTGTTATAAAACGTATAGCTTGAAAAGTCTTCAGTTAGGGGAAAACTTGAATTAGACATTGGGCTTTTGCATTTCAAGAATTTATATCTTCTAGTGGTGCTTCTGGTCTCCCATATGAATAAATCCTCAGCATATTTATATCTAAGAGAGAAGATAATCATAAAACTTTCAAATTCTAAGTTCATTTTTAGTCAACACTTTTCAAAGCACATTTTTACTAGGACACATCTTTTTAAAAATTCAAAAGAAATCCAAGGAAAATTAATTGTATTTTAATTACTTAGTTCTTCCTTTTCAAGACAGCTATAGTGTATAAAAGTTATGGATTTCTTTTCTTTTCTAATTATGAGATTGAAGACAGGAATTTTTTAAATTCTGCAGAAATATTGAAAAGTTTAAGCAAACAGAATTTCAGTGAAATACTCACTATTTATTTTTGCCCTTATATCTCAACAGGTTACAAGCAGACAACAAATAAAGCCTCTGCTAAAAAAAAAAACTTAAAAGCCACAAAGTCACATTTTAAATCTAAGAGTGTCCTTTGCAGGATATAGTCTCCCCCCATAGTCTCTAACATCAACAGTTGGCACAGGCTGTAACACTATGCAGTGGCTTATTTTACACAATTTTAAGTGAAAAGACAGCACTCTCAGACTCCCTGACTCTGAGTGATTGCTTATGGGCTCAAGTTAAAGCTGTCTGGTTCTACAATAACAACAAAAAGCTTACAAAGGGCTAGAAAATTATTTATCACAGGTTTTGCTACCATTAATTCCATCTCAGGATATGAATAAGACAGTAATATCGAGGCAAAACAAAACTGGGTAAGATGGATCATGCAGAAGAAAAAGTCCTGGAGGAACTAAGACAAATCAACATTTAAGCTAAAGTTTAAATTTTGTTGCCATCTAAATCAAGACATCTGAGCAGAAGACACCAGAACATTGATATAAAGTAGAAACAAGTTTAGAACAAGCTTACAGTATATCCCAGTATTAGTCTTTTACACACTTAGAGATTAAATAAGGGAAACCCTAAAGTATCCCTTCAAAAATAACATACGGAGGGCCTATAAGGCCCCTGATTTCCACACATACAGTCAGAGTTGGTTGCAGTGTTACAAGTGTAAGAGAAATGTTAGGTTTGGATTTTACTTGGTTGTGAGTCTTTTTCCCAAATAGTAAGAGTAGGTGACTGCAGAACTGGCTAGCAGGTGAGAGTTGTGGGCTTTTTACACATACTCACTCAGTTTGTACCTTTATTCCCCTGCTTTTCCAGTATATTTACCAAGAAACCTTCTGCAGCAGCCTTTTGATTCTTATAAATCCTGAGAAATGTGACAGATGCTCATTCAAGCTTTCTCCAGGACTTTATTTTCATCTATTTTCCTTGTCTTCCTTAATTTAAAATACATTTTTATCATGAAAAAAGTTAAAGAAGGTTAATCGCAACTCATGCAACAGGTTTGAACTTCATGGCAAATGCTTTTTACCACAGCATCAAAGGCACTTGTTACAGGTTAAGGAAGTAATTGATGTCTCTGTTGGATCCCTACAGTAGATATCCCTCGAAGAACTGGCAGGCAGATGACCAGCAATCCAACTGTTTATGACAGATCCTAACTATTCCAGGAAAGAAGACAAAACAAGAAATCTCTTCCTTCATAAACTGCTCCCAGAAAAAAAAAAAAAAAAAAAAAAAAAAAAAAAAAAAAAAAAAAACAGCTATTGTCTTCAGACAGGAACAAAGATTTAGCTTAAGATAGTCAAAATGCTGCCTATTACCCTCACAAGGAGTAGTGACTGTTCAAAACCACCTACATGTCTACAGTCGCTATCTACATAGTATCAAATTATGCAACATTAATTTTTTACAAGTTCTTTTCTCAGGGAACCAAGGAGTGTGACTCAGTAAATTGCTATTCAATTAAATCAGTCAAAATCACAATCACTGTGTTAACTGAGAGCTGGCTAGGATCTTCTCTAAATTTTGTCTTTCCTTGCAATTTCCACAGTCACCCTTTTCATTCTTGTAAAAAAGCTGATAAGAACGAAGCCCCACCTAAATTCATCTTTTTGCACTCTTATCTTTTCTAAGGAACAGGTTTAAAGCAAACTTTCCACATCATCAAGGTTTCAATCTGGCCAATCTTTCTGAGGACAGACATTGCAACAGGAGGGTAGAGGCTGAGTTGGCTGCAAGGCCACCCTGCCTGGCTGGGGAGGGGCAGAAATGCTAAGCAAACATATGACCTGCAGTGATGAACAGGAATACATGATTTAAAGACAAGCTCAGACAGTCAAGTACGCAAACACTTGGGATTGCAGGATTTTTTCAGCTGGGGTCAGAATCCTGTTTTTGTTCAAAAGTACCCAAATGTCAATTCACTGAGAACAGACTAATAAAGAGCACCAGAAAATTATCTGTGTGTGTGAGAAGACAGAAGTGTAGAATTTCTTGTAGGCATGGAGACAAGTTATTTATTAAAACAGAAATATTATGATTACTTGTCAAAACATACAAATCTTTCCTTTCTTGTGGGGTCTAACACCTTTCCAACCATACAGAAAGAGCCATTTTCAGTAATGCTTCCAGGAACTGCTGGAGATCCACACTATCAGGTATTGATTCACTTGTCCTCTGGCATTACAAAGCATCAGTTGCCTGAGCACTTTTTATCCCAAACCAGCAGTATTACTGTGGCTCCTTGTAATTCTTTTCTATCCATTACAAGGAGCTGAAGACAGTAAGTTTCCAAACAGCAAGACTGTAAAGGGAATATTTATTTAGTGATTCTAATGTGAAAGTCTTGAACACATGACAGACTTGTATCACTTGCTCTGTCATGACTGACCCTATGGGCATTCTTAAAACAGAAAAACTAATGAAGTTTACATTAGGTCCCAGCGTGTTATACTCAACTAAATCATCTGACATATGCTGAAACTTTTGACTGTGCAGACTATTTAGTCAGCAGCATCCTCACCTGAAATATTAGTTGGTATAAACCTTAAAACCTTGGGTCTGGATCATGTTCTGAAGCTGTTCTCTTACAGTATTTAACACTGTATGCACTTTAGGCTTTGTACTGACACGTTTAATGATGGCAATCGGATTTCTTATTCCCCAAAATTCATTAAGCCAAAGCAGGGAGCAATATGCTGTAGGTAGCAAAGTGCAGCAGAATCTCACTCACTTTAGTAGATAAGTGACCAAATAACATCACTGTAAGTCTGCTCCAAAGCCGTCTTAAAAGAGACGGATTTGCTGTGGTACGGCAGGTGATAGTTTTTACACTGATGAACATGAGCCACTGCTATTTCTGTGTTACTGTATCTCATGAGAAGCTGCAGAAAACACATCCAACCATGCTGTTAGCTGATATTCATCAAGCAGCAGCCTGACCTTTTGTTCTTTCTTGCTCTCCCGGGGAGCATCCTGTCCCCCCATGCAAAGAAACACAGGAACCCAAAGGATGCAAATAACAAAACATCCTTATTGACCACAGAACAGCAGACATCACCTCACACAGTGATCACTTCAGTTTGATCAGAGCTTCATGCACCACTTACAGATGCCTAAAGACAGTGTGTCTCTGACCCTCACACCCCTCCACAGTTACTCAGCTGTGCACAGTTCTAGCCTGCAATGGTCAAGAGGACAACGTGTGTTTGCCCACTTTCCCTGGCTTCAGCATTTGCCTTTATTGATTATGATCAGCTGTAAGGCCTGTGAATTCTGGGTGCTCCAGGGGTTTTCTTGACAGCTAACTAAGCCTGAGGCAAATACAGACTCATGCAGCTCCAAACAATCCTACCTGGGTTTCTTCCTCCTCCCCCTTCCCCATGCACTGCATTTAACAGTAATTGTTTATGATAAGGAGATTGTAATTAGGAACATGCACTAGCATAAGTGTCCAGTATTTCATATGCCAAGCATGTGCCACCAGCACAGTCAAAATACCTCCAAAGATTCCTTTAAATTTTTATTATTTTCTTACAGTAGATGAGGAATCCCTCCCCCACTATGCACACATACATTTATGCAGCTAACTCCACTTTCCTGTGACAGCTGATTCAAATACAGACCAAGTTACTAACGCTGCACAAACAAAGTTGTTGGTTCTTTCCCAGTAAGTAGGAGACAAACGTCACAGAAACCAGTGCAGTGAACTTTTAAAATGGCAGCCAAGCAGAGATATTTAGGGCTAAACATATGGACAATCAGCTAGCCAATGCCTCATTCTCAGTCCAGTGTTCATCCGAGAGTGAGCGGCAGTGTGCTGATCTTTGCAATTTCGTGCTGCACAGGTTTCTAAAGGATTTCAGAATATATATAATGTAAAACTATTAGGAGAAGGTAAGTAGATGATAGAGTTGCCTTGCAAGCACACACAACTCCACACAGATACAAAGACAACACTCCTGTGAGAAGGGGAGTTACAGCTTTGTAGAAGGTGGCAGTGGGAATGGTAATTTGAGTTTTATGTTAACACTCTTTCTTTAAAAGTTGCTTATTCATTCAAGCTATCAACATAGCTATCAACTCATTTCTGTTTGGCTAGAGGTAATAGCTGCACTCTCCCATGCCTTCAAGTTTCAAACAAATTAGAATACAAGTTAGGATTCTTCGCCCCTGGCTGACAGTCTTACAAAGCTGTCAAGACGACAGAAGGCTTTCTCCAGGTAAGTAAGATCTGCATTGCCATGGCACAGTTCTTGATAAATCCTTTTATCTGATGCTGCCATCAGTGAGACCCACCAAGGAAGAAATACATGCCATGCCCACAATTATGCATACTCTGCTAATTGAGTTTCCTTGCAAAACAAGACGTTCTAGGGGAAAAAAAAATCAAAAAAAACAACTTTATCCAACTGACAGAATTAATTCCTCAGTCTTTTGGATTTCACTGCAACTATAAAGAACAAAATCACTCCACTTATATATTTTATAGGATTTAGAGAAGAAAAAGTCCTTTTTGTGAACTATGGACACTTGTATAAGCATTTTTTGCAGTTTAGATTTATCTGAAAGAAGGCTATTCCCTTGATTAAATAGAGACGCAATCCTCATTTGGAAGATGGATTTCACAGCAAATTATCAGGCAGTTAAGACCTTGAAGTTTTATCATTCTACCTAACTGAATAGAGCTCAGTAAAAGAACCTCAAAAGCAGACTATGCATTTCTGAGCCTTTATCCATCAACCTGCTCCATGTCATAGAGAGCAGCATAATCAAGAGTATAGAAATTCAAAGAAGCCCTTTAAGATCAAGAGGTTTGTTATATTTCAAGTCCGCAGCATATAGAGAAAGACCCCAGTAAGGTTTCTGGGCAGTAGTGCAGTCTTCATGGCAATGTCTGAAATAGCTGGTGAGCACACTTCTATACATTATCATCTTCCCAGCTCTACAACAGCTCTACCAATTCAGCTCTTACAGCTCTTGTTTCATATGGTCAGTCAATATAGGTTTACCTTCATTAGGGAAAAAAAAAGGTCAGCCTTAACTGTTATGAGAAGTAATAGCTGAGTCAATATAAACAGCATTATATAATAGAAGCAACCCTAATATTTAAGTTGCTCTTCAGTTATGAAAGATTACAACCTTTTCCTGAGATACCTTTGCAGCAGAAACCTTTGCTGCAGACCTTAGAAATTCAGTGGAGAAAGCCCTTGAACTAGAAAAAGTGATTTTGTCTTGTCTTATGAAATTCCATTCAAGTTTTGCTGCAATCTCAACTGTTAAAAAAATTTAAAAGTCGTATTTCCTTTCTTTCCATTGCACTCCCCAGAATATAAGAACAGCTGCACTAAGTCAGACTAAAGGTTCATCTAGCTCAGTTCCCAGCCTCTCTGACAGTGGCCAGCAGCAGATGTTTTAGGGACAACATGTAAAATATAGGGCAGGCACACCATGATATTCCCTGCTAAACCTCCCAGCTTCTGACAGTCAGCAGTTTAGGGACTTCTTGAGTCTAACTTAAAGACCACCATACTGCCTGTATAATTAAATGGTATATTCCCCACATACATTACTTTGCATCTATCAACACGAATTTTGTCTGCCTAGCCATTTACTATTACCAGATAATCCTGCACATCTTTAGACTCCATCTATTTTTTTTCACTCTGAAAAATTTTCTATCATTGTCAGTCCTTGTCAAGTCATACTTCATCCCTTCCCCACACTATATAGTAATACCTAAAGTGGCACAATTTCTGGAACAAGTTTCTGAAACATTCAAACACTAATCCCATGCCATTCTAGAAAAATTACCATTTACACTTCTTAACTTTCTTCATAATTTTCATCCCATGATAGCTTTATTTCATTTAAAAACTTTGTTAAGGACTGCCAAAAAAGTTAGGATTTTTTAATCTTTGTACACAATGTCAACCAGGGCAGCCGTATCCACATGATCCTTTACTGCTTCAAAGAACACAAATGGATTTATGGGGAGATATATGGAGATATACAATTTTTCAAAAGCTGTGAATTCCTTCACACTGAATTGGTGTGTGTACTCATTCTCAGTTTTATTATTGTTTACATCAGATTTCCTAGTACAAAAACCATACAATTACTCAAAACTCTCTGGAATTAATTTTAGACATTGGTGCCATATTTCATTCTTTATGTGATTTCCTTTTGAAGTTGTGGGTAAACAGCTATGACAGTTTGCTACCACCCTTTCCTACCACTCTTCACTCTGGAACAGTGTTCTGTAATGAAACATCTCCTGTTAATACATGATTTTCAGCTATTTTTTCCAAGTCATCCTGCATAAAAGATCTCCCTTGCATGTGATCAGTCTCCTGTGCTCCTCTAACCCACAGGGAGCAGGGTCCTGGGCTGCCCACATGCCTCAACCTGAGGATTTCTCAAAGCAGAATAAAGCAGTGACTAAGCTGTGCCCTGTGAACTTCTATGATCTATCTCACTTCCAAAGTTACCACTGGGGACCAATTTAGGAACACTAAGCTCTGAAGGTTATTAAAAAGCTGTTTAATGTCATTCTGAAATACACACTCTGTGATTTTAAAGTCAATTGCAAATTAAACACAAATTTTTCAAATTCTGTCTAATTAGGGGATCAAAAACTAGGGATGTCAGTTCTCTAAGCTGCAAATAATGTTCCTAAACTAGCAGCTGCTATTTATACCCTTTTCACAATGCAAAATGGCTCCAGCCATTTGATTCAAGAAATACCTGCACAACTGTTTTGTGTTTGAAAGTAGCTGGAGGGTGAAAGCATCCTTGGTTTGAGCATGGCTGACCTGTTTAATTCTGTTGCCTGAACCAGTCTGTAAAATACTATCAATTCATGCTTTTTCACTGATACAGTCTCTGGACACTCATAATAAGGCATATGCCAAACAAAAGGACTTCCTTTGGCATTTCTTGCAGGGGACACAAGACTTGAGTGTAAGAAATAAAGGGGATATTTTATTCAGACTACTGAGCAGAGGCACTACGTACACTTCTCCTT
The DNA here is from genome assembly GCF_041296385.1 of Aphelocoma coerulescens. Taxonomy (NCBI): domain Eukaryota; kingdom Metazoa; phylum Chordata; class Aves; order Passeriformes; family Corvidae; genus Aphelocoma; species Aphelocoma coerulescens. The sequence goes on from NC_091015.1 coordinate 12,980,830, forward strand.
GGCTCTTTCATTTCTAGACCAAAAAACACAGACTACTCTGTAACTAGTGAGCTGATGCTTACTCTTCACTTTAATGTGTTAGCTTTTCAAAACTGAATTAATGCACATGGATGGCTGTCGCAGTTTTGGAGACAGACAAGCACAAGACTCACTGGGTTCATGCACAACAGCCAACTTTTATTGAGTCTTCTTCCCCTCATGCAGATCTGAAGGTCCGCGCGGTCGATCCCTATGGGCTGAGCCAGCGGCCACCCGGCCAACCAGCCAAGAGCTGCTGGAGTCCCCACGGGCCTGGGCCTGCTCTCCAACAGCCCACACTGGCTGGATTACAGAACCCACTGGTCAGGGTACTCATGTAATTTCAGTTATGTCTTCGTTATTTCAGTTATAAAAGAGGGAGTTATAAAATGGGATTAATTATTGTGAGGCCTTCAGGCCAGCTGCTGACCACCACAATAGATGACCCCTCAATAAGCATAGAAAAATAAATTATTATTTAGAATCTCATGTCAATGGAACCCATTAAAATTCTTACTCTATGATTTAATATTTTCAGCTTACTATATACCCTCATGTTGAAAAGCGTGCACGTAGGCAGAAATTGTCTAGGCAAAGCTGGTTGTTTCAAAAAGTCAACAGACATATGAAGCAGCTGAAACTCTTGATTTAAGGAGCATATTATTATTTTTGGCAACTAAAAAACAAATTAAGCTTTTAGGCAGAAATAGGGGCAGCTGTGACAGGCTTTAACTTAAGAAGAGAAACACCCATATGGGCTACATCTCACATATACAACACAATGTATTACCCTGAGAAATTACCCTGAGAAATGTATTACCCTGAAAAATAAGTAACTATTGAATCTATGAAGTCTGAAAGTTCAAAATAGGAATCAGGCACCTATTTACTAAACTGTCAACAAGGTGGATAACGCAGTGCTTCAGCACCTTCAATCTGCAAGCGCACTGAAAACTACATCAGTCCTTGCAACATCAAGCTCTGAGTATACACAGTTTGCAGCTAAGTCCTGGGTTTTGCTCAGCTAACACGTCTAACCCAGATCCTCAGTCTTTGATCACACCTATCAGATCCAGACTTTGTACAGTAAACACAGAGGTAGTTATGAATTTTTATTCCACACCAGTGTTATTAGGGCATTCAGCAGAAAACTGTAACATCAATCTGGTCCTTGCTTTAAATCAGATAAAACTTCAAAAACCTCTGTCCCCTTACAGGTGGAGGATGGTGGCAGTGCTTAGACATGGATGGGCAAGAGAAGAGGGTCTTTCATATTGAGAAGGAGTCCTTAAATTCACCAGAGGGATAGGGATAGATAAAATTACAATCTGACAAGGACATCACAAAAATCTCCACAGATTCTGAAAGGCTCTTGGTAGCTAATTAGCACATTGTGGAAAAATTACTGTTAGCTATGAGATATTATTTTGGTGTTTCAGTTCACTACTTTACGTGGCTATGAAAAAAAAATCTAAATTACCTAATTCTACATCCATGATTTCTGAGAAAGACACATAGCACAAATTATTTTTCCAATTAGAGGGATGGGACAGCAAATACTGCATCATTTCTGAATCTGGTTTGAGTGAGGAACAAAAATAAGCTTTTGAACCTAAAATCCAAACCTTTTTTTTCTCAAAAGATTAATTAGTTAAATACAATTACTTAGGTTAGTTGCCGTAGTTCCCAAACTTTTATCAGCATTATAAATGTCCCTGAATGTACAGTATAAAAATAACAGTCAGAAATATTCTTACTCCAAGCGATGATCTGCTCTGAAATTGTTATGTTTATATATTATAAACTGCAACTGTCAAAACACTGGGTTGCTGGAATTTTTGACAGAAATTTTGCAGGCATTTGTGCTACTATTCACTGTGGTTAACTATTTGAGAAACAGATGCAGCAACAAAAAAAGCAGAGAGCAGCCCATGAGCAGTTAGCCCCAGTAATATATCCTGCTCACTTGAGAAACATTCCATGGACTTCACTTACCAAAGACATGCCCAACCCACCACTTGTGTGCCGAGCCCCTCTGTGGAACAGCAGCCTGGGATCGGCCGCACTGACGCTGCACGGGGCCGGACACTCATGGCAAATGCCCAGGGAAGCTTTGCACTGCCACCCACCTCCTTGTCCAGAGATCCTGGGTCCCATCCCTGCTGACACAGCTCCCACTCCCTTCCAGCTCCACCAGCACTGACCACACTGTAGCAGGCAGAAGCCAGCTGACATATAGATGCTCTGCCCATGTGTCTGCCGTCAGCATTTTCTAAGGGCTACCTTAGGCAACTCGCAGCTTCTTTAAGTCCCACACTGGGTCTCACATTCCCCCTTGGACAGGCATGGGTATGTACATGGGGGATGCAGGAGCTAATTAGAAGCTGGAATTCACACAGCACAGCAACAGACACATTACAGGATTTCCCAAGCTTACAGATGTAGCTTAGTGTCAAAATTTTAGAGTAATTTCATCAGGCTTTAGATGTCACTTCTCTTTGATATTAAATATCCAATAATTTGATTATCTAGTAGCTCAAACAGGTGGCACTGCACAAGTGCACAGTTCTTCAAAATAACTTTAGAGCAGAAAGGTTAAAACAGATTCCACTCAACTCCACTTACCTTTCATTGAAATGCAGCAAATTCAGAGGAGCTACAACATGTGTTAATGTGTACTTGATACACTGACCTTCCTTTAAACTTAGCCATTTAAAAATAAATACTCAAGAATTCACATTGCATTTTTTTTAGATCACTGAAGAGAAAATAACTAAATATTCATACATTCCATCTCCATTTTCCATGGAATACTACCAATCTTCATTTTCATCGCTTCTTTAATGTTGGCAAGGAGAAATTAATGCATTAATTCCTTAATTTTTCTATGAAAAATTTAACTTTGATTTTTAAGATATGGCAGTTTCCTAATTAATTTTATTTAAGGACTTTCTTCCCTTAAAACAAACTTCAGGTAACGTTATACATAAATACATATTTTGCCTTGGCTTGAAATCCTTAAACCACTAAATTTTTTTTAGCACTTTCAAAGTAATTAACAAAGTCAAAAAGTCTCTCATAACATCACATTTCAGCCATGCTGAAACCTTCTGCTTTAATCTCCACTCTAGGGCACTGAAATGGCACTTAGCTTACCTAAGTGAAATAAATTAGAGCCGGAAAGATTCGATCCATGATGTACTTCATTCTGTAGTCTTACCCACTTTCATGAAACTTCATGCCAGTAGTGCACCTCTCCTGAGATAAACGTAGCTACACTCTATACAACTGCATAAATGTTAAAATAAAGTCAGGCAGAAAAACCTGGCTTTTTGCCAGTTTCAAAAGGCACAGAAATATATTATTCTCATCCACTCCAGGTTTACAAATTTTGCTGTGAGCAAAACATATTTTTGCTGCATCCTTCCCTAAGTAATTTTCCCAGGGTAGAATATGCTTCTTCCTTGAAGAACTTTGCTTTGCAAAAAGAAACTGCTGGAACTTTTTTTCTTATTAAGAGCAGTTTTCTGGAGTACATTACAATGAAACACCTCTCCTAACCACCTAATTATGCCAGCATCTATAGAAATCAGAGATAGGTAGTGGTAAAGTAACAGTTCTAAATTCTTCCCTAAAGGTTTCTTTTCTCTGCACTTCCCCAGCCTCCCGGAGCTCATGCTAGCCAAGTTGCTCACAGACATTCACCTGAGGATGCCAGAAGATTCTTCATTTTGGACTAGAAGTGAGTGAAAAAATCATTCTCCTTTTTGGTGAGATTAAAAATTCTCAAACCAAGTTTCTCAAGGAAAATCTATTTATTATTAGCATTGCACAGTCCAAGCCATTATGTTATTCTTTTGCAACACTGAATCAAGCTGGGTCTGGGCAAAAAAGGAATAAAAATCCTTCTGTCTCTCAACTGCTAATTCACTGCAACAGGGGCACCTCCTGGAGCAGGCCAGTTGTATACCAGTCCTTACACAGCACAAGGACCAGGTGCTTTTCCCATTCCTAAGCAAATGACATAAGCCCCTCCTTCATGGTACTGAGGGACATCTGTAGCGGTTGAGGCATGGCCCCAGACCAGCAGGGAATCTGAATCGTTTATTCAAAGAAATGAGCTGGTTTTATACACTTTTCCAAGGCACAGCATTTTCTTACATGGTAATTCTCGCTATGTGACTTATCCTGTGTTGCCACATCAGCAACACACCTTTCAAATGTCTTTCTATGGGGTGGTCACTCACTGATCACCCGTCTGTCAGCTCCTGGCAGGCTCTTCTCTGTAGGGCTCTGCCGTGTGACACCTCCTCCCCTCAGGGTCTGGTGGAGACAAGCCTCTGTGTGCCTCCATGTGCTCCTTTGTGCTGCCATGTGCCTCTGCAGGCAGGTCCTACAGTCGATCCCATCAACTCCATCCCATCTCTTCCCACAGACATCTACACTGCAGGTCGCGTAGTTATCTTTCTAGTTAATATAGTCCCAGTAGTGCAGGTACAGAGCACAACATGGGGAACAAAAGGCTGTGAAATAGAAACATGAAGAAATAAAGTAAATATTCAGTAATTAGTCCAGAGTTCTTTTAGCTGCTATGGCCAAAGTGCTACTGAGCCTTAGGCTAAGTTGTTTAAAGCTGCTAAGGAATGTCTTATATTCCATGTCCTTAGTGTTCCTCAAAAGCTCTTTTTCCTTTCTGTTCCACCCTGACTGGATGCTGATCCAACAAGACACTGCTGATTTATTTGTTGGATGAAGCTGGAAAAACTGTGTATGTCCAGTGGCTTGATTCATCTTCCAAGGCTCTTTCATTCCACACCAACGATGAAGTTTTTTTATTCCCTGACTGACATGCTGTAAGGCTTGATTTCTTTGCTTTTTTTGTTTCGATTATACAATTTAGATGCAATCAGATCTCATGCTTATGATTTAAATTGCTCACCAATATGTCATATTTTGCTAAGCATAACGCATTTTACAGATGCAGAAAGAGCAGAGAGTGAAAGGGGTCACATTCCTCTGTTACAACTCCTATGGAGGCTGTACTTGGTAAATCAGTGGCTTAAGCTGTTATAATAAATAAGATGCTTTTTTTATGCAGTCTTTGTACACTTTGTAGACTCAAAAACCTAACACTTGAGAGGTAAATAAAGTGCTAAAACAGTTCTCAGCAGAGCCAAGATGAAAAGTTTGCAGCAGTAAAAAAAAAATTAAATCAAAAATTAAATATTTGGAAAATACCTTTTACTTTTCCCTTAACCTAGTTTCTTAGTTACTTTTTCCCAAGTGGTCACTGAAAAACAGCACATGTCAAAGCATTTCATCAAATGAATAAACATAAGGAAAGTATAGTTAAAAGAAGAGTTGAGGGTCAGATCTCCAAAGGTAACGTTGACTCCTGGTTGTCACAAAAACTGTCAGTGCTAGTATAGCAGTGGAACTGCTAGAAGAGAGGTGAAAGCTGGGCTATGTTTTCTGTTTAGGCACTGGTCTTACAGCCTCTAGAGTGTGTGTTTGGGTTACTTTACTGTCCCCTTTGTGATTTTTGAACCTTTTAAGGGTTACTTTACTTATTTCTACCTCCAACATATTATTTCGAAGGCTTGACCTAAGGCCGACTCAGCTAAATATGTCTGTGCACTCACAAACACAATGCCTCCTTATCTTAAGTTTGACCTGAGGCCACCAGAACAGCAGCCATGCATCTATACAGCTAGGCTGGCAAGGTAATGAGGTAGAGACCAGAACCAGCTTACACACTGAAGAGGCAGAGTGGGATATTTAACCCGTGCTCGTTGGTGGGTCACACAAACCCCACTGACTTCGGCCTAACTCTGCCCTTACCTAGGAGGCCCCACACAAAGCATGCAGTAGCACCAGAGCTAAAGTTTAAAACTTGTGGTTGACAAAGACTTTTTTTCCTTTCATAGGATGAAAAACCAGACAGGTCTTACATACAAAGTGAATGCCAAAATTAAATCCTTTAAGACACTGTGCTGCTGAAAATTTTAGTCAAATATACTTTGGCAATCTAGATATACATTCTATATGTTCTCTATGAACTTTCCCCTGCTGAAAAAAGGTCATGCCTTCCAGCTATTTCAGAAATGAAAATACACCACACGGGTTGTATTAAAACATGTGAAAGTATATAAAATATATACACAGTCAAATGCAAAGTCTAGAGTCAAATGTAGCATTGAGGTTGCTCAATCAACCACACAGGTCAGGAAATTCCAAAAGTTAATGGTCCATGGTCTGCTCTTATATAATTCCACTGAAACTATTTTGCATTCCCAAAACTCACTGACATAGAAACATATGAAGAATTTCAATTTATTTTAATTTATTAATGTTTGTGTTACTTAATTCATGGTGGAGACTAGTAGAAGATTCTCTCTGGACACATTAACATCATGATAAAACTGAGCTAATTTCAATCTGGGTGTATAATCTTTGAATGAGAAACCTGAAGTCAAGACTAAGTGGTCTAAAAACCAATTTAGTATTTAACAGCTCAGGAGCTAAATTAATTTCCTATCTCTCTTACAGATTCCCAAGTGACCTTTGGTAAATCACCTAAATCTCCATGCAATATTAATTTGTTCCCACATTAGTATATTTAATATAGAATAAGTTAATTTCAGCTTGATCTACTTTATTTTCTTCTGCAAGAACAATGAAATAAGCCAATTTTGAAGCTGGCATCAGTCATATTTTTTATTCATTTGAACATTTATTTTGAAATCATATCAAAAGGAGCATATCTTTCCCACACTGTCATAACATAAGTAGCCCTTATAATGCTTTATGAAAATTCAAAACAGACTCACTAGTCATGGAAAACATCAACATGAAAGGACTTTTAGAGAGGCAAGACTGACTTAAATAGGATTAGAACTGAAGCTTGAACATATGAAGGAAATTTGGACAATTATCCCATTGACTTTCCAATTGTCAGAATGTTACCCAGCACTTGTGTCATGTTAGCTGTCACTGCTACATTGCTTATTCTTCTGGAAGAAATTCACATAAGATTCCTGAAAATATTGAAAATTTGCATAGTTCCATTGATTTCTTTTCAGAAAATAAGATATGAGAAAAATCTTTCTCTTGCAATTTAGTTCCTACCATTTGGTCCTGTTACTCAAAAGTTGAGTGAGAAATGCTTAATGGTTTAAACTATTCTCTAAATTTAAAATATATTTTAAAGTAATAATATGTATAATATGCTTTTATGTATTTGGAAAATACCTTTTACTTTTCCCTTAACCTAGTTTCTTAGTGAAAAAAAGAAGACCAACTCTATTTAAACAAGTATTTGTCTCAATTACTAAAAAGTACTCACAAATTCTTAGTGTTTGCTTAGAGAAATTAAGCTGAAACACACTGGCAGCACTAAAACATTATAGGCACTGTTGATTTATATCACAAATTTCCCTTGCATTTTTATTATTATCTTGATGTGTCCAGTTGAGTAAACATTTTATATACCTTCAAATATTTCTTTACCTCTTTTAGAAGGTAAAATATACATGTGGACTTCTCATATTAGACTCTCACTTTTCTAAAATGCAGAATATACTTGCTGTATTTTAAGATCTCATGATACCTTTCACATGTACTTACAGCTTGATTTAGTTGCATGGAAATATTATGAAATGGATGTATTTGCTACTGAGGGTGGTTTCACAGGTGTTTAAAAAGATGCTATCTGACTCTCCTCTAAAATATGGCAAAACTTTGATACTGTAATAAGGTTATATACTGAGATAGCCAAAATATACATTGACATTCCTCTTTGGGAAGTATATAAGATATAGATACTCAGTTTTCCTTTTCTAAGTATATTTCAATTTGAGTGCAAACACAGAATTAAAAATTATGTAAAGAGATGGAAAAAAATCACTGAAATTTCTCTCCCTGAAGTGTGAAGTTTTAGAGATGTCAGATTTCACATTCTGTTTGTGCTCAAAGATATCATTTTGGTTTTAGAATTTTCAACATATGGCTAAATAAATGTGGAAAGCATTTGCAAAACTTTCATGTACAAAAATATCTGGTTAACCTCTATTTTGCATGAAAATAACTGGTGAAAACTCTGTCCCCCAATGTATCAACAAAATAGGACTGATTTCCCTGGTAATTTCATGTATGCTCTGAAATTCAGAAAAAAAAATCAAGAATGAAGACTGATGCTCTGCAGATCCAAGTGCCCCAAGAATATGCTACAAATCCAAAGAATGCTCCTGCATGCTACCTTTTATGCAGTAATATGTAATTTAGCAGACAAATTTGGCAAAGCACATGTAGCCAGGAAGCTCCCTAACAACAATACCGGAGGACAGGAAAGAGCACACATATTATAAGTGAGGCCAGTATTCAATTGTGCCCAAAATTAAAAACTGTCCTCAAGAAAATAAATATATACCACTAACTAAATAAACTATCCCACTCAGAACTACTGCTGCTAGCAGGAGTTTGCTGTTTCTGCTTCTGCAAAGAGTGGCAGCTAGGATGGAACAATATCTCGTGGTTCCCAAGGCCGCAGCTGTCCACAAGTTCTCCCTCCATGACTTGCGGTAGGGTGACAAAAGATTAAACTGCAAAGTCACCCACACTATTGGGAATAAGGACCAGAAGTTCAGGTTTCTTCTTTCCAAGAAAGTGATAGCCTGAGTGACTGAGAGAGGTCAGTAGTCATTGCACACAAATCTCAGTGCAATGCAGGGATGTAGGGTCCCTGGAAATTCCTTAAAACAGAGGGATATAATTGTTTATGTTACATGTAAATCACAAATGACAAAGTTCCAAATTGCCTGGAGACTAGAAAAGTGGCAAGTGCCAGTCCATTCCTGACAGATTCAGCTGTATCAGTGCTAGACAAAATGTTTCAGCTTCCCAGATTTTTTCAGCTTAAACTACAGTCAAAACAGAAATGAAAATGCATAGTTACATAGATGACAGTTACTTAGACCCCAAAAATTGACTTCCTTTGAATTAAAAATGATTTCTGAGAAATAAAAAGTCCTAACACTTGTTCAACACTTTTAATTTAAAAAAATAACAGCATTCAAAAATTATGACATTCTTAGTCTGGTTTTTCATTTGATAATTTTTGTGTTTTCTTAATTATGCGATACATGGCAGACTCTTGGATTTTCCCAAGAGGTTATAATGTACCATTTCTTAGAAACAAACATTTTAATTGGGTACATAATTCTAGCTTGTACAAGGTGTCTAATCAGCTCCTAAAGCAGATGAATGCAGGTTTTTATACAACAGATTTGAGTAAAAATATGAATGTTTTAGTGGAGGGTACTTATAAAGGCTGTCTTTGGCTTCAGGGCTTAACTTCCTTATGCAATATCTCCTGCTGTGAAATACCCTCTGCTGGACCCTCTCTTGCTACCAAGCACAGGGACAGTTTCAGACCAAAAAAAAAGGCTAAATCAGCCATTGTGAACACCCCACTTCTAAGCATGCAGGATTCTTTTCATTAAGATATTAAAGTGCAGGTACATTATAAATTGTTGTATGCTCACAGACTGGTATCTTCCTGCTGCCTCCCAAACCCTTCTGCAGCTTGTGTTTCTTTCATAAAGACCTGTCCCCACAAAGTCCTATGTGTATCAGTACATTCTAGCTGGATCCAAACCCCAGCAACACAAAGCTTTCTTGAGGCCTACATGATTAGCAAATACTACAAAATTAAATTTAACTATAGAAAATGTAATGCACAGTGTACAAATCCAGGGAATGCTCCAAGAGATCACTCCCACGTGTAGAAGGTGGACAGACTCAGACTAGCTTCTTGTGATAGTGATAAAAATGTTCCAGCATTCACATTTTGCACACGTTCCAGCATTCACATTATGCAAGTACTCCATACTGAGAGTTATGTTCTCTGAAGCATGAATATAAAATAAAGAAGCTTTCAGTGGAAAATATGTATGCTTTAATCAGTATTTTTCATTTAAATGTTCTTGCATGCTAATCAGAGCCATCATTTAGAACACAAACTCACGCTTCTCTTGGATCTCACTTCATTAACGCTGCGCAGAAAGGGCTATGGATTCCAGAAGAAGCATCAGTCCAGAAATTGCTCCACATGGGAGCAATTCTGTTTGGCTTCCAGAGAAATTAAGGGAGTTTTATCACTATGGGCATATCAAAATTTGTGGGTGATAAAGTCTGAAAGAAAGATCAATATTTAGGTTAGCAGATAACTCCCCAGACTTATCCAGCCAGCAATCCAGCCAGCCAGCCCCACCAGAAAGCAGCTTCACATCAAATGAAGAGCAATTGATCTTACCAACACAAAGGGATTGAATTTAGTCTAAGAGCCATCCAAAGCAATACACAAATGCATTCTTGAGAGACAATGGGAATATCTGTAGGGACATAAACCACAACACACTCTGCCAGAAGTCTGACAACTCGGGGTAGGAAGAAGAGACATATGCAAAAGTCCAGACCCCATTTATGAACTTCTAAAACATGAAAGCTACAAATTCTTTTGTAAGATCACAATTCCCTTATTTTTTGTCATGTAAGCCAATATTATCTGCAGAAAAACTGGTAAAATCATCTTATCTCATTCAACATCTGCTGGATTTTACATGATAAAGGGTCATCTCAGTCCACGTATTTTTCAAATAAATAGATAAGCAACACTCAATTTTCTCTAGCACGTCAGTAGAGCCTAGAAGAGGGAAAACATATTTTTTAGACCTTTTAGAAAGTTCATGTGAGTAGACATATATCACGCTGTCTTCTAATTTCTCTGACTAGGATTAAGAAAAAAGAAGATTCCCCAGAAATGCCCAGAGATACAAGACAGTCTGGCAGCCTTACTCATAGGCTACCCATGGAGTAAAGGACTACTTAATACAAGTACAGCTTGTAGGTTCCAGATTTAAAAAGCTAATTGTTGCAGTGCATGTGGCAGTGGCCACTGCAGCAGAGCATTCAGAGGACTGGTGGGCACACCTCCAGGACACAGACGTCTGATTCGCACCCCGCAGTTACGGCGAGTTCCCGTGTTCTTAGCGGTTCTTGGTTTACATGTTTTAAGTTTATGGGTTCAGCAGTTATCCACCCAGTTTTATGTATAATCTCATGTTTATGTATTTCCCCTAGTTGCTTATGTATTAGTTCTGGAAAGTTCTCCCTTCTTTGACGTCCCATTGGTCTCCTCATGTAATTCCCTCCCTTAAGTTATCCCTACTGGATATTCCTCTGCTGTCTCCTCCTCCTCAGTCCATCCCCATTGGTTGTTTCCCTTTGTTCCACCTCCATATAAAATGCTGTCCTCGCCCCTTTTTCCTGGTCTTTGTCCGTGGATCCTCCACCGGCCATGAACTGGCTGGAAGCTGCACAAAGACCCCTCTCTTGTCCTTTGCCTCCGCCGATGCTTTTACACCACCTTTGTTTGGGGCTCGCTCCTTGCGAAGGAGTCAGCCTTCCCTGCAAGCTGCAGCTGACAGCTGCTAATGAAAAATTGGGTCCTTTTACTTGCATCTTGTGAAATGTAAAAGCAGTAAATAGTAGGGGAAAAAAGATTTCAAGAACATTTTTGTTTGTTTGTTTCACATTATTAATTAACACCAGATGTTAATACTCTATTTTTTGTTTTTCAAGACTGTGGAGTCCTAGGCTCATATGAGCTATGACTTCTGGATAAGCTTGATTAACTTGATTTATTTGTACTGTGTTCATTTTTGCTGTCATATTGAAATCCAGTTTTCAAGGGGATGCCAAGTTCTTGATGAAAACAGTCTTTTATTATATCCTAACCAATGGATTAGAATTAGATTGGGCTCATACAGGAATAATCAATCACAGTTTACATTTAAGCCATTCAGCACATTTAGTATGCACTCACACATACAGTGTATAAAAAGATATATACTATTAAAAGCATTGTTTTGACACAACTGAAGAAAATACAGATTCAAAGTATTCTAGGTCATTTGGACACATCTTTCTTCCATTAATTTTAATGGAAGAGATGGACCAGGTTCATGCTTGGCTTGCAGGGATACAATTTCACAGAAGTCAGTTGGACAATATGGATTTACTTTTGTTAAGAATAAGGGTGTAGATCTCCCAAAAGAGAATCAGTTTATGAAACAAAATGACACGATGCCACAAAAATTCAAAAGTACTCTCATTTGGGAAAGCTGTATTGATTAAAACCCCTGAGCTTCATCTTTTCTTTCAAATATTTCATTCTTACTGATGTTAATGTGTATGAACACAAAATATTTAAGTCCCTTTAAACATTAAAAAAGTTTCATAAATAAGGGCTCCTAGATAAGCAATTTACTGGTTAACTTCTTAGAAGATGTCTGAGAGTACTGACGTCCTCAGAAAATACTACTGGACTTCCTCAGAAATATGTTCATTTGGTAGCATTTTGTTTCAGCAAAATATCCAAGCAAATATGGTTCAGTTATATCAAATCATGCCAACACTGTAAGAATGCTAAATGTTTTTTTATATACTTTCTATTTAACAAATTATAAAATACTCTATACCCTAAAAGAAAGACACAAAATCAAGACAAAAAAAACCCAAACTTGATTAACTAAAATATATTTTTAATGCATTTTTCCATGAGCATGAAGGTACTGCAGCATAAGGTATTTCTTAAGATACTTGGTTCTTAACATGATTAGTTGGAACCGATTTCAAAGTATTTCACTATTCGGTTTAGATTGGCTAACTATCTAAATAATGCATTTTACTGTACTACATAAACCCTAATACAAAAGTATTAATTCATGTAAGTATTAATTTATGAGATGATGCAAGCAATCAACAATTCTGTGTTCTATTTATTCTCTGTAAATTTTTGTCTTCAGAGAAGATGATTTTAACTACAAGCAAACATTGTGAATTCAATCTAAATGGTAACATAAACACTTTTGTCACCTTTCTTCTTTTTTTTAATCCTTATATAATATTCTTTTTTAAAAATGTCCATTAAAAACATCAAAAAAACCAACAACAAAAACATCATACTTCCTTGCCAGGAGAGTTTCTCAAATTACATGATTCTTCAAGCGTGAATTACGGGATACAAGGCAATAAAATTTTTATAACTCCTTCTTCACCATATCAGAAACATGATGAGAAGATTTCTGAGTAAAGGAGAAAAATACTTACTGTCTGTCAGATCTGGGTCGTGGGAGATGCTGAATTAATCCTTCCATGATGTCATATAGACACAGTTCAATAAGAAGAACCACAAATGCCCATATATTAAAAGTATAGTACAACTTCCAACCAGGAAAAAACTCTTATTCCTCCGGAAAACCAACCATCAGTTACTCATTACCACTCTGTGCTCTCTGATTCTTGGCTTTGTCTTTCAGATTCCCACCCAATCAGGACTATTTCAAGTCCAATATTGGTTTTAGTTTCACTGAGGGACAATAGTCTTTCCAGTGGAAGTTATTTTGAGTACCACTGGGTGTAGCTTTGCCAGACCTTTATACAGCTCCGTTTTCTGCTTTTACACTTGTGAACAGGCTTTTGGATTAACATGTAAAGCATCCTTCCCTGGTCATGTTGTAGTTTTAACTCCATGATACTAATGTACACATATGTTAATATATTAAGGACATGTGGTACCTGGTTTTTAACCTGCTGCAAGATTAAATTACTATTCTGGAATACCTTGAATATTTTTTCCTGCCTGTGAAGATTAACTCAGAAAAATACACCAAAGGTGTCTTCCTACAGTGACATTATGGTGGTTCATTTTGAGTGCTAATGGCAGGATGGTGTTGCTGTTTTTAAAAAAATTTGCATGGCGATACAGAACTAGAGAACAAATAATTTCAAAAATTATTTTTTGAAATTATTATTAAAAGGCCATCTGGTTTAATTCCTGCTGAAAATAGGGCCCACTGTAAATGCCTACTACAGAACTGAGTCCTATTGAACAGCTTGCTATTGCTGTTTACCTAGAGACAAATCTTACAAAATTAAACAGGCCCTGGACATTGATGATCTGTTAGACAATTCACCTGTTTGGAAAGGATTCTTGTGAGCATGATGGGTTCAGCATCAGTAAAAGGATTTAAGAATAGCTGAAGTGGTTGCCACCATGCCCCACATTTCAGTCATAATAAGTGGTCACTCGTATGTATTTGATGTTTTGTGGACTGTTGAAATCTATAGACATCTTGTGCTGATGTGTTACAGGCTTCAAAAATGTCTCATGTGTGGAACTGTTGGTTTGTCGGGTTTTTTTAACAAATTTTGTTGTTTTGCTTCCAGAAACAGTGGAAGGATAATCTTTCTGGAATATTCAGTCTGATTATATTGAGTAAAGGCTGATTTTTTTACCAAAGTGTGAATATAAAGCTATGTGTAGCCTAATCTGTAGACAAGAAGTATTATTTAATTGGTTTGTGCTGATAGCTTGCTATTTTTTATATTTAAATAAAACATCACAGCACAGTTGTGACTTTTCATCTCTTAAGTGGAAAATATCACATGCTTTAACAAACAGACTTTTTTTACTTACAAATCTATGCAAGTAAGAATTTGCAGACAACACAGTAAGATATTCTGCGTCCTAATAACAAGATGAAAAGCTTTATGTTTTTTAAAATAAGAGGGACAAAGTAAAAAACAATACAAAACCAAACCAAATCTGCAGGGTGCCTCAAAAAGAGTTGTTCAGTTTACAGCTGCAATCCTTTTATTTTCCCTTTCCCTCCTACACCAGAGCTGTATGTTCTGGTGGTATGCAGTGATTGCCTTCTGTGATGTCCAGAGCAATGTATTTGTCTCTTTCAGAGGACCTTTATTTTCCTCTGCATTTTAAAGAAGGCACCTCTGGAGAAAAGGGCATTGAGAGGTGATGAATTTGGTATGGAAAAGACATCATAGAGCAAAGTTGCAATATTCGGATACTGCTAGAACACTCATTAATGTCATCTCATTATAACTGCTAAAGATGTTCTTCATGCACCTGGCCTTGAAACCATTTCCTGGACTATTTGCTTTTAACACCTTGCACCTTTCTGTGGGTACCTCCAGCACTCCCACTTTCTATCTCATCAGGCATGAACTCCTCACCTTTTCGTTCAACAGAGCACTCCTGCTTGCTCACAAGGACTAGCAAAATGTTGCCGACATTTTAAATTCACACACATTTTCATATTTCAAGTCCCGGGCAGCGTCTAGGCAGCCAGTGGCCTGAGATTGCAGCCCCACATGCAGCTTTCCATTGTCTTGCAGTTTCATTGTGCTTCCTCTGGTTGCAGTGGACCTACCAGTTGTGTCTGCCTCATCCTTGAAAGTTGTGAGTTGTATAATGAAGGATTTGCTTCCTTCCTAGTCTTTTCAGTGCATGTAGCTCAGCGAACACTGAACACAGTGAACACTGCTAGTGCAATAGTAACATACACTCACAGGGTAACAGAAAAATATTTGCTCACAAGAAGCTAACAAAATACTTTTTCCTACCCTCTTTGATAAAAATAATGAAAAGTTTTAAGACAATAAGACTCAGTTTGAATAGTTGCTAACAACCTAAAAATTTATTGGGCTAACTTGCCCTGAATCAAAAATTACTGCTTGTTATCAACACTTTTATAAAGCCAGCCATTCACTAATTTATAGGGTTGTCTAGCTTCTAATGGATTTATGTATAGAAATGCTCAAAAAATGAAAAATATTTGCAGAAATATTGTCTACAAAGCCTTCAGTAAAATATTACATCTTCTATGGGAAAGTGTAGTATACTCTGGTACTCAGTGATTTATTGCTTCCCATTTAAATGACACTTGCTGAATTCTGAATTGACATACAACATTTCTTTTCTAGTCCTTAAATACATGCACATTCACACACAAAAACACATTGAACAAGACAGATGTATTAACATTTGTTAGCAGGTCAAACTAAAACTTTTTCAAGGACACAGTGTTCTCTTTGACCTGCTAACACTTAAGCAAGCTGCAACAGCCCTCTATAATTCAGATTGTAATATGCTTTACTTAACCTTTGTTAACTAACACATGAAGGAACAGCTTTTCCTTTTAGTAAGGACAAAGCATGGTATTTCAAAAGGGCTTATGTGAGTTGAGAGTATGGCTCTGTACACAGTTAAATCCTACATTTGACTGCTGAACCCATTCTTTCCCCTTCCCACCCAAATCCACATGGAAACAACAGAACAGAAAGCAAAAAAGAAAAAAGTGGAATTGAAAACACTTTCAATTCTTTTCCATACCAAAACCAAGAGAAAAATACATCATTTTCCATTTGTACGTGATGTTCCCTTGCAGACAACATGAAACACCTAAAGGCACTTGTCAGGAAAGACCAAGGAAATGAGGGATTATGTCCATTAATATGCTTCTAGATAAGCTTCACTGGTTTATCCACTAACTAAGTCACTAGAGCACATCCTATAATCTCCAAACTGTGGTTCTTGCCTTTACTTCTGGGATTTGAGATCAGTTTTTTTGACAGTCCTCAGCAGAGCATGCCCTCATGAGAGTGCTGTAGACTACTCCAGGCTACTTCTCTGAGTAGTTGGAGACCCAGGTAAAAATCCTCATCACTGCTGGAGTTACTGAAGTTCTGAGTTACTGGAGGGTAACTCCTCTCCTGGTTCTTTTTCAGGGATCATTTAAGCACACTACAAACTTTTTAGCATCTTCTGTTTCAGGGACTGTAGGAGCTCTACCTCACAAGAACAATGTTTTCTGTTTGGAGGAAAACACTTCATTCAGACACAGTCTTTGCCTAACCCAGATCTCCCATTTGGATTCAGTAGCCCAGTCACCACGTTTTTAACTTCTAAGCCTTTTGAGCCTCCTAAGACTTTTCACTGTGTTCTGTTATTACACTTGACCTTTGTATAGGAAACACAAGAGTAAGGGAATGAAAGGGTCCTACCAGGAACAGGCTGTCCTAACAAAAGTATCAGTAAAAACAAGGCTACCTTCACCCTCCCAACATAGCTCCTCTATTTTCAAGAGTTTTTTTCTCACTGGCTGAAGAAGTGAGTGTCAGGTGTGAAAAATTACATGAATCTGTGAAAAGGATTTATGAAGTGACTGATATTCTATATACAAAAGATCTAAATACTTTCTGCATCGTTGAAAAAGCTGTGTTTACAAAATCTCTATGTCTACTTTAACAGAAACAGCACAATTTATAAATAGATTTTAATTTTCAAATAAGCTCAACCACAAGCAGAGAGGTCTCACTTTTTTTTCCCACTTACCTGGTTTTTCTATGATCTCAGACAGTCATGTTCTCCTGATGCCATGATGATTTTTTGCCTTTTCTTTTATACCCCTTTTATATACCTTTTATAACTTTTGTATTCTCAGTGGTTTTTTGCCTACATTCTTAGACTTATTTGTCTAGCTAAGAGACTAAACATCTTAGAAGCTTCGTAGTTAGGGATCAGTGTGCCCCAGACCCCAAGGTCCTCTCCAGAACAGATTTTGTAAACTAAGATAGAACCATCCAGGGGAAGGCTCCTTGGGGAGGGGGGGCTCACTCGAGCCTCTCATTGGGGAATCTTTGATAGATATGCTAATTAGTAAGACCTAGAATGTTATACCAGATCTTTTGAGGGTGTGCATTGTGGTGTGCATTTTGGTGCATTCCACCTGGATGTGGTGTACCTAAGGATCCTTAAAATAAATACAAAGGTAAAATCCCTTTTTCCCTTCTAACCATGTTTGATTCTTGATTTTAAGACCAGGAAAAGGCATCACTCCAGGTCCACTGCTGCTTTGAGGAAACAGCTCAGTTTGTTTAAAGTATGTGGCTGGTTTTTTCAAAACCATTTGAGTTTAGACAACCTGGCACCCTATTTTATCCTTCTGTCCAGGATCTCAGTGTACAGCACCAAAGGAAAGAAGAAGTTCCCTGAAAAACTCATGCTAGATATTCTGTCTCAGCAAACAGTCTGACTCCCTGCAGGTGGAAAGTATTGTCTTGGTGAGTCTAGCAAATTTTGGGGAGCATCAGAGATACAAAGCCATTATCACTGAGCCCTGGTACCCCTTGTCTGTAGGGTGGTCTGGAGAATGTTCTTCCATCCCCTCACTGCAGTCACACACTGTATACAGTGAAAATGTGATTCTCAATTCAATTCCACAGTTTATCAATTTTCCAACACCCTCCCTTCTGACACACAGAGGTAAATGTTTCCCCCTTATGCTGTATCCAAATGCCTGTGTGTAGAAAAATTAAGCCTCTATAGAGTATAATTTTGAAAGGTAAAATGAAGGCTGGAGAGTTGAAATTATCTCACTTGAATTATCCAATGTCAGTAATCTACTCAAAGAAGTTTGTAAGAAACAAAATCCCAAATTTCTTTTCAATTTCGAACATAGTTAATTGCAGAATTGTCAGTCCTGAATAGTTCATGACACTGGGTACGAGGAATATTGAAGATACAGCTGTCTTGGATCATATCCTGGATCTTCAGACCGAGTCTTGGACCATTCTGGGACCTCATACAAGTTTTCTGACTGTGACAATGATTTTAGAGACAACCTAGACTTAGCTAAAAGCAATCCAGCCTTGCAGGCAAATTTAATTTCCCACTGTCAGTAAACTGGATTCTGCTAGGAAGGACCTCAGAGAAGCAGTGATATTTCTGTTGGAAGCCTCTGAACCAAAACAATGGATTTTAGGAGGTAGATAAGAATGAGTGTCTAGGAGAACATTCTGCAGTTTATAGGGTCTCAGGAAGCTGCAGCCATGGCCTTTCTCTTTTCCCACTTCTCATTGCTTCCCTATCATTTTCTTTCTATATGCAGTCAAACCACTGAAAAGATAATAAAAAATAATTCCAATGTGGATGAGAATTGTGAAATAATATGAAAAACCACCATCTTCTGTTTATTTTCTTTTCCACCATTAATCCCCAGGAGAGATACAGAACAATCTGACTTTGTGATGCAACCTGTCACTGGCTTGAAAGCAGGCAAAGCAAGAAAAGAGGGGGAGTAAGAATTGCAAAAAATTAAAAGAATTCTCAAGACATTCCCTTGGAGGCCTTGGAAGATGTTAATATAAGGTCTCCTAGTGTCTAGGAGCAGTTCTGGAGGCAGATCAGCTAAAATAAAATAATTTTGAATAATAAAAGCTGAAAGAGCTCTGTAACTCAGCATGTCCCCATTTTTAAAAGCACTAGTATGAAAGGACCACTAAGGAAAGGCCTTCCATTTTCTTATTTAAATAAATGAGTCACAAAAGACATCAATACCAAAAAGATACCTGTTATATTGCCCAAAAGCAACATTTTTTCTAAAGTGAGTTCAGCCATTGGGGAATACAAGTTATCGTTCTATGTGTGAAAATTCAGGTTCATGGAGGGCTTCAAACACTCTCCAACACAGCTATTGTTTCCTTCCTCAGCGTGTTCAGAACAATGGTGAGTGCATGCAAGGAGGTTTTGATATCTGAAATACAGCCTGTGCTCACAGAGTAAACAGTTTCCTTAGTGTCTACTATCTTTCCTTCCCAATTCCCTGGGCTTACTAAGGAAATAATTGAAAAAAACTAAGCTAAACAAGGAAGACTGCCAGAAGAAGACAGACCATATAAAAATACAACTGTGCAATAGTCTTTACAGGTAAAGGCTGAAATCACTGACAGATCTCTGATATTCAGACAGAATTTCCTCCCTTGGCTTTCAGCCCTTCTTCAATATATATGATGACTTTCCAAATAGTATTAAATGAATTGCTCAATTTCTTGGTTAGAGCTCCTTATATGTGACAGAGGGAGAGTACCAGTACCTATTATTGTCTGTTTCTATGTGTTCCTGGTGTTCTATGTTTCAACATCTGTAAATATTCAGTCATCACTGTACAAAATAGTTTACATTCTAAATTTATGTAAAGTTTTGGGTTTTTTTACTTTGTCAGGAATTACTATGCATGAAGAAAAATAAAATTCAGGAAAAAAATCTTGTAGGCAAATATATCGTAACATTTGTCTCAATAAAAGCCAACAACAACAACTTGCTCTTTTGTTGCTGTGTTGCTTTTGTTGTTTTGTTGCTGTGTAGCTATTTGCTATTCCCAATTCTAAGTATCAATTGAAATTCTATTGTGAAGTTATGAAATATTGCATTAATGTTTTCAGCCCAAAGAAAAGTACATGCTTAAAGAGATACTGTGTACATTAATACTCATAAGTCTGATTAGTTTGTCTGGCTCTTTAGTTCACAGCTCTTTGGTGTCACTCTATCATGTTAGTAAGTATTCAGCACCTGAAACTTTTTTAAAGGAGTATGTTATCCCTAATTGCCTCTATGCCACCTTATCCATGGCTAATAATGCTGTAATCACTACACACTAGTGAGCAACTTACATCACAACTGTATCTCACAGTCTGTATCTGCACGTTCAAATACCCTTAGTATCAGCTCGGTCTCCACAATACTTTTGAAATTAAGCTCAAAGGAAGTAGGAAAGTTTATTTCTAATATTCCCACCTTCTACCTTTTCAAATGCATGAATAAGCATTTCTGCTTTTAAGGTGTGAACGATGGCTTTAATTCCTCAGCAAATCTACCCCAGGATAGACAGGCTGAGCTCCAGCACTCCAGTACTATTAAGTCCAATCCAACTGCTTCAGTCCCGGCTTTCCTGTTTCTCCTCTCTGTGCAGGGAAGGGGCCAAAATGGTGGGGTGTACATTTCCAAAACAGCTTCACCTGTCACAGGTTTGGCACCAACAGCAACAGCTCCATTCTGAACCTAAAACTTTCCAGTAGGAGTTGAAAGAGCACATGTCAATAACACTTCCCCATGTGAAGGTAAACAATGTTTTCCTATTAGACTATTGCACAATTTTGATTACACTGTGTCAGTGTTAATCAACTGCTTCGCTCTGTGATATTGCTTAGGAAAAAAAAAAAAGAAGGAATATCATTTTCTCCTCAAATCTGTCATCAAGAGCACCAACTACCATCTTAAAAACTTTGTTCAAAACACAAGTTTTGCCAATCTCAAAGGCTGTCATCTCTGAGGTACATTGGGCTAATTAGTAATTTAGCAGGAGTAGAGGGAAAGAAGTTCACTTCAGGCACTTTGGTAGACAGACAAAGAACAAAGTTCCTTTATCTGTATTAATACTTTAAAAAATAGAATTAATGTCCTGCAGCAAAAACAGTACCTGGAATGATTTTATGGAGTCAGTGCTTAATTTGAAAACATTCACACACTAAAAATATTTAATGAAACTAATTAGAAACCATATTAACAAATAAGTAATCTTAACGTATGTATTATAACAAAGTCAGATTCACCAGGATCCCAGGGAAAGGCTAAAGGATGGCACTGTCTGCCCCCCACCTATGAAATGGCAATTCACACTGGAGTGTATCGTGGCCAAGTCCATGTCCATCCCCACACCAACTGCAGGCAGCCACAGGATTTGCCTCAAACTCTATTTCACTATTCTGTTTCCCTTGTTGCTGTCTTACTGATGGGACTTCTGCTTATTTTCCTAGGGAAATTGGATGATTCCACCATCAGAATATTTTGTTTTCAAATGCACAACACAAGTCCATCCAATTTCCAAAGCCAGGGTAGACAATCCTTTGTGTGACCAAACAGAATCAATTATTTCAGGTATATTCAAGAGAAAAGAAAAATAACCTTTTCTTATATATACACCCACGTCCCAAGTCAGACCATGTCTGGTAGCCCTGACTTGTGACAATCTGTGCCCTCTAAGTCAAAGTTGTATCAAGTTAAGCGCCAGTCCCACAGCCCATAATTGTAAAACAGACTCTGCTGTTTCTCAGCAGGCTCCTTGACTACCTAGTTTAAATGCCTTGCCTCCAATAGCCCAGCTGCATTGGAAGCAGGGTATTTTCTATAGCAATAATTGTGCACAATTTTTGGAAAAATATTTGTACACACAAGAATAAATTAAATATCAAAAATCTGTATCCAGCTAGTCATAATTGCCTATAATGTGTGACACCTACATGCATAAAGTCAAAGGAATAAACACAGAAAGATTTTTAAATGTGATTAGAAAGAAGGGAAAAGTATCCCAAGAGTGATTAAGTGTACACTATCGGCCTTTATTTTTTATGTTTATCCTTTCAAACAAGCAGTTTGCATGATGAGAGCTTTCAAGCCTTCTACAAAATCCTAGTGAATTAGGAAATTATGCGGTGAACTGATATGAACTATCTGGGTTTGGGGACTCTTAAATCAGTTGGTTTAAAATCATTTCCTTGAATCACAATGCAAGATGTTTTTAATAGAATGAGGTAATAAGTATTGATTCTGGGGTGACAATGAATGAGTTGGTGTTACAGGTGCACCTTTGAATGACTTAATCTTTCCTTCTTTTAGCTATCAAAACCAAATATAGAACCACTGCACAATTTCCCTAATCATAAACTACAGTTCACTTGCTATTTTTAAGGGGCCTTTGCTCAGTTTGGTGTCATAACCCTTTTGTTATCTCTTGTAGGACCAAAAATGTCAATGGTAAATTGTTTATGAATGCTGTGAAAGGATTTCATCGCTTTTTTAATATATATATATATGAGATTAATCTCATTTCTGTGGGAAGCAAGCTACTGTGTATAGATGTCCTTGGTAGTACAGATGGCAGAAAATTAGTAGTCGGAATGGTATTTTTACTCCTCAGGGACTTTTTTACCACATAGTCAGAGCATAAAGCATTCTAGCCCTAATTGCTTGAAGTATAATTAGACAAAGCAAAATACAGAATGAAGGAAAGAAAAATGATGTTTTCAGTGTCAAACCTTTCCACACTTGCTGGAGCTGGGCACTCCTCTGACTCACAGACCCTTGTGACACCTGTAAGCCAGCTGTAAGGGATAATGACTGCATAAAAAGGAAGAACCATAAAAAGAGAGTTTTTGCAAAAGTATCTAAATCCCTAAATGTGTTTTGTAAAACTTTGTGTCGAGTGACTTGTCTAAATTGACACAGACACTTTTCAGAGGAAGGGGGGGTCCTCCGAGTCCCAGAAAAGTGGGTTAATTACATCAACATTCTTCCTTAGCAGGAGCTATAAGGTAATAGAATAATTACATAATAACAGTGCTTAAAAGCTCATCATTTAAACGATGCAAAGTGAACTGAAGAGTTGTAAACTGACATTTGGAAAGTTGACCTGAATGGAAAGCAGATATTTTTTTCAATCACTTATTCTCTGAGCTGCAAAATTTGAATTCTAAACTACAGTTAAATGTAACCACTGGCAATTGTTATTTTTTCAATACCTTAAAAAAGGACAAATAAATGAATTTTCTGCTGTCTGAGGATACTAGTACTAGAATGGGATGGTATAATTTAAAACCACTCTGAAACAAACAAAGTCTCATCTTACTTCAGTTTCTTAATTTTACTTGTAAATTTTCACCAATATGCCATAAGTAAACTCCTTGCAGCATACTTTAATCATTTGCCAGTCACAGTCAAATAAGTGAGATTTCTAGGTAGGCCATTTGCCTTGGATTTGAATCCAAATGACAAAATTATTTGGATATAGCACAATTAAGTCTGTCCAGTTATGATGGCCATTTAATGAGCTTCAGCAAGGCAGAAGGGAGTTGGCTCTACCTGTCTAACCAGGGTTTTAATATGCCATAAAGCTAACATAATAAATAATTTAAGTGTTGAAACATTACAAAGCTAAGACTTTCCCAGTGACTCTGTAATGTGGATTGTTACACATGGAGACAGCCATTAGAAATCCAACCAAAAACAAAGGGTAAAAAAGTAGATCACAATATTTGACTGCTAAATATTACAAATGTGCTGTCTCTCCTCATAGGAACATGTTTTGGTTTGAGATAGTTGTAACTTCCACTTGACAGGAATTTTTGTGGCTCTGCCTATAGGTCTTCTCTCAGGTGTCATGTTGCTAGAAGGCACAGTCCTGAGGAAGAGTGAGTGGATGAATGAAGGAAGACAGGGAGCATCTCACAGAGTTGCATCAGATATCATACGCTGCCCTATTTTAAACAGAAAACCCAAATGGTTTCTATCAGACACTAAATTAACCCAGCAGGGATTTCTGACTGTTCCAGACAGAAAACTACTTTATTCATAAGAATAATTGGATATTCAAGAGATCGTCATGTTTTGTGCCATGAGTCGTAAATGTTGGCTCATCCGTAAAGGATTATCATGGGGTCTGCTCCTCTTTACCAAGGCAATTATGCAGTTGGTTAAGTTCAGCAATGCCCTGAAACCTAGCTTTAGGACAGAGTCAAGGTCCTAAACCAACAGGAGTTGGCCTTTTCAGTGACAAGCAGGAATGAAGTTGGCAGCATTGCCCTAGGAGCCTTCTCTGTCACTTATTACATGGACCAGCTAAAAGGAAATGGAAATTATGCTGGAAGTGGAGAAATGCATGGAGGTGAGGGGGATAAGAGGACCATCCACCTTTAGGAAGGAAATGTGAAAATTACCCTTAGTTACGGTCCTCCAGGAAAAAAAGGAGGATATGATTTTTACATCTGCTAAATTTTCCAAGTCCTCTCTTCTTTTTGGTGACAAAAATACATAATTCAAAGACAAAACACTTTTTCACCACCATAAAAAGTTCACAAGTTAGGAGGTAATTGCATTAGCATGCTGAGAAAAGAGAAGAGAATGCAAGAAATCCTGATTGGCGTTTCTCTGTTTAAAAGGAATTATTTTCCAATACCTGAGCATGCCCAGAGGAGCTAGTCTCTGAGCAGCTGTGAAACAGAACCTTTTTACTTCAGGGTTAGTGCAGGGAGCTCATTAGCACAGCCTCAACCCTCAGCTAAACAGCCTTGTTTGCATATTGAAGCAATAGAATGTGAAGGTGTTAAAAAGGAAGAATTGCAGCCGCTACTCCTGACTGACATGTCTATCTGGGCTCTTGTGTTTACAAGAGAATAACGAAGCTGCCCCAAAGCCCCTACTGGGCCTGATTATTATGCAGAGGCTTCTTAGATTATGTATAATTGATATCCATTTTCCCTCCAGCTAACCAATGGCAGCTCTCAGGAGTAATGCTCACTCTCCTGCATCTTACCAAGCAAGCAAACACTGGAAATTGCTATCTTTTGCTAGGCTTAATAATTTTTAAAGACCAAAAATTGACATTTACATTTTTCAGAAGCACAGATTACTGCACTGTTGGTAGGGTTTTCCTGCTAATAGCAATCAAACAGTGGAGATACTTTATTTAAGGGTGATGATGATGATCTGGAGCTATGTTTGTGTATCATTTTTATATATTTATGTAGACACACATTCAATGGACTGTGTATATAACGTGTGTGAATGCCCCGGTTTTTCCATACAATAACAATATGGCAACAAAAAGCAAGGGCAAGTTCTGAAAGCTACTCTTCTGCTGGTTATTGTGAAAGATTTGCAAGGTGAGTTATGCAGGCAAGGACATTCCTTCAATTACATTCACTGGTCCCCTTTCTGTACTTACAATAGTTATCTTCATCCTTACAATTTAGGCCAAATGTTCAATTCCTAAAACTGACACAGGCATGAAATTGAGTAGTGCAGTGCTCATTTTTTATTGCTCAGATAGTTCTCTCCTCTTTTAAGAGAAAATCCCATTGAAGTTCTTCCTCAAAAGTGAGATATTACATTTAGCCTTTCAATTACAAAGAATTTATGAGATATGAGAAAGGGGACATTTTTATTTCATTGGCCAATGGTTTGGGTTTGGGTTTGGGGGTTTTTTTCTGCTTCAGAGCTTTTGAAAAGATGTTTATATGGGAGGATTGGGCGCAATAATTTTTAAAGTTTTTCCAGTGAAGAGTTGATCTTGAAAATGAAATGCTAATAGCTTGAGATAAACACGCGAAGTCTGTATAACCCTCTCAATGTGCTGTACTTCAATCCTGACCTTCAGCCTTTTTGCTGTTTTGGTCCTGGATATCTCTTCAGCACAAGCTGTCAGTTGCATGGAGAATTTTTTATCCATACAAATAGTTTCCAGAATAAGGATGTGTCCAGTCCAATCATTTTCATGTCACCTTTCTCTCTAGAGGTGAAGACCTAGCTCACTAATCCTTTCTGCTACCTAACCTTGGCAGAATTTTAATTTTAATCTGCTCTCTGAGGAGATGCACAAGAAAATGCAAGGAATATTAATACATGGGCTGAACTGGGTTGAATGTGCAAAGGTGAACTTTCTTTCAGTCACTTGGATATATTCTTTCAATCACCTATTCAAAAGCATAGCCATTATTAGTGCACTAAACTCCCTCTCTGCACAGAGCAAGGCAAATCAGCAGAAAGAAAGATCATGAATTAATTTAACCAGTTATACCTTCATATTTCCTAGCAAAAATCTACATACTTCTTCCATCCACTGAACACCTGATAAAAAACTAGATAATAATAAGCAAGGAGCATACAACCTTTACATAGCTGATTTTTGTTCCAGTAACTTTTCAGAAACCAGAGAGTAGTCACGAAAAACTGAACAGCTTGCAGCTGCCCTTACCTTAGCATACCTGCCTTTATGTTACAGAAATATAAATAGACAGAAACCAACTGTAGCAAAAAAAAAAATCTGCCTAAAGAAAAGTCAGGAACAGTCCCAACAGGCAATCATTCATATAATGATCTCCTGACCTGTATTTAACAAAAACTGCACACTAGTTCCAAGAAAGAGTGAAGTCAAATAGTCATTTCAGAGTTGCACCTTTGGCCAGTGGACCACAGGACTGCAGTCAGCACTATCACACAAGGATTTCAGACCACATAATTACATTCCAAGCAGTGTTAGTCCTGCATTGACCATGTAAATCTGGTAAGATATAGAACAGCTCTTTTTTATAATGTAAGCTTCTTCCTTTTACATAAGCCTCTGCAAAGTAGCTGCTGCAGTTTTATAGAGAGCTTCCTGGTCACATAGGTCTGTCTCTCCACCTCCTTTCAGGTGCTAACTTTCATTAAAAGAAGCTTTAATTAAATATTAATTTATTACTTATTTATTACACAGTGCTTTTCCATGCCAAGAACTGCTGAGCTTGCCATACAGACACTATTTGATCTCTGGGAGGAAAGGAAGAAGGCTATGTGTCCATGGATGGGAGGGGGCATGGTCTGTATTGAGATGCAGCCCACATTATGAAAGACTTAGGTCACATCCAGCATTTATGATCTCAGGAGTGGCTCTATTATAAGGCATGTCTGTGTTGTTCACACTCTCACTATGATTTTGAGACGCTCCTCAAAGGTGTTTGTGGTATTCTGCCATCACCTCTCCTTGGAAAAAAAGTGAGCAGAAAGACAGTCTCACCTTTTCTTTTGCCTTTTCTTTAAAAACACTGAAGCATAAGCATTCTTGGACTTCCACCAGCATCCAAAAGAGGATGCAATACCTTCCTTTTCTTCAGAAATATGGAACCACCTCGCTGCTCTAGGTTTGGGGTCATCTTCTGCAGGACTCGCTCACGAAGAGGGAGTACGTTTGGCCTGATTTGCTAAGTACTTGTAGAAGCTATCAATAGAGAGAGGGGCTGGCTTTTATAACACAAAATTTGAACTGTTAAGGTGATGTGACTCTTTTCCTTCTATCTTTGGCTCTATAAGTCTAAAATAAGGACATAAAGCCACCCTTCCGAAGAGTAGACCCTGTTTTTCAGTATTCTTTACCTGAGAAGTGACATAATAAAAAAATGAATGTTTTTCTTTTATAATGAACTTTCCAAAGTCCATTTGCCATCATCACAGGGAGAATATTTGTGCTTACTGTCTGAAAGAGATCGTAATCAGTAAATATGCCAGGTGATGTACAGACTAGAGTTTTGGTCCAATTCTCTATATGATCCTTCAACATCAACTAAGAAATATTCAATGTTTGGTCCATGAAAGCCTTTAAGTATTAACGTACATATTAAGACTTAAATTTAAAAGGTTGACTGAGAACCTCATAAGAAGTTTTTCTCTTTCTTTACATTTGAGTTTAGATTACACCAGGTTTTTCTCACCCCATGCTGGTAAATCCCCAGATCCAGGGGAAACCAAGGCACACAGCTGTACATGAAAATCTGCATTTTAAAGCAGGTCTGCAACACATATTTTCTATTTATTGCCTGATTATAATTTTGTTTGGTAGTAACAGGGGTCTTTTGAGTCACAGCTTCTGTGCCACCCTGATGACATATGGCACACAAATGAAGCCATAGCATGAAAACTACTGCAGGACATGATTACAGTAAAGAATAATTGAAGGCCCAGGAACCTGGGATCCAGAATAAATTTTAGCTTGCCGTTCAGTGTGGTCTCCATTCATTACTATTCAGTGGAAGTGCCACACATACAAACAATAAAAAGTTTACTCTTGGTACTAGAACTCTCACCTGCAAGAAGGCAAGACAGTCTAAACTGGAAAAAAAAAACTGCTGGAATGAATATTTAATGGCTTCTTCAAGAGGTTAGCCCAGGGAGGGAGGAGAACAAAGTTTTCCCTTCAAAGACTGCTCTTGTATAAGGTCAGTGAAATTTGTTTTACAACTCTAATGAAATAAAACATAAATTCCCTCTTAATTAAATTGGTCCTTTCTTTGTTGCTGCTCTCAGAAACACTGTGAAACACCTGAAATTTTCTGTATCCTAAAGAAACAGAATAATTTTTTGTAAATTCAGAAAGAGTTATAATCTCTTTAGTAGCCAAAACTCCTAATGTTCCATATTGTTTCCTACTTCAACAAAGGAATTTAACACAATCCATTTGCACAAGTCGGTGTCCAGGAGCCACCTCAGCTTTTCATTTCCTCTGTACTTTGCTGAGCTATAGCTATAGCTATTGTATGATGATCTGAATATCACTGATCTTAGTGCTTTGCAAAGTGTTATTAGTTCAAAATTGACATAATTTTGTGTACAGGAATCACAAAGACAATATGACAAGGTAAAGCAATGCTCTTTGAAGAGACACTGAAAGTACCACTATGTACTATGTACTCAGTGAGTACCAACTCACTGAGCTAAAATTTCAAGTCTTAAGAATCTGTTTATATCCATAAAAACATAAGTCCCAAAGTTTTCAAGATGCTATAAAGAACAGTCACTTATTTATTTTCAAGACTGTTAGTTTTTCTGTCTTTCATGTTTATCACTGGATTTCTCTTAACTTCCTGTCAGACCAGCTACATGGATAGAATACCACAGAGACAAAAGAAAACTTCCACGGTCAAGTGCTGCTTGCTTGGGCTGCTTTGTTCCTTAGAAGTCCTTTTTCAGGCAGCACCTCATTGCTGCAACAAATTAATCACCAAAGCCCTAGTCTGGTAATGAAGTGCTATGGATTTGCAAAAGCTCAAAAGGCATTACATCTATTACCTGAAAGAAAAATGAGGTGAGTGCTCAGCATGGGAAAATCAGCACAGCAGCACTGTCAGTCCAGCCTTCCTCTGGAGCAGTTATTAGTGAAGTTAGCTAAGTCTCAAAACGCTGGGGTTCATTCTTGGCCTGCACCAAAGAGTCATCTCTGCAGTTGCACTTGAAATCTAGAACTGCATGGATCTTGGGTTGCCATTTACAACAGGTTTGGTGAAACAAACTGTTCTCAAATACTGGCATCAGCCTGATCTCTCACAGAGGCTTAGATTCAAATATAGGTTAATCATTAGTCTATTTTCATCCTCTCCAAGCCTGTCATAACTTTTATCATGTTCTAAAGGAACAATTATGATGTTTATGTTATCATTCAGGTGGCTAAATTAATTATGTGCTATTTTAGCTCAACAGTTTTTTGCATTTTGTCACTCTAAAATAAGACAACACTTTTGGGAGATAGGATGGATAGATGTGTTTGGCCTTAAGCTAAAACAAGAGGACGGGGAAAGCACATAAATGCATAAATATGGCATTTCCTGAGTCCCACTGAAACGTCCTGCAGAAACATTCAGCATATGTCTCCTCTGACACTTGAGACTCAATCCAAGACTGTTACAGCAGTCAGTCTCTTAATGCTCTGCTGAGAGACTTGCTCTGCTCAAGCTCCACAGCTCTCTGGAGAGGAAGAGTCAGCAACTCCACTGCAAAGTGGTGTTGGTCCAAGCTCTTACTCGTGAAGATGGATCAAGTGCAGGAAATCATCCACCACCTAACAGACCAGCTCACCTCTTGCAGAGTGGATACTTTGAGACTGAGACAGAGCTTGACTGCTTGCAGAGTAGGCCCTGACGCAGGAGCTCAGTCATGGCAATTTTGTTCTGAATCCACCATAGTTACTCTATTTTTCTTTCAATTACAATTACTGCAGCTGAAAGCAGAATCAATGCCAAGTAGACTGTATTGCTAACACAGCAGTTGGGAGCTCAGTAGCAAGAATGAATTCCCTAACCTTTTATTGGAAATTTATCTCCCAGCAATAAAGAAGAGAGAAAATGAAGAGTATATGGTGAGGTTTCATATTAAAACATCAGCAAGTATGTCACGTGCTGAACATATAGTGCATAAACACATCAATCCCTGTCTCTCAGCATTTCTAAATCAAGACATTCTCCTATCTCTCCAGGCTTTACATTTTACTTACTTTCAGGACAGTAGAATTGCCTAGAGTTCATGGCCTTTTTCAGGATCATAATATGAGCCATTAAGCAAAACCATATCCATCCAAGATTTTGTATTTAAAAATAATTTCTAACAATATCAGAACCATGTCTGCATTATCCCAGGGTATCATTTAACAAATTTTAGCAGAACGATCAAAGAATATGTTTCATTTGGTTTCCCTTACACTTCAGATACCTGTAAATATACATACAAAGCAAGCATAGAACATAAATATTTTTGTAATGAAGAATGGTGTAGGGATTCATCTCATCCACTTAAAAACACAGACTCTGAAACTAAGATAGTTCAAAAGAAAGCACATGTCATCCTATCATAGGTGTCTAGGCAAGTGTAATGAAGCTCAATCTAGATGTCTAACATTAAAATACCAGAAATTAGAGAAGATGAAGACCCACTGCTGTGTGGCAGACCAAGACAAAGGATTTGGGACAGTGTGGAAGGGCTAGGACCACCTGTATGAACTAACTTGTTACAAACTTCAGAAGATATATAATACTGCCTGTTTTCCTTGGAGAATTAGGTTCCCTGACCATGGGTAACAAAACAAATTTGTAAGAGAAGAATATATTGTCCTTCACTTAGTGAAGTAATTTATAGGATAGATCATGTACAACACTCCAGTGTGCCAATTCCTTCTCCTGTGACAAACAAGCTACAGTATGAAATTTAGAAATTAATATTTATCTACATCTAAGGCACAGTGCAAAGGACAGTTTGTAGGTGTGGAGGACAGCAGCAGACTTTCAGTAATAGACTGATCCCATATCCCAAACATGAGAACTTTTCTTAATTAAAATTACTTCTTCATATCACACCGTCATCCAAGCCTCACCACACTGACCTTATCAGTGTCTCTCATTTAGGATTTATTCTTGTGTGTTACATCAGAAATCTATATATTTCTGATACTTAGAAGGCTGAGCTGGACTTCCTCCAAGAATTTTGGATGCTGGTATTGAGACAAATAGTCATAATAATTAAACAGGTAGGACAGCCACTTAAAACAAAACAACACAGCTGCCCATTTTTACATTGATTGTCAGAAAATTTTACATATTTTTAAAACATAAGTTTCACCAGAAAAGGAAATGGAACGGGGGATGTGAGGACATGAAGAGCTCAGACTCTCTTCCAGGAATGAAGAATCTGGCCTTGGCGAAAAATCTGCTAGTTGGAGAACACTCTACACCATGAGAACAAGCAGTCTAAATAAAGAAATTAGTATAGATAGTAAGGTATCCCCTGAATTCAAGGTAACAAAGCACCTTTATGTAGGCAACAATCCTCTTAACTATCAGTCATCAGTTCATTCATAGTTGCCATAGCAGAAAGCAACTAAGTATTTCAAAGACTGTCGTTTCAGAATTGCTGCCAGAAATTGGAGATGAAGGCTTATCAGCATGGAAAACACAAATCTGGCACACACGTCATGTAAACTAACAGTAGCAAGACAAGTGAGAGGCTGAAGTTCAAATGCCCTTTTTCTGTTCCATTCCACCCTGCTTTGATATTGTCATTTCTAAGTTTGAATCACTGGAACACAGTAGCTGGTCTCTTGCATCTAGTAAAATGCAGCTTTGCCTGTGGTTACACTTTCCAGGCATTACAATACAAATGTGTAAACAGTAAACATAATCATTCATTGAGGGGATATTCTTTCTATTAATCTCTCTTACTAAAAATATTTTCTATATCTGCTAGCTAGGGACTTCATTAGAAATACAAAATGTATGAGAAAGACTAAAAAGTAATACTAATAAACAAACACTTTCATGAATATGTTACTTAGTAAAAAGGACATTCAGCAACCAGCTCCAACAGGAGGCTTCAGTTGACAAAATCTGTGCTTGCAACACAAAAAATTAGAAACATCATTGCCATGTTAAAAGTCAGTTGTGGTAGTGAAATAAGAATGGTCTACAGAGAGAAGCATGGCAAATTGTGTAGGGGAAAATGATGTTCTGCCATGAGACAAATGAGTTTTCCTGCAACAAACTTCTCTTCAGAATGCAGTGTTATTTTTTGTGGTTACATATCATGTTGGATTATCACCTTCTCTTCCTCTTAGTTACATCTGCAGGGCATAAATATTTATTCCATTGACCATTCCAGCTCCATAGAATAAATGCCATCTACTATGTAAAAAATTTTGTTTATAGACTAGGCTTTTCTTCTACCAGCCCAAAGTCTTTTTATAGCTCTATTACAGTAGATATGTCTTTTTCTGTACTGCTGTTGCCTAACTAAACCCTTCCCAAAATTGTGCCATGCACTCTAAAA
Source organism: Aphelocoma coerulescens (assembly GCF_041296385.1). Taxonomy (NCBI): domain Eukaryota; kingdom Metazoa; phylum Chordata; class Aves; order Passeriformes; family Corvidae; genus Aphelocoma; species Aphelocoma coerulescens. Next base: position 13,013,720 of record NC_091015.1, read on the forward strand.
CCACAGTGGGAAGCATTTTTACATTAAAAGCTTTGTTACCTAAATAAAGAAAACAAGAGGAGAATGAAAAAGAGGGCATGTTACAGCTGGGGAGCTGAGACACTGATTTGCTCAAAAGTATTTTCCAAAGACATACAATAAATCAGTGGCAGAAGGTCTGATTCCTTATTCCCTATTCAGTCTCAAACTTTCCTTTTTTTTATTATTTCCTCTTCTACATGATATTACTTACCCATACACAGGAGCAAGATAACTATCACAACTATTATGCTATGCTATTATATAGCACTAAGGATGAATAAAAACGCAGGCTGTGGAGTATATCAGTTTTATACTGTGCTTTCGTATGTCACAGATCTCCACCCATAACTGTTCTGCATCACTGTTTCCATAGAAACAAGATAACATGAGAGGCTTTGGTGTATGTTACTGTCTCTGAAAGAGTCCAACCTCAAGATGAGAATACCATATTGGACTTTGTAAATGAATTCTGATTTGTGTCTTTCATGCAAAATATATCCCTGAGTGATGTACCAACTTGAATAGTAAAGTTATTTAATTTGTTGATAGTAAAAATTGTAGATAGAAAAGAAAACAGGTTTTTATGTGTGACAAGGAGCTGAAAATGCTTTTCCTTTTAGACAGCAGGAGCTACAAGGCAACAGATTATCATAGCAAATTAAAAATGTTTATAGTAAATTGACAGGAAGGAATTTCATGATGGTAGTGGCCTACAGGGACCAGCAAAAGACTAGAATTTTTAATATAAACTAGTGCCCCAAAATACAGCTGATGGCTGAGGAAAAGGTGTGATGTGAGATCACTCCATAGTACAGATAAAATGGTAGCAACCCGGATGTCTGCATATCCCAGCAGTTGAGATCTGGGAGATGATAGACAAGAGAAGTAAAAGCCCAACAAGAGGACAGCAAGCTTCAGTGGAGCTGAGAAACAGCAGGTACAATGGAAAAGGAGTTGATTTGTGTAATGTGGTCCAAAAACTGCTGGGAATATGTACATGGAGACTGTAGGACAGAAGAGCGGCAATGGACAAAAATCACATAAAAAATGTAGACAAATAATACACATCCTGGAACCATTTTTGACACTCCTAAAAATTTGACCTGAGGTGCAGCAATACCAACAAACCTCTTCCCATTGCTGAGCTCCAAAGCCCACTAAATAAGCTCACTTCCTGATCTTATTTTTGGAACATTTTTCAGGATATCTGTTGTTTCATAGAATAGTTTGAAGTGCAAAGTATACATAATGGGTTGTAAAACATAGGGAAGTTTCTGACTGGCTCCCTGTGTGGCAAGAATGTGATTGAAATACTGTAATATGATGCATTCTTATAATTCAATTACTTTTTTCATATATTCTGGCTGTTTATATTTTTGTCTACCTTTTGATGTCTAAAAGTTAAATTAATTCAAAAAGTCTATGGAGTTGGAAGGGCCTCCCTCTGACTTGTAGAGATGTGCATGGCTGGGCTTGTATTCTCCTACCATATGTATCTCTTTTAATAGTTCTGACTTCAAGGTGCTGACAGCATTTCTTCATTTGATCAGTAGCCTGAGCAGTTGCTACGTGCTCTAGTGTGTACAATGGAAGGGGCCCAGCAGTGCTACCTCTTTCGAAAAAAGCACTAAGAAAAAGTCACTTCTTTCCCCAGCAGTCCTGCATGGCAGCTCTTCATCTGTGCTGAGTGTTCCTAAATGCAGATGGCAGCTCCACGCGGCCACGCAGGAGCAGCGGCAGCCCAGTGCTGCGGAGGTCAGCAGCCGCAGGAGAGCACAAAGCAGGGGCTTGCATCAGTCAGCACGTAGCCAGTCCAGAAGAAATTAAATTGCCTCCACTAAAGCACTGGCCAACCCTCACTGCAAGGAAAGTCTTCTGTTAAATGGCCTTTTCTCCTCTCAAAACTTTGCTTCACATCATTTGGGAGAGGAACATAGGGGAACCTTTGTAAAATCATGAGAGCTGGGGATAGACTTGTGTGAAAGTATGAAAGTGCAGCTGTATGGTCTACTGTGCAATAGTTTTCCACATAAAATAATCTGTTCTCCTATTCCTGTTCCATTCAGCCTGGTGGGGAATCAAGTGGCTCTAATGAGACAAGAATGAGCAAAAGGCAGACACATAGACTGTGAACTGAGTTTCAGCAATAATGTTTCTCAGGGGCTGGCTATGCTCCTGAGTTTTAAACACCACTCACTTATTGAAGAACGGTAACTGAAGATGAGTATAAACATGTATCTGTATCTGAACAAAAGTGAGATTTGCACCAAGGCACCCAGTGATCTCACTCCTCTCCCAGAGAACCAGTCCTCTGACCTGCCCCATGAAAGCTTTTCTTCTTCCTCCCTCACTGACAGCTCTGAGCATCCTTTTCATCCAGCGGTCTCTGCCATTTCAGATCACCTGCTCTACAGCTGACTTTTGCTCTAACCCTGCTCAGGTTTCTAGGGAGTTCAGAAATGACCTTATGTTTTACAGAATTCATTCAAGCTTTAAAACACAGTAAGAAATTTCAGAACCTATTGTATACAGTACCTGTCCATAATATGGCACACCACAAAACTTCCTGCCCTACCTGCAGATTATACAGCTGAAATGTATTTAACCTTCAGCACATATAAAAGCAAGATACAACCAGAACTTTGCCTCATAGTAGGGACATGAGAAATATGAAAATCTTGTACATGATTATGGAATAAAGCTTTCAGTAGAAAAGTTGATGTTATAGCAATGCTGATAAATTGACTATCAAGGTGTTAGTATTTGCTATGGAACTCTTCACCCTTTGCCTTGGAATGGAACTTGCTAGAAGATAACAACAGGGGTCCAGTCTCTAACCTTAAGCTTGATTTATTCCCACAATGACAAATTATAATGATATTATTTAAATGGAGATTACTCAGGTTTGCTGGGTGAGATAAGTAAAGCAAAAGCTTTGGAAGCTATTTCACTCCTTCACAGGGAGAGTTTGAAGGGGATGCTTTTGTAGTGTGTTTTGTTTTACTGAGGGGGTTTTTTTGACAGTCTTGATTTCCAAGCCATCAAGTTTCAGTGACTTCCTTCATTACATTAAACGTACCTCGCTTGGTCTCCAGACAATTATTCTGTTCATCACTTCTTAATACTAGTTTTGAATCTCCTCCTTGTTGCAGATCATACCCTGCACTACTGCCCCAACTTCCTGCTTCCTTATTACCTGTGTTTCATCCCTTTCTGTTAAGGAAGAGTGTAATATTTTTTCTCTAACCTCCCTGAAACTGCACGTTGTTGTGTTGACAGGTGAGAACTTCCCATTCACTAAGGGCTCCGGAAGTAACCCTCTAACAAAATTGGAATAATTTCTCATTAAGATTATGCCGGTCTTCAGGTTACAGAAGAAGCCACATGCTTATTTTCCTGCAAGTCTACTAGAAATTAGTACTATCTTAAGAGTGGCTTCATTGAAAAAGGAAGAGTAGGGAAACTTTGTATTGATTTTCTGGGAAGTTTTGCCTGTTATATTTCATAAGCTGCTGTAGTTCTCCTGGTAATGTCTGGGATCTTCCTAACTCATTCTATACCATACAGAAAGTTGTCATAGGCTTGAAGCTGTTAATATCATAATATCATATTAAACTAAAAATTGAGAAACATAAAGACATATAAAATAAAGACTATAAAGACTCGTCCTATATTCCTGGTCCTCTTAGGTGTCTGTGTGTGTGTCTGTGTGTGCACAAATATATATGCTTAAAAACCTCAAAATCCACTCATAGTTTTGGTCTCCATAACACTTTGTGTCAAAAACATCCATGTATTTATGTGCCAGCTTCTGGCTACATGGTGATTTTCAGCTCTTGTATTGTAAAAATGGTAGAAAATTATTCCCCCTCCTCTTCTCTGTGATTTTCTAGCCCTCTCTCACATTCCTACTGTCTTGAATTGAATGTCTCTTCTCTGAAATAAAAGGTCGTAATCCATTTAGTATATGTTCACACAGAGATCTGCTTCATATTTATTGCCATACTTCTTGTTCTTTCTGCCTAAATATTCTTGCTGGTTTATATGTTTTTTTCAGAGGGAATATCAAAACTTTTGGCAGTGTTTAATATGTGACTTCATCCCTGATTTACAAAAAAAACCCCATATCTCTGTGTTCTGATCTTCTGGTGTCTGCTTCCTCCGTGACAGCATGAAATCATTGCAAAACCAGCACTCTGAAGAGGATCTGCTTGGAGCTAGCTGGTAGGAAACGCTCAGAGCAAGGAGATGCAACCACTAAATCCCAACCTTCTCTGAGATTTCACAAGCTCCATATCAGGAGTAAAAAAACTTTTCATGAGGATCACTCCATGGCATCATATATAAAATACTGTATTGTATATAGAGTACTCACTGGATAAATTGGACTCACTCTGGTCAAATTTATCCCTTTCTGCTGGTGATGATTCCAAGCCATCCTTCTCGGCTCCATAGGAGCGCCCATAAGGGTGAACCTACAGGTGCATCTCCTCCCAAGTGATACCTGGACTGGTGGGGAAAGCAGACAGCCCTCCTCAATGGGTCCTGGAGGGTATTTTGTAAGTTTTTTGTAAGCTTTAAAGGAAGGGCTAGAGAGTGTCTAGAGGATTAACAGAGCACTCTTGAAAGGGAAGAAACCTGGAGTTAAATTCACAGAATTCAGGAACTAAACTGAGGTTTTCTGCATGCTGGTCAAAAACTCCAACTCGTGAGCTGCTATACAAAGGGAAAAGAGTGTTTATACTTTCCAGCTTTTTTAAAGAGTGGGAGCATCAGAAGTTATTCTTTACTCTTAAAATTCTCCATGTAAAAGATTAATTTTGTACATTTGTATGAATAAAAATAGACAATTTTACACTATGCAGTGACACTGTTTCAAGAACAGAAAAGCAAGACATTCTTTCCTATTTTTCCTGCCATCCATAGTCTTCAGAACTGAAATTTCTAACCCAGTATAGCAGCACAAAAGTAGGGAAATTTTGTCCAACAAATTGTAGAATCTAGCAACAGGGAAAGACAGGACATTTTTTTTGCCTTTCTTTTCCCCTTGCTTTGTTGATAAATTTTTGCTCTAGATATTGGAAATGAACAGAGCAAAAAGAAAGGTGGGCTTGAATTCAGAAGAACTGAAGCTTTGATCTTAAAAAGGTTAAAAGTCAGAGCACAGGGAGTACACATATCACTAGGTCAGGGGAAGTGATGTCACACTCATAATGAGCAACAACAATGCTTCTGAAAAAACTTCAAAAAATGCCTCCTAGATATTACATCAAGGGATATGTTTGCATGTTAACTGCCTCCAAGCAATCTTTTATATTAAACTACTTTATGTGCAAGACTTCCAGATCGTTTACAGGGCAAGTGCTTAGGAAAGTAGGGGCTTTCCAAGCGCCTGAAAAGATTGTCTGACTGATTGTCTGTCTACAGGTTTTCTTTTAAAGCTATTTTAAGTATATGATCCCATCCCAGCTATTTAACTCAGGAACCTGCCAATCACACACTGCCTAATTGAACTCTCGGATACTGCAGGATTGCAAGCCACAAAGCATATGAACAAAAATGTGAAAAAAGAGTTTTCTGCTGTTATTTCATTCTTCAAACCCAATTTGATAAGGTCAAATTTCAGATTGCACGACCCCATTGAGACTCAGGGACTAAACTGGGACAATCAAAAAAAAAATAAAAAGCTAATTTTTTTCTTCCATTTTTGAAAAGCAAGAGGAGGTCTTTAATACTAGTTACTTGCTGGGGCTGATAGCAAGGTCTAGGGTGGGGAAAGGACAATGAAAACTGAAAAAGTGAGACATGAGTCAGTTTTTGTACTGCTGAGCTACTAAATGATGACTGAATGATTGTATGACATCCCCTTCAGAGACACTTGTAATTCTGCTTTCTCTTGTTTGACTTTTTTTCTTCAAAGAGAAAATATGGGAAGACAAACAGAATTAGGGAAAATGCTTCTGGAGTACATTCTACAAAAGGCTAGAAATAAACTGTAGTTCCCAACAGTTGGACTGTGGTTCTGACCCAAAGCCCCCCGAGGTTAAATGAAAACCTCCTTGATTTCAATGTCAGAACCTAAACCTCACTGTTTTACAGAAATGACAGTGGCAGTATCTATCTTGGCTTACTTTAAACAAATTTAAACTACTTATTTAATCAGCAAACAAATATTGTGTCCGTGTTTATTGATTGGCTGCATAAATGTGTGTGACCTCACCTGGCACAAACAGGTACAGCTCCTGTGGAGCAGGGAGGGTTAATGTCAGCAGAGAGATCTGAACGATAAAGGAGACAGGACTTTACACAGTCACGGCCATCCATGCTCTTAAATGGTGTGAAATATGACTGAGTGAGCTCATAATATCACCTGAAGAGCTGTTACTGTAAGGAAGAAAAAGTGTCTGACCACATATGCTCATGTAGCAGGTGGTTTGCAATTAGGATCGCCCCCAAATGTTGTCAGCAGTATGTCTTTAAGGGGTGAGTGTTAATTTTATTGACCTTATTTGCAGAACTTCTTCCATCCTGTGAGCATTAGTGACTGTCAGGCTGCACACTTTACATAGCTGTCTACTGGATGTTTGACTTTTAATGATTTTTTTTTTTTAACCTGAGGCACTTCAGTCACGTAACTTCAGCAATCAATTTTGGCCCAAAGCAGCACAGGCCTCAGTCACAGAGAAGCAAGTGTTTGCATGCAAGCTTGCTATTAAAGCACCAGGGAGAAGAGTGAGTACACAAAAGCTTAAGAAGTAGGAATCTGAGTTGAATCATCACACAGTCAGCTAAATTACTGGCCCTGTAATTAGCCTTTTTGGAGGTCTCTTAATTGTTAATCCCTTTGCTGGTTATAATTGCTTTATTGAATCTAAATTAATCTAATTTTTTAAGGAATAATCATGCAATTCTAATGACTACATAAAATTAAAAATATGGAAACTACTTTGAGAACTAATTTAGATTAGGCTCTGTCAAAAAAATTAGTCTTGGGAATGGTATTTTTTGCGTATTTTTGGGGGGGGTAACATTTAGTTGCAAGGATGAGAGGGGTTAATATTTCATTTACACAGTGTATGCAAAGCAGTTGTGTTTAAAAATTCACTAGATTGGGAGCATCCACTGCATATGGAGAGCAAGTCAGTGCCAAATCAGAACTGGATCCATGCCAAGGGAAGAGAGCCAGGGGTTAGACATCTGTAAAGTGTTGGATGGGATGAAGACAAAGGTAAAACACTTTGGTTCATTACACATCTAGGCTATTTCCTAGCCACTCATGTAAATCAAATTTTCCAGACCAAAACCACCATATCCAAAGATGGACATTTGCATATTTTTCAGTACACAGAAATTTTATTGGGTCCCATAAGGACTGACTTAACCTGAACATATAGCACTGAAATACCCAAGGTCTTATCTGACCCAGTCTGGGATAGAAAAAAAAAAATATCATCCAGGTGTCTGGGACTTCCAACACTACCAGGAATTACCTCATTATCCCACAGCACTAGCCTCATCAGATAAAGAGTATGGGGGGAAGGACATGGAAACATGAGAAGGAGAACAGATAAAAGGAAACTAGGGAGAAGAAAAACATGTTGAGTCTTAATTGAACTCGGAGAGGAAGCAGGAGGAGAAAAACATAGTTGGCTGGTTTATGATTTAGTGATCTATGTTTGCAGTAGATTGAAACATGCTCTTGTTCCTAATATATATTTTATTTCTTGTTTGTCAAGTGTGAAGTCAAGGATGATCAAGTTAAGTTATGGGCAAAGTAGGACTCTTCTTTAGAGCCAATCTCATGAGAAATTACATTGTAAAGCCCAGTGAGCATGTTAACATTTTCGAAGCAGTTACACATCATTCTATCCTGATCCTCAGCTCAAGGAATACATTGGTTTAGTGTGTGGCAATAAACATTTAAGTGTATTAAACTTTATATAATCCTTTATATGCATAATGTGCAACCTTGATGCCCAATGCTTCTCCAAGAAATCACCACTGACTGAGCACAAGAAAAGAAATTGAGGCTCTTGGAAAGAGAAAGAGGAAAGGAAGAGCAGAGCCAGATACAGAAACTAATGGAAATACAACCCTTTGTCTCTTTCTCCATTCACCTATAAAAGTAAGGAAAGATGGCCAGGTTTGGAGAGGTAGCAAGAGAGACCAAGACAATGAACAGAGAGATCACTGGTATAATGTCTCCAAGGTTTCATAAATAATTATAACTGTTTAAACAGACTTTGCACTTTGATTCCTATATTTCACTGGCTTTAAGAGAATTTCTATTGATTCTATGCTAACATGCACATTTAAAATTCCATATTCACATGTACAGATATGTATCATCATTTTTACAAAATACTTTGTGGAGAGTTGAGGCTTCAGCAGGCTTCTGCATTATATATGGGTATTTGGAATATCATCACAATTAGCCCTGATAAAAATGAAATGAGGGTTTGAAACTAGCCCAAAATACCTAAGTGTCCAATTGCCCTTGGGAAAGCAAGTGTGTAATAAAATGTTACTTTGAAATTCAGCTCTCTATCTCTTACATACAGCTGAAATACAGCCATTTCAGCAATGAAGCTTGACAGCTGCTCAGAAGAATTCTGTCTCCAAATGAGGTTCTCTTCACTTGGTTATGAGGCCATCTAACTCTGCACTTATGGAACCTTTAACTAAACATATTTCAACTTGTGCATAGAGGAGGATTTTACAAAACACAGCTATCAAATGATCCATTGTTGTAACACACTTTTTTTTCCCCATGATCACAAAATTCATAATTCTATAGACAAAAAAAAATCTGTGTCATCTGCATGTAGGTCTCAAAGTCCACATATGTATTTAATGCTATTAACATGTTGAGGCCAATTTTTTTAGTCCTTCTTCATGTTTTATATAGAAATGAAAGAAAACCAAAAACAACCTATGGAATCAGTAAGTTGCCTGTAGACAACTCCAGGTACTTAGCAATATTTTTCTCTATTGTTTTAGTATTACTTTACAGGGAACTAAAAGTAAATACATTAAAAGATAAACCATCAGCAGGCTTCTTATTTCTCATTACACAATATTAGCCCTCATATCTCATTTACTTTTTTAAACTGCAAGCACTTCTTGCCTTCTTCCCTTTTGCTTTAGTTGAGATTATCCTACACTAGGTATAGCAGCTGTACAACCCCTATTATCTCTGTCTAAAGGAAATGTACACTGTGTTCTAGGACGTTGGTCTGGCCTGATCATGCATTCCTCAATGATCCAATATCCAGGAAAGACACATAAAAAGATGCATGATCAAATTAACTATGGACATAGCACAAATTACTAAAGGCCAGTATAAAAGGATGGCAGAAACTTATAGGAGAAATATTCCTATGGGGTCAGGAGCATGTCTGTGAAAGAATTTGAAAGGGAAAAAAACATAATAAGAAGACACTTTTAAGTGCTTTATTAAGAAGAGAAAAAAATAAAGTAATAGTTAACAACAAAATACAGTTAATTACTAGCAAATAGGCTAAAGTGTTGACTCAAGATCAGGGGAGCAAAGTTATACCTTTTATTAAACTGACTAATTTAGTAGTAAAAAAACAAAAAATTCTTCAGGAACACAAACACCATTACAGAGGCAGATGCTTGTCTATTTTCCAGCTACATCAATTGGTTTAATGGGAGAGATTGCTTTTTCTCCACTACCTTTCCTTGCTTATACTCTTAGGCTATCATACTTACAGCATTATTACTTTATCTTGAAAGTGTTCAATGATCTTTTGGCTTTAGCCTTTGCTTAAAAGATCAGTTTTAATGTCATAGCCAACCCCATTAAAATCATAAATAGAAGAGTGAAAATCAGGCAAAACAAAAAAAAAAAAAAGAAGGGTAGAATCTACGTAGATAATGTACTTGCTTACAGGTTGGCTAGGTCTGGTGTAATTCAGTTCTGAGAACACTGAAAACATTTTATTAGTCATTAACAATTGTATTTAGCAACTTGAGGGACAAGAATTCCAGAAGACTAGAAAGGGCAAACACTTACTTTTAAAATGTCAAAAAGGAGAATAGCTTAACTTCAATTACCAGAAAAATATCAGAACAAATAATGAAAAGGTCTATTTGTAAGAATCTTGAATATAAACATGGTGTAAGAGACAAAAGAATTTCTAATAAATAAATCATGTAAGAGCAAATTTATTTCTCTCTACAGTAGATAACAAGATTTATGGACAGAAGAGAAAAAACACTGTCATGCATCTGGATTTTGCCTTTTGAAATCTCACAGGACATTTGCATAGACAAGCAGATTTGAGGTAGGTAGTTATTTGGGAAATCCTATTCACAGAATTAGTTACCAATAGTTATTAGTGATTCATTTTTAAATGAGCAAGATGCATCAGGTTAGGTTCTGCAAGAATCTGCATGACATGTTCACTGTTGAACTGGTAGGTGATTAAGATGCTTTTTGCATTTGAAAATTACACTAAGCTAAAAAGACTTCAAACCCATCAGAGTGCAGAATGTATATTTTAAGTGATCTTGGTGCACAGCAGAAATCTGAATCCAGCTAAGCAATTAAGTGAATTCACATGTTCCTGTACAAGTAAAATTACCTGCACAAATATAAAAGGGAGAATGACTAATCAGACAAACACAGTACAAAAAACAATCTGGCAATTAGAATGGATCACAAACAAACAATAAAACTGTACAACTGGCTAAGAAGCAATCATGCTGGGTTAGATGAAATTAGTACATTTTATGTTAAACACACAAAACGTTCCTTTCTTTCTACTCAGAGCTGGTAATTCTTTACCTGGATCCCTGTGACCACTGCAGGTTATCACATGTCAATACAATGCATCAACCAGTTGGAGAAAGTCCCAAAACCCAAAATAAGAATGAACTTTTAAAAAAGTTTTCTAGCATAAGACTTTGCAAGAACTGAGCTTGCAAGGCTTAATCCAGGAGGGGAAAGACTAGGAGGAGGCTTGACAGCAGTTCTCCAATTTTCAGAGACATTTTTTGTGAAAGCAGGCAATTAATTGTTTTCCATAATCTCTGAAAAATAGAAAAGATTGCAATACGGGAGAATTAGGTTAGAGGTGAGAGAAATAATACAGTGTAAAAGGCCAAATAAGCAATGAGTAATAGACCTACAGGGAGTTTTCCTGATTGCTGGAAATTTTAAGGAGGAATAAACCAAACAACAGTGAGGACTGGTTTTCGGTATTAATCCTCTTTCGGAGCATACTTTTGATTTAGTGGATCTCATAAATATTGCACAAAAAGTAGTATTATCAAACAGTATGCAACTTTCTACCCTTGCTCTATTGTATACACTGTGGTGCTAAATATCTATCTCTATTAAGAGCATTATAATGTAAGCTGAATACAAAAAATGAAAGTAAAATGAATGCCTTAAACAAGGAATCAAAATTTCTTTAACTAGTCAGTGTGCTAATGACTACAGCCGAGGAATGGAAACTGGACGTATACAGGTTTCTCACAGATTTTTCACAGCAGACCACTGCTTTCTGTCCAAATATTTAATTGATCAAAAAAATTAGTTGTATTATTAATTAAATCTGCAGAAAGTGAGTGCCTTTGTGAGTAGTCCTATTGCATTGGTTTCTAAGGTTACTGCATGCTCAACAGTTTTCTGTTTCTTCATAATGAAAAGTATATAAAATAAAATCAATTTCTCTATCCTGTAGGTCTGCAATGTCCACTATTTCAGAAATATCAATTCTTATCACTCTTTCCCACTCTGAACTTTTCACTAGGTCATTAGTTATGTAATACTGTGGATGATATTTAAATCATACAAGCATGATTATCAACTAACCTATAGGTTTGATACATGTATCAGCATACCATTCAGAGGTAAATCCTTTAAGCAGTCTGGATGACGCTCCTCTACATTTCTCAGACAGATGAAATAGTGAAAATTACACCTTGGGCCATTAAGAGGAAAGGAGGTTCCCATCCTCTCTGACATAAGTAGATTCAAATAGTCTCTACTTTGTTGTAGCCTCTATGCCTTTGTCATTTCTTACCTTAATATTTCTGAGGGAAATAACATATGAATGTTTAATTAAGCCTGCGATGTCTTCCATTTCCAGCTCTTTATAGTGCTTTAATAGCACACGTGCACAGTTAAACAGACCTCTCCATCTGGGTGGAAAAATATGACTGAGGCCAAGATAAATTCTGCACACAAAGCTGGGGAGGACCAAGTCCAAGAACAGTGAGAAGGCAATGTGCTGAGCTTACCCTCACTACATCTGAAAGTCCTTCTCTTTCATAAAGCACATTTCCTAGTCTTAAAAAACAACAGGGAATACCAAAGAACAGCTGCTGCTAAAAGCAATGTTTTACCTGTCCCTGTTGCTGTGCACTCATAAAACTCACAAGTCTTTCACACAACTTTACTCAAAATTGTAATTATATTCTAGAAAAAGTGTTCACAAAATCACACTTCCCATTATGGATCCCTGTACTTAGAACAAATGTATGTACATATTTTCTAATAAAAGTGAGCTACTAGGGACTCCTCATAAAATACAGCACTATGAGAAAAGATTATTTCAGAAAGTTTCTTTACCTCATCAGCAGGATTTCTCAAAAATCAATGTCATCAAAAATAATATTTGAGAGAGGTTTTAAAGTTGTTTTTAAAAACAAATACACAGGACAGGAAAGAGAAAGCTTATGGTGAGCTATACAAAACCAAAACCTACTGCTGCTCTGATCATTATTCCCTGTTCCCAGTTATTGGACAACATGCCAAAGCAGCTGAGATGACAAGGTCCAGGAATAATTGTGTTGGAGCTTTAGAGCTCCCTCTGGATCTGCACATCATTGGACTGTCCCTGTGTTGTTTGTCTTCCTCATCCTCCAGAAGGCCATTCCCTTTCCTTTCAAAATTTCTTTTCCAGAATTTGTCTGTTTTTTATCCACTCATGGACAATATTCCACTCAAACCCTACATACATCCTGCAACACGTAAGGTGTGTACAGAGGACCTTCAGGCTGAGACTGCAGGCTTTGCACAGGGGGGCAGATGGATTTAGGAACATGCCTGCTGACATGAAATATGCATACCTGGAGTCTTCCTGCTGAAACACAGCCTGCACGCAGTCTGAAGCCTTCACAAGTACATACCACACCCCCTTAGTCAAGTACCTATTTCCTGTTACAATGTTGGGTTTTTTCCTGACTAGATCCTGCTTCAGTTTGGAAAACTCAGACTTGGTCCTCTATCTCATGTGCCCTGTTCAAGTCAGGAAAGTTTAGTGTGCTGTCTGGAAGCAGCTTAAGGACAGAGTTGGGCTTGATTTGAATTTTGTATTCTGCCACTGAGATAAAAACAGAACTCTTACATTTCAGGGGTTCCTTGTTTCTACACCACTCAGACAGAAAGCTCCTGAGAGTGTCCAGAATACCCTGTGTGCCTGCACACTAAAGGTGTTTGAGTCATTCCCAGCATCCATAGCTGTACCTCCTATGGGTAAGCACAGAGAAAATCCTGGGGTTCTGTGGTGTGCAGTAAGTCATCCATTACTCATCCTCCCATTTTTCCAAACTGTCTAGATGTTATGAGCCTTCCATGCAACCCTGCATGAGACACAGGGTCTCAGAAAATGGCTGGGAAAGAGAGGAAGAAACCAGGGTCACAGCCAGGTGCAGGCCCCACAGTGTCAGCCCTCCTCATGGTTTCCCAAGTGTTGACAGCATCTGAACTTGCAAATAGAGGCTGTGCCTGTGCATGAAGTAAGGATAAGAGATGCTCATAAGGACAAGGGCCCCGTATTAGGCAAACTGTGGAGATGCCACCATGGTCAGCTCAGCTACCGAGGGTCTGCAAGCCTGAAGGTGGGTGCAGTCCTGTGTACAGCCCTTGCTGAGACACAGTCAGGGGTGCAGCCTCCCCTCACTGGGGATTCTCAGTGCCCCTCAGAGGCTGCTGCAAGGTGTGGGAGGGTGGGCAGAGAGGGCAGTTTCTTCTTGGTGACACCTTCAACAAAGCCACAAGGCACTGGGCCTTGAAGTCCAGCTATCACACCAACAATCTCAATCACCCTGTATGTAAACCACTATTACAACATCCTGTACAAATAAGGGCTTGTCAGCAAGAATGAGACCCTCTAGGGCAGAGCTGCAGTCGGTGCTTGCATGGTATACTGCAAGAAAGTTGCTGGGCTTCCTCTTCCTCCTCCTCCTGTTGTCCCTGCGTAGTGCCCTGTCAAAACATTGCTGCCCACCAGGGTACAGGCACCATGTGCCACAGGGGAGAAAGAAACCTGGATAAGCAGGGCAAAGGAAGGAGAGGGTCTAACCTGTCTTCCTACCTTCTTGGCCTCGGTTTTGATCCATGGATCACAATGTGATGTGACTGGTGACCTATGGAGATAGGGAATGAGCCTGCATTCTCCTTTATTTGGACACTAGACATATATCCAGCAGATCAAAGGGGAGTTATTACATCCTTACCAAGCTCCATCCCAGTAGCTCCACACCATCCACTGCCAGTTTGCAGTTCACAAGCACAGCCTTTCTCCAGTGACAAGACACATTTACATAAGTTCCTTAAAGCCCAGTTTCTACATTAAGAACAAGCCTGTACTTTTTAGGAATAACAAAAAATGCTATGTATGCATTGATAGATTGAAAAATAGTAACAAATATCTTCTCAAAAATATTAAAAATGCACATTAGGAACCATTATGAAAAGACAGTGATATTGCACAGTATGCATCACATTCTTATCTCCAGAATATCCTGACCTGAATCTATCTGTATTCAGCTTTTTCAGAAAGATGGAATAATCCCTGGGGATTTCACCAAGCACAAAGAGGCAAAGTGATGTGTCCACAGTAAGTAAAACAGTGATTCAGAAATGTTCTTCCTCAATCCATTATCTGTCAAGCAATATTTCTTCACCTTATTAACAGGCCAAGAGATCATGAGAATTAATCACTGTGATTAACTGTGCTTATAGATAAAATGTATATTGCAGATTATGTTCTATTATGTCTGGGGTTGGGGAGAAATCATACATTGCATCAACATTGCATGCTGACTGTGTCAGTTCTGCTGCAAACTCAGTTCTTGCTGCTCAGCTATAAACAATGCTCACAACATATGTGAAAAGTATCACTCTCCGTTCCAAGGTGGGAAATTGCTGAAGAAAAGTGTTCTGGTAAACAAACCCTTCCTGATGGCTCTTTGAATATCTGGCAGTGAGCACAACTCCTGGTTCCCTCTGCTGACAAAATCGGCCTCACTCCTCCCTGCTAATAAAGCAAGGCTGCATGTCAGGGAAGGCTGAGACCACTGATACAGAAACAGAGTCTTGGTGTCAGCCTTAGAAAAACCCAGCCAAAGCTGCACTTTTTATCAAACCATCTCCTGGGTATGGCCCAGGTGTTCACTGCAGCTCAAATCTCAGCTGTTGATACCACCATCTCCCTGCCAGCCCTCACCACAGGCTCAGCAGTGCTCAGCCCCACATGGCAGACACAACAGATGTACTTTCCCAAGTTAGAGATTCTTGAGGACAACAATTTCACAACCTGTATGCAACCTCTTTCAGTGCTGCTCAGAAAGGCTTTTGTCTCACTGGAGTCTTCTCTGCTACAGCTTAAGCACGTTTTTCTTTCCTGTCAACCAAGAATATGGAGAGCAAACTATCTTTGTTTGCACCCTCCTCAATTTGCTTTTGAACATCCTAGACAAGGTCACCATGGCTGCTAACAATATTTTACACTGCTCAAAACTGTTAAGTGCTCATATACCATCCTGTTCCAGAAGGTACATGGGATGCAGCAGGGCTGCTGCATGTAATCATTTGATGGAAAATATGTTTAAAGTATCACATGCCTCTGCTCTATTCCTCAGTGTCACACAGGATCTCCAGCACCTGGACTGGATGGCACAGAATTTAACGGTCTGTTTTCCCACTTCACCAATCACATGCACAGTGCTGACTGCAACTGTGCCAAACACCCCATGTAGTACCCCTGCCAGGGAGCCTGGGAAATTTTTCCCTTTCATTCATTAAGCCATTCTTACACAAGCGTAAAACAGGCAAGCTGACTTTGCTGTTACTAAACACACCACAAAACTGACATACTGTTTGTCCAATGTATTTAGTCTGCTAGCAGTCACAATGAGATATATTCATACCATCCTCCTTGACACTTTGCACAAGTCATCGTTCAGAGGTGCCCACCTCTTTCCACTGACTCTATGAGGAACACAGGCTCCTAAGTTTTGGTGCACCAAATCATATCTTAGTCTGATATCTAAAGTGGACAGTGAGTCATTCCTGCATCAGCACCAACATGGGTGGTTATCTCCACACAGGACTTCAGGCATATGCAATATTTGCATAAAATCATGCAACAGACCTCCCACAAGCATCCAGGCTGGCAAAACCCAATGGCTCAAAAACTCCCAAAAGAGGCAGCCCAGTCCTGACTGAAACTAACTCTTTCCCTAATGTACGTGAAAGCACAGAAAATATTTTGCAGTCTTCAGTTTAACAATGATGATGAGGCATCTAAAGCAGAAGTCTTCATTTTGAGTCACTGGTCATTGTACACACACACCCTTTAGGTGGTTAATATTGAGTTTCACAGTATAGATAACATGTTGCAAACTTCTCTGTAGCTATCCAGATCTTCAGAGAGAGAACCTATCTAGCTAGCATTGACATTTAGAATATGTTAATTGTTTTCCTTCTCCTTTATTTTTGACAGCTACAGTTTAAGAACAAACTTTGATACAGCCCATTACATGCCTGAGGATATTTTTAAAAAGCAGTTTGGAGAAAGAGGAAGAGAATGAATACATGAAACTAAAGCCTGATCTAAATTAGTAATTTACGTGTTCCCAGATGTTTCCTCCTTGAGATCTTGCATAGAGCAACTGTATCAGATCACCTGTAGTTTAAAGTTTTCAGTTTGTCCCTTAATCTTCCTCCTTTTTCATAAACTGATCTCATCTTTTCCAGAGTAATGTTTTTTCTCTTCACATCATCTGTACAAACAAATAAGTATTCCCTCCCCCACAAACACCAGCACATGCTCACGCATGCTTCTCTCTTTGGTCTGTATAAGGTAGCTTGGCACCAAAAAAAAATGTGATTAAGTTTTAACAAGTGTCAAAGCCAAGTGGCTCACAGACACTTACCTGGAGATCAGAATGAAGTTTAGGTGCTTTCTGAAATTCAAATTAGCAAGCATCATTCTTCCTGCCTTCTACCACACTTCAGGGAATGTTTGATCTGCAGAGAGAGAATGAGACACAGAAAATGAGCAAGTGAGAAACCTCCAGGATCCAAGGGCTCAGACTTCCCACTCCCCAGCATTACCACTGTCTCTGGGAGCATATGAATAATCACATTACTCTTGCTTACATGGTCCTATTGCAGGGCACTAAAGTTGTGTACTGTAGAACAGAATTAATCATAAATATTTAGGTCAAGGATTTCAGCATAGAACAATAGTACCATTAACAATTCAGAATGCTGCCACCGAAAGTTATTTTTGACACCATCAGCAGGAAGTGAGAAGACATGCCTTTATTAAGTTGTAATCTATAATTTGTAATACAATATCAATGCAAAAAAAAACAACCTCTAAGAACATTGATCAGAAAATTAATAATCTTTTTTTGTTTGCTAAAGCACAAATTTTATAAAGGCTCTTGTGATCTCATGTTACTGCCATGTTGCCCAGAAATAAGACATTGCAAAGGAAGGAGATCTAATATCTCATGACCTCCATGGGTTCTTTAATGTTAAAAATGCTAAATTTAGGTAGTTTCTGTATCGGGAAAAAAAAATAAACAGATTAGAATATGGAAAGTGTATTTTATACATCAACTTCAATATGAATTTTACACTGTACATAATGGTCTGAACTAATGTATCTATGCTTACCTATATCTATCCTTCACACGTCTCTAATACACTATTACACAAGTGCTTGGAAAAATATGTCAACAACCATAAACAGGAAAAGAGTTGCAATAGCAAATTGCAATATGTGTGCAATAGTGATCTCCTTTCATTTTTAACTGAAAACTATTAAGTCCAGTGAACTGTATGACCTGCATCCTTTGTCCACCTGAGTATCCCATTAAGCTGCAGCTGGCGTATTGCAAAGGGAAAGAAAGAAAAAATGAAAAATAAACCAAGTATCAGGAAAATAGGAACTGTCCAAGAAGCAAGTTTTTTCCTCTTGCTTGTGCTCAGTCAGTCCTGTACCATCAGTCTTCTACCTTCACAGCTTCTATGTTTGCATACCCAAATATGAACAGTCCATCATCCAGTCTACACTGAGCCAGGGGCTGGTTTTTAACCAGTTTTAACTGCATAGACTGACCTTTGGTCCATTTACACACATTTTAAATACTGACTCCCTTCTCCTGTCACAGGACAGAAAAGAAATGACATCTAGTTTATATAGGATCTTCCAATTTTATACTGGCTTGCTGAATTTGGGATTAGTCCTTTCTTGAATATTGATGCAATTCTGGATATTGATATAAGCAATGTAAAAAATAAATGGGACAGGGGAAGAAAATGTATGATCAAGGCACCATGAAGTCTATCTCTTCTGTGTGTTTTTCCTGTAGTTCCACAGCTTTGTTTTCAATCCCTCATGAAACTGCTCAAGGACCTTTTACACCAAGTCCTCACAAAGGAGGCAGTGGTGTGGTCATGCAACAGATACATGGCACACAGCAGAGGAACCTTTTCCCAGTGACTCTTCCTGGTTGAAAGATGGACTAAACAGCCCTGTCAAACCATGCTGCATCTCATTCCCAAGTGGCCTGTTTTCCTACTCACAGAGGAAGGACAAAGGGGAATTAATACATTTGAAACCACTTATGCCTCTTATTGTTAATAAGAGCTCATATATATATATAAAAGAGGTACAATTGTTAAGTCTTTTAACAAAGAATCAGTCTACTGTGACTGGCTAATCAGTTTTATATGTACCCATCCTTGGAAGTGTTCAAAGCCAGGTTGGATGGGGCTCTGAGCAGCCTGGTCTAATGGAAGGTGCCCCTGCCCATGGCAGGAGGATTGGAACTGGATGATCTCTAAGGTCCCTTCCAACACAAGCAATTCTATGATTATGTGAGTCTATGATTACAGGGTGTGCTGTGTACCCTAAAGTCCTTGGAATGACCCTCTAACTTGTCTTTGAGTTCTGCTAATTTTAATGTGGCTATTTTTGGTAGACAGCAGCAAGATCTGAGTGCTTTCTGAAAAATACAAGAGGATTTAGAATAATGAAGGGTCCAGATCAGAAGACATTGTTTTTTACTTTATTTTTGTTTTTTTCTTTGGCATAATCGACAATCAATTCTTTTAGACTGATGCAATCCATTCAGAAAAGGTATCATAGCAGTAAGCTTGAACTGCAGTGCAAAAAAGCAACACTCACTGTTTCTGCCTTGTACTAAAGACTTTTTCCAAATATATATACATACATACATACATACATAAATACATACATACATAAATGCCTTTATTTATAGCTCTGTTGAACTACAGAAGTGAAGAAAGAGAAAAGCACTGAATAATCCATCAAATTTTCTTTCTTTATCACACAGGTCCAATTTTTCCACATAAACATATAAAAACAAACTGAATTCTAAAAAATTATTAATATTAAAGATGTAACTACAGGATTTCACACAAAAACAGTCTTGCTAGTCAGCATTGGTAGTTTCTGTGACTTCAAGCTAGGGACAGACTTGCAGATCTGAGGCAGCCATCCCTGTCTCTGTGCCTTTAGTCCACAGTCCAGGGACTAGAGGTCTCATCCTGTGCAGAGATCTAAAACAAACCATCTGAATACACTACAAAAGTATCTATTTCTCTCACCAAAAATAAGGAGAGCCTGAATAACTATCTCAGGTATGGATATGTACCCCACAGATGTTTAAAGTCATGAGAGACTAAAAATCTGCTGTGGCCAGTCTCTGATAAACCAATCTACACAAGTTGAATTACGGCTACAGAAAAAGTGTCAGACAAATACATAAAAATATTCAAGACTGTTCTAAATGTCCTGTTGCCTTCAAGTCACTGCAGGCAACTCCAGTTAAAATGTGCTCTCTGGGAGTACCAAACCAGACCATTGCAAATTTTATATATCAATGAAACAGTCTTATGACAGAAGAGCTTTGAGTTGACTGCAGTGAAATTGAGCCTTATGCAGAGAAAATCCTTGCTATAGTGTTTACTAATTTAGCTTGCAAGGCTGTGTTTAGAGGGATATTAAGAATTAACTAGCATGTTCTCTATTTGTGGATTATGTGTGTAATTCCCCCATCTGAAAGAGTATATATATCTAAAAATAAAGCTCCATACACAGTTTCCCAGTAGACAATTGCTTACTCACTTAAAATGTATGTTTACTTAAAATTTTGTTCCCTGGGATGGCCTAATGAAATATACATTTCATTTTAGCAGGGATTCCCAAAGGAGTCAGCTGCCAGACTGTCTTTTTCTAGCTCCTTCCTTGCAAACTATGTAAAGCAGGACACTAAATCTGCAATAGCAGGCAACACTCAGGAATTAGAGTTTCAGCTCTGCTTATGCTGGCAGTGCCTGAGGAGTACCTGGATCTAAACAATTCTGTTAGCACATTGATAATTCATTCCTAGCAATTTGTTACCTGACATTAATTTCCTACAAAACCATAGTATCTAAACATGCTCCAGATAAAATCACTTTTAGGAAAGTCAGAGGCTAGGAGGAAATGACTGAGTGAAATTTCCCTATTTATGAATGCCTGCAGTATTTTGGCATCCCAAATTCCTGCAAAACCCTCACAGATTAATTTTAGCTGCTTTTGTCTTAGGCAATGGAGATATTCATTCTTTCAGGTAAAAATCAACCTTAAATTCTGTCCCACATACTGAAACCATGAAGACAGATTAAGAAAACAGACTTAAGGAAGTTAAAAAGTATTGCATGAAGTTTATAACTACCAGTGACTTAATACCATATATCACATCAAATATGGTCATACAGACCATCTCCATTGTTAGATAGAGTCAAATATCTATATGCCACATGAAAGGACATGTGTATGAAGAAACATTTATGGTATAAGTTTTTCATGTTCTGAATGAGTATAATATTTTCTTTATATGTTATATATAATATTGTTTTGTAATTATATTATTATTTATATTGTATATTTTATTTCTATTATTATAAATCCTTCAAAATCAATGTCACAAAAAATCAAAACAATAAAAGTACATTACAAGCCTTTGGTTGAAATAAAGGACAAGGAAATAGTAGTATACTTTTTGTATAGGAGTCCTAAAGACCTTTATATCAGGAGTCATTTAAAACTAAATCAAGAGGGATCCAGGCACCATTGGCTACAAGTAATACCAGCCAGGAAAATTAATCTCTATGAAATGATAGTGAAAAAACATTTTTAAATATACTCTTTTCCATCAAAGCCTTTCACATGGTAGATGTCTTGAAAGAGTTTGACTGAACTGACAGACAGATCTGAATCTCTCACTCAACAAATATAAATCAAGATGAAACTATAGCTGGTTTTATAGAAGAAAATAGAGGTAAACTCCAGAGACAACTATGGTTTCTAGAGACGAAATAAATACACTTAGTTATGAAACAGTTGGAAAATACCAAAGAGTGAAACTCTCCTCAGAGCTTTTATCCAGCAACTAATGGTGAGTGGCACTTGCTACAGGGAGAGAGGAAAGTGGGCTACTCACAATATTGGTAAATACAGGATTGGGTTCTGCTCAGTCTTTCAGACCTGACAGATTTGCTGCATAGCCATCTATATCAAAACACGTTGATACTGTAGGATAAGAAAACAGCATATGTTTTAGACTTTTCTAAATTGGACAGGGCTCATAACAAAGGAACTACTAAAAAGGAAATTTAAAGGAGGTAGCTTAGAAACAGGATTGGAAAACAAATAAGAAAGAAAATGTTTAGCAATTTTTAAATTTATTTTAATTTCCTACTCTGGCTCTTTGTAGCCTAAGTAAGGTATTTACAGAAAACCCTAAAGGTCAGGACAATTTGGCATTGAAAGAGAAAAAAGCTGTTAGTTTTGAAAGAGAACATCAAGAGGCAGCGAGGTTCGTCATGAGAAAGTTATATGAGAATCATTTTGCAGATTTGAAGTGTTGAACATTAAAATACACAACAGCACCCTTCTGTTTAAAAGTGTTATAAAAAACCTTCTGACTCTTTCCAAAACATTGCTGAAGCCATACTGGTCCCCAGCCATGCCATGTGTCATATTCAATTCCCCTGCAGAGACACAGCAATATCAGCTACACAACTTTAGGCTAAGGAAGGAAAGAATCTCTCAAGCTTCACCAGCAGGTGATCAGATATCGTACCAGCCTCCCGCAAGGTGATGGCCATCAGCAGTCACATCTTTCCCCAGGACAGCACACAGCAAAATCCATCTGTCTCCCAATCATAGTATTTATCACCTCAGTAAAAAGATAAGGACATTTTGTTAGCAGAACTGTCACCCTTGTGACTAGAAAAGGATTTGCAAGACTGAACTGTAGTTGTTTCATAAATATAGACAATTGTTCCTTACAACTGTAGCATCAATGCCTAGTTTACTCAAATGAAACCATTTATCTCCCCTTAAATGCAATGAGCCCATTATTTTTTCTCTTCTGAGGCTGCAGATTGACAGTACTGTGGTGACATGGTTATCTAAAAAAAATTAGACCCTGCTTCTTGTCCTGTTTCCAGCTGGGATAGAGTTAATTTTCTTCCTAGTCCTTTGGGTTTGGTTTTAGTATGAGAAAAATGTTGACAACAAAGCAGTGGTTTAGTTGTTGCTCGTAGTGCTTACTTTAAATCAAGGACCTTTCAGTTTCCCTTGCACTGCCAGTGAGGAGGGGAACAAGAAGCCAGGAGGGAGCATGGCCAGGACAGCTGATCTGAACTGGCCAAAGGTATAGTCTATACCATAGAACATCTTGCAGTACATAAATTGAGAGGAGTTGGCTGGGAGGGGCTGATTGCTGTCTGGGCTCTAGTCAGTGGGTGGTAAGAAATTGCACTGTGCATCACTTGTCTCTCCTGAGTTTTATTTCTCTATTTTTGTTATCTTGCTTTTCATTATTTTTGTTGCTGTTATTACATTTTATTTCAGTTATTAAACTACTCATCATAACCCACAGGTTTTATCTTTTTTTCTGATTCTCCTCCTCATGCCAATGGGGGCATGGGGTGAAAATTGAACATCTGCATCGTACTTTGTTGCCAGCTTGGACTAAACCATGGCACTTCTTTTTCCCCTCCTTGGAATTTATTTCCACCTCCACACCACCCCAGGCAGCACAAGTGCTAACACCACCTATTTCTCTAAAGGATCAACTCCTCCATCCAATTTACAAAGCAGCTGCAGCTGGTCAGGGGCACAGAGGTAATGTGGCCAGAGAGAGGAAGAGGGAAGCAGCCAGGGCAGGGTGACTCTGGCAGCCAGGAGGGCTCAGATGTCACACACAACAGCTAAACCCCATAACACTTCTTCAGTTTGATGACACTGTCCCATAAGAAGCCCAAGTAATTAGAGACCTGCGATTTTTAGTTGCATATGTAATTGTGTTATTAAAAAATCAAGTCACAAAAGCTGTTACAACAATTCATTTATAAGTTTATTAGATTTATGACTAAAATTTCATTGAAAGAGCAGGTACAAGACAAAGGTTAAAATAACTCTACTAAATAAACATATCCATATCTACTGTAACTAGGTATCTACTGTTTACTAGAGCTGCCATGGTACTATTATTTTGTCTCTTATGTTAAGAAAAAAATAATAATAATCTGCCCTGATAGCATTTCTACTTATCTTAATAGATGTATAAACACCTTAGTTCAATTTCTGCATTAAATCACAATTTAAAAAAAGCTGCTTCTTAAGTTTTACCTCTATTAACTTTTGCTGGATTGCTGTAGTCTTCATTACTGTTGTCCCTCAAAATATCACCTTCACTTCAACTGTAAATAGCCCAGGAAAATAGTTCAAACCTTAAAGGAAAACTTCCAAAGAAAAGATATTTTTTCCCTCATAACTGAGACCTTTCCCAAGGGAATAGGCCACTTTTGGGAGTGTTAGTGCTTCGTGTTTGTAGCAATGGAAAAAAAGTGTACAGAAATAATGGGTTGGCTGAGTTTATTATGAAAGGATTGCTCCTATTAGGAGATTCAGGGCAAATAAGAGTCAAGATAAAACAAAGTTATGGGGGGAAGCTTGGAGAATTTGTACTTGTTTCAATATCTTTGCTTCCATCTTCTAAATTGCCAATTGTCAAATGTCATTACTGCTCAGGCTGTTAGCTGCTCATTTGATTACAGCGTAGCTCCCTCTCTGGAGCATGGCTCTGTCAGTGTATGAAATCATAAAATGTCCTTGTGCAGGTGCAAAAGCCTGGGAGAGCATGAAGACGATAATTAAAGTATTTTGTTGCCTTTTAAATACATAGTTACATCTACAACAAAACACAGAAATACTAAGCTGTTTGCTTCTATTTGTCCTTAAAGGATTTGTGGCTGCATGTTCGTCAGTAGTTGCCAAGAATTCTTGCACAGTTTTAATACTAATTTATGATGAAGCATACTAAATGAACCACAAGTTATTTAAGAAAATGAAATAAGGAAACTTTTTGAGGTTTTAGTAGGAAAACAGACTGGAGTGCAAGTAGTCTGATGTAAATGAATAGATGGCTTCAATGAAAATGAAAGAGAAGAAAACTCCCTCCTGGGGTTCATTATGCCTCTTGAGCTGTTGGTAGTAAAGTTAATTTTTAAATGCTTTGAGGTGATTAAGAACTCAGGCATCACTCTAAATGTAAATAAGTCCTGTTTCATTTCCTTGCAGTTAACTGATTGCAGCAGTCACCAGCTACTTAGCTTGCTGATGTATTTGAGATCTGTAGTCTAGTTCATAATTAACCCTCTTCATATGAAGTGAAAATGTTAGCAAGCCTGTTGTTGAACATATATAACCAGGATGTGACATATTCACTCACAAGGGAAATAGAACGTTTATATTTGTAAATCATGAGGGCACCATTTGAAGCAAAAGTATCACAGAACAAAAACCAACATAGAAATTGAGTTTGTTTCCTTTCACACTGGATGCAGCTTAAAAATGCAACCAAAATATATGCAGTTTAGAACGTACAGCATAAACAGATGAATTATTTATAGTAAAGTTAAGAAAACCATTAAAGCTTTACCTCTTCCTCCCCAACAGGTCTACTAAATAGAAAATTTCAAGAATCTGTATATGAATATCACAAATGAAAGATCTCAAATGATAATCCATTTTTGTAATGCATATATATACAAACAATTAAGAATTAACATGAATAATCTTGCTCAAGGCAGTGACTGGGACCCTTGAAATCTGTATTATCATTCCTATAGCTGGAATTGAGATAGCTTCATGGCTAGGCAAAAGCTTCAGAATTGACTAATTCTGTTCACCAGTTTGTAATTACCTAACGTAGGGCATTCTAAGCCATAAACAGTCAAAATAGCTCTACTGGATACTGAAATAGTGAGGCATCCAATACTCATCTCTGGAACAAGCTCCCCAGCTTGTGGCCACGGATCCAAGCCTGTGGGGGTTCAAGAGGCATTTGGACCATGCTCTTACATAGTCTTACTTTTAGTTTGCCCTGTGTGGAGTCAGGACTTGTACATGATAACTCTCATGGGTCCCTTCCAAGTCAGGATAGTCTATGATTCTCTATAGAATAAAGATACAGGCTTTATTAAAGCAACACAGGTCTTCAAGTAGTCCAAAGCTCAGAAACACTGGGTTCAAATCATAGCCCCAAAATCTTGTAGTGAAACATGTCCATCACCTGCTACCAGGCTTCTTTGTGATCCACAAAGGCATCTGATATTTGTCCAAACATACTATAAATACTTAAATATTTCAAGACAAAGGGAGACCTACAGAGACTTCTACTTCAATGTCTACCTGCTAAGTCAGTCATTTCACATGTTTAGTCAAATCAAATTTAAGCCTTTTGTTTAAACTCAATTCCTTTTATTAACTTGAACACCAGAAGAACTGTCAAAGGAAAAGGTACACAAAATAGACATGAAACTTTCATAGGTCCCCTCTAAATCAAAAAGCCAGAAAAATCTCACATCTGATAGGTACACATTGTCGCTGTTATCCCCAGAGAACGGCGAAAATCACGATGTAAATCCAGGTCAGATGGTACAGCCGAAGCAAGGGCTCCACTCCCTTTAATGAAAAGCTCATCTTTTATAGTGTGGTTTGCAATAAATTACATGATTGGCCTATTCACCCACCACCTCTCAAGGTGATAGGTTGAGCAGTAAGACACCCATTTCCAAATATTATTCTCACAAGACTGAAAACAATTCCACTGTTCCCATCCCACAACAACCTGCAGGTGTAGAAATGGTTTACATTCTCTCATACTGTTGTATATCCAGTTTGCATGAGAATGAAAGCTTTCACAGAGAAGCTCTGAGAAGCTGGATTTCTCTAACTACTTTCCTATGAGAAAGAAAAGTTTCACAGGAAAATTCCTCTGCCAGCCCTTGCTAGCATCCACAACAAATCTGCCTTGCAGAGAAAGAGATTGTGCATGTAACCATGGCAGATCAGAATGAACAAAGAAGGAAAGTAAGATCCATCAGCAAGTAAACTAGCGAGAAACTGGTAATTTCCAAATGAATAGCAAAATGCTAGTCATTATAAATAAGGTTGTGCTAGTTTGAAAACAAACCAGGGGGAGGCACCAAGTCAGAATAACAATTTAATGGAAATTAAAGAAAAGGAAAAGAAAGTAAAAGAAAACACTGACAGAGTCAAGATACAACCTGAGTCCCTGTTAGGCAGGGTGGTGGTAGCAGTCCTCTGAAGTGGTGATTGTGTAGTAGAAGTGGTCTGCTCTTCCTCAGAAAGTCCAGTGGTGGCTGTGGGGCTCCTGTCCTCTGGAAATCCAGTGGGAAGAGTGTCTCTGGTGCTCAGAGTCCCAGATTATATCCACGATGGGATGCTTGGTTCCTCCCTCTGGGTGGAGCATCTCACAATAGGGTAATGAGTCACGAGGCCAAGTGTTGATTGGGCTCGTTAACAGAAGATAGTCCGGAGGGAGTTATCTCTGAGTCATGCAGCAGGACAATGATGGGCCATTAACAGCAAGATAGTCTGGGGGGAGGAGGCAAGGAAACACTGCCCCACCTGATTTCAACAGCTCATGAGGATGGTAATAGAATACACTTCAACCCAGGACAAAGGTCTACAAAAATACAGTTGCTCTTTTCCCTGAACAGGTATTTAACCCCAAACAGCTGAAGTGGAAGAGGGAGAAATGTCCTAAACCAATTAGGATAAAGACTTCCTAAAATTGCTGTCAGTCTGAGCTTAGGTAGAATCTGCACCACCTAGAATCCTATTTCTGCTCCAAGATTGTCACAAATTCATTAGTCAATTTACTGAACCAAAATTGACTACAGCCATTTTGGAAAGAAGATCTTTCCAGTGAATTTTACTCCCAATTTCCATTCTCCTACTGAAAATTTTCACTCAACCTTGTTTTCAGATTAAATATTTCATTCCAGTTTTACCTGACAAACACCTTGAATACAAATTAACAGCTGGATTGCTAATTCTTTCTCTCAAGAAACTACAAAACAATATAGCAATATCCAGCTAATGAGTAATTTTTCACCACATTTTAACTACTAGCTTTTACAAAAGTTACCAGAAGAGTTTTTCTTCTCCCCTGCTCTTCTCCAACTTCTATATCAAATTACAGCTAGTATTACTTATGTGTCTATACCTCACACTTGTAGCTAGAATATAGGGAGGGGAAAGGGGTTGATCTAGTCATTTATTAATGTCAGGGAGCTTCAGGCTAGATCTATTCAGTGGGGGAGAAACATTGTTATTGCTCTCAGTAAATTGAGGCATGTCGCGTCAATCTTGCAAACAAAAATTCTCCAGTTATTCACATTTGCTAAATAAAGGTTCTCTGGCCAGCTGCCTGCTGACAGCCACAGAATTACAGCAGCAAGAAACATTGCATATCTCTCAGGCACCCGCAGGGAAAGCAATGTTTCCCCATAAAAAGGTTGACAGCATTTCCAAGTAGCAAACAAAAAGGCACGAAGGAATCACTAGAAAGCACACTCAAAATAGGAGTCTGATTATATAGTTATATACACATAATATTTGTAAGGAGGAGCTGGCTGTAACATCTCCAGCAGGCAAGGTCTTTTCTTTACTTGTATTCCATATCCTAAATATGGTTGACTTCATAATTTATTTTTTAAATTATGCCAAGTTCGGAAGTTAGGCTTGAATATACCTGTACATGGATATGTGTATTCAGTGATTGTGAAGATGCAAATTAATCTATGATATCTAGATTATAACCAGAAACTGATCTTTGAAAATAACTCTCAAAGCAAGGTAATACCTGCCAGACAGCACATTTCGATATTCATTTTAGTAAGCACAGCAGTTACTTACTTCTATGTTTGAAACTCAGGCCCTCTGCACAGTACTTATCAATGCCCTTATTTGAATCACATTATTAACAGGTGGATGTTCTCTCAAGATTTTTAAAGCAATCTTGTTTATCTCTCAAAGGCCAGAGTCATAGCCCATAACAATACCAATCAATAAATGTGGATTTAGAAAGGTAATTTCTGCTGCATTCTGCTTACCAGGGATCTGATAAAAACTTTCAGTAACTGTAGCACCCCATGAAAAGCTATGCAGGAAAAAAGCAGGTAATTTTGCTTCTTTTGCTCTGAATTTTTCATAGGGTTTCTCTTTTGTGTGCTAAATGAGGACAGACTCTTTGCATGGAAGTTCCCCACCCCTCAGTCTCCTCCACACGCTATGACAGACCCATTCCCACAGAAAACAGGTCACAGTCACTGTTTTCCTCCACAGAATCATAGAATGGTTTGGGTTGGAAGGGACCATAAAGATCATCCAGTCCCAACCCCTTGCTGTAGGCAGGAACGCCTTTCAGTAGACCAGGTTGCTTCTCTCTGGAGCTGCTCAGTCACAGGCAAAAGTGAAGCTAAAAGTCTTCTCGTCTCACTGACTGCCAAAGCAAAAGTACTGGAAATCCTGGTAGGCCTTTTCACCCATCTGGATGGTCAGCTTAAAGCAGAAGCAGTCAGGAAGCCACACAGCAGGTGGATGGACATGAGAAGGGCAAGGTCCTCCCTGTGCTGTGGAGCAGGAACCGCAGTCCTGGGGTGTGTTCACTGGCTGCCCTCACAGCTCAGTCTAAGACACGGCCAGCTCCCCATTGGGAACAGGGTACTCTCCCCTCACTACTCCCTAAAAGCAAATAGTCATCCCAAAAAACACATATTATTTTAAGCCTTTAGATTTTTAAAGTAATCTTGTTTATCATAGAGCTGAAAAAGGTATCTAACCAGTTTTGAAAGTTTGCAAATGGCAACCAATATGAAGTGTACAAACCTGCAGTAAGTGCTGGCACCTCGGTGTAGTTGAAATAGTCAAGTATTCTTTCACAATACCTTGGCATGGATCACAATTTTCTTCATTGTACCACTTCATTAATCTTTCCCATGCCTTACCTGTCTGGGGTAACAACACGTGCTTGTTCAGAGTACTGCTGACATTAATAATGAAATGCAGTAAGAACAACATCCCTTCAGAAGGGCAGGAGCACACAGCCTTGATGCAGTGCCCAAGTTTGGCTTCCCCAAGTGAAACTCTGGGGGGACACTCAGCCTCAGCAGCCCTCAAGTGCAGAGCATTAGTGGGTGCTCAGCACCTCTCACAGTATGAGCAAGACTGAGCAGCTCCAGCCCACACTGACTGCCTGGGTTAAGATTTCCTCATCCTCAAAGCTTTTAAAACCCTGATCCTGACAGAGGTCTTAGGAGACTTTTTAATCTTCATTCTTCTCAAACTCAATTTAATTTAGCTTATTCTCTCAAATCAAGTCAAAGACTTAGAGGGATTTGAGGAGAAATACAATCTTCTTTCATTAAAAGCAGGGTCTTATCACAGATCTTTGTGATTTGTATTGTCCTGGCAATAGGGGAGATCATGTAACTGGGAATGTTTATTTTCTATGAGGCAATTAAGTTGGAGAGATATGATTGTAATTCTATGTGCTTACTTGCAAAACTGTGTACTCACTTACACCTGGGCTGGGCCTGGTCACTCTGGCACCAGTTGCTGAAGTTACTTGTGTGTGCACATATCAAGGGCTTTGCGAGGTCAAAGAAGACCATTCAATTGAGATTTGAAAAACCTTGTCAGTGTAATAAAAATTATTATCAATTTAAGAAAAATATTGGGTTTTTTACATCCCGTTGCTCTTTTCCCATCAAATCTACAGAAATGAAACATGCACAAAACAGAAACAGAGAAGAACAGAAAGTTCATGATTACATATGAAGTGCTCTCCTCTTCAATTCAGAAAGATAGTTTTTTCTCATGTTAAATAATTATTCATCTGAATTCATATCCCCTTTTATTCTGCACCCTGTTTTAATATCTCCTGAGAAAAAAAAAAACAAACAAACAAAAAAAACACCACCAGTACCCCCCAAAAAACTCCCCAACAATTAACTTACATGACAGAGAGAAGGTTGCCTGGACAAGGCTATGACTTGCCAAGTAAGGACAGCCACAACTGCTGATGACAAAAATGCAGTTTTCTGTTTTGACTGAGGATGAGCTTTTCCAGTAAAATATGATGCCAATTAGCATTTACTGTACATCAAAAAGACTGGTTCTTAACCTTTTGTGACACTAGAAAGAGCTGAGGACACTTCAGTTAGTCATATGATATACAGGTACTCAGTTAATCATAAAGCACAAACACCCTCCTCAGATAATCACAAAAGAACTGCTAATTATGAAAAAACAGATTCCAGTGGGGGAAAAAAAAAACCAAAAACAACCATTTATTCTAAAACTTTTCTCCTGGGCAAGGTGATTTCTTCTCTTTTCTTATACTGATGTTTATTACATTCAGTCTTTGCTCAAGGGATTTTCTTCCACCAGCTTACTGTTCTCAGCTACATCTAATCTTTCACACCTGTTCAGATTCTTTAACCCTTAAAGTTAAAAATCCTGCACATTCATACCTCTCTTAATTAACTTCACTGCTTGTATCTGAAATCATATAATTAGGAAGAATTTGGTATGAAAATTGGTTCTTAATCACTTTCATTTATACCTCCTAAAATATGATACAAATCAACCCATATTTCCCAGTCAGTGGCCAGTTCCTGCTTACCTGAGTTCTCCCACTCCCAATAACTTCCACCCAAAGACAGGCAGATGAAACTGATGCCAGTGAAGTTTCTGGTGACAAAAAGAAACAAAGCAATCAGAAGCATTTTTAGCCCTAGTGCATTCTCCTTAGGACAGAGGACTTATACTATTGAATTAGGATTAATTAGTACAGAATTATATACTAGTGCTGAATTAGTAGGTCATGAGTTCATCAGTGTCGCTTAACATCTTCATCAACATAGGAAGAGTACTTAGTCCTGATCAGCTGCAAGCTGTCCTCAAGTTCAAATACCAGTGTTGTCCTGCAGCATCAGAAATGTTCACAGAATCTAAAAAATTTGCACTACATCTTGAAATGTTTAACAAAAAATGCTGCATTATCTCAGATTTGTTTGCCAGATTCTACGAGCATTCCACAGAATACTGAATACAGCTAAAAAATGAAATGTTGTTGTCAAGGTAAGATATCTAGAAGATGGATTAAAACCTCTAGGTAAAGATTGTGGCCAAAACTACCATTTACATGGCACATTGGGACTTCCACCACAAGAGTAAATTTTGAAGGCTACAAAAGACTACAAGATAAAACTCTCGTAAGCCTGACTACCTCCTGAAAACCTTGTTTTCCAAACAGTTAACAATATATGTATACATGTGTAGGGATGCTCATGTACTTCAAAACAAAAAAAATAATTCAAGACACATTATTGCTTCACCTTTTTTTGGAAAAAATTTAATTCAGATGCAGCAGGTGTTACTTATGTTGGTTAATGCAGCTGTGGAAGGCAGGATGCTGGGTAGTATAAGGAACCATATGATGCAAAGTCTAAATTGAAATGAGTTTATCAGGGTCTGTCTCTAGAGACAAAGTGATTATTCCATCAAAATGATTATTCAAAAAGAGCAGTCTCTGACAGGGAAAAAAACAGATTGAATGAGGGTCATAGGGGGACAGTGTGCATTGTTCAAATACTGATAAATAAGCTGCACAAAAGGGGGTAGAACCTGAGGTACCAGTCACAGCAATGGAATTGCCTATTTACTGGAAGAGGAGAATTACCGAGGTGAAAATCCCCTGGTAATGGACAGGGCATAAGAATGCAGAGAGACGGACAGACCCATGTGAAAATCTTAAGAATCCCCTTGACAGGGATGGAGCAGTAACTGCTGTCTCCAGATTTACAGGCAGTAGGAATGGAGCCACACCGATCAGCCAGGACCCCTTTTTTCCAATCAAATTAAGGTTTAACAGAGTGTGTGTGTGTGTGTGTGTGTGTGTGTGTGTGTGTGTGTGTGTAAAATTACAGATTACATACAAATTGCTCTTCACTTCTTAGAATTACAAAGTTGGGGTTCTGTTCCTATTAGTGCCTTGTTTTCCAGCACACAGGTACCTAGAGCTACTGGTGTGTAATTACGTGTTTCACAGAGAGGCACATTTCGCATTTACAGGAAGCCATGACTAAATGTTCCTACTAAATTAGCTTCTCATGTATTAGTCACTCTTTTCATACAAGAAAAATGGAGTTTGACTCTTCCCTCATGTTAACACCTGTTTTGAATTGATCTCATCTCACTGCCTCTACATGTGATCTGCCATTGCAAGTAGAAGACTCTGATCTGCTGTTTCAATTAACTTTTCAAGATACATATTTTCCTCCAAATATTAATGGCATACAGAACAAAAAAAAAATGAAAAAGTGATGTTTATATATATAATGTCATATTTCAAAAGAATGAATGATTTAACCAATGTAAGCATAAGAATAAACTTCCACTATGCAGCAAAGGAATGCAGAGTATGAGGGAACTTTTACATCTTTCATGTATATTTTTATGTACATAGCAATACAGGTGACATTTATATGAATAATAATACAATTCTTATGGCCAGAGAGAAGAGAAAAAAAAAAAGTTCTATAAAATATTTTTCCTCCATCACTAACCCAATCCAATTCCAATAAAGAGACTAAGAGGGGCAGGTTGGAGAACCTTATTCAAATACATTAGGATTCCCACTTTTTTCTTTAATATGGCTGACTCTTACTATAGAATTCCCATGCAACTTGTCAGTTGCATACATACTATATGCTATAAAAAGTTCCCCTTTATAGCTACATCATTAATTTTATATGGAGGAACATTGGTGATCTCACCTTTATATGAGACTTTGCCTTGCATAGCAGTAGATAGAAGGGAATGGTGAACACAGAAGACAGACAGTTGTGTTATTTTGTGTCTGCACAGCACAGTGGAGTCATTACCACTGCAAAATGTCAGCAGCCTGCAGGAGGCTTCTCTTTCCCCCACACAGTAAAATGAAAGCAGATCGGCATCTCCAGATTGCATCCTTCCAATGGAGTAGACAATGAAAATATTACTTAGCAATTATCTTTCTCATATTAAAGATACAGAATGGTAAGTTTGGAGAAACACTTTATTCCATTGGAGTTTTTTAAAGATGGCAGGGCAGACTGAACTGTCATTGTGACACTGCAGTATTAGTATATTTTTTAAAACTGCTTATGTTAATCAATTGTGTCAGTGAAGGAGGAAAACTATGCAAAGAACTATTGGCTAAATCACCTGCAAAGGGTTTATATTGACAACTGATACTCTTCCCAAACAAAGCTCTGAGCTGAGCATCACCCTTTACAGTTTTTCACGGCATAACTCTGGGTTCCCTCTCTTTTCACAGGGGAAACAATGGGTTTCAGTGTTGTTCCTCTTCTAGCATTACTAGGATTTCACTTTATCCCATTTCAGAATAAATGGAGCTCATTAAAAATATCTTGTGCTGTGACTTCAGATTAAAGATGCACCCAGAAAACCACTATATCTTAAACAGAAAGATAAGTAGGTCTAGAAAAATACTTCCTCCTGTCTGCTCTCTCTTCCTAAGATAATGAGTCTGAGGAAAAAAAAGTTATCTATTTCCATAAATGAATATAGGAGAGGGACAGTGGGCCTTCTGTGAATGTAAGTTGACTAGTTGGGCGAGATATGTTTCAAAGACCTTGAGTGCAAGTCTTTGTTTTTTGAGAATAAGCAATCAATCAGCCAGAGCACGCAACAAGACCCTGTTCAAACAATGGATAATGCTGAGCGCTTCAGTCACACAGCTTAGATTGGACAAGTAAGCTTGACATTACCAGCAAAAAAGGCAAAGTCAACAGCATAAAAGTCACCAAATAAGACAGTTCAGGGAGGTCTCAAGCACAGGAATGTTAACATACGTTCAAATGGA
Organism: Aphelocoma coerulescens; assembly: GCF_041296385.1. NCBI lineage: Eukaryota > Metazoa > Chordata > Aves > Passeriformes > Corvidae > Aphelocoma > Aphelocoma coerulescens. Next base: position 13,048,340 of record NC_091015.1, read on the forward strand.
CAGAGGGCTTTCTTGAGATTTTTCTTAAACAAAATGTTTATTATTTAAAGCTATCAAAACTTGCCTTGAAAACTAGATTAAATAAATCCCTCATATTTGAAATCTCTATGACTAAAGGCCCACTTGTGTTAACTTTCATGAGAGTAATAGTATCAAGATTATTTTTTCTTCCTGAATGTATTTGTATATGTTTTCTAGATTTCATTTACAGCGATAGTCCTCATTTATAAGCTTCACTTGAGGGCAGGCCAAATATGAACAACAGCACAGAAAAGAAACAGTTCACATGATTAAGAAAAAATTAATGTAAAATCTTGTAAAAAACAAGAACTAATTATTCTGTGAAATACAAACATCTCTTTCTATTTCTCTGTCCAGCAGTTTCTCAGATATGTCTTTCTGTATTACAAATGAAATTATAAGTACTCTCAAATTTTGCAGCCAGTAGGTCATGACAGTTTTCTGATTACCTGGTGATGGATGAACTTGCACTATTTACACAGGAATTCGGGGCGGGAGAGAGGGAGAAAGAGAAGGGGGTGTGTGGTGAGAGGTGAGAGACCAGATATAGAGAATGATTTCACATATTTGAGTTAATGAACAGTAAAAAGATGAGATCATTTGCAGCCTGTGAAGTATACTTGAGAACAGAGCTTTGTTCAAGATAAAATTTATGGGTCTGCTTTACTTGCTGCTAACTGAAAGTCCTACCACATGTAGTCTTCTTTCTCCAACATTTTCTGTGAAGGGAGTGAAAACCTTCAGATTAGACAAGCTATTTAAGACCATAAGATCATGTCAGCAGTGGTAAAAAGCATCGATTCGTAACCCAGGCTGTTACTGAGAACCATTTGTGCACTGCATCCCAGCAGCCCATTCCTCAAACCTTTAGCTGCTCATATAAGTTTCTTTTCCTTGAGCCCTTGCAGAACTTTTTTGCTCAAAATTTCTGTTATGTGTCTGCTGAAACTCATGCATTTATCTCATTTATGTATAAAAAGAAAAGACTCAACCAAGAATACCAATTCGATTTTTTTTTAAGACAATCTAGTACATCTTTTGGTTTTGATAAACTCAGCATTCTTGCAGCTACACAAACAGAGGGCATTACATCTCCATAAATATCAGTCTTATCTCATTTATTTCCATGTGCACAGGAGAGACAAATGCTGGAAATGGAAGTCTGAGGTATATTTCACAGTGCACAGAACCAGGATGTATTTCCTTCTCCTGTGCTGCTCTGGGGCAAGGGCCCTCCCAAGTCCTCAGCCTCTGTTGTGGTTATGAAACATTCATTTTGCACAGGTAGAAAAGAACTAAATTACACACTGATCACTGTATTCAACTGCTCCTTCTGCCAAAAGGGAAGACACTGTGCTGAATTTTAAATTAAATTAATTTTGTAGATTTTCAGAGTATGAACTGTTAGATGCCCAATGCACACCAGGGGCTGCAGAAAGGCAACAGATTTTTGGTTGCTTGAGATTTCAGTGGGTGAATGGCAAAAGCAATAAAAGCTAATTTTCCTCCATTGAGAAAAAAAAATACATACAAAAAGGAAGTTACTGCTTATGATAAAGTCTAGAAAATTTCTTGTTAGATGTATATTGACCTCTAGGTATTTTGAAGCATTCTATCAATTGAAAGACATAAATATACAAATGGAAAAGGTTCTTATCCATTTAAGCACTAATGATATACATCTTTTTTTAATGCAATTTTAAATTCTAAGATCACGGTGACAATTGTGATGAGGATGATGATTAATATTATAAGCTAATAGAAAAATTTTTGTGGGATACTGTTATTCTGATCCATAATCAACTCTCCAGGATTTTTTCCACTAATTGAAAACTTTGGCTAAAGTATTTTCAGTTTCATCCCTCATTTCTTCTAGCTGGTTATAGGGCTTCCCCAAATGATTAGCATGACACACTGGCAAATGGGTGACAAACAACACAGTAGGTGAAAATTTGTCTACACTCAAAGAGGAGTAGTCAACAGTTCAAAATCTAAGGGCTAATTAGTGGTGGTGTACCCAAGGAGCCAACATGGAGGATGACATTATTAAATGTCTTCATCAGTGAGCAGGATAGAACAAATAAAAAGGCTGATGGCTGATGTCAAGCTATGGGGAAAAGTTTCTATGCTGAGGGGCTGCATTGCCGTGCAGAAGGGCTTCAAAAATCCAGAGGGCTGGACAGAGAGGAAACACATTAGGTTCAGCAGAGATAAAGATGGAAATGTCCCTTGTGGCAGTACGAACTGGGGATGGACTGCCTGGCTAATAGCTCTGCAAAAGGGGCCTGGGAAGGGGTGCAGAATAAAATGCTGCCTTCACAGAGAGCATAGCCAGAAAGACAAGGGCAATACTGCTCCTACTCAGCTCTTGTGGAGCTGCGTCTAGGTCCAGCTTGGGGCTCACCCATATATGACATACATTTTCAAACTGGAAAGAGTCCAGAGAACTGTCATTTAGCTGGGGGATGGAGCAGATTAAATCCAAGGAGAAGCTGGTGGAACGTGTTTGCTCAGCCGGGAGGAGTGGAAGGGAATTTAATTAAAGCCTCCTGCTATAGAAAAAGGAGTTTGCATGAGGGTGGAGCCAAACTCTTCTCTGGGGTGCTCAGCAAGAGGCAACAGCCACAACAAGTTGCTGCAAGACAAGATCTAATTGGACATAATAGGATAAAAATGTAGACTGAGAGTGATTAAGCACTGAAAGAGGTTGTCCAGGGATATGGTGGAGTCTTGGGAGATTTTGGAAACATGACTGGACAAGGTCCTGACTAACCTGGTTTAAATCTGAAGTTATTTTAACTTTGGGTTGGACAGTGTAACCTTTGGAGGCTTATTCCAACCTATCTCTTTGACCCCAACTCATATTATGGTTACCACCATCTCCAAAGGTTGGAAATGGTCTGTGGTTCCTCTGGCATGCCAAATGAAAGCACAAGAGAGAGCTGCCTTCAGGAGACTGAGTGCAGCAGCAGCAGGATGCAACAACACTTACAGACAATCAGCTGGGCCAGAGCCCTTCTATACATCCGCTCTGCTGCGGTATCTGAAGAGCATCAAACATTTTTGGAGTTTCTGCAGAGCACAGAAGAATCTGCTATGCACAGGGCTGAGCAGAGCCAGCACAGCGGTTTGCCCAGGAGACCTGACTTCTTTTATCCTGACCTGTTGTCACAAGCTTTGTTCAAAAAACTCACTGGATCTCTCTAGGAAGCCCCAATGAGACAGTTTTCACATTTACTCAGAGACCAGTCCAGTGAGGTCCAAGTCCTTTGGACAGCTTAATAAGATAAATATTTGTTAATTTGAGTTACTATAATGGCAGAAGTGTTTATTGTCTGTGAGAATTGCTTCCTTTTGGTCTCCTCCCTGCAATTTTCTACAGCTGGAAGTTGTTCTTTCCTTCACATCGCCTGACTGCTCTCTGAACTCACCCTCACCTCTCTCCATCCTTCCTGTGCAACTGGCATTATACTCTAATTTCAGTTGGTTTTCCACTCTGCTGCTACTTCACCCACTCTCTTCTTAGCACAGCCAGCCTGGGAGAACACCCACCTGCCATTTTTATGGGTTTCGCATGTATCTCTCATGCCCATAATTCCTGCTACCACTTTCTGCATTATTTTGCTTTGTCAGTTTGGATGGTGTGTCAGACCAGGTGCTTGGATGCTCATGGGAATGGGTGTGGTGAACAAAATTTATAGCTTATGGTAACGGAAACATCTTAACAGCACTGAATATCCAGGGTTAGGTAAGTGCAAAATGCAGGAATTCACAGGACCAGGCAAGAATCCATGAGGGAGTAAAAGTAATGAGATATATTTGTATTTCCAAGCCATCCCTCCTTTGAGCCTGACCCCTGGCAGCCCTTGCTCTGGTGCACAGCAGCACCAAATAGCCATGGGGCACACTGTCCTGCAGCAGAATGAAGAAAACTCTCCCTTCTGCAATCTGCAGCAGGACTCACACAGGCACAGGAGGGCTTTCTCACTTCCCCGTATTGTATGCTCCCCTAATCAACACACAGTCAAAAGTTACTGGCTTTTACAATTACATTTTTTTAAAGAAAAAGAAATAAACTATAGCTGATTTCTCAACACCAAATTTGTGGAATTGTCTTTTCATTAGCAAAAGTTAATAAAATCTCTGTGAGAGCCCAGATTAATGCAGCCTGGTGTTTTAGAGCCCTACAATTGTGACTGCTATCAAGTGTTAGAGTAGGCATGAGTTGCAGATGAAGCTTTCTGCATGATGGAGACATTCAGAAATTTTCTCTTCTGATTTTGCTCACTCCATGAGTGAGGTCATCTTGCAATCACACGCACATACACAGAGGATGAAGACCTAAGCCTCATCTTAGGAAATCTGGCTAAAGAAATGAAAGATGGAGAGATGGAGCAGAGACGTATATTTAGTAGTCAAACAGATTTTTTTGCTTGGCCTTTTATTTTTTTTCTTTTTAATGAACACATAAATTTAGGACGCTTCATACTACTTGTTTCTGGGTAGCTGGCCATTTTCAAAACCCATAACTTTATTCATTTTTGCCTACCACTCTACAGGACTTGTAGGTGGCTACAAAAGCTCAGGAATTTCCTCTTGCAACCCCAAGTTTCCAGTGAAGATAGCAATATATAAATGCAATAAACTGCTTTATAAAGCCCATTAATGTAACTGGTTCTACTTTGCACCTATCAGTCTGTCTGTTGTTATAATTAGAGCAATTTTTGAACATTAAACCTCTGAAAACATCCATCTTGTAGGTTTTGGAATAAATACAATAGTATGTTAATAAACTCCAGGAAAAAAAATCCTGCTCCCAGCTCCTACACATGTTCATAGTTGTATTTTTAGGTATATATAATAGACAGCAATCTTTGTTTGGAAGCCAATACACACTTCCCCAGTGAACTGCAGGATACGCATAAATAATCAGGGCTGGAGAAAGGTCATCACACGGCTAGAACTGGGGTTAGCAACAGCACCAAGCAAACCAATTGTTCAGAAAGCCTTAAGCAAAGCAAATCAAGCTAAGTGCAACATAACTGACTGTGCTGGAAGCTGAAAAGACTTAATCATAGGGATGAGCCAACTCTGAACCTTAACGCTAAACAAATTTTATTAAGAATAGACAAGTTGTGAGAGAATTTACACAGTTAAGCTGTAGCTCAAGGGAATAAGTGTGCAAAAACAAGACAAGGAGAATTTAATAAGGCCCAAGGACCACTAGTTGAGCCCACAAGAATCAGTCAGTAAGAGCTTGGTCCCAAGGTCTCCTTGTTACTGCAGTAGGGAACATATTAATGGTATATATCGACTTGCAATAAGAGATTTCTGGAAATGTTTCCCTTTTAACTTTTGCAACATAAACTTACTTAACAGCAAACTGCATCTGTTTCCCATCAGAAAAATAAAATAGATTTCATCAAGACCTACTTGCCCAAAAGCTCGATTTCTGAAACTGAAAACTGAAAAACTTTCATTTCAATGCATTTGGGCACTGTCTCATGGTGGTGTCATGATCTCTTTGTTGGACCAGAATCCCTGGACAAATTTACCTGCACTCACACCTAGGGACTTCCATGCTACAAGCAAAGCCTCTGCCCAAAAGGGGGAAATGTCTTATGGAAGGCACAGGTATTTTCATAAATAATAAGCCCCTCACAGCAGCCCATAAATTGTGCCCAGAGTGTATAGCACACTGTGAGTCACTGCTCAGCAGGAGGAAAGGTGGGAGAGGAGAGAAGAGGATTTTCGGCGATGTTATACACTTTGCAACTAAATTGCTGTATGTTTTAAACACAGCTTCACAACACTAATTAGCAAGCTAAGCCTTGTGATTTCCTGATAGATTCCTAAATATCTTAGAAAAACCCTTAGGGAGAATTGTAAAAGGAAGAAATGACACAAATTGACTGTAACGAAACAGAATGAGTTTTGAATATCACTCCAATCTGTCCACAAAGTCTGCTTTCTGTCTGAAATTTCTTCTGTATGTTCTATGTGAAGGAAACATATTTGCTTGGTTTTTTGCTTTTCTTTTCTCTCAAAAGTTTCCTGTAAACTAGATAGCACATCTTGCCCTGACTTCTGAAGGCATTTTAAATTAATACTGCATACTTAATCTTGTCTTAACATGCCTTTTGTTTGGTTTGTTTGGGGTTGTTTTTTTTTCTTTTGGTCTCGGAGCTACATTTGATGGGATGCAGCAGTTGTACAACCCTGCTGATTAACTGACATTACAGGAATGTTATGAAACTTAGGTAACTGAAATTTGTAAAAAGCTTTACAGAACTTAAACGAAAGCGGCTTTAGTTTAAGTAAGAAATAGTTAGTAGGAGGAGAAAATGGAAGGACATCTGATGAAACAATGTATAGCAAAAATAAAGAACAGAGGATCTATGCAAATCATAACTAGATGAACACCCATTTTAGCTCTTTTAACAGAATAGAGTGATTGAATACCACATGCTGGAGCCTGATCTCATTTACCTGAACAGCACTGACAGGAGCAGAGTTACTCCTGATTTACACCAACACAAACAAGACCAGAATCAAGCCAGGCAAGAGCCCTAGGGGTACCCTTAGAATGAGAAGAAAAGGAAAGAGCTCCACACTAGACAAACCCACCAGCCCAGGGGATTCCTAGTTTGAACTACTTTTTATATGACAATTGCCAGTCCTGTGGTAAAACTGCCACCTGGTATGTACGAAACCTTCCAACCATGAAGAAGAACAATTTCCTTCCACAAAGGAAAAAGACAGTGTTTGGGAAAAGACAAAGTCTAGTCATGGTCAGAAAAAATTATCTGGTAGAAACAGTTCCTCCTTCCTCATCAGTTGAACTCATTTCCAGTATACCTGAAGGAAATCTGTTTATTTTACTGACACAGGCTATTTTTCTTAGTCACTTGCAAGCTGGATGTTCTTTTGAGACAAATCTGAAGCACAATGTGAACATTCTTTTACATCCCCAGCAACAATCCTGGTGAAGCTTCACTTGCAGCCCAAACAGCAGTTGCAGGAGTTGTGATGGAATTACAGCACAGCTGGATGTGAAGAACATGATTGCACTAAAAGGGGCACTTGCAGCTCTTGAATAGAAATTAAATCTGCACATGTCTGATGGAAAGGTCACTCAGAAATAGCCATATGCTGGCAAAAAAACTTTCTAGGGTAACTTCAATGTATATTCGACGCCATGGAAGACAGTAGCTATTGAAGAACTGTGAAAAACAGCAAGTCCAAAAGGGAAATATTTGGACTTACTGCCCACACAGGTCCAGCTGGTTCCTGAACTGTTGTTTGACACAGATTTCATCTTAACATTTAATCTGCAATTTTTAAGTGAGTATTCACTTAGTTCTTATCACCTGTAGCAACTACCTGCTTCATATTACAACATAGCATGGAAGAAAGTGTCCCCATCCAGTTATCCTTGCCTTACACTCCAGAATTCCATTTTCAGCCTCAGACTGCATTGCATGCTACAAACATATCCACAATGGCTGGACCAGACAGTGCCAGTCTTGAAACCAGAAATCTGGGGAAAAGCCAAGTATTAAAGACAGATCTGCAAACTTCTATTCAAATATCCATATTTAGGGGTCATTATTCTTCTTCAAAGGCTGACAGAAAAATTGAGACTATTTCAGATGCCTGACAACAGTTGTATAAGACAATCTAATACTGCCCTCTGCAATATCTTTGTTCCCTTGATAGCTGTATGTGGCAGACAAAAGTATTTACTAATTCTGCCTGTTGCACCTACAACTGATTTGAGTTACTCTGCCAGAAAAGTAACCATCTGGGGAGGAATTCTTGGACAGCAAGAGAGTACCAAGAGCAGGGACCAAATGATCAGACTAAAACCAAAGCAGGTTATTATGGTGTTTTTAATATGTTCCTCACACTAAAGTCCAGGATAACACAATGTAGTTTTCTTTATTAAAAATAGTCTTTAGAAACTATACTCTGTGGGTTTTGTGGCTACCAGAGTACATGAGCACTAAATTCTATGTCATGTTTTTCACTTTTAAGACCCTGATCAGCAAACAATTAAGATCACTTGCTTCAAACTGCCTATCATTTGAAGACTTATTTTCCTTTGACATACAGCTCTAATCCTTGGAGTATTTTGCTCCACTAGTCCTTTCTTGTTTTTCATAATAAATTTTAACCCTTTCCATCATGCTTATTTCAATCTCATGTGTATAAGGAGATTGAAACATCTGAAGTCTGTTGCTTCTCACCACAGGTGAGACAACATTGCCAAAACACCCCTCCTGCTTGCTCAGTGCATTTCTGCTCATCACCTTGTGTCTCCTGCTGTGTGTTATGGTACCCCCTTCTCCTGCCTGGGGTGATTAATAGATGACTACTTTCTTCTTAGGTTTCAATTTCTTTGGTTCCTCAGCAGTCAAATCCCCTCTTCATAGACCTGGAGAGCTGCTGCCAGGCACAGCTCTTCAAGAAATGCTCACCTTCTCTCACATGCCACATTACCTTACCTAGCCTTTCATTTGATTTTCCTGGTCTTTATTCGCTAGACCCATACTGCTGTATTTGAACTAAGGTAGCAGCAAAAAAGGGACTGATTCATATGTTGCTCCCTTCTAATTTGCCAGTCTTCATACTTTCCACCTTTTGCTCTTTATTTGGGGAGTTCTCTTTTCATGAAGACAGTTCTTATCAGCCAAATTCAAAGAAGGCCAGACATCTTCCTTACATATCTGGCTTACTATTCACAACAATCCATCCTTGTATCTGAGATGTCATATAGTGTGGTTCTGATTATACTTGCACAGCTGTAAATATATTTTCTTAAATGGAGTTTTTCCTGATATGAACACATAATTTCATAGCATAGCTATTCACTTTAGCTAAAATAGGGATTTATTATTGTTTTGTAAAAAGAAGATGCTTTCATTCTGACCTAGATAAGAATCTCTTTCTCTTCCCTTCTTAAGACAACTATGAAAATGAGATTGTAAATCTCCTATGGAGAAGAGACTTGGACAAATCAATAATTTATGTTATGATTTTGAGAGACTTCCACCTTGAGGAATTGCCAGCCCTCTCGTAATTCTGTAGATCTTGTTTGAAAATGTTTTCCATTACTAATCGGGAGAACCTTTTTTTTTATTATTATTTATACAAGGCTCCTTTGATTTTCAGTGTGTGACACTTCAGAATGAAAACGGTGTCGCATTAATTAAAAAACGAAGAAGAGAACTCTTACCTTCCTTCCCCCTCACTTAAAATCCAAGTAAAACGCTGGCAGGCAACACTCAGCATGTAGTGCTCTACTTCCAACCATGAACCCCTTTTATAGATTTCTGTCATTTTAGCTGCTTCTGGCTAAAATCACTGGTTATAACAGTGACTTGGAAAGAAAAATGAGCAGAGAGTTAAGAGCAAAATGGGGGGTAGGTACACATAGCAATTAAAAAAACCTTCTACAAATCTCAGGCGGAGAACGTGACAGTCATATTATTCCTAAACAAGACCCTGGCAGTGACAGGTTTATGCTGAGGCCTTTGGGGGGAAAAAACATACGAGTTTATGCCCATGCACCTTTCTTTTAACCTCCACAGCTTACTAAAGAGCAGACTGCTACATCAACAGCTCACTTCACCAAATCTCCCATTGTTTGAAGAAACCTGCATCATGACTTACAGCAGCTCATTCTAGCCACTGACTTGCTTTGTCCTAGAGATTGGGTAATTAATTAATGGTCACCCATTCTTACCCATTACACCATAAGTCCAAAGCACTCACTGAAAGTGAGGCAGCACGCTGAGGTCTGCCCACACGAAGTGCACGCACAGGAGCTGCTGGAACGGCATAACCAACAGCAGGGCCGGGACCAGCCTCATGGGATAAGTTCCACATTTCTGCCTTGGCCACTGCAGGCAGCTGTGACACTTCTGAACCATGCCTGGAGACAGCAGATGACCTTCAGGCCTTGGGGAAGTTGTAGAACTTGAGCCTTACTGCTCTATGCCAAGTAAATTGACTCCCTTACCACTTTATATCAAACCAAATCTAAGACATGACAAAGGGCTAAGAAATCTGGAATAGGAATTAGGGAGGAATAAAGAAATTAAGGGTGTGTTCTTTGAGCTAGGATTTTGAGTGTTAGCACTAACTTCCAACTCCAGTGGATTTAGACTTTGTTTAAAATGAAGCACCACTCTGCAAAATTTTTACAGTTTTCTGGGATGAAATTGCTTCCTTTTCTGGGATGAAATTGCAGATATTTGACTATCACTCCAAAATCTTTCTCACAATTCACTGCTATCACTGTGGGAAAAAAATTCTGAGCTACATGATGTTGGAAATATTCATCTATTTTGGTTCACAATTTGAAAAAATATAAGTCCATATAGTATTGAAAGCAAAAACAAACAAACAAACAAAACAAAACAAACAAAAAAAAAAAAAAACACATTTATTTTTCCCAAACCTTCCAAGTCTTGATGAAGTCTTTATGTTGTGGTCTTACATAACAGGATATCACATCTAAAACAAAATCCAGAAGCACAACTTTTCTTCAAAACAGAAAGCATGGTTTTATTAAAAAATTCTCTTTTTCACACACTATTAAAACCACTGTAGGTAATGAATGAACTGATAGGATGACAAAGAAGTTTCTGGTCCCTGGACAATGTAAGATTATTCAACCCTTATCTCAAGATGGAAAATAATAACTGTTGGGTTTTAAATAACATCATAATTTGATCAAAACTCCCAGTGCACATCGAGTTACACAGGGAAAGGAAACCCTACAATCTTTAAAGATTCAGATGTATAGAATGGGAGCTGTATATCTCAGAGTCCCTCCTAACTCCTAATCTCACTTATTCCCTCCCCACTTCCATGTTAGAACTTTCCTTTTTTCCTTACCTCTGCTCCTACAAAGCATCTCAGATATCCACGTACATACAGAGCATTCATGGCAACAACTCTGTGACAAATTGATTAATGTGTAACATGATCTTAAAAAATGCATGTGAAATCTGCAAAATCATCAATTTAATGAGTACTTTCATTTTGTCCCTTTTTTGCATAGAATGGTCAGTTTATCTAACAAAGAGCATCAGAAGAAATCACTTGTATTCTGAAACCTAGATAATTCATCTCGCTAAACAAGAAGAATTATTTGAAATTAAGCAAAGGACTGGAATTCTCCTACCATATGATGGTATGGGATGTACTGTTTAAATATCAGGGCATCCAGGACATTTTGGTATGACATCTGAGGCCATAAAAATGTAACATAAGAAGTAAGCTTCCATCTTAGCAGACCCCAACCAGAAACTTTTTAGGAATCTTCACTGCCTTTAGAAGACTGGTGTAGAAATTATTCATTTTGATATCTGGAACTGAAATGTGACTATTTTACAAAATGTAAAACCAAAAAAAATGTGCCATCATTTGTCATACCTTTGTTATTTCACCTACCTGCTCATTATCAGAAAAGTAATATTTAAAATCCTAAAGAATCCTTAAAGGGCTTAAAGCATCCTTTAAGAGTGACAGAGATGGGCTTTTATTTGTGCAGTGGTGCATGATGAGTGTTCATATAGGTAACCATGGGTATATTAGAACTACTTATTCAGAAAACTCAGGGATTGGTGTCTTTGGATATTGTCTATGAAGTGCAACTTTAAAAAGAAAAACGTGAAGGAGCTATCTACAGTTCCAGTCAGCCTGGTAAGATGAACAATATCATGTAAGCTGGGTATTTATCTCAAAACTTCAGCATTTGCAAACACTAGGTTTCAGAAACCACACTCAGGGTAAAATCTGACATAAATTGCATCTGCATGAAATTGTTCAAGTAATTTTGAACTGACACATTCCTAGTAATTCCCAGCCCAATGTTTTTTTGGAAACAATTAAACAAAACTTGTTTAAAAATAATCTGTTGATGCTTTTTTTTCCATCTCTTCCAACAAATAATTCCACTCCAGAAGTTTCACCGTGGTTTTTATAATGTATACCTTTTTTTTCACCTGGGTCATTTCTTACCTATGTGAAAGTTCTACTATCTCACTTTCTGCCTTCAACAGTCTGAAAACTTTAGAAAAATCATTAATATTAAGAAGAATGCCAAAGACGATAGTTTTCTCATCTTGTCTTTGTTTCTCTTTTCCTCTGGGCCACATAAGGATATTCAAGTCAGCAGAGACAGTGTTGCTCTTTTAAAAACCTGCTGATTTAATATTTAGTAGGTGATGGATTCCACCTCAACAATCAGACTCAGAAATAAAAATAGTCTGAATCCCACTCAGTGCCATCCACAAATCCATAGATAGAAACCCAAAGTATTGTACAGCACAACATTTCCTGCTCAGTAAGCTTGAGACAGGCTGCTGTGATTCCCTATATATACACATATATTCTGAGCTGATACCTGTCAAACCAGCCCCTGGTTAAGTGGCAAGCATAATATAGCTTCCTTTCCCTAGAGGTAACTGTCCTCATTACTGAAGCGAATGAGCCCCTAGGTGTATAATAGAATCTTCTTTAAAATATTCATCATATGACAGCTGATATTTCAGCCATATTTGGCTGGAATGCTACATTTTGGGGAACTTAGGACTCCATAGTCAATTAACCTAGTATTTTGCTCACCATCTAATATATTTTTTTAATCATAAATCATTAAACATTTATGTTAGTATGTAACTTGTTATTCTCCTGTTCAGGACTGAGCAAGACATGCAGACCAGGGTATCTCTTACTGCAGCAATATCCAATAAAACATCTGGACTAGCAAAGATGAAACTTTACACTTTTCCTCCACCGGAAAAACACCAACTTCTCCAAGGTGAGTCACATTATCCAGCACGGTTCTGTTTCCTTCACACTTCTCAGAGTCAACACTTCAGGCTGTGAAAACCTCCCTCTGCCAGCAGGTCTCAGGAAGACCATGGGCAGGCAGGGGGAAATAACACAGGGGCCAGAATACTCCACCAGAAATCAGAACAGAGAAGCTATGTACAGAGAGAAAGAGACAAATAGAGCAGCAGGTTATGCACCCCAAACATTTCTATGTTCAAACACCAAACAACGTCTCTCCATTCTTATTTCTTTCTTAAACAAATACTGTGTTTTCCCCTGCCTACTCTTCCCAGTTTTTTCCCCTACCTGTTCTTAATTACAGCCACAAACTTCAGTAGGTCCTATTCCACATGTCCTTCCACTGTATCTCCTGGAAGCACAAGTGCCTGCTCCCTCTTCACTTTAACCTTCCCCAAGCCTTCCCTGTCCTGTTCCATGCAAGGCACGTAAGGCAGGCACACAAATGAGACGAGCCCCACCGATGCGGGGGGAGAGTGTCACCGACATGCAAGGCTGCACAGGAAGTTTACACAGCACTTGCTCAAACTCTGCAAGCCTTCCTGACACCAGCTCAGCATTCCAGCACACCAGCATCATTTTTAAGTGATTTCTCATGTGATTAGTGCTCTCTCCATTCCCACGTGCTACTCAGACATTGGGGGCAAAAAAAAATTCATTCTTACTCTCATCAGGATTTGTTTGTCAGCAGAATCCCTCTTTAGTTTTAGTCATTTGCTTTGTTTTAGCCTACTTATCTCATTATGCTGGTCTAATTAAAATCATTTGCTGACAAATATTGTCAGTAATGTAACAGTTGGGTAAATTAACACTGGCTTAACCTTAGCTTTGTTATCAGCTTAACTACGCAGCACTGATTGATGAGTATTTTAAAGCAGGAATTCCTTTCTTCAGGTCAAACACAGAGAAGGCAAAGCTGGAGATTTGAATGTGATACATCAACAAGTCTTACCAGAAGAAAGTCAGATACAGTTGTGCAGAAGTCAAACCAAAATCACGGCTCCACAACTTCCCTTTCAAGTTTGGTCATAAAAACAAAGATGCATTTGGCCCAGCCTGTTAAAACAGCAGGAGCAGAGCTTAATATCTTGTTCTAAAATTACTTTTATAAGAGTATATCTTGTAGTCCAATTCTTATTTATTGTTTTGGCATAAATTGAGTATTTCTAGACAACAATTATTCCTACAGACAAAACTTAATTGTAATATTCCTTGCCATATATGTCTAAATGATAGGGATGCTGAAGTGTTTTACAAGCACATCCAATTTTAATGAAGTTCAAAAGAAGAAATGTTTATTTATGGATTAAAGTACACAAAGATCTGCTGCTCACACTTTCTGAAATACTGACAGCTTTTTTTTTTTTTTTTTTTTTAAGAGAGAAAGAGAATGCAAGGGAAGGAAAGACTTCCCATCTTGTACAAAGCTGTGGTGAGTGGATCAATGTTCCCAGCAAACAGACAGAGCTCCTGGGTCTTTTGACACTAGTTGAGATCAGATGATATACAAATGAAGTCTGAAGACAAAGTTGCCTCTAAGAGGTTGCATCTGGTAAAAGGGTGGAGATGTTGTGCTGATAACCCATTACAGCTGCAGGGGGATGTCTCAACATGTCTTGAGAAAGACTGCATATTTCTCTGTTTAGGGCTGAGGTTTGCTACTGTTCAAGTTAAGTGACATCATTTTAACACTCCTAAAGAAGAAAAAAAGATAGACTCCAAACCAGAACAATATCCTGTAGAAAAGTGCTTTCTATTTAGTAGGTTCTTATGAGAAAAAAAAAAGCATAACTGCGTATCTAAAATTAGCCCCTCTACTGAAGACCTAAATTGAAAACAACTTTAAGAGAAGATCTGAAGGTTTCAGAGCAACATATAAATGTAAGAGAATTATGAAAAAAAAAAATCAAAAACCTGGAGAAAAATCCAGGTTTTGGATAAAATTTTCAGAACAGTCTTCCTCACTTCAGGAATTTGCAGCCAACACCTACTGAAGGAGAGCTGTTGCTGTTGGTCTTCAGAACGATCTATTAGATGAGGGTGCGCAGAAATATTACCGGGGGAATACCAACCTCCCGGAGATACAGATTCAGCCTGCTTGGAATCAGATATTCAAAAAGAAACTAGAAAACTGTGGCTGTGCATAGACTTGACAGTACTCCACTGGAACAACCAGAACCCAGGTTTGCACAGGCTCTAGGAAGTTAACTTGCGCAAGAAATCCCAACTGTTTAAAAAAACATAATTCGGCTTGGGGAGCAGAGTAAGTGGGAAAAGGGGAATATAACAGACAGGTAATCCTTATTGCTCTGAAAACCACTGCTATCACTGACCTGCTGTCAAACCATCCAAAGCAAGAAAATATACAATCTGCTGCCATTATTACAGTCCAGTTCTCTATGGATTCAACCACAGGAAGACAGTAAGTCCAGAGTTAGGCCTCAGCTTACACTACATGGGCTGAGAAAGAAAAAAAAAGACAATTTTTGCTAAGCCCGCTAACAGCACGCTGCTGCTCCAACACTCTGCCTCAGGCCATGCAGCCTCAGCTGCATCATCTGCCCTGGAAAGACTCCAGGGAGGAAAGAGTAGTTGAGAGTGCAACAAGTTGAGGATCCAGTATAACCATGACTGTTCTGTGCTACAAGTTTACCTTAAACCTCATCTCCCCAGTTCCTGTTTCTTGTTCTCAGACACCTACTTTGTTAAATTGTTATTTTTGATGTGTCTTCCTCTATCCAGATGTCTTCATTACTTGTTTCTCTCTAAGTGCTGGTTTCATATGCCTTTCCAGTGTGTAACCTTCTCGCTGAATTCAAGGGACAGCATCCTGGATAACAGCATAGTGAAATGCCACTTACAATGGCAGCATTAGGCACCAGAAATAAAACACAAGTCGAGATTGTTTTTAAGAGCAATAAAACCCCCTCCAAGATCTTGTGACATCAATTATCAGAAACAGAGATAAAATGCTTTTCCTATTTTCAGCAGCAACATCCCCATTGATTTTAACACTGCAGGATATGCCCCTGTGCACTGAAACATATCACCTGTATATGAAGGCACTCAGGAAGAAGTGGCCTCCAGCAAAGCAATTTCTTCTCTTTTGGTTCTGAGGAATAAAAAGATCTGTCCCTTCAATCTGTATCTCAGTCAAGTCACCCAAAAAGAGATGTAATGTCCTGGATCACAGTCTTTTGTTTCCCTTCCCTTGACACCTTACCATGCTTCCCATTTTGTTTATACATTTCCATTTCATTCCTGACATGCAAAAATTACCAGCTTTATATGAGGCCATAATGCAAAGACTTGGTGTGCTTTCTGAAGGTAGACAGTGTTAGCTAAGGAATGAAATCCAGTGGTCTCCTAGGGGGAAGAAGACAGTATGAATCAGCTGCAGACTTAATGTGAAAACATTTTGGATAATGGATCAGGGAGCAGATTGGGGATGTTTGTGTGCAAATCTACAAATTCAGGTGGAGAATGTGACTATTGTGCTGGCAGTGCAACAAGACACACTCGCTTTGTAATGCTCATTCACAAGAGGGAAAAAATAAGAGTGACTTGTGAGCTGCCCTGCCTCAACCTGCACAGCAGAGGAGCTGTGGCTGTCCCCTTGTTACACACTGTACACCCTAATGCCCCTTCTACTGACGTCAGAGGCAACAATTCCCGTGAGGCATCTCCACATCAGGCCAGGAAATGCTCCTGGCAGTGCAGAGACTGTTGTCCTAAAATCCCTCCATGCTCCCCAGCTGTACTCATCTCCATGTGACAGGGATGGATCCTGAGGTCTGAGTGTACACCTGAAATATTTTGCTACTGTCTCCATGACACCAATGTCAAATCTTAAATTGCCTTGAGCAGAAGCAGGATAGGAACCTTGCACATCATCACATGAGTTGCTGAATGACAAATGTACGTTACCTGGAAACTGCCTTTAAAACTCATCTTAAAAAGAGACTTTGGAAAATTCTGACATTGTTTTCATCTTTATAGATGGATTTAAAAAGACACCTGAAAATAATTTAGAAAGCTGCCTATGTTTTTTACATAAATATACATTATTTTCTGCTTTTCAATACACAAATCCTGATTATTTCCACTGGTCTTACTGCTCTGCAGGCAAGAACTGCTTCTCTGCTGCTAGCTCATCACATCCCCAAGGTAAAGGCAGGACCTGTTCTTACTTGTTGAAAACTAGCACAGAGCAGAATTTAATGACCAGAAAAGTACATGTTACACAGGCAATTGCAAACATTTCAGTGCTCAGGATTTTGAATGAAGTTATTTCTATAGTACAGTTATGTGGAAAGTTTTCTGAAATATTCACATGTATATTTGAATCCATCCTTGGGGCCTGGATGTCCAGCAGATGCATTTCAAAATGTGACTTGCAACTCTTTTATCATCAGTGCTTACCACTGCCAAATCCATGTCCTCTGACATATCTGGTAGAATCCCATCATCAGCTCAGGGAAGACGAAGTGATACCCAGCAGACTAGAAAGGATACAGGTGTTCAAACACTGCAGGAGACAAAGTCAAATTTCCTAGGCCAGGGAAGAATGTAAGGAGAAATGAAGGAGAGGAATGAGCAAAATGTCCTCTTGCAGGAGATCTATGTGGGCGTGGGCACATCCCTGCCCTTCACTCACAGTCAGTTTGCAGACTGAAGCCACTGTTGCCTCCTTTCCGCTCCTGGAGAGCGACATGCAGCTTCACATGATGTCTGTCAATGAACATCAAACATGCCGTGAGGTTCAGAAAGGTAACGGTAGGGGGGAGAAAAAAGAAGAACGCAGCATAAAAATACTCTCTCAGAACAGAACAGGTCGGAAGAGCAGTCAGAGGATGCAGACCCAGCCATTCACTGGCAGTTCTTACCCAGTGGTATTTATCCCCTGAGGGCCCTTTGGCAGCTTCTGCTGAAGTGACCCATTTCTTGCAGTCCATATCCAGGGAGCATGACCTGGTGCCACCACACCAGTATCAGCTGAGCATGATTTTGGATGTGTCATAGAGCAGAAGAGTGAACCAAGCAGGGAGACCTAATTTTTATTGCTTAAAGGGAGAAGACATTAGGAGAAGCTACCTGTAATGACTCCATCCTCAGCATAAATGGAGGGGTTTACAAGGGCTTTGCTCTCCATAAACATATTTAAAGGGAGAAAGTTACCAGTTTGGCACATTTTGCCAACAGTGTGACCTATTCATATTCCACTGTATTTTTCACAGGTGCAATGTGCAAAAGGCAGACATCTGCCCATCTGAACAAAGACAGTAAGACAGAGATGTCCTGTGACACCACAAGGTACTCCTCAGAAAAACCTATTAGGAGTTTCAGAGGCTGTAAGGAGGAGGAGACCCCCTGCTCACAGCATGCTTGCTTTCCTCTCCTGTGATCATACAGAACACTGCAGACTGTGTCTATGGCTTTCCATGCATGGAAAAAACAATGCCAAGAACTCTTTTAAGATAACAGTCTCACCAAGTGCAGTCAAGAGCTTAATGAAGGCAGCTTTCACAAATAAAGTGAAGAGCTCTGGACACAATCCAGAAGAGGATGTTGGGAAGCAAATTACTGCACTGACAATAAATTGGGTTCCTATGTCCAAATTTTAAAGTAACTAATTGTATTTTGTGGCTATTTCCCTCTGCAACAGCCAAGAAACATGAAGGAACTCTGCACAGAAAATTAAAATAGTTGCTTTACAAAGTGTATCTGAAACTCCTATTTCTCACATTTCCATCCTTATGATTGAGATTCACAGTCCTAAATCCTTCCATTAAATTACTAACCAAAATTATGCTATTGCAATTAGTACAAGCAGTACAACAAAGTCTGTGCGAGTTTAGATGCAATTTAAAAAGTACATTTATTAGTATGTACCAGATGCTTTTTAACTTATCTAATCATCTTAAATAAACAGCATTGGTCAACTACCTATATTTAAAAACAATACTACCCATGACACAAATGGTGGTATCCAGATTATGACAGGCACTGAAATCTGTGAACCAGGTTTCCAGGTTCCTGCAGGTGGAGATCAATACGGCAAGCCAGACACAGCAAAAATCTGCACAGAACACAACCACAGGATGAGGCCAGGTTGGATGGGGCTTTGAGCAACTTGGGGTAGAGGAATATGTCCCTGCCCATGCAGAGAGGGTGGAACTAGATATTCTTTAACATCTCTTGCCACCCAAAATGCTCTATGATTCTACTATTCTATCAGTACCCTTTTGTTTCCTTAGCTGACCTTTTACATGTCTATTCCTTTAGGATCTATTGCTTTTAAGGACCACTTTTATTCTACTTTAGTGAAAAACTATTCTTTTCCCTAATGAGAATAATCTGTAGCTACCACTAGTCACCTTTTTAAGAGATGCCTATTCAAAGGCATGATCCAGAGACTCACATTAATCGCATGAAAAAATAGTAATCTCTGGCATACTGCAAATACACTGAATGCTTGACATTTTTATGATTATGCTAATGTTGTGACATTTGATGTGCTTGTTTTTGAAAAAACATCATGCAATTAAGTTCTCTGAAAGAAAACCAGAAAGAAACAGATCAATCACTGAGAAGGCAGAAAGAATGAAAACTGCTTCTATCATCTTTAGAAACAAATGCCTGCTAGTTGATGGCAAACATTTGAACTAGATATTTCAGATTTTTCAGTTTTACTCTGAAAGTAAAGAGCACTGATAGGGTGACTTTCAGTTTTTAGCACAAACAGTGGCTTCACTTTCACCTCTTCTCTCTACCTTTGAAGTATAATAGCATTTGTCATAAAATGACTCTTTCCATCACTGAAAGAATTACAACTCTTAGAAAACTATTACTTCCCCTAAGTCAATTCCAAAGTATGCATACCCAGTTAGGTCATGGAACCTTGCTTTTAAGTTCATCCCCTTTTAAAACATGTTGTCTGCCTCAGTTATATCCCAAATTACAGTAGGAGAAAGATTTATAAATGCTAATATAAATAATTTTATAATTCCTCTCCCCCACCTACAGATCCGAAGATAAACAGGAAGAACCAGAGAACTAAAAGATGCTCTACTGAAACAGCAGTGTTTGATGGCAGGAAGGCTACATGGATCTGAGCTGTGGAGTCAAGAGGAAATACAGAAGAGCAGCAGACACTGGAGGAGAACCACAGGGGGATCCAACTGCTTATTTTTGGTAAAAAGCTACAGAAGATATAAGAAATGGCTAAAGGTTAACTACAGCAATGCTAAGAAGCAAAATCCGTCTCCTGAGCCAGATCCTTGGAAGCAGTTGCTCACTGAAAATGTGAAGTTTGCTGGTTTGGCAAGTAGAAGTAAGCAAGTAGATGGACACACTAGAGAAAGTCCACTGAAGGGCCAAGCAAACTTTTGAAGCAAATTAAAAGCACATTCATAACCTCAGGGACTGTATACATTTAATCTCTTGTTAAAGACAAGTATTAGTTAGATTGAGTTTAAAAACAAATCTAACTTGATGGAGACTTAGTACTGATGAAATCAAGAATCACCTTAATTCCAAGAAATTCAATTCCTTATATAATACATAATCAAGGCAATATTAGCAAGCTTAGGAAACTGCAAAAAGAGACTACAAAAAGGTGTTTATTCAAAAAAATTGAACTCATGGTCATTTATTGGCAAATCCTAAGTTAAACTCTGAAAAAGGAAATTATAAAGAGGACTAAGCTAGAAAACTGTAGGAGCAGTTTCAGCTCTTTTTCCTGAGACAGTGCAAGATAACAAATTTAAGTTAAAGAATTGGTCTGAAATTCAAGGGAAGAAATAAAAAGGGTATTCAAAATCAAAAGCAATGAACCAGCAAAACACGAAGCCTAAGAAAATAATCTTCAGCACCCTCACAGACTCCCACACCTTTTCTGTTCCTCATAAAATGTGTACACCTGAACTTTATTGATGTTCTCAGAATTTGGCTTTTTCCAGATGCATGCACATTAATAATGTAGAGCCACTTGACCTACAGAAAGATCTCCTTATATGATTGACATGGCAACAGATGCAGCATTTCTCTAACAGAAGTGACAATTAGTGGGTCCCCCTTTTGCCACCCCTCCAGTATGACATTAACCTTTCCTGAGTTACTTTCCTACAGCATAAAAGTAAACCCAAAGCTTCCCAGATCAAACATCCTTCTCTTGGGATGTTTTATCTTCAATATCCTCAATATCCCAAGTATTTCTGTCCTTGGTCATAGTCTCCAACAGACACTTTCTGCTTTTGCTGGCTGCAAACAAAGTCTTTGAGAAAGCTGGCCCACTGGCTAGTGGTGGTCAGAAGGGAAACAAAATCTGGAGGGAGGAGGGAGTGTTTCTTCCTACTGAACTAAGTGCCTTAGGTGGTCTATGCCAACATGTGAGCCCAACTACAAAAACACTGCTCATCTGCAGGTATGCACTTAGCAGAAATATACCCCAAAATCTTAAGCTTTTAAGGATGGCAATTAGCTTTCCAGTTCAGACCAGTGTCTCAGCTACATGACCTGTAAAGACCAAGACTAAACCAGACCAAACATACTACAGCCTACATTTTATCAAGCTGGGACCAAACTGTGAATGCTTTGGGTAGATTTCATCTTATTTGATCCCCTGGAGCATAGATGTCTATATCTGAACTAGTTAATCTGTGTGTTTTGGGGTTTTATTAAGTTAATGAAGAAAAACAAGCATTTAAAAGTGATTTATCTGACCTATTTTTGCTGCTCTACACTACAATGAGATCAATCACAACTTTAATTTTGTTAAGTCAAATGACTCAATCTCTGTCTGACTTGATAAATAGAACATAATTATTGGCTTAGAAATTTTGAACACAATGCAATCTTCTGCTGACAATGGAGACAAGACACTGCAGGCTACTAGATTCAGTACACCTAAATTATTCTTCTCCTAGCACTCCACATATACCCTATGATGAAGCTACTTTGTTTTCCACCAGTAAAGAGGACTTTTGGCTTTTTCCATATTAGCTTCCTCGTCTGTTTTTTTTGTAATGCAGAGAAGTAAAATGATATTTTGCTTAAATATTTTCTTCAACCTTTGAGAATCCAAATCAGAAATGGAAGTGTGCCTAAGGCATTCACTCTTGAATATCTGGATGTTACAGGTTCTACTAGGTACAAAAAAAAAATGGCACAACTGAATCTTGGTTTGAATTCATTTTTCTAGCCAAGATCTACTAGCAGACATAAACAGGATCTAACACAGTAGAATATCAGCCTTTAAACCCACCGTAAACTGATGTGGTTTTTTAAACCCAAACCTGACTAAATAGGGTTTTTTAAACCCATGCTCATTATAATTAAATGTAATTACAATATCCACAGCTTTAAATTAAGGTTCAATCAGAATTAAAACAGCTTCTGCTAAATTAAATTATTTTAAAGTATAAGTTGAACTAAATAAGAAAAGCATGTAAAAATACCAAAAAAGCCCAATCTTACAGATATATATGTCTTTTCTTTATCAAATGGTATTGTGAAATTGTGAAAATTAATTAATGAAGTAGCCATAATTGTAACAGTAAAGTCAAAGAAGTAAAATTTAAAATAAGACCAATACTTTCCAAACTCTCCAAGGTTTTGGTTAGTTTTGCATTGCCAGTTCCCTCATTTCAAAGTGCTGAATTCACAACCATGAAAAGTAACAACAGCTGGGGTTACCTAGCATCTCTGAATACCAGATCCAGAGCACCACACCTTCCAAATTTAGAAACTCCTTTTGACAGTATTTGCCAACACATTTTCCTGGTATACTATGCAACTCCTTAAACTACTCACAAGTCACTCCTTAGACCAAAGAGATCAAACCTCTGTTCCACCAAACACTGAGGGAGTTCTGACACTGACTGCAATGAGGGCAATTCCTTTTTCTGCAAAAAGAAGTGGAGGGGGTGTATATGAAGTTATTTGTTGGATTTCTTATAAGGAGCCTTCCTTACCTTTGAGTCATTCTATAGTAAATACCATATCATTGCTCAATTGTATGGAAATGGTGATTAGTGGTTCTGCAAATGTTTTGTTTAGGATTTGCATTTTCTCATCAAAGGGTAATTCTCTGCCTTCATATACTGTCAGCCTCTTTCAGATGAGACAGCTCAGCACAGAGATGCCTCAAATATATCAGGAAGAGAAGGAAACATTAAACCACAAAAAAATGTACAAGCTAAACACAGAGACTCTAAGTTCAACCACAAGGGCTTGGAAATCAAGGGAGTTGTGGCAAAATATTTTGGGTTGACTAAATACCATGCCCCAAAATTTAAGCTACTTGCTTTAAAGAGAAATTTCAGAGACTAAGGCAGAATGAAAAGCAGCAGGGAATTTTAGCTTCTGCTCCCAATTTCTGGCTACAAAATCTTTTTACTTTATTTTACAAGTGAAACTTTGGGGGTTCTGTATAGTTTAAACAGCTGTCCAAAACAAGTGCTGTAGACCCTCAGCCATGAGGAAGTGGTTGATAATGGGGAAGGGATAATAGTGTGGAGCCACCATCCATTTCAGAGCTCCTAAGATATCCCTGGGTTTTGATAGGTCTCTCCCACCATACTGGTGTGGTCAAGGAGCTCCAAACTCATTTGCATTGTGATGATAATGCTGAACAGAATTTTCTGTACCCAAAACCAAAAGACAGTTCTTTGGGTTGCATTGATTTTGTTAAGAGGGATTTCACACGCATTAACTGCTGGCTGTCACCATAATGCTATGATAAGAAATATCTATTTATAATGCTTTTTACCCTAACTGCAACAAAACAAAATGCTGCTTTTCCTTCAGCATGTCCAAAACTGTAAACCTGCAACAACTCATCACATCCTTTGTATACACATGTAATCAAACTACTTCAAATATGTATTTTGTAGCCAGTATGATCCTAACAACAGTTTGAAATTAATGGAGCTTAACTGCCTTTAATTCTAATTTCACACCACTGCAAGTGTGAAATAGCCCTACAATTGAAGAAGCAGGTGTCCATACAGAATAGAAAGAGGGCTGAGCCATAGACTGGGGATATGGGACACTTCTGATTTGAAAAAAATCCATGCAGAGCCCATTGCTTACTTAGGCATGCAGTATAGTAACATAAACAGTATACATGTGACAAATGTTGGTCTGTCTTTGTAGAAGTCAAGGCTTCAGTTTTTTGATTTATAATGTAAAAAAAACTTTGATGAATCTAACAATTAAACTAGATTATTGATTGTTTTTTTCTATAAAAGGATTTTCTTGACCTCTGTCTCTAGATGTTGGCATCCTATACACAAAATATAATATAAGCAATCATTGTGTTTCTTACAATGTTCTTTAAAGATGGAGGACAAGTTTACAGAATGCTGAATTTTCTAGTACCAGATCTAAGTCTGACAACACCAGAAAGAGCATCATTTGGAACTAAATGAAATGTAAATTTACAGTTTTAGGATACCTGTCCATTAGGTGTGAGGTAAACTCATTCCACTACACAAATCTGAAGTAATAACATCTTTAGCCAGACTAAAACTAGCAGCCCCACATGGCATAGTCTTCTTTGTAAGGTTTCCGTTTCTACTCAAGACTTGGGCAACCATTTTATTTCACATGATCAATAATGGCTGCTCAAATAACATGGTCTACTGATACAGCCTTCATTCGGTCTGTCACTGGATTCACTGCCCATGAAAGCCTGGAAAACAAATACAAGCACTCATTCAGAACCACAGAATGGTTGAGGTTGGAAGGAACATCTTGAGGTCATCCAGTCTAACCCCACTGCTCAAGCAGGGTCACCTACAGAGCGTTGCCCAGGCCCATGACTAGATAGTTTTTTAATATCTTGAGGGAGGGAGACTCCACATGTTCTCTGAGCATCCTGTGCCAGTGCTCAGCCACCTGCAAAGTGAAAAAGTGTTTCCTCATGTTCAAAAGGAAACTCCTGCTTCAGATGGAGCCCATTGCTTCTTGTCTTGTTATAGGGCACCACTGAAAAGAGGCTGGCACCCTCTTTGCACCTTTCCTTTATATATTTAGTAATGTGGATAAGAGCCTCTTTGAACCTTTTATTCCCTAGGCTAAACAGTTCCAGCTCCATTCAGTCTTTCCTCACAGGAGAGATGCTCAAGTCCCTTATTAACCTTCAGTGGACTCTCTCTAGTATGTCCATGTGTCTCTTGTGCTTGGGAGGCCATAACTGGACACAGCAATCTAGAGTGGCCTCGTCAGTACTTCAGAAGTTGGAAGGATCTCCTCCCTTGACCAGCTGAAAACATTTCTCCTAATACAGCCCAGGATACATTTAGCCTTTGCTGCAAAGGCACATCCATAGCTCATGATAACTTAGCATCCATCAGGATACCAGGTTGTTTTCTGCAAAGTTTCTTTCCAGCTAGTTAGCCCCCAGCCTATGCTGGTGCATGGGGTTGTTCGTCTGCAGGTGCAGGGCCTGTCACTGCTCCTTGTCCACCTCTGTAAAGTTCTTGTCAGCCCATTTCTCCAGCCTGTCCATATCCCTGCGGATGGCAGCACCACCCTTTGATGTATCAGAAGATAATCTTGTGCCTGAAGTGTAGAACTTGGGACTGCTTCCCCATCATTTTTTCCAGCATCTACAACTACAAAGCCTCTTCAGGTGAGTTACCAGACCTTTCCTTCTTGGGGCAAGGGGTTCCCAGGTTCACCAGGTACACCTGCTAGATTCTGTGTTGACTCAAACAGCACAAGGGACAGCTGGAGTTTACAGATAACCTTTTTATTAGGCAAATTACATTCCTCATTAGAATGACATAGTTAAGGCACTGAAGTAAAAAAGGATTGTGCTGACATGTTGACAGCAATTTCTCTTCTACCAAAACAAGCATCATAAAGACAGATTCTTTCTCATAAGTACCAGCAATTTTTTAAGAGAAAACAAAAAGAAATATTTGAATAAGGGGAAAAAAGGTAGATTTATAAGAAAAACAAGGAGCTTTTTCCTATGGAAAAAAGACTAGTGTCACAAGGTTCAAATATTTTAAAATATTAAATTTATTGCCAGATTGAAATTTTCTGTAAAAATGTTATTCCAGGGAATTTATTAAACCCCTTGCCAAATGGTAACATATACATAAAAAAGGGAAAATTTTGATTTTTGCTAACAAACAAACAAAAAGAAAGTTGCTTAATACCATTCTGAGGCTTACTCCACCTCTTCTTTATAGCTTTTCATTAAATTCCATTAACTCATGATCAAATCTTGAGTTATATTTAAGTTTATTGAATTCAGGAATGATTCCAACAGCACCAGACTAATGAGAGGATCAGGCCCTAAGAGTTGCTTGTATAAATATTGTCATGCCTCTACATAGCAACTTTTTCTTCAGTTTTTAACATTATTACATTTAAGTGGGAGGGCTCTTGCAGGCTGCATATTCCTCACTCATCACTTCCACTTTGCAAAACATGTGTTTAATAGGGCTATGATCAAAATCAATTTTACAAGTTTGCCTGGGTATGGTAAGCAAAGAGCCTTTGGACTACAGTGGAGCAAATGACTACAATACATCAGTCTGCAAATGGGGCTCCAAAAGTGGAAAGACAACCAAATACTCAAAGGACCATCAAAATTAACAGTGGCCCAAAGAGAAGCTTTTATGATCTCTAGAGGAGACACCGTATTAAGGCAAATTGAATTAATCCCAAATTTATTTAACAAGGCTGGAGTGATATGATTCTTTTAGTGTTTACTTCACAGCTATTAATCATTAAACACATTTTAGACAATCATCGGGTATTCATTTTACATGCAATAACACTTTATTGAAGTTAACATAATAGTACATCTTAAGAACTCTTTTGAAAATGTTCCCTTAGGAAAAAAAATTATCTGCAAAGTAAAGACACAAATTGTATGCCTCATGAGTTAGCCAATTTTGTAAATAGGTGAACATATATCATTATGACACGATTCTAATGCCACACATATCCCCTGCTTTAACATGCATAGTAAATAATTTGCCCGGGTTTATTTTATGAATATCACTGATTTACTCATCCTGTACAGGTCAAAAGAGGAACTACAGAGATTGTAAGCTACTGTTTTACAGCTATCTTTTTTCTTTTCTGTTTTGAGAAAGAATTTTGTCAGACTAGATTTTCTGCTCCCCTAAGATCCTCCTTTGACTTCAAGGAAACTCCTCACAGAAAAATTACTTTGGCCCTAATCCTGAAAGCTGATCTGTGTCAATAGACATTCACAATATCCCACTGAACTCAGTGGAGCTCAATATGAAGATATATGAAGGTTTTGTTGATTTAGTGTGAAAAGTATAAGTCACAGGTTTCCAAGGTAAGGCCTGTACTTCCATGTACAGTGATTTACTGGCTCATGTTTAGCTGCAAGTCACACCAGCCTACTTTCCTTATGAAATGTAGCAGGAATACAATGAGAACAATAAAATTGTTTCAAATTCTCAATGTTTCTTTTCTGTCCTGAAAATATATTCATTTCAGTGACTTTCTGACAATTTTGTTTATAAAAAGATTTCAAAATTACTTTATGAAAATAGATTTTTTGTAAGCCCTTTTTCTCTAAATCACCCACTTCTGTTACACAAAAAGAAATAGCTCCACTTTGTAGTTTGAGTAAAACTTTGTGTTCTTCTAGTAATAAACTTCATTGATCAGAACAGTGAAGATTAATTGCATGTCACTGTCCTGAGATGATTCTTCACAAAATTCTACCCAAGTTTGAAAGTCTCCTTTGGCAGAAATTTAATAAACCTATAGCCACAAAAAAAACCTCAAGTTTTTTCAAAGACTTTAACAAGGTGCTTGTAATTTTTTCTGGTTTATTGAAGGAAAGGGAGTCAAGAGGAAAATTCCAATAAAACTGTATGTAAGCCAAAGGTTTGTTTATGTTTGTATGGATTAGCATTCACACGTTTCCTGTTACTAGACTTCCTATTAGTGATGTTTAACTTTAACCACATATCCTGGGTTAAGGAATAGCTCCTGAAATCAATTTCCTGATTAGGCTAAGAAAGGTCAAAGAGTAATTTTGAAGCCACATGATTAAGCTACCAGCACCTACTGCATATCCTTGTTTTAGCATATAAAGTTACTGCAAATAGTAGCTAAAGGAGGTGGCACACTCTTGTGAGCACACAAAACTGTTGAGGAAAAATAATCCCAGAGTCTTATTCACTCAAAGTGAAATTTACTCTCTCCACATGCACACATAGAATATACATCAGTGGAGACATCTCTCAATTATGGTGAGGCCAACCTGGCAACCTCTTAACATGTTCATAATTTTAAACATGGCTGTGTGACCACTGCCAGAGCTCAACTTCCAGCCAAGAAACTTCCTGCTGTACATCCCATCACAGACTTCCTTCATACACTTGCTACAGACCTTAAAGAAGAAGCAAGGTTTATGGTAATATAAAAATCCACAAACTTATATTTATCATATTCTGAAACAAAAGCACAGTGATTTCTGCTTCCTTAGTTAAAAAAAAACATCCAACAGATGGATGATGAATTTGCAAACTCTGCAGCAGATACTGCTGTGGTACCAAATCAGCAGAAAGTAATGCATCAGTATATTTCTGTTTAAATACAAATGCAAACAATCTTCTGCCCAAACACCTCAGATAAGAAATATCTGAAAAAGTTTGTGAAGCTTCCTCCTGGAGGGATTCTTGTTTCCAGAAGTAAAATTGATTCTTCTTTAATAGGGGCATGAGTAATGACAGCCTATTGACACATGTCAATAGCAATGAGGAACTCCAGAGTTAAAGCTGGTTGTCTGGATTCATTCTCACTGCAGAGCATTGCCCTTTTCTGCTGAGTTCTCATCTACAAGTTTTTTCACTCTTATTCAGTTTTGGTAACTTGCTAGCATAGAAGATGACAGTCAAATTAATGAAATCCCATGTTCTGACATCATCATTTTCTTTTAGATCTGTGAGACAGGCAATGAGATTTAGTGAGCAACACTGGATTTAGTGAAGATAGTGTTGGTATTTTGTTATCTCATTACAACTACAGGAGATTTAATAGAGGGCTCACAAGTAATTAAGCAACTTGGATTGCAAGTCATAGTTTTAAAAATAAGACTTGGTTTGACCCAAGGCCTACCATTGCTAATACAATCACCACTCTGTTGGGCGTTCCTCTCTGTCTAACACTATCATTTATGTTTATGTCAGCGTGGCAGAATTTTACACTAGTTTTGCACAGGGAAGGCCTCCAGATAAGATGCAAGATAGTGGAGACAATCAGTCATCAGTCTTTACTCAGGATTTCCTGACTGCATGTGAACAATAACAAAATCTACTTCTTTTTCTTTTGTAAAAACTAATGCATTTCTATATATATATAAATAGAGAACATCTGTTTCTTACACTCAAATCTAGTTACATTCCAGTCACAAGAAACTGTCTCAATCTTCACATTTAGGCTGTTTGCAAGTAAGACATAATTTTTATGAATCCTTCATAGTAATTTAGCCTTCACTGCTTATACACAAAACAAATATAAGTGAATGCACATGAGCTGTTCTTCGTTCATTTGTGGACCTAACATTTAGAATTAACTTTTCCAGCCATGTGACTGTTTCTACCAGCCAGACAATACAACTTTTGTTCTCTAACTAGATTTCTTAAACTTTGTAAGAAACAGCATAGCACTTGAAAAACATGTTCCAGCATCCTATAAAAACAATGAAGATTACCTGAGAAATAACAACTTTGAACAGAAATAACAATCTAATGACTTTTGTTATATTTAAAGAAATCTTCCCTTTCTTTTTTCTTTTTCTTTTTTTTTTTTTTTCCCAGAGGGATACTTCTGCCTGGCTAAAGGTATCCTCTTCAGATTTTAAAATACTCTCTTTCTTTCCTAACATGCAGTGAGCAGGGGAGAAGGATTTCTCTTGTCACATTCAAACCAACTCATCACTACAAAAGTAACTTTCCTGTCTGCCCAGGAGCTGCCACGTTGCTGACCTCTCCTCCTTTTTCTCCACATGTCCCCTGATTTACTTTGGGCTTTTTCTGGTCAGCAGCTTTGACATTTTACCAGCTGATTTTGGTTATCTGAAAACATAAAATTCTAGGACCGTTTACATTTTAAATTGTAAACTCTTTTGTAGAACATGTGCTGACATTTCAGCAGCTCATGCTCCTCTGATGTAAATCCTCCTGTCCCAATGCCTACATTGCAGGTACAGATTCCCTGTATTCTCCAGTTGAAATACAGCAAGGTCTATTGTGATACATGAAGGGACGAGACCCACCAGCAAGAAAAATCTAAGGTTTTATTCAGAAGCATCAGTGTATATATATATATATATATATATATATATATATATGATTCTACTCCTAAGAGCTTTTTTTTGGTTACTACACACAGGCTTAATCACAGTTCCACAATAAATCAGCCCTCTTGACATCTTCCATTGTTCTCTTCAAAGCCACAGCTAGCAGAGTGCAAAGTGTGTACTTTTCCAAGTTTCTTCATGGAATAGAGGAGATGGTGTGCTGTTCTGTGTTGATGTCAGCACTCGTTCATTCAGTTCTGTCTCAGGTACACACTGTCCAGGGATGCTGCTGCTGCTTCCGGCACTGCTGCTGTTGCTTTCTGTTTAACTCTTTCCTTACACCAACACCTGTTACCCCAACAGTCTATGGCCAAGGAATCTCACTTTCTACAGTGTCTTTTCCCTCTTCTTTTTCTTATTATTGGGAGTGTCTGTGCTGTGGCACCTGGAAAAATCATTGCATTTTTCAGTCTTTTGTTTCCTTACTGCTTATAATACCTGCATACACATGCCCAGCAGGTACAGAGTTACTGCGTAACTCACCTTGATAAAAACACAGTTTTTGGCAGCCAAACTCATTGATGTTCTGTGCCATGTGTCTAGTGGGTGTGTAAGTGTATTCTACTAGTTCTGAACCTGCAACCCAATAAATGAACATAACTATTTTAATGGTAACATTTCTGTTTTCGGGGGTTTTTTCTGCCTTTTTGGTGAGGGAGAGTTGAATAACACAAGTAGAAATATTTCACACCTCTCAACTCTATTTCTTGGTAATCCCAGACAAATGGCCACTGTTCATGAATGGTGGGACTCTCCACCACATGGGCAGTGAGGTAGATTATCTGTTTCTCTCTGGTGAGAAGAAATACTGCACACTTTCAGCATTGATGGAAAAACTGTCGGTGCCCTTGCTTTAAATGACAGTAGAGCAACTAAAGTATATAATCAGATCCTGGGAGATTTGGGTAATATATTCTCCTGAGATAAAAAGTGTTCATCCCCTATTTTCAAAGAAAGTGCCCTAACCACTAAATTAAAGCTTGATCAAAGTACCCTAGTATGGCTCTGCACTGCATCACAGAGGAATACATGAACATCCACTGGATTCATCTAGAACCTGAGTCTGACATTATTTTCCTATTGGAAATGAAGGGAGAAATCTGGCCTGTGGTTAGATATCACTATTCAAGATTTCCTAGAATATACAGCAACTATACTCCTCCTTAATTGCTGTCTACTTCTGTCAAGATAATACCACAGTAACTCCAATGAAGTTACAGCACTTACAGTAGTACAGCTGATAGCAAAACTTGGCTCGATATCCTCAAACATAAATGGATATTTTATCTGTTTAGTGCATGCTGTCTCTTTTATTGAAACTGAAACAGTGAGACAAAAGTCATCCTGAAGAGACCAAAAGAAACTTAAACATGTATTTTTTTCTAAGCATATGAATATTTTATGGTTTATGGTTTCCATAGTGCTTATTTACTTTGTTTGTTCAACATTCTGAATCGTCAGAATAGGCATTAGACAGAGCAACAACAGAAAAATGGAAAATAAGTCAGTAACAAACAGAGTTCTTACATTTTTCCTTGGGATGCAGACATGAGGATGTACACACTATCAACGCTTTGCAAATAACATACTAATCATTCACGTGTCCCAAACTTAAACCAGGACATCAACACTCCCAGAAAGTATTTAATATACAATTTTAAAATTATTCTGGTCACATTTAAATGTAGAAAAGCCTCAATAAAAATAATCATAGAAGGAGAAGACAAACCAGGTCTATTTTGAAAGGAAACAGTGTGTATTCCGTACAGTCAGTTTATCAGACTAGCAAGTTTCTTACTAATATCTACAGTCAGATATTTTCAATTCATTTATTTGTGCAATCAGTTTTAGAAAAGGTTAAATGTTATGAGGGATTTCTTTAAAATCTGTATTAATAATATTTCCTCCCTTTATCATTCTTTATTCATCAGAATTAAAACCCTATTTGTACTTAGCATTTTGGTATTGGTTTTAAATGTATCACAATTTGCTTCTTCCTCTTAGGTAATGACAAGGTAGGAAACAGCAAAGACAGACTTGCGTGGGAAATGCACAATATTTTTGACTGTGTTTTACAAACTCTGTATTGTCTTCCAGTTAAAAGCAAACAGAAATATTTAAATTACTTCATTGCCTCTCTAGGCTCTACCTAAACTCTTCCTTAAGTCCCTCTCTTTCCTTTCAGTGAACCTCAACAAGGCAAACTGAAAGCTTCCTTTGTTATCCTGGTCTACAGCACCTGAATGGTGCCAAACAAAACTAATTCAGAGCTCTTAGCAAAAGAGTTTCTTTCTCTGACTCCTCCTCAATATCAGATAGAGAAAAAAATTAGTCTTTTTTTTTTCTCTCAGTATTAACTAACAGCAGAGTAAACAAAAACATCATCTCCCTCACGTACACCCATCTTCCTCCTTTTTTATTTCTTTTGAGTCTCTTTGATTTCTCATGTTTATTATTCACCTACTTAAAGATGTTACCCTTGATGGTATGAAGTGGTTTTACATGGAATCCTTGTAATGCAGCAACTCATAACCATAATGTAGGCTAAAATGTGTTACCCAAATTGCTGTGGTTTCAAAATTTACAAAAAGAATGTATTTCCTAGAGCAATCTAACCTCTCCTTTTACTACAACAACAAAGTAAAACCATTAGGAAGACTGTGAGTTTGAGCAATTAATTACACACTTAATAATATTTTATAGTTTTCTAAATACTTTAAAGTCCTTTCCAAACATTATGATTCAGTTCCTGCTACCACTCCACATGCAGACTAGGAAAACTAATGGAATTACTCCAAAAGCAAATTTCATTTAGGTTCTGGGAAAATTTGGGGTTTGATTCAGGTTTTTTTCTAAGAATTCAATGAACCCTGACTGTATGCATTTTGCAGAATGGGAAATGGAAACTCAGACACTAGGGAACTTCATGTAACACAACAGTGGAAAGACAAGATTACTCTTTTAAAAATAAAGTTTTTGCTCTTAAGTATCTCACACAGGTGAAGTGTTCCAAAGGCACAAAATGTGGTCAGCCACTAAATCATTATGGAAAACCTCAGAGCTGTATCCTACCTCACATTTTGTTTCTTTTTTTCTTCTTGTTATGTTACTGCACCATAAGAACATAAAGAATGGATAACTAACTATTGCTTAGAGTTTCATATTTATTGCATAACCAAAGCCATAATCACATCAAAAAGTTACAGAAATTAGAAGAGTATACTCATAATATCCAAAAATCTTAAACATGTCAAGCATACCACTGATGTGACAAAGACCTTAGCAGCTACTCAAATAACATGGTTTGCAAAGGCATCCTTTCTCAAACAAAATAATTACAATTTACATTCAAAGTTTAAAACAGAAGACAATGACAAATACCAGTTCTGTTTTACCTGAGTTAAAATTTTAAAATTATGAGGCAAATATTCGTGATTTAAAGATGTTGAGTCTGAGAGTATGAACTACTAAGTGAATGTTTAATAAAGCCAGGTACAAATTTAAAAGCTCAATATGTATTTCTCAATTCTGCACAGAAATCCTCAGTTTGGTGGTTGGAATCACATCAAATCAAACTTTTACTAGGTTTCAAAAAACCCTGCATATATTCATGGTTTCCAGAGGCTAGTCAAGAGCTTGAAATATTGGTCTTGACTATCTAGTCAAGACCAATTCTTTCCACAGGAAAGTAATTCTCAGAGGAAATTATTTGTCACGCTACTTCCAATCTAAAGATCTAAACACAGTCTTTCCTCTAGCCTTTGGCACAACCCATAATAATTGGACCATGGGAGAGAGTGACAAAAAAGTGGATCCATAAGATGCATGCCAAATATCACTACCTGCTCAATCATTTGCTTTCCCACCTTTCCTCCCCATCAGGAATAATCAGTAGCTGAAGTATTAAATGACATGTCATAGTCATTCACTGATGGAGGAGCAAGACAGAATGACATATTCTGCTGATCATTTATAGCTATTGGTTGTTATATGATACTGACTTGCAATACATAGCCTTGTTTGAATTTCAGATGAGCAGATGGCCAGATGGATTAGCCTGTAAAATTAATATTCCAAACCCATACACAGCAGGACTTTGTATGGGAACTAACTGCTTCAAAAATCCATGAAGTCAGTTTAGTGGATTTTATTTTTCAAGCCTCATTTATTATTTCCTACACAAATACTGAAACCTGTAACAGCAAAAGGCAATTCTGGAACACTTTGGTA
Source organism: Aphelocoma coerulescens (assembly GCF_041296385.1). NCBI lineage: Eukaryota > Metazoa > Chordata > Aves > Passeriformes > Corvidae > Aphelocoma > Aphelocoma coerulescens. The sequence continues at coordinate 13,082,829 of NC_091015.1, forward strand.
TTTTGGTGCCATGGCTTCCTTGAATATTTCTTTCACCATTCCAGAAGCACCCATTTCCAGTGCACACTTGGTAAAAAGACCAAAATTCATTTATCTAGCTTACAATGAAATATTTGCATAACCCTACAATGAGGTGCACAGTACATGGGATCTAGAGAAATTTAGGTACCTACTTTTGGCAACAGGCTTTAGCAACAGTATTGAAGTCATTCCCAAAACCAGTTCTCTGTGCTATTCAGGCTTCTCCCTGTGTAGGACTGTATGTGTACAGGTATCTGGCAGATGTCATCTTCAGTTCCCAAAATGACCAAAACACAGTCCTGCTGAAACAGGAAGGAGTGACCCACTTGCTGGTGATCATAGTGACAGAGGGTACAGTTAGAAACAGCAGTCTTGAAGAAGGGACAAGATCCAGCTAAAAAACCTGTATTTTTTATGTCCCCTGGATCTTTCTGAAAAGCTTACCTTGACTGCAATTAGTCTGTCTTGACCTCTGACCCACTGCAGATGAACATAATACAAGTCTTGAGGGAAACTTCTGTATTTTAAAGCTATCAACTTGATTACTATTGATTACCTACTTGCCTCAATGGTAATTTCCCTTCATCAGTAACATTTCTGCCTGACTGCTCCTTCTGGGAATTGGGTTTTCTGTTATATCCCTCTTTTTTCCCCAGACTGATTTAAAGACATATATTTTGGTTATTGTTTTGGGTCAAGCAAGGGAGGTAATAGAAGGGAAGGGCTCAGCTCTAATCATAGTAGGAACTTACTAAAGAAATCTCTCATTGTTCCAGGGTAATCATAAAGGTAACTCTACTATTGAAAATTAGACTGTCTCATGAGGTATGTTTTCCTTTCCCCCTATGATGGGGGAAAAACATAATAATTTAAAATAAATAATATATGAGCCATTAGAATACTTCCATACAGTTACAATCTCGCTACTTAATGTGAAAACTGAAAGGATTGCTACAGTTAAATTACTGTGTGGTCAAAAACTAAGTTTAGGGCTGACTCTCAAATATGATGACCCAGCTGAGTGGCTCAGTAACAATGACGTTGGGCCTCCAAGTGGCGGATGAGGCTTTTGTTTTATTTGTTTGACAGTAAATATCTGGGCTGTTGCTTAGCAGCCACAGAGACAGAGGCGTTTCCAGACAAAATAAACTACACTACAGCAGGTAAACCTTTCACAGCAATTACCAAATGGAAACGAGATCTGAACTGATCACTGCAAAGCAACCCAACTACTTTGTTTCCTGCAGATGTTTTAAGCACACAAACGGCAATTTGGGATTTCTCGATGCCAGTGTGAGAAGGCTTCATATGCTAAAAAAAATACATTGATTTTGAAAAATGGTATGCTGAGAGTCCTAGAAACAGAGACCAAAGTTTTCAAACTTCTGTCAGCTGTTAAATCCATATTTAAATAACACGTTAAATAACTAGATTTTCTCTCAGAGACAATGAACACGTAAAACTGTTGGTCCCAGGGAATTTTCGTGTGTCCTAGGAGCATTGCACTCATCCAGAACTGAAATACAAATAACAGAGCAGCAGACTGAAAAGCTTTTGTGGATGTTTTAACTTGATATTAATTCTGATAAGCCTTATTTCTACATTTGCTGTCACAAAAGCATCCCCACATCCTGAGTTCTCCAGCCAAAACTCGTGCATGTCACCTACCCCTGCGTGCTTCATTTCCACACAAAGTCTTCAGCTTTCACAGGACTCACCTCCTATACCAAAAAAAAAGGAAATGCCAAAGCTACTCTTGCATATCACAGCTGTACAGCTCTAAGGCAGGTATTTCACTGAGAAAGCAGCACTTGGCCTCAGTGAGCAAACAGAAAGGGCCAAATTCTGCTCTCATTACCCTGGGGCATTCCACCACAAGGAGGAATCTGCATGTGAATAACCCTAGAGAAGAAATGTGTTTCCAGACACTTGAGCTTAAAGACTAAAAAAATGCTGCTGTGAATTCTGTCATCTTATATTTTCATTGACGGGTTTTGGGGGTGGGTTTTGTTGTGGGATGGTTTTTTTTACTCTCAGAGTTGATCCACGGGGCATTGTTATTATGTTGCTGTCTCACCTTTCAGTTGACAGACAGACTTCCTGCTGGAGAGACATTATTATTTAACCGGATCCACTCATCCTGCCACTGATTTGTTTTACTTTTGTTCCTGGCAAAGAACAGCAAATCTAGCTAATGTTTCTTTTCTCATTTGGGCAAGTCCTTCAGAACACTTTAGTAAATTAACCCTATGTAGTTCACTTAGTAAACACAGGATCTCCTGAAAGGATTTATAAAACTAAATTACTTTAGAATTTCCAGACAATCTTTGTTTTTCTTTCGTTTTTTCTGACACAAGCTTAAGAAAAGACTCAGGAAGCAAATGTGAATGTTTAAGTCCTCAGCAAATAGAAATTCTAAGCACAGCATGAGAGAATCAAAGCAAAAAGGAGAGGTTTTAATAAACAATATAGATGAAGACATGCCAACTCTGTTTCTGAAGTAGAAGTATTATCAATGAATATGAAATAGTCTCTTTTAATTACATTAATCTTTTCTAGCTAAGGTTACCCTTTAGACATTGTAATCCCTCTGGAAATTCACATCTTCAATTTGACCGCAATCAAATTTTCATTCATTAAGTTTAGGATGCATGTACTTATACTTGTGCATAAATATTTATGATACATCCTGTACTATACACCACTGTTCAAAGTGAAGTAGTTGGCTCCCTAAAAACATTACTGAGTAAAATTTGTTCATCTTGGTAACATCAGGCCAGACAATTCTAATAGTCTTTTATATTCATCCACAAATCTATTAAGAAAACATCTTCAGCATAGCTGTGTTCAATAGAATATTCTCCCTCCCACATTGTCAGAGTTTAGAAACTTCTATCAGATGTTGAAAAGGCTTTAAAATATTACATTATAGATGCCATTCATAAAAATTTCCTCAAGGATCCAATTCCAACTTAGGTAGTAGATAAGGAAAATTATAGAGTTAATATAGACAAGCCTTGGTCTGAAATGTAGAGCAACAGGTACTCACCACTAATTTCATACATATTTTCTTCTTTCTAACTAGGAAATTAGGAATATAGTTTGCTCAGGGGTGCCTGCAGACTAAATGAAGTATTTCTCTTACTACTCACCTTCTTGTTTCTTTATTCCCCAAATGATCCAAGACACCTGCCAAAGTCTTCATTAAAAAAATTAATTAAAAAAAGAACAAGGATTTTTGCCCAAATGCAGAACATTGCAATGATTAACTATTAGACACATGAGCACAAGAGAAGAATCTAGAGATTCAAAGGCTCAGGGACTTGTTCTATATGGGAAAAATTAGATGCCTCTAGAGGTTAGAAGTTAGGCAAGGTTATTTCCAGGCTCCCCAGGTAGGATTTAGAAACATAAAGCAGGGACAGAGGAGGATCACAAACATATGTGTAACCTACTTGCAATCTGAAAATCAACAAAGCAGCTTTCAAAACCTAGTACCAGCACCAAGAACAGTTCAGCTCCAGAGCACAAAACTCTGCAAGTTAATTTGGAAGGGGACAACATTAACCTGTGCAGAGCTCTAAACTGGATTAAACCAGTTAAAATTAGCTCAGTTAAAACCAGTTGAAATACCTGAACATTCACTCTCCTATAGTCACCCTCCTGGAGAATAGCCTAGGAGCTGTACCCAGCTGAGGCGGCAGCAAGGACTCTGTACCAGAGAGCTGCAAAATGGAGAGAGGATTTCTCAAGCAGTGTTAGTATGTTCATGTCAAAGCAGCATTAACAAAAACCACCAACAGCACAGAAAGCAAAGTGAAGTGCAAGCAGATGGGAGCAAGTACTGCAGATGGCCTGTATGACCATCCTGCTCTGGAGGAGCCACCAAGGAGCAGACAGTTGGGTCTGATTAGGAAAAAAGGTTTTGTAGTCACTTTTGAGAGCAGCTAGGCAGTGTTGCCTCTGCATCAGCTTCTTGAGGGCGAAGATCTTTAATATATTGACCAAATGTGCAAACAAAAACATTAAAAATAGTCCCTCTGAAGTCCCTTATCATTAGCTTCCTGGGCTCCCTGTACATATCCTCCTAGACCTCTGGGGTTCAGCAAACTCCTTTCCCTTCCAAACTACTGCAAATCCTCTTTCAGCTGAGCTGACCTTATTTGCAGTAACCAACCCAGAGATGAACATCAGGACTTTGGCAAATCCAAGCTAACAATGCACAGTACTAAAACCAGTACGAGTTCCCAGCCAAAACTGTTGTGTGGGTGAAAGTGCTTAGGAACCTGTGCAACAGGAGCAGACACCCCTTCAACTTCAGCATTAAATGCTAGGTATATCCATAGAATTTCAAATAGTGTGGCCTAGCACCCATAATGTCTCTCTGCACACAACGGTGCATCCATACAGGTTCTTTTTCCCTTGCAAATACTCTGCCTTGGTGCATTTAAAGCTGTGAATACTTGAAGTTAATAGCTTTTGACTTCAGTCCATAGGCAGTACAGGATCAATAACCTAATTACATATATAAAAATCTGTTTCCCCCCCATCACCAAAAAAAAAACAAAAAAAAAAAAAAAAAAAAACCAGAAACAAAAAACCACAGCACACAAACCCATCCACACCTGAACAAAGTCCATTCATTTATTTATAACTAAGTCAGGACTGCTTAAAAAGAGAGATTTGCAGCAAGGTTTTTTTGTTAAGTATAAGCTTCTGTTCCCTTCGTTTTCAGTCTTCCTGCTACAGTTAACAATTATTACACTTAAAGACAAAGCTGCTCTGAAGGAGAACAAGAGCTGGAACTGCCAGAAGTGTGGCTGATATATTCAGTTAATAATTTAGCAGCAGCTACTTATCAGGATATACAAGTTCACATTCCTCCTTTCCCCACAGAAATGTCTTCTTCATGAAGGAATTTCTTTGGGAGGTCACTATTAGAGAAGAGAGTGAATAGCACTATCTGTGAGAAAATGCCTATTTCCAGCTCCAAGAATAATTCTGGATAACTTGCCCAGACTTCTTTAAATGAATGGTAATAAAATTTTTTAAAGAATATTTAATCCTCTATGCTGAACTCTTCTGCCATGCTGCTGCATTTCATCTGATTTGAAAATAATCTAGGTTTTGCCCTAGTGCAGTTCCAGTAAGAGATCCATACAAAACATGCAAATTAAAAGAAAAAATATAATTAAGCTCTAAACTATTTAAATTTTAAGTTAGATAGAAGAAGAATGAGAGTGATTAAAGTATGTCTGAAACATAATGTCAAATTTTGGATTTCTGAAAAGAGTCCATTCATAACTTGTTATTAAAGAATGTTTATTCACATGCATTATTGCCTACTAAATATTACTCTTTTTTTCAGAACTTTTCAGTTGCCATTGCAGGTAAATGGTACCATTACTTCTATTTCTCTGTAAGAGAGTCATCCAAGTTAAACAAGATTTCTCCAGTGAATTATCAAATATGATATACTCATCAACTGTGATACCCACATGGAAATTTTGAACTTCAGGCTGTAAAAATATGCTCAAAAGTAATAAAGGTAGTGCAAATGAAAATCATCTGGCAAAAAAAAAAAATCTGTTTTGACTCATCTCTTTAGCCAAGCAAGGCAAGGCATTTAACCAAAGTAAGTTTTACTGATCAACTCTCCAGATTAAAAATACACTTTTCTGCAAAATTTAAATGCTTGTATGTTCTTCTATATCATTTTTTGCTATGTACAGGAGATAAATTTGAGGAAGTTTTATTTCACTGAGATCCAAATTCATATCACTAACTGCAGGAATTTCTCTGGGGTGCCTAATTAGGAGGCACATCAACAAAGGTTGCCTAAATAAGTCAATGCTGAGAGACATCTTTAAAGGATAATTCAGTGTTGCTACTCTAAAATTGCCTCTTCTCATGCTCTATAGAACAGGGCTCCTAATCTCAGCTGGGTATTACAATTAGTTGAAATTAATTCTGGCCCCATCCCTAGGGTTCTTACAGTAAAAAAATCCTTTTTTCTTTCGTTCTGAAAGAAAAAGAAACATTTTTTTTTACTCACAAACCCAAGATATACGTAGGACAGATGCTTCTGTCTTTCACTTGGCCCTGCAGGCTTCTGAAAACCTATGGAAAATTCCATTCTCACTGGTGTTATGGTTTCACAAAGTCATAACCACTGCCACTGCCTTAGACTGTATTCAGTATTCCCAGTAGACATTTCTAGCTATCTCGCTTGAACTTCAAATTCACCCCATTTCTAAGCCATTCCAGTCCCCAGGAAGGATCTTCAACAGTCTAAAGCTGAATAAAAAGAACAATGATGTGGCTCCCCACTGCAAACCTGCAGTGTTTTTGAACACAGATGGAAAAAGTAAAACAGAGCCCAGAGTAACTGTCTGCATGCACGACCCAGGAGTCTGTGCCCCCTGGAATCCTGAGGATACACAGCTCTCACAAAGGTACTCTGCTCTCTAAGTAATCTGCTTGTGAATTTGACACAGGAAGAACATAGAGTCAGGAAATTAAAAAAAAAAAATTAAAAATCAGATCCGCATGTTTATACAACTTCATCTCAGGGTACATTTTACCTCAGTCAAGGGACACAAGCTCCATTGACACAGCCAAGTTCAGTATTTTTTCTATAAACCAGGTTTAAAAAAATCCAGTCTAGTGACATTCAGATTTCTAGGGTTTGGATGGGGATGGGAAAGAGGCAAAATTATATTTCCCAATGCTTCTTTCCTTTAGAGACTAATTTTTTTTTTTCCAAAACAATGCCTTGTTAAGGAAAAAACAATGGTTTCTTACCCTTTCATACAGTTCTACATTATATATGAAAAACAAAAGGGAAGAATCAAGGTGGTGTTTTAGCTTGGTTTTACAGTCAAAAATCATGTCTGTGTACTCTGGAAAGGCTGCAGTGACTGAAGAATTCATGAAACTGTGATGTGAGAAAAAAGAAACAGGAAAAAGTAAAGCCTGCAGAAATAGAGATTGCATTATCTAGTGTCCTTCAACCAAGATTTTCAAGAATGACTAATGATTTTGGTTTTTAGAGTGCCTGAATTGCCTATGTGGGTATTAATTTCCAGAAAGTGCTGAGTATCTTTCCTCTGAAAATCAAGCCTCTTGAAACTATATGGAGTTGGGAAACAAAAAAAAAGGAGGCATGGAAAACTTTCTTTAAATTTAGAATATTTTTTTAAACACCCACTTAGCTACAATGCCCAAAAACACACTTGGAAAAAATAGTGTCACTGTGATCAGATTATCTGCTATATAATTACAGTGTTGCAGTACATACCCCTGAGATATTCAGGTAGTTTGTAAGGAAAACTAGAGATGATAATGTATTATCTGAGACATGCAGAGTTTAAAAATAGGCAGAAATAATGCCTCCAGACATTTTTTATTTGCTACACAAAAATTATAATCTCAAGGTATTTTATACATTTACTAGAGATTGAATTTACCATGTTAGTGATTAACCATAATCTAAGCTATTTCAAAAAAGTGTTTTTGCAGAAATTTGTGGCTTTTTTTCCAAGTGCAGACACTGTCCTGCAGTTATAGATACAATCATATGTGAACTCTGCAGAAACTGATAGGTTTGATTTGCATTTAAGGGTTCATAGAATTCATGTAACTATCAGGCCAAATGGGACTACACAGATTATTTCAAGGAAGCATGTGCTTGTCTGCTTGTAGGATTAGGACCTTACCCATGACCTCCACAAACATGCAGCTATCCTAATATCTGAACATTCACTGCAATTCATTTGAAAATATACCACAGCCCACTGAATTATTATATGCCATTACTCGGTTTTCAAGTTCCACAGGAATTTATTCCCAGCAGAATACAAGATGCAAGTGCCTGCACACAAGATTAAATCCCCAGCCTCCAGCAGTTTTACAAAACTTTTGCATGAGGTATGTTCATTACACAAAGCTAAGTGCCCACCAATCAAACTGCTATGAATGCCCCCAAACTGGTTATCTCTTTAGAAGATAAAGTGTGCTGTTTATATAACTTATTAAAAATTGCACCCTTGCATTCCTTTTTCAAATAAAAAGTGTGAGGGCACTGCTTTATCACTTTAACTATGTGTTTCTTTGAACATATTTGTGCTTTAAAGTAAACACCAATGCTATTTTTTTACGACTACTAAAATCAAAACACATCTTTTCAAACTAATCTGTACAATGGTTGGGAAGAGCCTTTGATTCAGTACCGTAATTATAAACAGGCACTTAAGTCAGATGTACTAAAAGAGCATCAGTCATTTAAAATCAAATTAACAGTTTGATTAATCAAACACCAGACTGTCAAGTCAGATAACATACCTGATGGCTTTGTTCAGTTACCAAAGAGGGTTTCCACTTAAAGCACCATGGAATTCATCAGCAAAACAAATTTTACTCAAGCAAAGAACTTTGGTTTTCTTCAAATGTGCTCTATAGGATTACTAGTAAAATTCTCAGGACAAGCCAAATTTTGATTCACTTTCACGTGGTCACCTGGCAGGAATGGGCAGATAGATTTCCTGTCTCACTGAGGTCTGCTGTCCAGGCAGAAAAGTGCAGTGGGATTCGGGAGGATGTGCATTAATAGTATCAGATCACACATATGTGGTATACCAAGGTGGGAGAAAACCATTTAAAGGTGGGAGAAAACCATTTAATTGACTTATTTCCAAAAGTTAGCAATTATTTACCAGAATATGCATGAGAGGCCAGTGCACGGCATAGGAGACATTGCATGCATTTTCACACCTGAATCCTCCTCCCCTCTATTAGAGTATCTTCTTTTCCTACCATGCCACTGAAGATCAGTCTCCACAAACATTTGGGAAGACCCTTCACATTAGAGACAATGTAATTGATGCCATTATGTTAAAACCCAAAATGGAAAAGGTCATGCTATATCATTACAGTCCCAGAGTAACAAAATGCACAGACAGGAGTATATAATTCTAAACAGCTGTGCATCTATAGAACCATTATGGAAAACACCACCCTTGTGTTCCAAAAAAGCAGGGTATTCCTCTGTGCAACTGGGACCAAACAAACTCCAGAGCTTGTGACTGAAGAATTGTCCTCTAAAGTGAAGCAACTCATCATTGATCCTCTGTAAGTACAACACACAGCAGTGCATCTGGCAAGAAGGGTCTCCAGATGTGTTGTATTTGATTTATGAAGAAAAATCATGTTAGTCAACACAGAAAGAGGGCAACATTTCAACTGACCAGAGAGGTCTCAAACAAAGAGAAAGAAAAAACCATCTTTGTTCTGCAATATCCGAATTCTCCTGGTGTTGGATAATGTTCCAGAATTCGTTTTCAATCCCTTGGGTATCACAAACAGCCTGAAAACAACTAGGAAAGAAAAGTGAGAGAGAGAGAAAGTTTCTCACTGCATTGGTTTACCCACTATTATTAGACACTGAAGATTGCACCTATGACAAGCACTCTGAGCTGTGAAGCAGCATCAACAAGCAGATGTGTGCTTCTGGGGATAGGCCTGCTTTCAAAAGCATCATTGCAAATGCATGTCCTTCACAGTGTCTGATCCAGAGCCCATTTCCAGCATGGCAAGGAAGGATAAAATGGAAGCATGCCAAGTATACCAACATAAAACCTCTAAATTCATAGCATACAATTAAAATTAACGGGAATAGGGACCAATTCCAGATTAAACAGCAGCAAAGGAAAAACTTGAAGAAACAAACCCCATCACCTCATACACCAAAGATCTTTCTGTCATGATTCAGTATGCTGCCTGCATATATCTACGGATTTGCAACCAAAGAAAAATCAAAAATGCCTCTTGTAAGTGGTGTTTTGAAAAACTGATAATTTCTTGGCTTCATTCCACAACTGCTTTTGATACTTGTCCATTTATGATTATGATTCAAACTTTAAATGCCTGTATGCTTCCATCCTAAAATACATATTATTTTCTATTTGTATTCTAAATGACAGTTCTTTCAAGGTGTCTGCCTATGGGGCCAGTTGGAGACCGAACAGTCTAATTCAACTTTGTGCATTTTAATGTTCAGTGCTACCAACTGATGGGCTCTATTGACAGTGAGAGACTTAAAAATGTGCAGAAAGTAATAGGCCAGTAGGATATTTCCCCCCCTTACCCTAATTACAAGAAAAACCCCTTAAACCTGCTCTAAAAAAAAAAAAAAAATAAAAAAAAAAAAGAGCAAGAAAAAAAACAACCATAGGTTATAAGAAATCTAAAGGCTTGTGGTAAAAGCATTTCTCTTGCTTACATTGGCATAAAGACAAAAGGTTTCAAAGAAAATTTATATGGGGTTTGCCAATTCATTGCAGCATTTCTGCTAAAAAGAATTTCCCGCACAGGTCAAAATCCAATGATATATGAACCGCAATGTCTTCTGAGGTTTGGATCATGTATGCCATGAAAATTACAGCTGCTTATCTAATCTCTGAAGTTTCCTTTCTTCCCTTTCCCGTCACAGTCTTGATCTCTCCCTCCACAGCCTCATCTAAATTTACTACTAATACCAATCCTTCTCACTGTTTTTAAAATATCACAAGTAAATCCCACCAAAGTCTTTTTTTTCTTCTTCTAACCACAAATATCAGTCTGATATCTGTTTCAGATACCAAGCCTCGGGAAAATAGAAGAGGCAACCCATTGGAACACCAAGATTCAAAAGCCTGTATCTGGTGGAGTGAGCTCTTTCATGTCCACAGATGTTTCCTCAGGATTGAGTGAACAAGAATTCATCACCTCCATCCCACAATCCCACTGCAAAGACATGCCCTAGAGATTGTAGATACTGCATACAAAAATTCATCTATGTATTTGCACAACTATATAGACAATTTGGACTTTAAACTTTTTATTCAAACCCATTACACCCAGAATTGATACAGTTTGTTGTTGTTCCTTTTTAAAGCAAATACTTGATCTTCAAGCCAGATGGACCATCAGATTCTGATGACTAATGAATGGCTATGTATTGTTTCACCTTTAATCCTCATTGATATTAATGGGGGCAGTTTTCAGACTGGGGCCCCTAATAGCAAGCAACCTCTTCCCTTTTTGTTCGAAATATCTACCATACTGATGCAGAAAGATTTTAGATGAAATAAAATTTGATCAATGCTTTTCTCTGGAAAAAGGAATTTTAGCAAAATTCAAAATTTTTATGAATTTTGGTGAAAACTTAGACGTGATAGTTTCTAATAAACAATTGCTGCTGTATTTCTTTTTTATTTCCATTATATTTCTACTTCACTACTTCACTTGTTCTATACCTTTATCACAAAATGGTATGTAGCATGCGTCAATACTAACAAAGCACAACCATCTAAATACTAGGTTACAGTAATTCAGAATTTTAAAAATTCAATTTCTCAGAATTTCCATGCCATGAAAAACTTCAAGCTTTTCTCAAAGTTAGAACAAAAAGAGAAGCCTTCACATCTTACCCTGAACAGCAGAAAAATGCCATTTTCAACCAGCAATATAATACATATTTAAGGGACCTAATTCTCATGGCCTTGGATGAATATGAAAATGTTCAAGATAGATATAGGCTTTCATTTTAGAAAATCTCAGAAACATAAAATAATGATCAAAGCTCAGGACTGAATTTCTAAACATTTAGATTCCTTATTTTTCTTATATATTTTTATTAAAAAGACAAAAAAAACAAACAAAACTTTTCCCAACTGTATAATCCCATCTACTGGCACTGAGGAGCAATTCTCTTCCACATCCTAAAGGACGTTTGGCTCTGTCGCTGACACCACATCGTTTTGGCACACATATAGGAAATTTCAGTATACAGGCAAAACAGGAATGAACTAAACCCTTTAACCTTAGCATCTTGGCTGCATGAAGATTCAGACCAATAGATTTTGTATTTCCCTTCCACAGTTCCTTTCCATGCAGACACACTCCACTGGAATAACACAAGAACACTGCATTGTAAAATAATAATTTTGCTAATAAACTAACAAATTATACTCTATAACAGAATCCCTACATAGGAAAACATTCTGGAATAAGTATAATAAAAGAGCCTATTTTCCTATACGTTAGACAGTCAGTTTACCCAAATTCCATAGAAAAGGCCACCTTTAACTGGCATCCAGGAAAATCATTACCACACCAGCCCCTCCATGATCACTAAAAACTACAATATCTGACTCATGTTTTGCCCGAAGTCTAAAGTCATGTTAAAATAAAATAAATAAATAAATAAATATTTACTATATTTCATAATTTTCTAAATCATATTGACTTAAAGTATAAGCATATGAAATGAACACCAGAAGGGAAAAGTTCAGACAACTGAGTAAATTTGTGTCTCTCATTTACTGTAAGCAAAGAGTATACTCTTAGAACATTCAGATAAAACTAATTCAGGTTGAATTAGTTCAACCTCTCACTCTCAAACATCTGATCAATAAAACAGAGCTTTAAAATTGTCAGAAAGACAGTGAACTTTTCCAGAAGGTCATCTCAGCTAAAATCTACACTCAAACTCCATTTGCTTTAATCTGGCATGTACAACATAGATATGTCATCTGGCACACTAATGTATATATTCCTCACTATTCACAAGAATTTGTAGAAGTCTGAACCACTTCCTACTTAAATCTTAGGGGTGTGATAAAGAGAAGCTTTTCACAATATGTCACTGTGATTCTAACTCCATTAAAACCTTTATTTCACCAGAAACTGTGACCCTCCATATATGTGCTGCCAAGAATGCAGGAATTTCTTTTACCCCTTGCATCTGTTTTAAATACAGGCTCATGCAACTGCACAGAATAATAGTACTCAAAGGGAAAAAAAAAAAAAAAAAAAAAAAAAAAACAAACAAACAAACAAACAAAAACAACAACAACAACCAAAAAAAAAAAAAAAACAGCCCACACCAGTGTTATAGAAAGAGTTGTAATCAGCAAAATTCCATAGCTTTTTCATATTGGTACTTGCTGTATCTTTAGAACAATTATAGAAATTAAACCAAGACTTTCTCAGACTTCCTGCTTCCTTTGCAGCATTCTCTCCCTTTCTGGTCTACATAGTGCAGAATAGATTTAGCTCCCTTTTCACTAGCCACCTTCAGATCATGCTTTCCAAAGATCATTTGAAGGAGAACTGCACCTAATTCAGTCAGTCCAGCAGACCTAAGGATCTGCACAGGACAAGAAGCTCTTCCCACAGCAGATAAACCATTCCATACTGTTCTTTGTATTTTTAATTCTAGCAGGTATTTCTCAGCACTAATCCAAAGTACAGCTCAGTCATCTGCACACTGTTGCAACACTGTTTTAAACATCTGAAAGGTCAATACCAATAAAAATATGTGCTCACAGTGAAGAGTTCCTTTATTTGACATCAGCTGCCCAACACATCTCACTTCTGTCCAAACACTGTGCAGTCTAAAACCAGAGACTGGAAACAGTTTAGCTACAGGTTCAGCAAATACAAGGGAATTCACCCCTTTTCCCCACTTTTTGCTTGCTGCAGTGTGAATAGCCACAGTTCAAGTAGCAATTGGGGTCACATATGAATTCACTTTCCCCCTTCCAGGGCAGTTTTCCCCAACCATGGGCCTGAGGAAGGCAACTTGACAATGTCAAAATCAAGCCTTTTTTCTTGTACCTCACCAAGAGACAATAACACGGGGCCAGGCCTGCTTTCCTGACAGCAGAGATTCAGGAAAGAGAGTGTATCACTTAAACAAAAGAATGAATTATTTATTCCACTGCTAGCAGAACTCTAACTTACACTTTACAGCCTTGCATAAATGTCTATGATCTGGAAAGAGAAGGTGCATCGAAAGTAGACTGTGTATCCCCTCAGAAAAACTGGCTTCTACCACCTCAGCTGAAAGCATGGGCATGTGTGCAATACAGCAACACCTAAACACCCCAAGTAAACCTGGGACTACTTTTGTCTGGTGCTTCAACCACAAATGCCAGGGGATATTGCTACGAAGAATGTACTATTAAAAACAAACAAACAAATGAACAAATAAAAAGAAAACCAGAAAAACAAAAAGCAAAAACAGGCAAGGAGAATGCGAAAATATGCTTATTTCCAGATTATTCCTGTAAGAGTGAGGCACACACAGTATCAGGCTACTCCAGAAGGGTGTACAGAGTTAAGTACAACATTCATCAAGGTATCTCACGTTGCTTAATCAGAAGGCTACAATTTCCTTTTTACTTCAAATCCTTTTAGAATATGTCAACATATACCATTTACTTCTTCTGAGTAGGACCGTATATCCAGTGGACTTTCATATTTTTGGACGGCACAACATTCCTTGAAATTACTCTAAACCTGAAAAACTGCTTTAAAATGAACTCCAGTCACAGTTTCATTCATCCTCAGGGGTGATCCAGCCCTGGAAGGGGCTGGGGATCAAAAATACCCAGATCATATGTATTCTTACATAAGGGTGGCCATGCCGGGTCAGACCAAAGGTCCATCTGGTTGGATATCCTGGCTCTGACAGTAGCAGATGCCTAAGGAAAAGTATAGAAGCAAGGCAAGTACATCATGATCCTTCCCCTAGTTACACTTCCAGCATCCTGCGGTTTCAGGGCTTCCTAAGTCAGAGGTTCTGAAAACAGTTTTATATGCTGAATTACAGGACTCAAATCTCCAGCCCTTTATTTTGTGTAACAATGGGAGAAATAAATGCTTTGCAGTTAATTAATTCATGTGTTAAGCAAGATCTGGTTTTATAGCCTCAACACAATTTAGATGCTCCTGCTGCAAAATTACATTTGTTTAGGCACATTTCCATGTCACACATCTAGACATGAATTCCATCAATCTTCTCATTTCGCTTGCTGTTTGAAGCTGCAAAGAATCCACAGTTTGTCCATAGCAGATGCCAAAAGCCTAGAAACTTATTACACACTGCTCACAGTGTGGGTTCAGATACATTATCAGCATAAAAAGAAAAAGGCAAATTAGGCCACAGTAGGAGAACACATTTTTAATATTACAGTCTGCAGTTTGCATCTCTAATTTAATGCTGCTGTTTCTCAAAGTTATGCTGCATCATTCTAGGTTGCTGAATTGAAGAGAGGACTGTGAGCTAAAATTTTACAAGTGGCAGGGCAATGCAGATAGTCAGTGCTCTTCATGAATTCCAGAGAAAACTTCAGGGCTAAAGTGAATGAGACATTTTTAATGAATTCTTTGGGCATTCAAATTGACAGAAATTAGTATGAATATGTTTGTTGTATCAAATTTAGGAAAAAGGGAGGTTTTAGTGCATTCTTCCAAAAGAACAGAAAGGAAAAACACTCAGCACCTGTAAGCAAATTGCATACACCTTCTGTAAATGCTCAGTTCTGTTGGGCAAATACACACACCACACGCAAAAACGTCACACAAATTATCATCTCCAGAAATCATTGCTTACTGAGGGGATTATCTGTGCCATTATGGCTTCTCTCTGGAGCTATCTTTTACATCCTATCTACTTTTTAGTCCAGCTACAGCAGAAATCTTGAAAGTAGATATCAAAGAATAGCAAAGAAATACAGTCAGCAAGGAAAAGTAAGTTGCAAAACTTCTAGTTTCATGATGCATCTTCCCAAAACTCCAGTCAGCTGGAGCAACTATGTTTTGCTTAATTTAAAGTTTAATTTAAAGATGATGAATCTCCCAACCAAGATAGATAGATAACTGATATTGAAGAACCTCGGGGACAGTGAAACTTAAAGTTACACAGGTTTTATGAAGTTAGAGATTTTTCTCTTTAGGAAGAAAAAATCAGACAGCTCATATACATGAAAAGTTTTGACCTAGTCAGATGGAAGCAGAAAGGAAAAGAGCTAGCACCTGTTTGCTTTACAGAACTTCACTACTTTACTAAACAGAAGTCTTTAATATTAGACAGGTTCAATTTCAACAGTTCCAGTACCCTGAGATTTTATAATACCATTCAGACAAGGTGGACTTATCAGAGTTTACCCACGAAAATTACTTCCAAAAGATGACAAGTTCCCACCTTGAAAGTTTGCTTTGCTAGTAACCAGAGGACACACGTGTGCACCACAAAACCAGTCACAATGAACACGATGTCTGCTGTGCTGCTAGCTACCAAGTGGCAGGCACAGTAGAAAATTATTCAGAATTGTAATTAATCTCATGATTATTCAGCCAGCTTTTCATTTAAGATGTTTATAGAAGGTGATTTTACATTGTCCAGAATAAGCAGCCTGCTACCATTAGATATTTTCTTCATGCAAACTAAAGAATTCAGAGTACAGGAGCATTTCAAAAGAACTACATAATAGTCAATTTTCATGTCAGCAAATTATTGTCAAAAATCACAAAAAAAAATAGCTGTTCTTTATGATGGATATTCAACATTTGGGCCTCTTCTGCATTTCTTGGCTTGCTCAGGTGAATGAATGGTTTGAGACCTTTTGGTCCAAAGTATTGCGTTACTTGAGCAAACAAATTAAACAAAGCAATTAACTGGGAAGAAGGTGTCTGTGATTCTTGGTATCCTGAAGTGGAATTAAGTTAACACTGGCACTCATATAGCAAACATATTATTATGTTTATTCAGCAGTACTGCAGGGCTTCAGACCCTTTAAATTACATTTACGTGGCCAGTACTTAAATAGAGAATCAATGGTACATGTCTGTAGTGTTTGAGATATGTATGGTTTGCTAGACTGAATCACCAAGTAAGCTTTTAATTACCATTTTTTCCATTATATTTTTCAGGAAAATATATAAGAAGATAGGAAGTGTTTAAAGATATCATACTCATTTGTCAGCCTCAGGCTGATTAGAACATAAATTCCACACTGCAGCTAATAATTTTAAAATTCCATATTCAAGTTCTTCTAGAACTCTGGCAATAGCATCATGAATCCTGGGATACAATTTGTCTCATCCTGCTACTGTCATTTGCACTTCTCAGTAGTATCTTGCTGTACTGCTGACCAAGCTGGGTTTGGGAATAGGGTTTTTTTATATTTTTAATTTATTAGGTGGTACACTGCTACTCTGAGCCTCTCATGTAGGGTCTTTAATCATTTTACCCTGTTGGCTGCTCTTTTTCAAAAAGCTTTCTCTTTTTTACATGTTTTCCTTTTCTGAATTTAAATATTACTACAGTATAGGGGTTTTTTTCCTTCCACAGGACACAAACTTTGAATTTGTCCTGATCTCTTCAGCCTGACAAGTAATAATATCTTGAAATACATTCTATGCCATGTTGAGGATTTATCCAGACCTCACTTCTCTTTTTTTTGACTTTTGACTATCAGTAATAGATAATCTTTCTAGAAAACTTTCTAGAAAATACCAAAGACAGTACTTCTTAGTGGCAAAAATGCAAGCCCGAACTGCTTCTGGTACATTAGAGAAATTCCTATGCCACTAAGTCAACCTCTGTGAGTGTCACAATCCACAAATCATAGGTGGCTGATTAATAAGGCTTATAAATATCTTTCATACTATGAGGTAATACTTTTTACATAGGAAAAAAACAAGAATTGCCTAAACTGTTTGTTTATAATCACAATTTTACTGCATAATATTAATATTTCCTTATTTTTTACATAAAAGAGCCTTAGAGTTATTCCATCTTGCTTATATTTTAAGTATATAATAAGGATAGTCAAGTAAAATGCAGTTTCATATTCTGCTTCCAAGAAAGTCCCTAATGGGTGGCAATTTTACAAGGTAGCAGGTAGACTCTCAGAAAAACTAAACAAATCAGAAGACTTTCCTAAAACTGAAACTTTTACTGCCACAGCTTTGCTAAAAGTAGGAAGGAATTATGCTAGACCAATAGAAGTCCTGACATAACTGAAGTGGTATCTCCCCTACCAAAAAAATCCCCTTTTTGTAAACAACAATCAAACTAAGATCTGGCAAAAATTGTTCTCATTTGAAGCTGTAATTATGAAATTTGCAGTCTTAATTATGTAAATTCATAAGTATAACAAAATCAATAAACCTTGCATAGATGATAACAGCCTTAGCCACATCCATAAAATAGCAGTTTTCCTAAACAGTGTTTCCTAAACACGAGTAGAGCAAAGACTAATGCTGGTTTAACACCAGATCCAACGTCTGTGTGCATGAACACAAGCATGACACAATCTGTATCATACTGACTGCATATTGATTTTGAGACATACTAGAAAAACTAATTTTAAAAACCAAAGGCAGGCAACTATATTTTCAGAAATGCGTGGTGTTTAAATTTAATTAAACATGAGATTTACATTGTTTGGAACAGACCTATATTTGTGTATCTAAACTACAAAATAAAGAACCAACTACAGTAGCCCATATATTATTTAGTTCATATTAGGTCCTTCACCTTTGGAAGTGTAATGGCATGTAGGACTGGATTAAAAATACTGGCCCCATGTTATTGTTAAACTGGTTATCAGTAAAAATTACCACTATTGATATTTAAAGGTTAGATTTTCAGGAAAACTCAGCATTCAACATTTAGACACCTAACGCAGCAGACAGACTTTCAAAAGAAATTTGTCCCCATTTTGTCACTGAAACATATTGATTAGATTTCCAAGGACTCGAGCCTACACAGTGTCAGGCATTCTGGCTCTGCAGCAGTAAAGCACTTCAGTGCATTTAATTTAAACATGTAAACTGTCCCACAGAAGCCACAGGGTTATTTGCACACTTAAAAGCCCTCATAAAATCTGTTGTGCTGCTGGCTCAGGGCCAGAGTTTTCAGCAACTCACAGGAGTGATCCCAAAAGTAGTGATGAGGCCTGGGCACATTTAAAAACCTTCCACAGATACTGAGCCTTGACTAAATTAAAGAAAGTTTGTTCCTATTTGTCGGAGAGTTTGACAGTGATTGTGGCCTTGCTCTCTTGCTTCTACTGGGAAAGGAAAGAATGTATAAGAAGTCCTGTTTTATTGAACAGAAAGGGGGAAAAAATCAATACCAAAGGTGAATATAGTTATCTTGAAGTCTACATCTGCCCTTCCATTAAGTACCGTAGACCTAAGCTCTGTGAATACCTTCACAATCCCTGTTGCCATGTTTACTTCTCTTTATTCATTTACCTTTTTTGTTCACTGATGTCCCTCATACATGGACACCTGCAAAGCAGCTGAACTGGCAAGCATTTCCTCTGAATTTATTTTCCTATTGGTTTTAGTTCAATTTTGGCTTCTCCACAGTCTTGGGCTTTGGCTTCTTGTTGTTTCTACCATCACTGCATAAAGACAGAGGTCACCATTCTTTCCATTTAGAATGAATGAAAAGTGATTATTGCTGGTGAAGAGCAGCTGGGAAGATGCCACCTTTAATAAACACAAAATAAAATGCTGCACAGAAATTGCCCTAAGGGCTGTCATAGCATCAGTGTGAACTATCAGTCATAACTGGATCGGTGATCATTCTGCAGATTGGAGAAGGCAGCTGTTCTTGCCAACAGGAGTTGCCCACTCCTATGCTACAGGACCATTCCCCTCCCCTCAGACCCCCGTAGTCACAGGAATTCTGCAGCAATGGGAGTGTTCCTGCCTTGCATGAGCTGCATGAGCCATCCCATCTGGCTTTACAGCCTACATTAGCAGCAGTGTAACACATTTGCAACTGCTTCTGTGGGACATCTCCTTTTGTTTCTATGAAGCTGACAGCCTCCCAGCTGCAGCTCCTCTCTAGTTAACAGTGAGCACTGGTCAGGGATGCCAAGAGGATACTGTCAGTTCCAGCATTACATCTGATGGCATCTCTCTGCTACCATGTGCAAAACTTCACACAGCCTTTTATCCCGAGTCTTTGCTTTTACACACACATTTACAGCCATTAAAATTGCCAGCATTCTTCACCAAAAGGACATTAACTCCTACGAATTTATCACTTTTACAGAAAGCTTTCTGCATAAAGGGAATTAAAACTGTTCTTCAAAATTATGCACATTCCTATAAAGTGTAATAAACATCACACTAAAAGGGATTAAAAAAAGAGAATTCCATGCAGCCAACAGCTGTCAAGCATCAAAGATTTCATTTCAACATTATGTCAAAACCCATGACGCTTTAAGGTTCATCAAAACATGAGTACATCTCCAAGACAGATGTCGTGACTCCTGAGGCTGTTGAATGGCTGGATTATAGAAAAGTTACCAAAAAAAAAAAAAAAAAAAAAAAAAAAAAGAAAGAAAAGAAGTACCCATGCAACTAAAATTTTTGAGAAAGGAAAAGCATCCGTACAAACACAGCAGTAACAGTTACCCTTACTTTTGGCTACAATTCTATCATCTGCATTTACTATTCCTAGCACTCCTTTTCTCAGCTGCTAAGGCCTCTGTGATTTCACTTGCTCTCCAGCCCTAAGCAATTGTTAGTGTCTATTGGCATTTTTCCTTACTTTTCTTTACACAGGTCTTCTAGATTTTCATATATGTTATAATACACATTAATAAACCCTGTAAGAACATATCAGGCTAAAAAAACCTTATAGCTAAAAATAAAAAGATTTAAACAGAAAATCAAACTTTATTTAATCCAACTTTGGTCCAAGATAACATGTTACCAAGCATACTGGTTCATAGAATCTGTTATGTACCTGTGCTCTGAAGCTAAACAGTGGCAAAAACAATGATCTCCAGAACACACAGAGATTTGGTCCTGTGCAGGGCCAGGAGCTGGACTTCAAAGATCCTCCTGCATTCTCTCCAACTCAGGATATTCTATGATCTATGATCTCAAATGGGTGAACTCTTCAATTCCAGTGGCATTAACTTGGCCTCAGGACTACTTAAAATGGGTTTTAAAAAGCCAGTATCAGAAGTGTTAAAGATATAAAAGATTTATAAATTGCATAAAGATAAATAAAACCAGATAAGACTGGATTTATCAACCAAATTATATCTAAACATCTTATTAACCTCAAGGTTCTAGGGGTAATAGCCATTGACATGAAGAACTATAGCAGCAGCAATCTAGACTCTCAAAAAGCCTTTGACACTTTTTCATGTGATGGATTAGTGCATACAGTATTAAATATAAGCTGCCCTAAGGAAAATTTTGAGACTGGATAGAGAAAATCATAAGATTAAGTAATAGGTTTATAGACAGAAAGAAGAAAATGAGAATTTAAAGTATCCATTCATCATAATATGGCAAGAATTGTTTTGCATGGCATTTATATCAGATAGCTATTCTTCATATTTTGATTAACAATTTAGAGAAAGAATTAAAAGATTAAACCTGTCTATTGTCATCAGCATCAGAGATTAGAAAATGGTTAAAATTAGATGAAATATTTATATTTTGATAAAAATATAAACTCAAGGTGATACGGGAATTTTAAATGCCACATGTAGAATGACGCAAGCAGAAATGGTAAGTCCTTAATTAAATACAGGTCAAATAAGAGGAAAACATGGTAAAGGAGAATGTGGCCTAAACAGGTATGATCACAGTTTTTACTTCATCTAACACAAAGCAGAAGTTTAAATGTATTTTGCTTTTCTCTGAAAAGCTCTTTTGTAAGAGAGAAATCCTCATAGAAATCTAGAGTTTCACCACTGATTTCAACAGTCAGGATTTTAGCAGAAGTGTGTGACATTATTGGTTCTATATAAATAAAGGAACTGTCACATGGTTAAGTGATGCAGTTTGATGCAACAGGAAAGTTTTCCACCTGAGAGAAAACTGGAGCAAGTGCATATGGGGGTGGGTAAATTTACCCTGATGAATTTGAGTAATTTAATAATTTGCTTTCTGTAAATTAATCACAGACAGATGCATCAGCTGCAAATGAGCCTGTATGAAATTACTTAACAAATTATTCCTATAAATAAATAGAGGAAAAGGTATTTATATATATATACACACACATATATATATAAAAATACTCTAGGAAAGTTCACTTTCCTGACATGCTTCTGGTTCACACCCACCTCCTCCCCTTGTGTGCAGAAATGAATGGCTATCACCTTCTGGATTGGTTACAGAAGGTCAATAGATAATTTAGATGAGTTTCATAGTTTTTGTAAGGAAGATGCTCACTCCTTGACTCTCAAAGATGAAAATACACAGCCGGTCATTGAATACACTGGGGCCTTTAATTGTACTGGTTCTGCTGCTGAAAGCCATGTCCCTTTTTACTGGGGAGATGGGGAGCTTGGAGAGGGGTTGTCTTTGAAAGCTATCACTTTGAAGTATATACTCACAGAGAAAATAAAGCATTTTATAAAAAAAGACAGCAGATTTCCCCAGAAGACACAGTTCACTGCTACCTTACACCATGCTGTCCCCAGGTGATAGTCCCTCATTCTTCACACCAAGTTAGACCATTGAGTTTGAATTAGGTTTTCAGCTTGTAAATTCTATCAGATTCAGATATGGAATCAAGACATCATTGCCTCAACTTCCATCACACCTACAGTAGGAATAGAAGTTTCATGAGTTTACTGAGATGCCACAACTCACTATTCAGCATATCTGTGTAAAATTGCAACCAACTTCAGGGCACTGCCTTTGTCTTTTGCTTCTTTACTCTCATGAATCAGCTCTTTTGGTTTTTTCTTGTCTGTCTGTCTTAGGTTCTGCATTTCTTTATCTGTAAGAACTTTCTTTCACATGCACCTTCATTCTCCTCACATACACTCCCTTGTCCCATTCAAGATACCAGCATAAAAGTTTAGGTGGAGCTGAAAATTCATGGAATTTTGGAGTTCCCCACTACAATGAAATTGAAAGCAGAGCAGAAATCACTGCTTTAGTGATATTCAAACTACAGAGTATATTTTTACAGGAGACCTGGGAAATGTCTTGCTGTCCTGGAGGCTACAAAAATGTATCAATCAGAACATCAGTCTGAATACCACCTTCTGGGCAGGTAGAGGTCTTTGTGACCCTGGTCCTGATTCATCCCCCAGTAGCCTCTCATCTCAGGAGCGTTCTGCTATCACAGAGAGACACAGACATACATTAGATATCCTGGCTGGTTTTCTGTGTAATACTGATCCACAGGTGTCTAATTGCAGAGGGAGGAGTAAAGAGAATATTCTTATCAGTGATACCTCAGTCTAGCACTGGAATTAGCTGTGACAAACACAAGTTACAGCATTTTTCCTAAAACACCTACTAGCAAGCAATGTCACTTCAGGAAAAGATTAATGTTAACTTCCTTAGGGCCTGTTTATGCTTCAACTGGGATGAAAAGAGCAAATGAAACTTCAGTGTCTATTAGAAACAACTAGGAATAACCAAGAGTATAGGGACATGTCCTTGGAACAAATATATAGGCACACACAATTATTCAGGAAGAATTCTGGAATGGCTGTTCTGGACTAGCTCAATGTATAGTCAAGCCCTCAGTCAAGATGGTTTGCTAGGTCAGGGTGACTTAGAGATGGTCTGTAACAGAGAAATCCTGTATCACAGACTATTGGCCTTGGTCTCCTGACTTGCCCTCTGCAGGTGCTCATCTCTCATTAGGAGTTACCTACACTCTCATCTGGTATGCCTTCGCAAAATTTACAAAGTTATGTGAAATAAATTGTGGTCATATCAACCTCATAAAAGTCTAGATTAATTCAGAGCAGAAAAAAAGTGTAAATTAATAACTCTAATTACTTGAGACAATCTTAAAGTTAATATATCCTTCATGGGATATTCTCTCTTCAACAGAAAGAGCAGTTGTTCCACATATAATTCAACCTCTATTTGACAGCCCACTCCACAACTCATATGGACAGGCTCATTAAAGAATGAGAAAGAACATGTGGTATGGGAGGAGGTTCCTTGACACTTCTGAAATCTACACAGGACCTCTGAAAAAAAGACAAAATTGGAAGTATTGTTACAGATTATCTATCAATATATTATGAACAAAGAAAGTCAGACAAAAACTGATTTTAAAAAAATTGGAAAGGTAAGGAAAAGATCATTGTGAACAAAGGAATGAATTTCCAGGAAGGAGTGGAAAAATTAAGCGTTATTACTATATGTGAGCTCAAAAAAAATGGATAACATGAGCAGTGTTCAGTACATTTGTGGAGTATCCATCACTTCAGCACCCACAGAAACCATTTTGCCTTTTTAGGACTCACTGGGGATCTTGGATTGGTCATACATTTCTTCTGCAATATCAGCTATGAACTACTCTGGTGTTCTTTCATTCTTCACTACAAGGTCTAAATGGGACATTCACCCTCCTTTCAGCAGGAGGTTGTACGAGATGAATGCCAAAGGTCCCTTCTAACCTAAATAATTCCATGATTCTAGAATGTTTTTAAGACTCAAAATTTCACGAATTTATTAGGTTGGGAAGTTTATCTCACTGCCCCAGAAACTAAATGCTCCTTGGACCAGGTTCTCTGCTGGGTTAATGTCATTCAACACCCCAAGGAAGCCAATGTTCTCAATAAAGGACTCACACATCCATTGCCCAGAAGCAACAACCTGACCCATAAAAATGCTAACCATGGCTGTGACAGGAAAAATCCTTGGGACACGTGGAGTACTATTCAGGATGGAACTTCCTACCTAAAGGATCTGTTTCAGGGACAGAAGTTTTTGTGAAAATTTTGTTTCTCAGTAAATTCCAGGCCATCCTTCATGTGAGGGTGCACTATTCTGTTTTGGTGCAAAAAGGCTTCCAGATCACCTATTCTTCTCAAGGAAAAATGGTTATGAAGAGTTGCTGCTACATGAAAACAGTCTCTGCTCACTATGAAAGGTTAACCACAGTTAAACTCTGTATACATGTATAATTATTCTGCTCTTTTTTACTTTTAATATCAGATATATGCAAGATGTATTCATGCTGGCAGAAATGAACCTCTTTTGCAAGAGAGAATAAAGGATAAAAATACTAAGAATATTTTGAAAAATATGTACATTTTCTTTTTAATGCTAATTCCACTACATAGCAGCTCCTAAAATGTGTTCCTAGAATCATTTGGGTTAAGAAAGGCTTCTGTCCATAGGATTTCAAGGACTACCTAAATCCAAGCTTCCTGCATCATAATTTCACTAATCCTACAGCATCCCTGACAGATAAGTATCTGGTTGAGTCTTGCACATTCCAGGGATACTGGTTACAGAACAGCCCCTGGCAGCCTTTTCTATTGCATAATTACTCCTATGATGACTGAGTTTACTCTCTTATAGAGTTTGAAACTTGGCAAATATCCTTTATTTTGAGGAGTCAAAAAAATAAAATCTAATTTTGTGATCCATTTTTGTTGTAACTCAAACTGTTTCTAAAAAGCCATGAAAAATCTAGGCTACCTAACCTTAGGTTGGTTGCTTAATATTTTGAACACATGGAAGATCTTTCCTGTGAAGTGGCTGTGTTCTTCCACTTTATTTATGAAAGCAGGCCAGTCTTAACTCTTTTCTACTCAAGTCCTCCCTTCACTGATCATCCATATCAAAATCAGAGTCAGTGGCTGAACCCTCAACTTGACAATGAATTTAAAATTAGACAGGACAAATTTGATTATTCTTAAAATAAGGTTCTCTCTCCTGATGAAGTTTAAGCTTTGTCATTATTGTTGTTTTCTTGTTAAGCAGTAGGAATAATTGATGTGGAATAATCCACAGGTATTCCTTTGAATGCTCACAGACATTATCACATCTGTTTTGGTATCTGTTTGTGGTGGGTTGGCCCTGGCTGGATGCCCACCAAATCTGCTCTATCATTGGTCTTATCAGCTGGACAGGGGAAAGAAAATATAACAAAAGGCTCATGGGTCAGGATAAGGACAGGGAGAGACCACTCACCAACTCCTGTCATGGGCAAAATGACTCAAGGAAAAAAAATTAAGTTTTTAGCAATCAAATCAGAATAGGATAATGAGAAATAAAACTAAATCTTAAAACAACTTCCCCCCACTGCTCCCTTTCTTCCAAGCTCATCTTTACAGGTCTGTGGTTAGTCCATCACATGCTGCCTCTGCTGCTTCTTCCTCCTCAGGGAGGGACCACTCTGCATCTTCTCCTGTTCTCATGTGGAGTCACTCCCACGGGAAACAGTCCCCCCCAAAAAAGTACTGACAGCAAACCTCCTCCAGCATGTGCTCCTCTCTTTCCATGGGTCCCCAGGAGTCTGTTCCAGCATGGCCTTCCCATGGGGTCACAGCCCCCCTTGCTCTGCTGTTGGGTCTCATGGGCTACAGGTAGATCTCTGCTCCACCACAGACCTCCATGGGCTGCAGGGGCACAGCTGCCTCCCCATGGTCCTCGCCATGGCCTGCAGGGGAATCCCTACACCTGCACCACCTCCTCCCTCTCCTTCTCCACTGGCCTTGGTGTCTGCAGAGCTCTTTCACTCTCATATTCTCACTGTCTCCAGCTGCAGCTGTCTCTTGCACAGTGGATTTTCTCCCTTCTTAAGTATAGCTCAGAGGGGCCACCACTGTTGCTGATGGGCTCAGCCATGGCCAGCTGGCATTGGTTCTGCCTTGGCCCTGTCAGACACAGAGGAAGCTTCTGGCAGCTTCTCACAGAAGCCACCCCTAAACCCTGCCATTTTGCCACCAAATACATTTTCATATCTTTAGATTCCAGCATGCAGTGACATCAACAACACTGCATATTACTTCATTTTCTGCTATCAAACCAATAAGCACTCCTCAGACAAGAAAGGGACAGTGCCATTCACAGCAAATTTCATATTATGAGCACTCATTCAGATTAAATGACAAGGTACAACTGATGAGTGATTTGAATTAGTAACTCTCAGGGTGTAGAAGAAGCTACTGCCCCAAGAACCTGTCTTCCTAGGATGAAATCCATTCCAGTACTACCCATAATTTTAATGAGTTGTTTACTAGACTGCTGAAAACATTGGATTAGTATTAGGAATGTGTTAATTCCAATGCTCATAGAAACTATTTTTACTCCTCTGGAGTAGTAAAAATGCCCAGCAAAGGCTCAGCTGCTATTTGCAATTTGCAGACTGTGAGTGAATAAATGTTGCAAGGTGTTTTGTTGGTGAACATCAGTGAGCATCATTAAGATGGAGCAATGCGTAAAGGTCCAAACAAAATAAGGCTGTTTGTCTGAGCCAACTTTTTTTTTTTTTGCCCTTCAATACAGGAGAAAAGCCAACACATGGGAAAGGAAAAAATAAAATTAAAGTCTTTACTTTCATGGTACACAACAGTCTTTGCTAATTCTTAGATCTTTCTTCTGTGCTTCCTAATAACATGAGCTGTCAATGCTTGCTCTAACACTTAGATCAGCTCTGCAAATATATGGTGAATTAGAAAGAAGAATTCAAAGACATTTATCACAATAAATATCATATATAACCCTCAAAGCCCTGAATTTGTTTCAATGTCATGACATTTGGAAATATAATTACTCAATGAAAAAAGGTTATAATTATGCCCTGTTCCATTCTAAAGAAAATCAAACAAACAAAAGTTTAAGGTATTATTTTGCTGATTTGGGTTTTTTCCTCCCTCATTTGACCAAATCCTTGGGCAAGGAGCTTATTTGCTAAGCTAAAAAGCAGCAGAGAGTTTGCAAGCAGGAAACTCTATTAATATTTAACTTGGACTAGAATTCCCCATGTGTTGGTAGAATCAATGCACAGTGACTACAAGAGCTGGTACTGACAATATATCTACCTGGACTAATATCTTTGAAACATCTTGTAGTGGCCATGTGGTATAACACAATTAAAATATCTGCTTTTCCAAGTTTAAGATAATACTTCTGGCATCTAACAAAAATGAAGCATTTCTGGTAAATCTGTGCTTTTTATTACTCAAAAAAATTTATGAGATTGATTTTCCTTTGACAAGGCTGAATTTTGCTTTGCTTCTTGACAATGCACAGTAATGCTGCTGTTATAACAGTGCAAAATCTGTAAACTAAAATATCCAAATCAGTGTCATTTTTATGAGGGAAACTAAAGCAGAAGGAAAAACAAAATGTTGGGATATTTTTTGAAGACTCCACCAGGTATTTCTCAAATTCCACAAAGGTAGTGGTACCAGTATATTTTTGCAAAATGCATTTTTTTTAAATATTCTCAGTCTTTTAGTCAGTAACAAAATGAAAATGTTGGAGATAAGCATTACCTGAAACCTCACCAGGGTGACCAGTTCACTGTTTTATCATCAGTCACCATGACCAATTCCCAACTCGTGATACAAAGCTAAATTTCATCCTGCTTTTTCATGAAAGTCAAATATGTCCCTGCTTTAAATGAAATCAATAAAACCTTTATATTAATAGCAAGAACTCTGTCCTACATCACCATGCTTCAACATACCTATCCATAAATAAACAGCTAGAGAACTAAAGAATTCAATTAAGTTTTCATTTCTCTCAGTCAGTTGCAGATCACAGAGGAAGCGCCAATGACAGCAAAGACAGATGATGAAAACCTGATCAATTGCTATCACTTCAATTTAGATAAAAAGTCACTCACTTTTCAGCTCTGCTTGGTGCCCAGAAGAGATTAGATTAAAACTAAATCAAGAGAAAAATAAAAAATCTAAACAACAGCCAAAGAAAACCTTTTCCAGCTCTTGTAAATGTCCTCAGTTAATCCTACTATGTAAATTTAGGCTACCAGCAATGACTAAAAGCAAATTCCAGAAGGTTATTCCTTTGAAAGTTATCAGTACTGTTGAGGCTTCAAAGAAAAGGAGCATGAAAAGTTAAACTACATGTTTGCTTAAGTTGTCTCCTTCTATATGGATTTTGGACTATATTAGAAAAGTTTCTAGAACATGATTGGGGCAAACACTACAGATTCTTGTGTCTGCATCACCCATTATCGTGTACCACCACATTATGTGTGATTCACAGAAGTTCAGGTGTTATTCAACTGTTATAAAGTCACAGCAGAAATTTGCTAAGATCTATCACACCCTGATTTATTTCAGTTTTGGGAAAATATAAATAAAGCACTGAGATGCAGGATCAGCAACTGACACTTTAATTTGTATTGGATAACATTTTGCAAGTGGCTTCATAAAGTGAAATATAAAGAACATTAATTTAGCTCATTGTTACAAACAGAACACAAGTAAAGGGACAAGACATTTATTTCGCCACCACAAGGCTGTCATCACATACAAGAATCTATAAAACAGAAGTAAAAATCTTGATTTTGTTTAAAAAGAAAACACATGCTTTATTCAAAAGCTGAGGAATTACACTTGGTTCATCCTACCAAATTCTGTGTACAGCAGCAGCTCAAATATGAAGAGCATATCTCAGCAGGCAGAATTAGCATGAAAGGAAACATTTTAATGAGAACAATATTAATCCTAGATTTTATCTTTCTTCTGTCAACATTTGTCACCACTACAAATTATACAGTCACTTAACACATTGTCTCGTGATGCCCAGCCCTGTGGCTGAACACACACCAAGGCTTTGAGCTGTCTGGAGCCAAGTGTGCTGCCAACATGTGACCTTGCACCCCACAGGGAGACCCCCATGGACATGGATACATCTCAGCTCATCGCTGGATCACACAGCTGGGCTCACTCACCCCACCTTGGGGTTTGTTGTGCACCCCACACACGGCCAGAGCTGCCCTAGGAGTGCAGCAAGAGCGGCTGCAGGCACTTGGGCAGGTTATGCATTGGCATCCAGTAAAGCTGAGGGGCCTTAGGAGAGCACAGCGAGCACAGAGTGGACCACAGACTGTGTCAACTATTCTGCCAGGCTGTACTGGGGCTTCTGTTGCTACCTCCATGTGATATGAATAATTCGTTGGTTTAAATTCCCTTTTCTAGCTGTTGACAATCAGCATAGTACAAGAGAAACAGAATTTTGCAGTAAAAAAAAAGGGTCCAAATTTTTAAAGTATCATAAAGTATTGCTCTTCTTTGAAAAGACTGTTACAACTTGGCCAAATTATGTCATAAGGCCCCATGCTGGCTCAACAATGAGGACACTGATGGAACACCAAATCAGAAAAATTTGAATGCTTTTCTGCCTCTGCTGCTAACATAAAACTGGTTTTCCTTCAAGCTTTCTATTACTTAATTCATACAGGGCCACCATCTTAGTCAGCTGGGGTTTTTTTGAGAGTAGGTAAAGAGAGGCAGAGAGCAGTGAGCACCAAGAACCACACAAGTGAAAGTGCTGGCTGTGCACTTGGAAATGTACAGGTAAGAAAAATGGGATAGAAAATTCACTCTAGATAAAGCAACAAAACAGTGGCAACCTAAAGGTCCACCAGACAGAAAGAGGTTACAAGGCTGAAAGGTAGACTCCTTCATATCTCATGGAAGCCACATTTTCCAAACAATTCCTACCCTGAATATTGAGTCATCCCATTCAGAATCCCTCTTCCCCACTCTATACTGGCTGAGACAGCTTTAATCAGTCATTTGTCTCTCTGGTTTATATAAACTGTCAATTAATAATAACATTGTTAATAAGTCTTCTCCTATGTGGACAATAAAGTTCAAATCTCAGTTCAGGACGGAGAAAATTCATGCAAAAAGTAGGAGGCTTGATTGCACAGTATCCAAGGCTTACATCCCTCTCCACAGGATCATTTCTACACAGAAGTTGCCCTGGCATGATGACCAGTGGTGGTCACAAAAGCAAACAGTAGAGGAAGTCCAACTAATTTTTGCAGGATATCCCTGGGAAGACCTGATAGATGCAAGTTTTTGTGTATTTTTAGTAGGTATTATCTTTATACTCACACAGTTTCACTTAGCAGAGCCAACATCTCAACACTTGACGTGATGCACAACAGCCGTTGTCTGGCTGACATGCAACACACTGGTGAAAAGGGATTGAAGCCAACCAGCCACATGTTTGGACAAGTCTTAAATTTCACAACAGTACAGACACTTGCAAAAGCACTGTTTGGCTGTGAGGTTTTTGCTGATGGTGGTTTCCATATTCTTGTACCCATTATTAGTCAACTATAACAAGAACATGGAATAGCTACAATGAGTAGCATTTCTCTGACAAGGCAGGAAAAGGGGAAGTATAGATCCAATGGTTAAATTTCCACTGATGTATAATGGCAGAAAACACCAGTTTAGGAAACTGAAGATTGCCAGGTTTTTTATATTTTTAGGAAACCATTGCTATTAAACACTTCTCACTGAAAAATGCAGGACTGGTTTCTGCTGCAGTTTGATACATTAATTCCAATAATTTATGGTATTCTATTCCAAGATTTAACTGCACTGCACAGTGCCATGGCTACCAGAGAAAAGCAAGGAAAAAATGAAAATATAAAAATAAAACCACACATCAGTATAAATACTTATTTGGAAGTGAAATAATGAATTGTTATTTTGGCAAAGCACAGTAATCCTACCCTCAAAGAAAAAGAGACACCTATCAGTTATATTGTCATTGTTTCCATTCCAGAGGAAGACTGGAGAATTACTACTCTAGCAAAGAAGAGAAGCACCAATACATCCCCTAAAAAAAATTTATTATTTTACCCAACACTATGCATGCAGGACCCCATCTTCAAACTAAATTTTCTCCCTTTCCCCTCCTATCCCCGCCACAGGCACATGGAAGGAATGAAATCTATCTTCAGACTTCACCATAACCAACAGTTTCGATATTTATGAAGACCCAGAAGCTAATGTAAGCTTACTGCTGAGATGACAGTTGTGCCTAAGCAGAGGAAACACGGGGGTGGGGGCAGGGCAGGTGAAGAAAGGATAAAACAAAACACCTGAAGTAGAAAGCCTAGCTCAATTGCAGCTTTTTAGATCTTCTGAAAAGAGCAAATGAAGACAGAATATAGACAGAGTAAGCCTTATCTAAGCTAAGGCTGCTCAGAGGATATGTTTTAGCAGACCTGTGACACCTTTGCTTTTTACAGCAGTGAAGCAAAGGGTGCACATACCACAGTGTGATTTTGTATTATGAGGAACCTCTACCACATAAAACCAGTTCTGCTTGGCTGTGTGATTATGTATGGAATTCTGGGATTTGTTCATTTTTGCTGTGAATTTACTGCTATATTATTTTTCAGAGACATTTCTTTTCCTGGATGCCCAGAGTAGCGTTTGATTGATTAGTGTAGGCTGTCTGGCTTACCCACTAAGTTGATTTGAACAACCCATTTGTTAATATAGTGAAACACACATTCACGATTACAAATTGTTTTAACAAGTCTCAACAAACAAGTCCCTTGGTGGTCCTGAAGTTTCTTAAAAAGCAGATGGATGAGGTACAATTTTATAGATTCTCTTTCCTATTTGTGAAAAGCTGCTAGGGTCGGAAATAGGCTTTAGTGCAAACAAGGGGCATTGTCAGACAATAAAGAGACAATTGCCTGTGTTAGCACAACAATTAATTTATTTGCAGAGAACCACTCAGTCTATTTGTTACCAGAAATGTGCTAATTATTCCTGCTAATTACATGCAAAACCTTCATTATCACCTATATGAGGAAGAGGACCCCTCAGGTTTCAGTGACAAATTAATTACTGTGTTTTCCTTCTGAATGTACTTCTTGACAGTCCCTGTTATCTGAAAAATAAATTGGCTAGCAGGAATCTTGTCTCTCAGAGACATTCTGCAAACTAAAAGCAAACACAAATATCACATCAAGTCACTACTGCTATTTTTTCAGGCAGGTATATTCTGAAGCTCTTAAAACTTCTATATTAATTTACAAGCTCTTAATCCTAATAAAATGTATCATGCACTGCTAAATTCCACTGTGTAGCTGCTTTCAGAGCCTTTTACACATCTCTAAAATAACGGGTAAGATAGCAGGCATTAGGTTTTAAAAATACAACAAATAAACCCAATGGTAAACTACATGTCAGTAAAACATTGATATAATTTCAGGGAATAAATATTATTTAAAATTCATAACTGAAATAATATAACTGTGAAAAGGACAGCAAAGGGGCTGAATTACTCAACCTTGAATTATCACCATTCTAATTCAACATATAGGACACTTGCCACCAAGACTTTGTAATGCATGTCAGGGGCAGGGGAAGTTTCATGCAGAAGGGTGAGGAAGAGGAGGGAAGCAGGATGAAAGTCTTGCTTTGAAAGGTAGGAAATATGGTGAGTGAAAGAGTTGCAGCACAATAAATCTGGCAGAGGAATGAATGGAGAGGCTGCAGTGAATGCTCAGCACGTAAGATAAATTGACTATTCAAAAAATTTATTTAAATATCTTACATTTTGCTTAGAATCTGTCAGGTAAGTTTCAGCCATTCCTGTATGACACCTTGCCAACAGCCTGCCTCCACTTTAATTAAAAGTTGTTCTGGTGAGTTGTGCCCACCATTCATTCTGCTTATAGTTAATCAAAGCCTCCTCAGTTTCTGTGTTTGGTACAATAGAATATCAATACCTTAAGAAATCAGAGTATCAGCAGGATCCATAAATGGGCACATAAGCATCATCCTACAACTCCAGAATGTGGATTTACAACCACAACTTTAGGAGCTGCTGCAATATGGCATTGTACAAAACAACAGCTGATCCATGTATGGATACAAATGGCATGGTCTTGGCAACATGTCAGGGATGGGAGAGAGTACCTCAGACAGGGCTACTGAAATGATAGAAATAGTTTCATAATGAACCGGGTGATGATTAACACACATACAAAGTCATATTTCAACAGCCACTCCACCTTATGAAGATAAAGCAGGAGTGGAGGAGTGGATTCAGACTCTGGATGTCTGCAAGACCCAGCCCCTCTTCTCCAGACCATCAGCACAGAAAGGCAGTGCCCAAGAGCTGCCTGGCCTTAGAGAACAAGAGAGTCCATCCACTGGACCAATGCCCTTTCTTCACTGTAACCAGGGTATCACTTGTCATACAGCCTGCTCTACCACTTAAAACATAAGATACTTCATATTTTACTTGTATATGTAGCCCATTCCTCAGGCCCTTGTATGTTTGGTGTATCAAGAGGTCTAGACAAGCCCCTAATTCACCTAAGTAACCATGTTGGTGCTTACTGCAATGTTCTCTCTCTGAGGCAGGAAATCACCAGAAATAACTAGATGGCAACTTTACTATTCTTCAAGTTTACCTTCATCATCTCCTTTCACTTGAAGCCTTCAAAAACCTCAGTAACAATATTGCTAATAATATGCTCAGCTTCCATACTCTGTACTACTGAATACAGAGTTTTCATCTGTATATCTTGGTGTCAGAAGGTAAATTCCTCAAAACAAGAGACATCTCCTTCCTGTATTCTTGTTGTAGTTAGCATGTCTTAAACACCACTCAACTATAATTACTAACAGAAGTAGTAGCAGTAGTAGTAGTAGTAGGAGTATGAGGAGAAAGCACAGTGCAAGTTTTCCAAACCAGAAATGCAGTGAAAG
This sequence comes from Aphelocoma coerulescens, assembly GCF_041296385.1. Classification (NCBI taxonomy): domain Eukaryota; kingdom Metazoa; phylum Chordata; class Aves; order Passeriformes; family Corvidae; genus Aphelocoma; species Aphelocoma coerulescens. Next base: position 13,117,169 of record NC_091015.1, read on the forward strand.
ATTCAACATTTGGAGACCAATACTACCCTTCTCATAATTAAACTTTAATGACAAACCAGCAAAGAAAACATGCAGACTCTCACATAACTACAGCTGTATGTACTTATAATTTTTATTTTAATTTTAGCCTATAACCCTGACTGAGGTTCTGGCATATATGCCTGTCTTTGTGTCTTCAAGCTCAATATCTACCTCCATTCAAATAAGTCAAAAGGAAAACAAGTGGATGAAAAGAAGGAGTGCTATACTACATCTGAGTGCAATAGTTTGGGTTTTTTAAAGTCACAGACATTTATGTTGAAGAGAGAGTGTGCATGGTTTTATTTCCCAAAAATAGTAACTCATAAAATTATGCCTAAAGCTCAGTTCCCACCAACAGCATAGAGTCTGCTTTATTGATAAGTATTAGTCCAATCCATGAGGATAATAAAAAAAACTTTTTACATAGAAAAAGTTCTCACTTCCAAATCCCAGCTTATTCCCAGGGAAGGGAAGGGTTCCTTGGTATAAGCAAAAATTCACATCCCTGAAATTTTGAGCACACTTTTTTTAGTCACTATATCACTCTGTGTGACTGAAAACCTCAAAAAAAGAGGAGATCAGCATTGCTGCTAGGCCTCTACAAGTGCCCTCCAACCACTTGTACCCAAAAGCAGTACAGATCCAGAAAACATAAAATTAACCTACTATCAATCCATTGAAAATTGACCTCAAAAAGCAAGACTTTTGAAGCAGAATGCAAAAAACAGGACATAACTCACTCATGATAGAAAGATCTTTTTTAGTTTATTATAGCAGGTCACTCACCAGATTCTTTTAGCTGTTTGTCAATAACAAGAATAGCAACATTTGACTGACCCTGAGAGATGATTGGCAATAGGGATACCACGTGGCAACAAAGGAGGATTCTAAATCTGGGGGCCAGTTGATGGAGGGGGAAGAATAATCTGAAAAACAGAGATGCATAAAGAGAGCTGCATAGCATCAAAATTATTGAGAACAGGACATGAAGGGGACAATGGAAAAGCAGGTGATTCTAGACTATTTTTGCTATGACACAGAGGAGGAACAATACATTGCTTTTACAGTGACACATTTGAGCAATAAAATAATGAGTTTGCCTAGCAGGCAAAGCCTTTCTAATTTGCCTGGCCTGAGTTATGAGAACATATTTTTGGCCCGGCCTATACCCCAAAATATGAGTAGGATTAAGTGCATTCAAAGTAGCTGACAAGATGCTGAAGCAGAAGAGAACCTTCCCACAGAGACTAGAAAGTTGGGGTCAGCACTGGATTAGCTGACACATAAACTGCATCTTGTGTTCCAGAGGCTTAATCACTCCACTTAAACCTATCAGCATGCAAAAGTAGCAATAGAAAAAATTATAAACTCTTTGTCATAGGTGGCTTTGGCAAATATGTGACAGAGAATGACTCAGTAATATTTCTTACTTTTTTCCCATGTATGAAGTTTTTAGAGACTGCCTCCTCCCTTCTTATTCATTTACATCTAGATAAGAATCTCTGTAGTCAGAATTGTTACAGTTGTAAGAGTTTGGTAGTAAGGGCTATTTTTTCAAATGTAGGAGCCCAGAGACTTATACTCTTACAGCTACACAGGACATGGATCCACTCCTCCTGACACCTACACTGGTATATCAAGTTCTCCAAGAGAAGTAGTAAATACTGAAATGGAAAAGAGCTGATCTAACTCAGGATTATAGTACTACTAGGAGTTTTCTTCTTTAATTAAAGACCATGTGCACTAAAATAGCATGAAATTTTAAATTCCTTTACATTTGATGAGGAGAGGGAAGTAGTTGTTGGGTATGGGATTTTTTTAGATCTACATTTTCCTTCAGGTTTTCACATGCTCTTGCATAAACATTTCCTGGCTCAATATTGTGTTTGCTCACACCGAAGTTCTTCCACAGACGCTTTTACTTCCTGCTGCAAAGAAGGGGGAGGGAAGGCAATGTGCAGTGTAGCCCCATTTATCCTTTTCAGACAAGGTTTGATTTAGAAAAGAACCAGTCACAACTTGCTGGATACCAGAAGCCAAATAAATTATTTTACCATTTGATTATCCACATCATTCAAAACCTATGTCAGTGGCAATTGGCTTGCTTCCTGTCATGCTGGGACCTGGGTTGCACAACAAGTTTGTCTTGCAGAGAAATGTGAATTGAAGGCTCCTGAAACAGTTAGTTTTCAGAAATTTTGTCTTGGACTGAGCACCTTAACTTCTCCCTGTTCTCCAGCACAGCAGCTAAAATGGAGCCATCCTGCTGGAGCCTGTACAGCCAGCAGCTTCCCTAGGGATCCCCCACACCCTTCCCCTCACATTAATGAGCAGCTAACTAACAGAGTAAATAGAAATAAATTAGCAACAAACTTATTCTGGTAGATATCAAGGAAGAAGAGAAATCCAAAGAGGAATTTAAACAGGGAAAAAGATGTATGAGCTTTACAGTTCAGTGTATGAAAGAGTGCTTGTGTAAGATACCACATTAAAAAAAAAAATCTTAAAAGACATAAGATTTGTTTAAAAAAAAGAGAAAGTAAGTCTCTAAGGCTTGCATGACTAATGGAACTGTGAGGAGGGATGAAAAATGTTAGCATTATCTCTGTCTCAGGAAGTCCCAAAACCATGATTCAGTAGAAGGTAGGATAGTACACCAAGAAGGGATCATTACGTGCTTGACATTTTCTTATACGCTACCCCAGGCTGCTGTCAGAAACAGGATACCCAGCTAGACAGATGTTTAGTCTGATCCTGTATGACTGTTCCTCCTTTGTGACAGTAAGACATAAATGTGGATAGGAGGAAAGTTATGTGCAACTCAGGGCTCACATGAAACTTGAACTTGATGCAGGCACAGCAGCTGACATTGAGATGACTCAAACTGAGGTGTGTCAGCTCTGGTCAAATTCTGATCACTATGGACTTCACCCCTGGGAGAAGTTCATACTGTCCAAAATTCTTCTCATTGATTTTAGTATTTGTTTTAAGGATATAGGGCACCTTTGGAGTCAAACCACTTCCCCTACCCTCCTCTGGTCTTTCAGTTACATGTTTCATTCTTTACAAAAAAAATTTTTTGATCTCTGTCTGTAAATTAATACCTGGCATCATGCTATTGCAAATGTGGACATTTTCTGCATTGCATTTTCTAGGTCTTTGCAAGAAAACAAGTCTCCCCAGAGCCACCAGTCCTTCTGATATACAAGTCAAACCTTATTCACAAAATGCAGTGTTCATTATCCTGCCATCAATCTTTTGGGAACTAAACCAGATATGCAGAGAAATTTTGTAGTGACAATGTCACAATGTCAACCATAATTTCTAAGTTGTACATAGATGGTCCAAATCATCACAGTTCAAATACAGCTGGAATAATTCCTAGTCAGGAAGAGTTTTACTTCCTACTTTACTGTAGACTACAGTGAAATAAGGAACAACAGTCACAAGAAATTTTCTTTCAGCACAGCCATCAGAAAGACTACCTGTTCTTGCTCCTGGCCATTTTAATTTGTGCTCTTTCAGTCACGTTTGCTAAAGAAACTGTATCTAGAAAATGTTATACAGGACTTGCAGCAAGTAGCCTATAGAGCAGCTTATTTGCTGTGACAAATTGCACAGAGCATGCTGCACACCAATACTCCATATTCTCTTCTGGGTCACTGAATTGATTCTGGTTCAAATTCCTGACAAACCATGTCATATGTAAAGACATTAAAGGACTAAAACTATTTTCTTTTGCTAGCTCAGGCTAGCCTCTACTCTAGGAGCTAGGGTAGCCTGCAAGGCAATACACAGCATGGATACAAGCCCACTCAGACTTTTCTTGGGTGACTATCTAGCCACTATAATGTTAGGAAAGGAAGCTGCTCCATCTTTCTCGCAGCAACAGCTGCTGCCACTGCATTTTATGAGAAATGAAGCTGTCCAAGGATACTGTGTGCTCTGGGAACGTTTACCAGATCAGCTGTCCCAGGTAATTCCGATCCCATAACATCTGCTTCCAGGATTCTAGTCAAGCTGACAGAGCAGGGCAACAAGCTCTGCTGAAACAGAGCTGGTTTGGACCTTGGCTGCAACCAGCATGGCAGGCACCATGGAACAGTAAAGTTGCACATGGAATTTATATGTCACCAGGGCTGGAGTGCAGTTAAGGAGGCACTCTTAGAGCCACAGTTTTGGACTTAAATAGCTTCCAAGTCTCAGGTAAAAAAGAGGTGACTTCAGTGGTATATTTCTCTCAGCAGTATTGTACACTCTACACATTTATTGCTCAACTGACTGAGAAAATTACTTGTGTGCATCACAGCCTGATCCCTAAGATGATTCTCCAGGATAGGTAGATAATATATGAAATAGTTATAGTGGAATGTTTTTCATTATGGAGGCAATCCCCTCATTTCACTTCAGCCATCTTTTAAAACCAGTATCTCTTTCATAATGGGAAGGTGATTTGGTGACAGTATCAGCTTAAGCAACAGCTTCAACAAGGTCAGACCTGACACTTAACAAAAATACTCATGAACAAAGTTTAAAACAGGTGGGGCATCTGGCCAGAAAGCAATATTTTCTCTCTGTTCTGATAACAGATGAAGAAACATAGACAAGTAGCTTAAATTAGAGAGCAAAATCCATGTATTTGTGTTATAATAATCAATATCACCTTGCACCAGAAGAAATAATACACATGCAGAAGGATTTCTTTAAAGATAATACACTTTAAATTACATTGGTATACATTTAGTCAACAGCCATAAACTTTTTCTGTTCTGGGACTCTTGCAGATTGGAAACTTGAACAAGCCAGGTACACCAGATAAGATTCACACTATATTAAGAAAGAAGTTCTCAAGACAGCAACAGAGTTGTTTAATTTACCTTACCCTACACTGTCCATCAGAGTAACACTAGTTCTTATTGCTAAGTAATAATATACATGTGTCTATGTAAAGAGAGATACAGAGATGGATATTCTGTTAATTTACAAAAAGGCTAAAGACTTTCATCAGTCTTTACGTATCAAGGAGTGCTTATAATTTCTATCATCATGCCCATTCCAGTCATAACTTTGTGGTCTTATGGAAGACCATAATTAATCAGCTACCTCTCCAAGTAATATTTCAGTGACTTTGGTTTAAGACCCCTTCCAGATCAATAGTCCCTCATGACTGAATCCGTGGTTCAACAGGAAAAACTTTACTGGGGTAAGCAGAGGGGAGGTAATTTCCTATAACTAAACCTATAATGTTTACCAGTGATACTGAGCAGCAACATTTTGGTGCTGTCTGACACCAGATGAGAAACTATGTTCTAATTAAATGGGAAACTAGCATATGAGGTAACAGCCAGCTTCTGAGTGTGGAAGTAATACCATTTTCTCATTTTGCAGGGTAGATCTTCCCTGCTTCTTTAAAAGAAGACATTGTTAAAAAAAGAAAAAAATATGACCTTGGAAAGATTTGCTATGTATGGCACATAGAAACTGTTATTCCCAAGACTCCACAGCTCCTAAGTGTTTCAAAAACAGGCACAGAAGAATGGAAAAAAAAGACAGGTGACAATAATGGCATCAGCAAAATACCTTATGCCTCACTCAAGCATTTTATATTCAAGGCACAAGTTACAACTCATAAATTTCATTAAATCTACCTAATTTATACCAGAATCCATTGCCTCTTTGTATTTCAAGGGAATAGAAATGCACGAGAGATTGCGGACAAAAGTGATATTTCTTGTAGGAATAAAATCCAAACAGAAAAAGAGAGAGACTTAGGCTTAATCTTTCTTATTATTTGATAAAAAAGCATTTTCTGAGTAAAGGTACAAGTTATTTGTGGTTTTGATCACTCCGGTACACTGTTCCATACCTAAGAGTAGAAAATGTTTCAAATATTTAAAAAATCAGGGCTAATTATACAGAATAATTGAATCCTTAATATAAAGCCTGAGAGACTTTATTCTTTTAATGTTACTTGCTGCTGATGTGAATACCATGAGAAGAGATAAAGCCACAGACCTGTTAATACAAAGAAGACAGTTAAAAATTACTTTCGGTTTTGAGAAAAACACTAGGCTCTGAATATAAGTTAATTATTAAAGTTCAATTCTCTTTTTTTCCCCAAAAAAGTTATTTTAATTACTGCTTTTTTATGCCAAGTGTCTGCTCAACTTAAGAGAAGAAATTACTTTTTATTTGAAGCATTGCCTACTAGAAATAAGAGTTACTCAAGGGCAGTGTTTTATTGATAAAGCTTTTTTCTTAATAATCATCATATGTCATAACATTTCACAGGATTCATGAGGTTCATATTTTTTCAAAGGCAGAAACAACTGGAAGTTCTGATCTGAAGCTAACAAAAAACCCTGAAGCACTGTCTAAAGTTGGAGTCATTTTTGCATTTTAAACCCTAGATATAAAATATAGTAAAAGTCAGGTATTCATAAAATTAGGAGAGGTTATTTGTTACCATAAGAGCCACCATTTTTAAACTGTTATGAGTATTTGCATACATTTACATGCACTGAAAGCACAGCCATTCAGAACAAACAGCACAGCCATTCAGAACAAACAAGGTTCATTATGAAGACAAACATGCTGAGTATGACTGACTGACAATCTACACAATGGCTGATTTAAACTTTACATTCACCGACCATTTTTCTGAGGAGGAGGAACAGCTAAGGATACCTTACATCTCTTCAGCCACTTTTATTTTTGATAAACCCTGGGGCTGCCTCTGTTAAGGTGAGAGAATACTCTAAGCAGTCCATTCAGCCTGTTGAAAACCTCTGCTATGGTCTCTGACTTCTAGCAGGCAAGCTTAAATGAATCTCTCTCAAGTAGTGGAATAGGTAGGAAAACTGGTTTATCAAAAAGACATACACAGTTCCCTTAAACAGTTCAACTTTAAGGCATGTCTGCATGCATTCCTACTGCCTGTGACAATAGTAACACTTCCTTTCAGCCTAATAGGTCCTGAGCCCCATCCTTTGTCTGCTGATTAACTGCTCTATTCATTGACCAGACCACTAATTGCATGCTCCTTATAGTTACCCTACATTACTGTAAGAATTAATGAGACACAATTACAGCTCCCAGAAATCTCAGGCCTGGCCAACTGCAAAGCACTCCAACTGAATAAGAACTCCCCAAGAATAAAGAGAAAAATTCAGCCCATTGTTCACAGGAAGCAGAATGTTTTTTGTTAAAAAATTGTATTTATTTGAAGCTGTTTCATAATTAGGCCCTGGAGAAAAAAAAAAAGGAGAGAATAGAGAAAGAACTTGGGAACCAGCATTCACCGAGAAATCACAGCGGATGCAAAGAGACGAGCACACAGTTCAGATATGAAGAGAAAAAAGCATAAGGAAGGAGTGCGTAAAAAATTAGTGCTATGAACACTACAAACATCTGTAACCAATCAGCTGTTTAAACAGAGCATGTCCCACTGTATGGGAATTACCACTAATGCAACCTTATATTTGATAGCTTCGATCTTGAACAATTTAAAATAAGCATATGGCAAGCTTCTGCAGTCATGTCTCTACTATGAGATGGAAGAAGAATTTAATTTCCCACTCTCGGAATTTAATATGCATTAGAAGTCAGTGTCTTTAGCCATGAAAGTCAAAATGAAGGACAGAAAATTAGGTTTTTTTAAATCACCCATATTGAAAACTGGACTCACATTTAATCTGTGTAATCAACAGCCACAGCTATTCAAAGTCTTAGTGACTACAATCACTACCTATTAGCCTGTAAGTAGTTCAAAAGCTATTATTCTCACTTGAACAATTTTCCAATACACACGAGACAGCATTAAGTTAATGAAGTTAATATGCAAAGTCAATATTCTTTGTTATGAAGTCATCTTATTCCATTGGTTCCTCTTCAGCATATTTTCACCATATAAATTCAATTCAAATTACATGTATAGTTTGACAAAGCCACTGATACTTAAAATAGAGCTTGAAATGCAGCACTATACTTTATAGTCCTAGTAACCATTTTCCAGGGTACAATTTATAGCAGCCACTGAGACCCCAAACTAAGCATGTCAGACTGGCACTGCTGCATTCCAGAATCAACATCTTTGGACAGAGACAACATTTTTTGTATGACTCTACGGGGATTCTCAATAATTGCACCTAACTGCGGTAATAGTTTAAATTCGTGGAAAATGGATGTTCTTCTGATATTATCGCTCACTGATATCACAGCAGAACGCTTTCCTGCATGAAGCAGACAGTTACCACCATGTGGTGCTGAATCCCAAGCAGGAAACAAGGCACAAATATGGATCAGAGACCTTTGTGTTCAGTGTATAATAAGTCCAATATCCCTGTCATAGAACAGCAATCATTAACTCGGGGATCTTTTGTTAAATGGCCCCTGTGGCTGGACTGGTAACAGCAGGGATTGAATTTGCAGTCCTCAAGACTAGATTCATCTGTCAGGGAGACTGCAGGCCTACAGATTCATGCATTTCCAAAGTGTCTAGGACTTCACATGAAAACACCAATTTCAATTAACCTTGGCTGATTAATCAACCTCGGTGCACGGCTACAGAGCTTACATATGCAGCTCTGGCTCTGGCAGTATTATCTGAAATGGGCTTTCCACGTGTCTTGAAAAAACCTTTGAGGAAAAAAGAAACCTTTGTCTCAAATAAAACATCACCTAGCTAGTTCAAGCTATTCCCATTTCAAGGCCAAAAATAGAATAAGTCTGAATTCCTGCAGAGTGTGATGTGAAATTATTTCTACTAGTGCAAATAATATATTCTGGATTCTGGTCCAGCCTTCATTTCAGATGTTATGAAATAACTTAACCAATACAAACAATCCACACACTGGAGGCTAGCTGTAATTTCTAGTTAGAGTGTCTCTCTCTCCGTAAGAGAAATGGGAGTCCTTCCTGCATCAAACATTATGAGCCCACTCTTTAGGGCATCAATTCCAAATAAGGTAGAACTTCCAAATGAAAGATAGTTAGAGGCATGCAGGAAGAGCATCACAAGAGACAAGGGAAGGTTTCGAGTCATAACCTGAGCTCACTCAAACCATTTCTACTCTCTTGTTCTGTCACATGGACCAACATTGTTCCATTACCAATTTCTTTAGAACTACTTGTTATTTATGGCAGTTCATGTAGCACCAGCAAACAATCCTGATCCACCAAGTGTTCCCATGTGCTTATTTATCCTGGAACTGGTTCACCCAAGGAAAATTCCACTTTTATACTTCTCATCCTTTAGTTTACATGTTGCACATCATAAGCTTCACTACTAGGGAGTTTGCTTCCCTCCTTTTCATTGTTACATCTACATCCATCCCCCTTTCTTCCTGGAAGTAGTTCAGTTAAGCAATGGTTTTGTCTATAGTGTCTCCTAAGTGTGGTCCCAAAAGTATCTTCAAGACTAGAATCACCAACAGGACAGGTGCCAAAAATAAAAATTCATGCATTGTCAGGAACTATTCATGCAACTTGCAGCTGTAAGACAACCCTGTAGTCAGAGGATGAACAGGAGACAGTGACACTATTCTTTGAGTTGCTCTGGAGGTCATCCTCGGGAGCAACGTAAGCATAAGCTATGATGTATCATCTCTGTGTGCAGTGATAAACTGGCATATGAGTCCCTGCAGGATGAGGCTTACAGCTGATTTACACTAGAAAGGTTAATATAGAAATTACACTAACAAGACTCTTCTTCTCAAGCAACTTACACCTATCCCTCAAGAGAAGTAAAATGTACAGGTAAAAGAACTCCTTATGCAGCTTCTGCACTGGGGTTTTTTGCTGGCATAGCTATGTCAGCAAAAAATTCATATCCCTCCCTGACAGGCCTCCTTGATAACACTTTCAAGTGCAAACCAGGTGTCAGTATTTCTGTTATGACACAAAAAGAGTTCTACACTAGTCATGAGCTGAATATTTGGCCTTTCATGACCTGGAAAAGTCCTTGCTTCCAAGAAGGTCAAATCCCAAGACCATGTTTTCCACCAGCATAATCTCTCATGAGCACTGATTAATACAGTACTGGTATGGTACTGTATTAACACATATAGAGTAGGAGAAAATATATCAGTAGACAACTTATATTCTGCATTCCGATGTAAAAACTGTCTATTTACACTACATGAATGCCACAAAAATATCCAGTGAATGGGAGGCACCAACAGTTCTATGTAAAAAATTGCTGTGATTTTTAGATTAGTCTAAAAATCATTTTAAATCTACTAATCTCTGGACTTTTCAGTTGGCTATATTTCACACTCAGAAATATTTAGATAATTCTAAGAAGAGATTCTATAGATTGAATTCCCAGATGCATCCCAGATCATGGAAGAGCTGACCAAGTGCAAACATCTTTCACTTTAATCAGCTTAGTTAGGTAGAAAGTTAACAATACTGGTTTGAAAGCAGCTAGATAGCTTTAAAGACAAGACAATTAAATGCAGAAATCTACCACATGGCATTAGGCAAAAACCCCAGAGCTGAAAAAAAGACTGGAAGAAGACATGCTCCACAGGCAGTGTTACAGAGGGTCCCTCAAGGATCACCAACCTTGCAGCTGTCCCTAATATAATTTACCATATTCTCTCCATCTACAGTTCTGGGATGGCAAGGGCCACGGTCTGCCTGGGGTGTTCCTCAGTACAAATTAAGATGTTCTGTGATAAAAGTCAGCATGAATAAAACAAAGTGTTTCTAACTACTTAATAGGTGCAACACTCATGGTCAGCAATTAGCCAAACAGCCTGAATCCCTGAGCCACAAGAAACAGTCAATCACATCAATTTCTTTAGTTAATTAATTAATTAATGTTCCTTTATTGACTAGAAAGTAAGAAAACATATTTTGGAAACAAAAAGCAATCTGGTAGCAAAGTGGTAGGTTTACCATTGCTGATTTCAGAACAGCAAACAGCAGAGCAGAGAGTAGTTGCTTTGACAGAAGCATTAGACTAGCATAAGGTTCTGCATCCTTTAACTACCTGTGACACATACTCCTAGCCCTGCACTTTCTGTCAGTCAAACAAAGTAGAATTTGGCTAATATGCAACTTGAATATTGGTCATACATTGATCAAAAAATAGACTGGACAAAATAGTCAAATCCCTATCAATTTTGAGCCCTAATGAGCATATTTACAAGGTGCTTTATAAATACCAGCAGTCTTATATTTCCCATGTGCCATTGTAAGAGGGAAGCCAGTCACTGGAAATTAAGTGCCTTTATAGATATAGAATGTGTAAGAGTGGAAATAGCTGAAAAGGAACAGACAGTCCAAAGAAATACAGGATAAGACTAGGAAGAAACATTTCCCAAAACAGAAACATAATTAAGCATCCAAACCGCCAATTAACAGTAAATAGCCAATGAGAGAAACATGTATGGGAGAATGCAGGGATATGTGGGGAATTAAGAAGCTATATTGCAGCTAGGCTTTATACATGGAGAGTTCTAAGGTATTTGGGCTCTTGAATCCTACTTAGGTACATAGAGTTCCACTCAGTTCTACATGAGATTAGGCACCTTCACATCTCTGACAATTGGGGCTCAGGACTGCTCCCATAAAACATCAGTGTCCATGCCTCTCATGGGCCTGTCTCACTGTATTAGGCAACCAGATGCACCAGTGACTCGGAACAAAACTCTCAGTCTTCCATAAATACATTTAATGTCATACACATAGGACCATTTAATGAGACTCAGTAAAAAGCAGTTGTTTGGTGGAAATGCAGAGTATGGGGGAAGGGATGTTACAGGCAATTGCATATTCTGAACTTATGTACAGGTTCAGAAATTGCCTCTGTAAAGCTGCTAGCCTTTCTCCACACAGTTATCATGTACCATCTGTATTACTGTAGAACCTGTAAGATCAAGCTATGGATCAGTCTTACACAGATGCAATGAAAAAAAGAACATGCCTACATACCTGATGCAAGTCATGCACCCCAAACAGTATCCATAGCATAATTTTCTAAATTTTTATTGGCTTAAAGCTAGTTACTATCATCCATAGTAGAATTATCACAAAAACATTATTCATATTACATTTGAACAGGCTTAGAAAGGAGAAATATGCATTGAACTACAAGGAGAAATACAGATTATTATAGTATTACATAAACTCTACGTAGACAGGAGAAACACTTTCTTTGAAAGCAGTGGGGTTTTTTTACATAGCTAGATAAAATGTATTCCATGCAAATGACTTACAAAAACTAAACATGTGGGAACCACACCAGCAACTACAGTCTTGGAGGGCTTTCTGTGATAAACACAAGAATATGTTTGAATATAATTTATAACCCATAACCCCCAGAAATAATTTACCCTTCCACTCAAAAACCTTGTATAAAGGTACTTCACTGTTACCACACAAAAAAAAATCAGAATAACTTCAGAGAGAGCAACAAAGGAAATTTGCATCTGACACTAATATCTTCATAGGATAAAGTATATTTTAATGAAGATATTGTCAGCAATACATGTGTTTATGCTTCTTTTTTCTCTTTACACTTGGATTTTATTTCATTTATGTCATGATCTACCTTGCAAGTTTAAGAAATGCATAATTTATTCATGACCTCTACTTTCTCTCAGAACCTCTCAGTTGCACAGAAGACCAGGTTAATGAAAAATCAAGTGGTTTGTCTGACAAAGTTAGTGTCAAAAAAATCCATGTATGTTGAATTTCTGTTAGCTGAAGTCATAATAAAAAAAAACCAACCCAAAAACCAGTGCTTACTTTACCTTTTTCCAGAATAAACTCTCATAATTCAACTTTCTACTTCTCCAAGTAGCTGACTATGTATTCCTGCACAGCAGGAGGTTTTCTCCACAGACATATTGACTTGGACAATAAACAAAGCAAAAATCCCTGACTGGAATTTACAGCTAAATTTAACCACGCATATTGTTAATAAAATTTGCATATATGTCTTTCAACATTAAGAAAAAATAAAGTTGAAATTCAATTAATTTGGGCACTGCACTGCTTTGCAAGAAAAAATATGAGATTTAAGTTGTAATTTCCATATTTATTGAGGCTGTACGTCAAAGGAAATCTGCGCAAAAAAATCCTGGCGCTGCCTTGATGAGATTTGAAAGATGACAGCATATTAATAGTAAAGGAGCTTCTCCTTAGCAAAGATGGCTTAAACAAATATAAAACACCGACGAAGGGTCACCTCATTTTAGAAAACATTTCCAGCATCTCTTATTTCTCTGTCCTTCAACCACAAACCAAGTAAAAGCAGTTAATATGTTTTGAAGCAATATCACCCACCCTTGCCCCTCAGTGCCAACTTTCCCCATGAAACATTAACAGATCAGTCAGCACTGACTTCTTACAATTGAAGGAGGTAATGGAAACTTTAATTGATACTTTTTCATTGATTTTTTGTCACAACACCTCACAACCATGAGCCCTCCAAAGCTATGAACCATTAGTAGCAAACACTCACCTTCTATTTTTAATTTTTATGTCTTTATTTCACAGCATCCTGGACATTTGATTTAAAGGAATTTAGGTTTCTAGCTCCTTTAAAATTAAGTTACTTTGCCTGGATCTGCCTAGCCACAAAAAGTAGACAATAGAATGCAGTTCTGCCAGCATAAAACCTTTTAGATAAGCAAAAATACTTTCCCACTAAAGAGAGAAAGAAGATCATACTCCTTTGAGGTACTTTTCCAGTACAAAAGCTGGATGTATTCCAGGGATTATGCTGTTGGTTGGGTGGTTTGGGTTTGTTTTGTTGGAGTTTTTTAATTTTTTTTTTAAACTGAAACAGTGAATTTTTATCAGTAAAGCTCCTGTTAAATTATGAAGAAATGTTTACATTACCACAGCATGTACTGTATTACTTTAATACTTGCACTTGCTCTGGGCAGGATTTCAAGGGCACCTGTAACCTATGCTTAAGTCTTTAGAGTTTGGCTGCTCCTCAACTGGAGGACAGAGAAGGCAGAAGTGAGGAACTTAAGGCATTACCTACAGCTGACCATGCAAATAAGTGGCCCAGTCATTCTTTTTTTAGGTTTCAGGTGAAACAAACAACAATTAACACTGAAACAAGATTTCTAACACCCCTGTAAGATGCACAGATCAGCTCACACCTCTCAAAGCACTTTTAGCACACACTGTAGGCCTGGGCGGGAGATCTCTGAATCCTGCTCCTGAGTTTTTCCTTCAAATACAGCTACAACGTTTTTCTTTTCTAATAAATAAGCCATGCTGTGAGAGAAGTGCACTACAACAAGCACCTCTAGCACTCAGGCTGTGGCTATAAACAGCTTCATATCATCACAAGGTCTAACTGAGACTCTGTAAAACAGTGTGGTATCCTCCAGAGTACCCTCTGGAGATTCCATTACTTCATTTACTGAACATTACTTCAGATTTTTTTTGCAAAATGCTGCATTCAGATGTTGTGTGACAGACATAGCTGAGGAAGTGGAGGAGTAATTTTATTCTGCAAATGTGCAATGAAAACTAGGTAAATAACCTCAGTGACACAGAGGAAGCCATAAATGTCTTATCTGCATTCTGGTCCAATCATAGGAAACCAAAAAACTACAGGAAAATAAGACTCCCAGTCAGGTTACCCACGAGACGCTGATAGCTCACTGGGATGTGTTCATGACATTGAGGTCAGCAGAAGTCAAGGATCACAATTCTCCAAATACAAATTGCTGAGCAGGAAACCAAGCCAGCAGTTAAACACTGCAGAATCAGGCACTGAAATTAATGAGTTAAAGATTAATTCACTCACAGACTGTGTGTACATGGTCACCTCATGGGGCCATCACCAGGAAGACAAGAGATCTTCTTAGAAGAACTGGCTCTACCAGAGGCTAATTAACAGATATGCTGACTGTAAATAAAAGCAGGAGGTGGTAAACAGAAAAGAATAGAAAGTTTGATGGGGCTCCCAACGGATGCTGTGTGTCAATAAACGTCAGTTGAAACTTAGATGCTGCTTTTGTGCTCTCTTAAGGAAATCATTATAATCACATTATTCTGTAACAGTCTAGCCTAATCTCCATGCATCATACTAGAGACGATATTTTTTATCAACTAGATATTTGTTAATTACAAAACCAAGCATTTTGAAGCTATTCTGTTTTACATACAGAATGAAGCAGCTTATTTAAAAGTGAAAATCATTACTCAGATTTACTACCCATAAAACTAACAATACCCATAAAGCCAACAACTCTTTCTTATTTGCCAAACCAAATTAGTGACTCTTATAAAAATACTGTCTGTTACAAAAATGCCAGTTAGAGAGCACAAACATGTCCACAATACAGACAAGAGACTGATATATACAATGACAATTAGGCTTTTTAAGCACAGAAACACTTTTTCAGTTTATCCTCATAATTTCCTAAACCCGTAGATGTATACCTTAACTCTGAGTTTTGACATTAGATTTTTCATATGTATTTTACCATCACATTTGCCTTCACTGTCTGTTTCACAAATTTTCTACCAATAAAGGACTATCCATAAGAAAAACAGTTTTAATAGTACTAAACACTTAAAAGATGGTGATATTCATTGTCCATTTTCCGTCCCACACCCCCAAAAGTTAACTGCCACTACAAACTGCCACTACAATTTTTTGTTTCCTAATCCCCTCTCCCATTTAACAACCTGATTTGACAAACCTTTTCTCAAGCAAACCAACATTTTAAAGTAACCAGCATCACTGACTGGAGGACAGACTATTTTGCATGAGAAAGTTTACAGGACGTAATCTTCTCTTTTTCTTGAAGTTAAAATAATTACTACCTAGTACCGAAATGAAAGAAATTTAATAGTGTCAGTCCAATTACTTGTGAACACATGTTTATTTTGCACCCAATTACTCCCCTCAATTCTTCCAGTTTCAAGAGTGGACAGATTTGGCAACTCTATTTGCTTCTCAGTTCTTGACATTATCACAAAAATTCTGATTAAGGCATACAAATGATGTGAATGAGGTTGCACTATTCTGCAATTCTTGACACACTTTAAAGACAGGATTACAATATCTTCTTTCACTTCACAGAATTTCTAAGTTAATTTTAATAGAATTTACATATTTTTACTGCATTTCTGGGAAAACACAACCATTTTTTTTCTACTTTTTCCAACTCATTAATTCTAATGTACTAAAATTTCTTCCTTGTACAATGATTATTTGAAGTAATGCTAATTGACTGTGGAGCACTATGCTTCAGCAAGTATTTAGATTCCACACATGAGCAGCTGGTACCATATGAGCTCACTCTTATGCTTCAATATTGTGCTTTCCTTTCTCTGTTGTCCTTCCTGCCACACTTTGTGTTGATGAATCTATTTCTCAAGAATACTCAAACTATTTCTTTATTTCAAATGTTGTATGGCTATTATATTTTCTCACAAATATTTATTTTAAATGGCTATAAAATAATAAAAGGGAACTTCTAGTACTAACAATGTATTATAATAAAATTGTGCTGACAGAGATCCGAATAAAAAAGCGTCTGTGACATCAGGAAAAGAAATAAAAGAGACCCCACCTATTTTGGTCAATATAACATCCAGGTAAATTTAAGTACACAGGAGTAAAACTAAATATATCTATTTTCAGGAAATCATAAAAATTCTGAAGAGTTTATTAAAAATATAGAAGAAAAAAAGCCTTGTCTTACTAAGCATATGGTCATTTACAGAGTTGACCATTAATGCCTGTGAAGACTAAAACAGCATTGTATTGCTTACCAGTCATGAACTAAATTAAACTACCATGAAAACAAAGTTAAGAATATCTGGAAAGATATTTCTGTAAAGCTGTTATGATACAAAACAAGCAATAAAGAATAACAATCAACTTTTGCTTAAGAAATGCCACGTGTTGCCAATTGGTAGTAGCTTCTGGCTACAAGCAGCATTCTGACACTGAACCAATGACAGAACATAACATACTAAAACTAATGTAGGTCATACTAAGAATTTTCCTCCCTGATTTTTAATACTTGCTTTGTTTTCTCTTCTTGTCATAATACAAGGTCCAGTGAACTCTGCAGGAGTCTCACACTAATATTCTACCCACCAACTTTGGAAGAACACACAAAAAGGTTCACAGTTGTATTGAAGACATACTTGTTGCAAATTCTTACTTCTACAAAAAGCAACAAAGGAGAAATGGAAGATGCAAAACCTACTTTAAAAAAAATCTCAGCAGAAAGCTTGGGACTCCAGAATCCCAATCTATTCAGACAAATTTCTCTATCCCTATTCTCATATATTTTGTGATTGACTTGCCCTTTTCTTGAAGAATTTTATTTCTGATAAATTTTGCTGAATTCCAGATGGCCAAAGCCCACAATTACTCATTCATCAGTGTACTTCTTCTCATCCAAGGATGGCTATGACAATTCAGATCAGAGGTCCATTTAGCTCAGCATCCTGCTTCCAAAAGCAGCCACAAGTCCGAGTCAAGAGAAGAGAGCATGAGCAAAGAAATCAAATACAGTATTTTCCTAGAATAACTCCCTAGCCCTTCAACTATATTCCACTCAAGAATTCCTGAGGCTGATGTGATTTATCTATTTATCTTGCCCAATGGACCTTCTCTTTCAAACACTTATCCAATTAAACTTACATATACTTTTGCATCCACAACATGACAAAACAAGGCTACTCTGGGTAAAGAACTAGGAACTGTATTGTAGTGATACTGTTTTATGCACAGCCAGTGCTCAGCACTCACATTTTCTTATTAAAAGACAGCCAAAATTAAAAAAAAAAAAAAGCAAGATTGATGCCCCCCCTTGAAAGAAACTGAGTTTGCACATACCCCAGCAAGTTGAGTCCATTGGGAATTAGCATTCTGAACACAGTGAAATGCTGCAATAGCAAGAATTATAACAAGGTTGAATATAGCTTGAAAAGCAGGCAGATGTCATGAGTGAAAAAACAGACACCCTAACAAAAGCAGCCAAAAAACTCTGTAAGCCTCCCTCAGTCCAACAACCAAATTCTGGTCCAAGGAGGTTAAATATAGGGCTGCTTGAAAATTTTCCACTGCATCTATTTTTGATGGGAAATGAGGCTTTCAGCTAAACACTTTCTGGTTGGATTGTTTGGGGGTTTTTGGCATGTCTAAATATGTGCTTCTGCAAGTATACTTTTCTTACCAAAAAGCCAAACCTATCAAGAAAAATATTTTGATTGAAAACACAGTGTGTTATTAAGAAATGCTAGTGTAGCATTTCACTGTATCTCTAGCTTACCTGCTTTATGTGGCAGATCTCTATCAACTAGACTTATCATTTAAATGAGAATTCTAACCATAGATCACTTTGAGGGATTCCCCACTTCCAGTACTCACTTCAAAGAGGAAAGACCATGGCATAGTGTCAAAGGTGGTAGGCAGCCTCAGCCTTGCAGAGCAGGGCCAGCAGGCATCCAGGTTGTAATGTCAGAGGACTATGGTAACATTTTTCAAACTGAGAAGTTTTAGTTTTCAGACAAAGTCTTCCAGTCTTCTGAATTCTGTCAAAGTATGTGGTGTTTCCTGGAAAACTAAGACAAAAAAAAAAAAAAAAAAAAAAAAAAAAAAAAGCTTTGTATTTTTTATCAAAAATTCATGCAGAAAATTCCATGGGTCAAGAAAGGTCCTCCTT
The DNA here is from genome assembly GCF_041296385.1 of Aphelocoma coerulescens. Classification (NCBI taxonomy): domain Eukaryota; kingdom Metazoa; phylum Chordata; class Aves; order Passeriformes; family Corvidae; genus Aphelocoma; species Aphelocoma coerulescens. Next base: position 13,135,858 of record NC_091015.1, read on the forward strand.
ACTCATTGACCTGCAAATTCAAACCCATCATCTGAACCCATCCACCCACAAATCAGAAAAACTTTAAAACAGCAGTAAAATGTTTCAAATTTTCCATCATGGTTCTGTTAGCAGGACTGTTCAAAAGCCAAGGAGCTAAACCCAAACAAAAACAAACAGAGTTCAATGGATGTGATAATTTAATGTATGAGCCCTAACTTATAAAAGACCAACCAGTCTACCTTACAAAAGCAAAGGATGAAGATAAGATTCAAACAAAGTAAGAAATATGTAATACAAAAATATGTATAGCAAAATTAGCAAAGTGGCAAGAAAATAAGATACTCCACTTATTTTTTATATATATATTTTTTATAATTTTTTTATATATTATTCCCTTTCAGGGTGCTCTATTTCAGCAAAGTAAACCAGAAGGAATAAATCCCATAAGAGTAATATAATAAAAAATAACAGGTATCCCAACAGGATTATTATCATCCCTTTTCCTGGAACCCCACAATCCCCTGAAAGAACTGAAAGCTTTTCATCCAAAACCAGGCCCTGACCAGACCAAGACAGAGAAACACTCGACTAATACTATCAGAAAAAATGTTACAACTAAAATTCTAGTATTTCTGTCCCCTTGTGCCTGTCTCCTGACATACAATTGCATCCCCCTCACCCCAATGGCAAAATAAATGTCTAAAGAAAATAAATAAAAGACAAGAAATCAATCAAGACTGCACCTTTTGTAACACTGTTGTGAACTTACAAAAGACAGCTGCACAAAATCTCATGCCAGTGGGGTACTTCTTTCTTTCCCCTCACCACACACACAGAGGACTATTCCTGCCATCATTATGCCAACTAAGAACCAAGAAAATTCAAAGGAACTGGCAAAGGAATAACCTTACTTAAGAACTCAGTGAGTAAAACTAAAGGAAGGATATTTTGCTATTACAGTGAAATTCCTTTCAACACCTTGCTTTTCAATCACACCATTCTTTTACTAAAATAAAAGTTGAGAAAGGTTTTTAGCAGATTCTGCTGAGACCAGGCACCCGAGAGCTCCCTATAAGCATCCAAACACTGCCTAATTTTTATTCCCCCCACAGTCTTTGACTGTCTAATGTTATAAAGTGAAAAGTGCTAACACAATTTGTCATTCTCAAGGCAAATTTATTAATCAAAATTAGTACAAGCCCAAGCCTGCTGTCCTTACTCATATTTGGAATAACTAACTGCTGTTGTCCCAGAAAAATTGGTACAGTGAAGGATTAGTCAGGGTCTAACTCTAGTGATAAAAAAATTGTTTAGAATAAATTAAATACAAAGAATAAATATTCAAAGTGAGTGATGAAAGATACATCTGTTATTTCCATTTTATCTCCTGGGCAATAAGTAATTTCAGTAAGAATTTTTCAGTGTGATTTTTATCATTCAATATTTTAAAAATTACTACTGGGCATCCATAAAAAGTTGGGATTGGAACCAGTAAAACTTGAAAAACATCTACTTCAAACACATGCAAAATATTATTCCCTTAAATTACAGTATTACTGACCTCCAAGGTGCAAATAGTAGCATCAGAATTTATGACTAACTTCATATTGTTCAAGGATTTAATTACACATTTCTCTTATAATCAGTTATACAAAGTTTTGCTTTCTCATATCTGGGTTTTAGCCTTATCCATGCCTTTCAAAAGTGTCATTTTTTCTTCAGTTCACTTCTTACTCATAAGCATATCACCTCATTAGTTTCTCATTTAACTTACAGCATGTGAGAGGGCATACATGTAAGCTAATGTATCCAGGTAGCTTATGCAGAAGCTCTTAAAGTGGACTACACTGCTTAATCTTGTCTCTGCATCAACCTTTTTCCACCAGGCTGGATCAGCTGGCACGGAACTGCACACAGGCTGGGCTGGACTTCTTGCCAGGAGTCCCACAGCTCCTTGAGTGTAGCAACTGAGCCATCCCAACTCTGACTTACCCTACATGAGAGAGAACCCTGCACTCCCCACCTGCTCTGTTGTGGCTCTTTCTTCCACCCTGTCAGTATCAATACTCAGAGCTGGTGAGAGTTAAATGTGATATTCACCTGTCTGCTATCACCCAAACACGGATTAAGTAACAAAGTTCAGGAGGTCAAGTTAATAGATAGAGTTCCCTTAATTCCCCCAATAGATATGACATTAAAGTACAGATACCCGCATGTCATATCATCTTAAGGCCAGGTGGGAGTTGTAATTTGGAAGCTGCCCATCCCAGAGGGCACATCCCAGACAGGTAAGGCAGGTGGCAATGCAACAGAAGGGGATATTTACCAGAAGCTTTGCAGGGGTTTATACCGAAGTTGTTAAAACTGAGGTCTCCATAACTGAAGACTGACCAAATGGACTTCCCAAGCCATGCTGGGAGTAGTGATGGTGAATGTGCCATTTGAGCATATATGAGCATTAATTACATTTTGATGGAGCATGAAGAGAGAATCGCAAACATGACTGCAGGAGTCACTGGCGTGCCAGAGGCCTGGACATGCTTTCATTTTGAGAAAGGAGAGGGTGGTGCATGTTTATACTCTCATTAACCCCCAGAGACCAAACCTCTCCTTGCCAACCTGAATCTACATAACCTTCTTGAGATTCAGGAGTGCATTTACATACTAATGTTCTAGCAGCGGCCCAAAAGTAAATTCATGGTTACCTGGGTAATCAGAGGAAGACAACACTACTCACTATGTTCATACATACCCTACATACATTATGGTTAGCAATTTAACTGCATGAAATTTGTGTTATTCTCCAAATACAGTGACAGTGGATCAACAGACTGTTTAATTCAGCACAATTTGTCTTCAAAATTCACATGATTTATCATGTGTGAAACATCACACCATGAGGTATTACAGTCTAGCACAGGTGGACTATAAATGCAGCTTGCTAAATAATGGTGGGAAAAGAAAAAAAATAATATTAAGGAAAAAGCCCTCAAGAACACTTATTTTCCTTTATAACTGTATTTTCTTGCATTCCTTCCTGCTGCTTTGTTTCACTAATGAGAAATGAAGCAATATACAGTTGAGAGAGCCTATACTTTGCAGCCCAATCACCAACTGCACAGTGTGGGAGAACAGAGCTAAAGCCCTTCAATAGGAGCTCATCTTATATTGCCCTCATGCTAAACTGCTGTTCCCACTGACTTCTTACACTCATTCTGCTGCTCATACTCCTTCTCTAGTGAAGCCCATGCACTCAAAGCTGCCTCAGGAAGAAATTTAATCATGGTCTGCTCCTATGTCCAGCAGAAAATCCTCCAGTCATGTTCTGGGCCACAACCCGCAGCTTCACCATTGGAGCAATCCTCAGACCACAGCACTGATCAGTCACTTTGACATCATCCTTTATGGCAAAGAGGCAGCAAAGTACTCTTCCAGAAGTTTCTCCCCCTCCTCTGTCACCTGCTCACTGCACTCCAGGAGTAGCTATTGCAGCACATTGTATTCAGCCTATTTTCCTGTTGCCTAAAGTCTCGCTCGTATCTCACTGAACAACAGTAGCATCATGGTGCTGTGCCCATCCCTGATCAAATCTGACATGCCTGAAAAAATGTAAGCAGAACATTGTTCTTGCTTACAAAAAGTTCTCATGAATCACAATAAAGTACAGGCTGACTCAGAAGATGTATGAATACCATTTATTTATTTATATTTGTAAAAGGAAAAATATTAAACTGTAAGACAGATATACACACTGTATTCTCATATCCCTATTTCTCTCCAGGTTTCACAGCACTGGATTTTTGCTCATAATTTGTGCTTTTCAGACTTGCAGAAGTACAAATCTGTTAGTTCCTTCCCATTTTTGGATGTCCATCATGTTGCTCGGTTCTTGACCACATGTGGCAAGTGAGAGAAAAGGATTGGAACGTTTTAGGGGAAAGCTGAACATAGTAAGATACAACTCTACCTCACTCTGTTTACTAAATGGCCTGTAAAAATACTCTTTCTTTCTGCTCCTATTTATCCTGTCCTCAAAAAGTTCCACAGTTTCTAGTTTCATGGTGTTGTTCAAGGTATTGTCCATGCAAAATCCCCTATGTCTTGCAGCTAACCAGCATTTGCGTAGACAGACTCTGCATAAAGCTCTGTGGCCTGTGATAGGAAGGAGATCAGCCTAGCCAGCCCTTCTGGGTTTAATCCATGAAATTACTGCCTTCAGTCAAGGCTTCATTCTAACAAGATTATTTGAACAATTTCCATGGACCAAGTTCTTCTTTTCAAGCATTTTTATAAAAGCACCATTCAGTGACCTATCCAATGCAGACAATGTCACACTAGAATTTACTGGAGAACATTCAGTGGGAATTAAAGAGCAATTTTTTTTCAATCTAATAAACTAAACATCTCTATTTTTACATAAGCAAAATAGCATGTTAAATCCAAAATTCCATGTGGTATTTTTATTCCCAGTTTAAAAAAAAAAAAAAAAAAAAGTGCAAATTTGCTTATTTTGACCTAAAATGCCCTGTAGTTACCATTACCTGGTTTGGTGTGATCCATATAATCCCCAAAGCAAAGCCTCAGATGCTCACAAAAATTAAGCTTATGTTAGAGGGGCCAGTGACAAACCTAATTGTTTGAATAAAAGAGGTTTGAGTACTTGTGGCAACAAAGACCTGTAGTGACAAAGACTAGTCACAAAGTGACTAGATTTGACAAGTCAAATCTAAAACTCTGTAAAAAGTTACAATATCTGCAACATTCTTGCCAGCTTTATATTTCTGCATTATTTGATGACTGGACATTTGCTGTGAAATCCCTGGGAAAAAAGGTATTCTGCATTGCTATAGCAAAGTTCAGTTTTTCAGAAAAAGCAGCTGCTGAATTTTATGGAATAAACACACAAACCGTTTTAAAGACTTGACCCTTGATTCCTTCATCACAGGACTTCTAGGGACTTCAGGGAAGTCTGCAAGTATGAGGAACACACAATGGCCTCTGATTCCACAGTCTTGAGCTAACCAGGCTTCTTTTCAGTCACATAAAGGAAAGCAGCCTCCTCACAGCTGTGCTGTTTTATATACCTGAAAGACAATTTTAAAAATTATCATGGTCTTACTAGGGAATTTGGATATGCAGTCATTACTAAATTGCCATAAAGTTCCATATTACCAATTCTGTCATTACTCAACAGCTTCAAGACACACAGTATCTTTGTGCTGCATCTCTTTTTCTCACTGTAAGAAAACAAGAGCATATGAATGACAGCAAAAATGAAGCCAAATGTACTGTTGAGAAACTTGGTATTCTCTTATTTCTAGGAGAGTTATAGTGTAATTCTAAACTGCAGCATTCAGCATGTCTCCTGAGCTTCCTCGCTGAAATATAGCAATGGAAATTTTACAGCATCTGTGTTGCTTTTGGAAGCCATCACCTCACATCTGCTGTCTCCGTAGAGTAGAGTTTAACTTCAGCATAAAAAGGTACTTTGTAATAGGCAAGAGGAATCCTGACAGAGTAGTAATTTACAGACTCGCCCGGCTCTCCCGACTAGACTCACTCAGTTTTACATTCTGTAGAGATTTTTAAATAAGGTGCGCTTCAAGCAGCCACCAGCTAAAGAGTCACTTCTTAAAACGGAGCGTCGCATCCAGGACTGGAGACTTTTTAAACCTCTGCCAGTCACTGAGTCCTCTGCCAGACGTTTGTCTCACCGGGCATTGTTCGATCTCGTAACACTTTCCACAATGGTGTTAACTAAATTGGGGCTAAAATAACCACCTGCTACTTTTGGAAAAGTTCTGATTTTGATCAGAAACAGCACCGCGCGTGTAATAACAGGAGCGGTTCCACAGTCCGAGCACGCGGAGGAGCCACGGCCTCCGAGAGCGTCCCAGTCCCGTGTGACCTGGGGTGGGCGCCGGGGTCGGGAGCGGCGCTCCGTCAATTGCAAATCAATTGTGATTACACAGCGGGCGAGTTTATCGCCCCATCATCGCCCATTTCCTCCTAACGGGGTAATCCGCGCGTTCGCTCACACGGCGACAGGGCCGGCGACAAGAGCCTGTTGGCTCAGCCAGCAACCCGGGGATTGTTCCTTGTTTGGCCTCACGCGTTCCACTTCCTCCGGGCGCCCCGCACCGCCCCCCGGGGCGGGCTCGCTCCCCCCCCCCCCCCCCCGGCTCCGCTTCTCCCGGTGTGACTCCCCGCGAATCACACGATTCCCGCCGCCGGCAGACGGGCCCCGCCGCGTTCCCGCGGTTCCAGTCATTAGGGCCGCAGCGGGAGCGCCGCGCGAGCGCCAGGCGCAACAGCGCCTCAATTAACAAACAAACGCCCCGTCCCGGGAGCGCGACAACCCCCCGGGACGGCCCCGCCGCGCTCGCAGCCCGCGCCCGCCGCCGCCGCTCCCCTTAAGGTGGTCTGGCTACGGCGGGGCCGCCAAAACACCCGCCCGCCCCTTCTCCGCGGCGGGTGGGGGAAAAGCGGGGACTCCCCTCGGGGCCGTCCCGCGGCCCCCGGGAGCGGAGGGCGGGGGGTCCCGCGGCGTGGGGCGGCGGCGGCCGAGCGGGCATCGAGCCGCCGATGGTTCCTCTGCCGGCCCGGGCGGGACACGCCGCTCTGGGCGGCTGCAGGCGGCTCCTCGGCGAGTCACCGCCGCGGCGCCGGGCTGGCGCGGGCGCTCGGCAGCCGCGGCCGTGACAGAACCGGCCTCCCGGCGCTGCTCTTGGGCTGCGGCTCAGTGGCCGGCGGCGGCCGCGGTGCGCGCCTAGCGCTGGCCGCGGAGCTGCGCCCGTGTCCTTGCCCGGCTGGGAGCCGAGCGTCCACCTGCGGGCCGAGTGTCCCACCGGGAGCTGGGGGTGCCGGCCGGCGTGCACACACGGCACCGCCTGAGCACTCCCCGGCGAGCGCCGTGACCCGCAGCTGTCCGCGCCTCGGGGATCCCCGTGTCAGCCGTCACACGCCGCGGCCCCGACCCCGGGCAGAGCATCCAGCGCTGCGTTTGCACCGCGCGTTTTTCGGAGCTCCGCGCCGGGGCCGGGGGCGCGGGCAGCCCAGGGCGGCGGGGCCGGGTGTCGGCTGCGGTGCTGCCGGGACCCCTGGCTTCACCGCGCTCCCATCCCCGTCACCAACACGTGCAAGGGGCAGGACGGCGGGGAGGGGGCAGCGCGCACACCGGCACGGGCGGCGAATCCCGCGGGCATCAACGAGGTGATAGAAAACCCCTTCCGAGGGACTGCCCAGCGCTACTTAAACTGCTGCTGCGGTTGACTGTGACTCGGCTAGGAGCCCTTGCAAGGGGACAAAGGTCCCCTGCGCAGCCCGGGCTGGTGTCTGACTGCCGCAGCCCGCGCACCGCGGTGCAGAACCGCGCGTCTCCGCACGGGCAGGGACCGAACAAACACCGCCACGTCCCCGCAGCCTCTGCGACCCAGCAGCACCCGCCACAGTCCGGCGCCGGCTCCACCTTAAGGAGCCCCGGGGCCCGTCCCCCGCCTCCCGTCCGAGTGCGGCTGATAGGCGGACGAGGCGGCGGGGGCGGGGCCTGGCGGCGGCCGCTATAAATATTCATGAGAGCGCGGCGGCCGGAGCGCCGCTGCCGGGGCCGGAGAGCGAGAAGTTGGCGGAGGCGCTGCCGCGCTTGACCCGCGGCTCAGGTGGCGCGATCGCGGCCGGGGTGCCCGGGCAGCCAGAGAGGGACCCAGCGCAGGGCGAGGACCGGCCGGCCTGCGGTCACCCGCGGAGCCGTGCGCTCGGACGGGCGGCAGAAGGAGCCGCTCCGGCCGCCCCAGCTCCGGCCCCGCCGCTGCCCGCCCGCTCGGGGCGGTGGGAGCCCGGCACCGCCTGGTCCCCGGGACGCCTCAGCCTTCTTCACCGCGCCGCCCGGGGGCTGACGGCGAAACTTCTCTGCCGCCGCCGCCCCGTGCCCGGCCGGCGCTGGAGCAGCGGCGAGAGGAGCGGCGCCCCCCCCTGCGAAACCGGCCCCGGGAGGAGCGATGCGACGGCGGCTGAGGGGCCTCCCGTGAGCGGACCCCCATCCTCCGGTGGCTCCCCCTCACCGGGTGCCCGCGGACGACGGAGTCCGGCGGGGGCTGCGAGACCTCTCACCTGCGACCGGCACGGAGGGGCCGCCCTCCGCCCCCCCGGGGGTAGCCGGGGCGGGGGGGTGCTGTGGCGCCGCGCTCCCCGCGGCTGCTGAGCGGGACGGGAGAGGAGCCGGGGCCACCGCCCGCGCGCCGCCGAGCATGGAGTGGAGTTACCTGTTGGAAATCACCTCGCTGCTCGCCGCCCTGTCCCTGCTGCAGCGCGCTGGCTGCGCCGCCGCCTCGGCCGCCGCCGCCGCGTCCTCCTCCTCGGCAAAGGAGCTGTCGTGCCAGGAGATCACCGTGCCCCTCTGCAAGGGCATCGGCTACAACTACACCTACATGCCCAACCAGTTCAACCACGACACGCAGGACGAGGCCGGGCTGGAGGTACACCAGTTCTGGCCGCTGGTGGAGATCCAGTGCTCCAGCGACCTGCGCTTCTTCCTCTGCAGCATGTACACCCCCATCTGCCTGGAGGACTACAAGAAGCCGCTACCGCCCTGCCGCAGCGTCTGCGAGCGGGCCAAGGCCGGCTGCGCCCCGCTCATGCGCCAGTACGGCTTTGCCTGGCCCGACAGGATGCGCTGCGACCGCCTCCCCGAGCAGGGCAGCCCGGACACGCTCTGCATGGACTACAACCGCACGGACCTCACTACGGCCGCGCCGCCGCCCGCTAAGCCCCCGCTCCGCGGCTCCAAGCCCGGCACCCCCGCCAAGGCGCCCCCCGCCGCCGCCGCCCCGCCGGCCGAGGCCCCGCGCAAGCCGCGGCCGCCGCAGCCCTGCGAGCCGGGCTGCCAGTGCCGGGCGCCCATGGTGTCGGTGTCCAGCGAGCGGCACCCGCTCTACAACCGTGTCAAGACTGGGCAGATCGCCAACTGCGCCCTGCCCTGCCACAACCCCTACTTCAGCCCCGACGAGCGCGCCTTCACCGCCTTCTGGATCGGGCTCTGGTCCGTGCTCTGCTTCCTCTCCACCTTCGCCACCGTCTCCACCTTCCTCATCGACATGGAGCGCTTCAAGTATCCCGAGCGCCCCATCATCTTCCTGGCCGCCTGCTACCTCTTCGTGTCCCTCGGCTACCTGGTGCGGCTGGTGGCGGGGCACGAGAAGGTGGCGTGCAGCGGCGGGGCGGGCGCGGGCGGCGCGGGGGCCGGGGCGGCGGGGGCCGGCGGCGGCGCGGCGGCGGGGGCGGCGGCGGCGGGGGGGCGCGGCGCGGCGGGCGGCGCGGCCGAGCTGCAGCCGGAGCTGGCGGTGGCCGAGCACGTGCGGTACGAGAGCACCGGCCCGGCGCTGTGCACCGTGGTCTTCCTCCTCGTCTACTTCTTCGGCATGGCCAGCTCCATCTGGTGGGTCATCCTCTCCCTCACCTGGTTCCTGGCCGCCGGCATGAAGTGGGGCAACGAGGCCATCGCCGGCTACGCGCAGTATTTCCACCTGGCCGCCTGGCTGCTCCCCAGTGTCAAGTCCATTGCTGTGCTGGCACTCAGTTCTGTGGATGGGGACCCCGTTGCTGGCATCTGCTACGTGGGCAACCAGAGCCTGGAGAACTTACGAGGCTTCGTGCTGGCACCGCTGCTCATCTACTTGGCCATCGGCTCCATGTTCCTGCTCGCTGGCTTCGTCTCGCTCTTCCGTATCCGCAGTGTCATCAAGCAGCAGGGTGGCCCCACCAAGACCCACAAGCTGGAGAAGCTGATGATACGCCTGGGACTCTTCACTGTGCTCTACACTGTGCCAGCTGCCAGCGTGGTTGCCTGCCTCTTCTACGAGCAGCACAACCGGCCACGCTGGGAGGCCACGCACAACTGCCCCTGCCTGCGTGACCAGCAGCCTGACCAGGCTCGCCGCCCTGACTATGCCGTCTTCATGCTCAAGTACTTCATGTGCCTGGTAGTGGGCATCACCTCTGGTGTATGGGTCTGGTCTGGTAAGACCCTCGAGTCCTGGAGGGCCCTCTGCACTCGCTGCTGCTGGGCCAGCAAAGGTGCTGCTGTGGCTGGGACCACAGGGGCAGCAGCAGGTGGACAGGCAGCAATCACTGCAGCAGGAGGACTTGGGGCCGGAGGTGGTGGCTCCCTCTACAGTGATGTCAGCACCGGCCTGACGTGGAGATCAGGCACCGCCAGCTCTGTCTCCTATCCCAAGCAGATGCCCCTGTCTCAAGTGTGAGGAGGGGGAAAGAGGCCAAAGGTTAGGGAATGAGGGACACTGGCCTGCCTAAAATGCCCCCTCACTGTTTGGTGCCATTAATGAACCCCTAATGGTCCTTATTAGCCACAGCTTGTATAGAACAATGCAGCTGGCAGAGGCCCCAGGCTCCAGCCCCCTCCTCCTTCCCCTCCATTCATATGCAGGGAGCATGTACTTCAAGGAGCCAGCTTATTATTTTGCTGGCAGAGGAGGGTAGAGGCTCACCCGTGTCTTGCAGAGGGCAAGGCACAGCGGCTTCTGAGTCACTCTGGACTAACAGCAGCTCTTTACTCATGGGAGGGAAGGTCTTCCTCCCCCCCATCCTGAGGTGGGAGTCTGCCAGGGACTGCAGGTTTTTGGGATGTTGATGACCAGGCAAATGCCTTACAATATAGACTGAATCAAAACATGTCTTAATTATACACCCCAGCTAAATACGGGTTTCCTACATTAAAGGATGTATTTATATAATTATTTGTTACCTTGTACAGATGTGTAAAATATGTATATATCCAAAGCTATACAGTCTGTAAATTTTTTTTGTAAAAAAGTTTAGAGACTACCCCTGTAAGAGCAAATATGAGTATTCTATTTTGTCAATAAAATGACTTTTGATAAATGACTTTTTCAAGCTTTTCCCCTACTCCTGCCCTGGTTATTCCAGCTGCTGTATCTTTAGGTAGTTCCATAAACTATGAACTACATTCATCCTCCAGTCATTACCTGTTAAAGAAGTGAGCTATCTAGACCCAAGAAAATAAGTCATTCAACAAGTTGTTCTGAAAAAGTGTTTGCCAAAACTGGAAGGTGCCTTACCATACTTCTTTCCTTTTTTGAAAGATGACAGTGTCTTTAAACTGAGCCTTTACAAAAGAGTCATCTCCCATGGCATGTTAAGTATCCTTTTAAAACGGGTGTTATTTTAGGAATGTACACACCCGCCTCTCATATCTGTTGTCTACACTTCTGCAAGCACCTGCCTTTCCTGGGATGCATATTGAAGTGTAAAAGGTTAATGTTTTAAATTCAAAGACCATGTATTATGGTGGAACAGTGAGTTGAGATTTGTTAGATCAATCTCTTCTTAACAGATTAAACTAACATCTTAACTTTTGTATATCAAATATGGTCCTTTTTCGAGAGAAAAGGTATTGTTCTTCTGTCAGGAGTAAGCTAATTTATTTGAGCAGAAGGCTGTTGAATTAACAGAAGAATGCTTTGGCAATTGTTGAACTTTTTACCTGTCTGCCCAGTGGCTCAGAACATCATTCCTTTAAGAGGAGCTAAATGAATAGGGTTAATCTGTAGGGAACTTGGTTTCTTTTGAGTTTGGGAAAACTTTGATCTTTTCTCTTCACCAAACGTGATGTATAGTCTGAAGTTTCTTTCCCTGCTGCCTGGTTCCTCTTGTTGCAGACCAATTGGCCACCATGGAGCCTTAAAGTTCTTCAATTAAAGGGACATGGGACTTTTTTTTTTTTTTATTTTAAGAGGAAGACTTGTAACAGTTAGTGAACACCAGAGGGAAAAGGGAGAACAGCCTTTTAAACAGCTTTTCCCTGCATTGTTAGCCAGACTGCAGGCAGCAAGGCATGGCTTGGAGCATTATAGAAAAGAGCTATGAATGCCCTACAGGTGGTCTGCTCACATAATCTCCCCAATTTAAAACATTTTCCTTTACAGGACAATTGCATTAAAAAACTCCCTTCTCTTTTGGTCCTAATTGAACCAAAGAACAACTACAAGATTTTCTTTAAAAACTGAATGTCCAAAAAAATTTTAAAATCCACTGACTACATTCTAATCTGTTTTCTAAAATGAGAGCACTCAGAACACCAGGAGCAAAAACTGCATTAGAAATTACTCCAGATATTTTTACATCTTCTGCTTATATTCTGTCAAATTAGCAATCATTTAAAAGCAATTGGTTAGGTTGTGTGCTAGCAGTGAAAAGATAGCCCCAGGTCCCTTATTAACCTGCCAATCATGATAAGAGATGGGCAGCTACCCTACTAATGACACAGATATCAGTCATGATTTGTGGGAAAAACCCTGTTTCATTGAGCACTGACTTGATTATCGGTGTCCCTTTCAAAGGTATCCTAACTTAATAGACTCCACTTCTACAAAGTTACCAGGAGCATGAAAAGGAGTAATTTAAAATGCTCCTAACTCATTGATGGGAAAAATAATTTTAATTTCTTAAATGCAAAGGAAATTCCACTGGGGTTTATGCATGGGTACCTATTTATGCACCAACTGACCAGCATCAGAATAGTGGCATAACTGTAAGTTGAAAAGGCCATACTATTTTCCTATATTGCTGGAAATATTTTTTTCAAGGTTGTTGAAACATTTAAATCAATGTGACACTTTCCCCTGCTGTCAGGTCTTCCTGCTGGGGAAGCCCCACGTAACATAATCAGTTCTGCAGATAAAAATCTGAGTGCCTTCCCCTCCAGTGGGGTCTAGCAAGGAAGACAGAGAGGAGGTACAGTCACAACTCTTCTTTGAGAATTTGTTTAGATAGGTCTCTCGCAGGCTGCTGGTACAGGTTGCTCGTGTTGAGATAAAAGCATTTCTAGTAAAAGAAAGAAGTAGCACTATGGCTTAACCTCAGCTGGAATGAGCCAAGAGATGCTACAGGTGAACTTATTCAGAAAAGGAGTCTCAGAGCTAGCCAGGTAAATAAGATGCCTGCTTTGGAAGTGACTGAGTAATAATGCAAAGGTTAAACAGATAATGAGGCAAAACTAAAATCACTAGAAACACAAACCTGGGAAAATGGAGCTAAAGAAGATAACACAGAAGTGCAGATTTTTGTCAATCATCATAAAATTTGTAGATAGGTAAAAACGTTTAGAAACACCAAGGCATTTAGATATACAAGAAATAAATATCCACAGCTACAATGAACTTCACATTATTAGGATGCCGTTTAACAGACTTTAAGGTTAAATTTGCTGTGAAGATCCAAAAAGTATTGGTGAGGTGGAAATGGAAATGACTTGTTAATTTTCATGATCTGATGACAAACTGCCTTCTCCATAAATTTGCCAGAGAGCTACTGACAATAGCCAAAGGAAACCCATGGGCCAAGCCCTTTACTCCAGAGCAGGACTGCCCTCAGCATTCCTGCTGGCATAGGCTCATCCACGGGCAGGGACAGCACCCACACACACTGGCTCCAGGGAGATAAGGGAAAGCTGATGTGACCGATAACAGCATTTGGGGAGCTGGATAATGGCAACTGAGAGCCTCCCATAGAAAGGCCAAACTGCTCTGTTCAGGCAAGTGACCAAGTTAGCAGAATCATGGTTTGGGATTTTTTTCTTCTCTAATAAGCAAGATACATTTAGAGCGCTTTTTTTTTTTTTTTTTTTTTTTTCCTTCCCAGGACCCCGCCTTGCTTTTCATGGTCCTGCTTCAGAAGGGAAATCTTACAGATCTTTCTTCTCCTGCTGCAATAACTGAAAAACCCTGCAGCCACACAGAGAGCTGGCCTAGCTTCTGATGGGCCTCTTAAACAGGGGCAGAGCAGGGCAGGTGTGCTGCAGAGCCTCAGGAGGGACACCACACATTCCCTGGGCCCTGCTTCTCAGTCCCTGGGAGCTAGATGGAAGTGTACTCCAAAGTTTTCCCTGTGCAGGAGAAGCTTCCCTGAAGCTTTGATAATCAGTCATTTTGGTTGTGAAGGGGCTTCAAGAAAGGGAGGAATTAGGAAATTCTCATATATTGTAATAATATTAATGTGGTCAGGCTCTCTGGGAAGGCTATGAAGGGTAAGACTGGCACACAAAGAGTCTTTTCTCCTTTCTTACACAGTATTTAAAGTATTGGAGTGCTCACCCATTAAACAGTTCTTCAAATGTCCTAAAAGCTGTCCCAGGTGGGAAAGCTGGAGGCAGGGTGCCTCCATGCACACACTACCCACAGCGTTCTTCACCGCAGCTTCAGAGCCTGGACTTTTTCCAGGTTCCCTCAGGAGGACACATCTCTAGACACCTGAGGGTGCCTTGTAGAAGAAATCAGTAACAGTTTTTCACAAGAGGAAACTGGGAGACAAGTACTGGGAGACAAGACAGAATGCCCAAATTTAAAAAGGAATCATTAGCTGAGAAAGAGCTTGGGAGAATCCCAGGTCTATTTTGAAATATGAAAATTCAATACAAGACCACTTCTTGATCCCAGTGACTGTGCTCAACACACTTATGTCACAAGCACTACATGCCTGCATAGGAAGGTAACCTTCTTAACCAATAAAGACATGGGATAGACAGGCCATCTAATGTAAGGGAAAACTAGCAATAATGTACACTGAAAAATGACAAAAGATGCTCCTGGAGTGAAAACTCACCTGCAGTCAAGATCATGCTGGAGGAAAGCTCAGTGTGGACCAGTCAAACCAGCTTGTGGAATCACAGCCAGTCTCCAAAGTGCCTGTAGCCTGTTCCAACCTGCCTGTAGCATGCCCTGCTCCTGTACCCCATTCCAGAGCCACATGGCCTGTGTTTCTCCAGGCACACAATTCCACTCCCACACACCATGGTCAATGCAGCTTCTGGCCCAGCAGGGAAGTGAGTGAAGAGCAAATCTCTCTCCGTCACTCATCCTGGCCATGTGCCCTCTCTTTTTGTACTGCATACCATATCTGGATGGTATGGAAAAGATAGCACATATCTCCCTAGAATTAAAGAGTCTGGGCAGCAAAGGTCACTCTGAAAACAATAGGATGAGACTAAGAAGAATAAAGAGATCTGAGGATGCCAGTCCAAAGAAGAAACATTAAACAGGGCATGCTCCCAGCATGTGGTTGTGATGAGTTCTAGGCAGCCCTTAAGAGAACTCAATTAGAAATCTTCAGACAGCTCTGTTTATTTAAGCTTTTATAACTGCCCATCATTACTGTGATCAGGTATATGAATTTCACTGGTTCAGCAGAAAGGATCACACATCATAAATGCTATGGTGGTATGGAAATAACTAGTGTCTGGTATTAAAATGTGGGGCAATAATCTGAGGTGACTAAGGATAGTCAAATCACCTCAGAAACTAGTACCTAAGGTCAAATGCTGAACCAAGCTTTTTGAAGGCTGAGATAACACTTCTTCACTCTTATCTGTGATCTCAAACCACTTACATTCACTTGTGAATTAATAGTCAAATTTCTTCTTGTCAGGCAGAAATTGCAGTTATAATACCCAGGTTAATGAAACTTAAATGCAAGTCTAGGGGAAGAACCAGGGGAAGAACCTGGATTTCCCGACTCTGCTCTGTGTTCTCAGTACAGCTCCATTTTATGAGCACTTTTTCACAGCTGTGCCGTCCCCACCAGTGTCCCCGCAGCAGTCCCCAAAGGCCACAGCCCCATGCCCGGAGTTTGCCAGGCACACACCAAATCTGCCGCGTCAGGCTGCCCGAGCCAGATCGGGCCGTGGATGCTGCAGGGCTGAGGCGAAATCGGCTTGCACAAGACTGGAGGAAAACTACGCATTCCTCCCATTCCCTAAGGCGGGCGGGTATGGAAAAGAGGGTTTACAGCAATTCTGGAGTTGCACCGGGCAAGGAACCCGGCAGGCGGAGGGGCTGCGGTGGGAGCGGCTGTGCGGGCACAGCGGAGGCGCGGCGGGAGCGGGATGCGGGAGGGGCC
The DNA here is from genome assembly GCF_041296385.1 of Aphelocoma coerulescens. Lineage (NCBI taxonomy): Eukaryota > Metazoa > Chordata > Aves > Passeriformes > Corvidae > Aphelocoma > Aphelocoma coerulescens. The sequence continues at coordinate 13,151,767 of NC_091015.1, forward strand.
GGTGGCCTCAGCGCTCGCCATCCCGCAGTGCCCTCCGCTGGGGACACCGGGAATTCCAGCGCCAGCCCCTTCCACAGCCCCCAGCTCCTGCTGTCGCGGAGTTCCCGCTTGCCACCCTTTCCGCAGCTTCTCCCCTCCGCGGAGCGTGGCGGGGCCAGGGAGGGGCGATGCCAGCCCCCGCTCCCTGCGCTGACCCTGCACAGGCCACTGCTCTCACCCTCTGGGCAGGGGTCACCATCGCTGCAACAAGCAGAGTGGAATACAGAGCTAAGGTGTTGGTTTTTAAAATCCAGCTTTCCAAGAAGATAGAAATTTAGTCAGAAGAATGTGGCCACATTCCTGTAGATGCCTAATATATTATAAAGGAGAAAGCTAGGCTATTTCTTTTGGACACTATCTGACTTTTTTAATATATTACATTAAAAAGTGGTTCTCATCCCATCACTTTTGCCTTATATGTGACTTGTTAGATGCTTTCAGGTATGCTTTAAATATATTACTTAGATGTTCTTTCCTCCAAACTTCTGTCATGGATAATGCCATGTGACATTCTTCACAAAGAAGTGCTAATCTTGAATTATTTTTTTCTACTTGATTTTTTTTTTTCCAAAAATAAACTTACTATTAGAATGCCCCATTTTCACATCTTCTGAAATTAGAAAGAACAGTTTTCATGCTGTGAACAGACTTGATTCAAAATGTGTTTGAGACATGATACCTTCATAATTTCTCAGTGGTTGAAATCTAAATGCTCTCTTTCAATGTAAATCAGAAAATGTAGCCATCTGGCTTATGAAACAAACTACTTGCTTTGCCTTTCTGTCCAGATGTAGGGAGGGAACAGAATTAAATCTGACTTTTAGGAAAGGCAGGGGAAATATTTCCTGTGCAGACCGTGCAGCTTTGGGCACTGTGTGTTCAGTACATCGCTGCCATCCAGAGCTGCAGCCACTCTGCAGGGAGCTGCGCCTCTTTCTCTCTCCAAACCCGTGGGGCAGAAAGCACATTTATCATTGTGGGTTTTCAACTTGAAGTTACTTTTCTGCAAAACTCTACGGAAGCAATATTTTGCTGTAACAAGTTTTAAAATCTCAGTTTTCCAGGATGCAGAGCGGGCCATTAGGAATAGCCAGATCAGGAAACCACGGAGACCCACACGGAGCTTCATTGCTGCCATCCTCGAGCTCATTAGTGTACAAGAATTGCGTGTGTTGTTTTTAGCAGCTAAAGAGTTATTTATGGCTTCTATGTTCTCAAGCCAAAGTGAGTGAGGGGTGCAACCAGGGCAAACGCATCAGAGCAATGCAAATCACTGACAAGGCATCATGAATACAAGCTGAGCAGAATTTAAATACAATCCATGAATGAGAGGAAAGATTTGCATGAGGGAAAGAATCATTAGAATCTGATTTAACAAGCAGTACATAAAATGGGCCTTTGCAGCTTAAAATGAAGCAAAGCACATTCACATTATACATTCTTAATGAAAAAAAAGCAAAATCACAAAAAACCTAATTTATTAGTAGAGCTTGGAATAGAAATGGTTTTCACAGAATACCTTTAGATCCTGATTCAGAAACTTGTGCTTGATTGCTTTCTTGAATAGAAGTGGATCAGAAGCATGTAGGGTGGTAAGGACTATTTAAGTGCATGCCAAACTCCTATTGATTTCAGTGAGATTTTATAAGATACTTAAAGTAAGCATGTGCATGTATGTTTTCCTGAACAAGAGTGCTTTTCTGAATTAGGGTTTAACACATGAATTTATATAGTGCTTTCAAACATAATTCCTTCTGGGAAAATAGAATAGACAAGAATTTTTTTTTTAATAGTATATTTCTGCATGTCTTAAAAGAAGTTAATGGAAAATTATTCTGGATAGAATTTTCTGTAAGGCCCAAAAGCCAATCTGTGGAACAGTCTGTGGAAGTAAATAATATTCATAGAGCAACTTTTATAGATTGTCGGTTTCATCCCAACTAAATTTTGGAAGGTTTTAAATATAAGGTGTTATATAGATAATTTCAATCTCCTGTGAGGAAAATGTTAAGTTGTTTTACATTAAAGGATATTATATTCTGTCTTTGAGAAAAGTAAGAGAATTGCTTTTAAGAAACACCTGCCAGTTTTTGTTTCCCATCAGTGGTCACTAACACTGAGCAGAACAAACTTTTTATGCAATATCTTCTAAAATAAAATGTGCCTACCTCTCAATGTCTTGTCTTTTGAAGTAATGGCTGAAGTGCCAGATTCTGACGCAACTGTGTTTTTCTGATACTACGAGATCATCTGTCTCTGTCAACACTGGACAACCTTTTTGTTTCTAAAGAAGCATTGCTCCAGCTGTGTATTTACATTTCCTACCATATTCCTCTGGAAATACAACACTTCTTTTATGCACTTCTCTCAACTAATTCTTTAGCAACAACACACACAAGAATTCAAAGAGCGCAGTGCATGACCATGTGGCCATCCATATTGACTGTATTTGTGAAAGTTAGACTCTAGTGTCAATTTTTCTTTTGGCATTTTAGAACACTTTGGAGTGTTGCAGTGATAGCTTGCAAGATGTCTTTTTGAAATCTATGAATGGTATAACCAGTGTGATTTTTGTCTTTTGTGCTCTCTTTCTAAATAATTCTACTGTGAAAATATTTGGTATCATATGATATTCCAGACCAGCAGCAATACTATTTTCCTGACTTAGATTTCTGTGTCTCTTTTGTTGAATAAAACCAATATCACATTTGTTGAAAGGTAACAACCACTATAGTAGTACTTCTCTAGCTGTTATCATGGCTTAAATATTTCTCAACATTTTCATACTTTCTTTTTTTTTCCCTCCCTCCACCCCCCTTCCTCCAAATGCTATGTTTAGGTTGTAGGAACCCAGAGTGCCAAGAACATTTCTCTGCCTGTTTTTAAGGGTTCTTACCCCCCTGAACAACACTGTTTTAACCTCCAACCTTGGAAAAAATTACCAACGATCAGACAGGAACTAGAAAATACAGTGGTGTGAATTAGGTGATAGACTACTATGTAAGATTGTCACAGGGTGAAAATTTAGAGGTTTTGGACTTCTCTTTGTAGTAAATAGGTAAGAGTAAAAAAATATCAAAATGGAGGATTGTTGTTGTTCTCTAAACCTTCTTCTCCTTCTTCTACTACTCCATGTTCTGTAGTAAAAGTAGTTTGGAATGACTGGATAGAGAATTCCACAGTTCCTGCCCGTGTTACTGAATAATTGGTAGGAAACTGAAAATAATACACATTTTTAGTAACTATTGGTTAAATTATCTTTAAAAGGCCATGTAAGTCTTGATAATTAGACTTCACTCCTGCTTTCTGTGCTCTATGCTGTACCTGGGTCACAGTAGTGGCTCTGTTCCTCTGATAAGACTTAATAAACAACTATTTGGCAGCATTGAAACTCAAGGAAAAGTCTCGGTTTATCTTTGAAACTCCTTGCAAGGACTTTTAGAAAATTCTCTCCCATCAGGAGGGATTTGATTTATGGCATGGTTCAGTGTCAAGGTGAAGGCTGAGTTTCAGCTCATGTAAATGTAGGTAGGCATCTCAGTATAGGGCTCTTTTTAAGGTAAGACACTGTATGAACTCTTGTTGTAGTCAATAGAGGGTTAGAAATGTAGTCAGTAGGTCCTGGAAACAGAATCTGTTCTCTCTGTGTAACTTGTGGGCCTCAATTCAGTTACTCAGACATGGGCTCCACGTGGTCCTGGAGGCTCCTATCCAGTTTCTACCTGCATCTCCAAATGAGCTTGGGTCTCCTGTAATTTTCTGTCATGTCTGAAAGACCCACATTAATATCTCAGTTACCCTCTGGCACATCTAATAACATGGGGTACTTTTGTGGGCAACTTATTGGAACCCAGATCTGGATTTAACCAGATCTCCTCAGAGAGTGGTGGGGCTGTGGAAACCAACCTCACAGCTGTTTGACAAAGCATAGGTGTCTTAACCTTGAGCTGAACCCTGACAAGAGAGGTAGGTGATTATTTTTATCATCAGTCACATCTCTGTTGCAAGATTTCAGTATTTTTATGGTATGGGTTCTTTAATTGCTGCTTCCTCAAGTTTTACATTTTTTGCTGGGTTCTCTCATGTCTTTGTACAAGCTGGCACAATGTATAGTTTTGATTGTTCAGTAGATAGGTTTCTTCTCAGCCACTGCTCTGACCTCTTTGACCCCTTAAAAGCACTCTGCACATTGTCTGCTAAGGATTTGGACGGGGAAGTCTTATTCTTGACAAGGCCTTTGATTGGTATAACAATAATTTATTCAGTATAATCATAATTTATTGAAAAGGTGTTATTTTAGTAGTGCCTCTTTTGGCAGTCCCCTCATGCAATGATATCTATGTGCTTTCTTCTATCTCTTTGTGGTATATTAACTTCTTTGTTCTTTAAGTTTTATTTTGCTGCTGCTGAATTTCCTTACAGAATTTTAGAGAGGATATTTGGTTTTCCTCCTTTTTGCAGTTTTCTCCATTTATCCAAGTTTGAGGACTGCTTAAAGTACATAACCATGTATCCTTAAATCATGCAAGTTCCATCAGCTCCTCTAGAGAGCAGCAAATATGTTCAAATAAAATAGTAGCATGCGTCAACCTAATGTTTCCTGAAACACAACCTTTGTTAACTCAGCTTGCTAAGTACTGCTAAAGAGCAAAAAGCTGTGAGGAATGAAGGTCTTATACCCAAATCTGGCATTTTTGGACATTATCTGAGAACTGTTCTAGCCCTGGTATTTAGTGTGGAAGCCTTCTACCCTCTCCAAAAGCCCAACACCACCAATATCTTATGGCAGAGGGGAGAAGGAAGGCAACAGGGGTTCAGTCTGGGCCAGGGACCAGACTTGGATGCCCACCAGGTCTGTGGGCTGTAAAGCTGCCATCTTTTCACAGCACTGACAGCCAAGAGGAAGCACTCACTCTCAGAAAAACACCCACGAGTTCTCCATCCTCATGTCCATCAGTGGGCGTTTGACAGATGGGGCTCTGGTTCCTGGTGTGCACTAACCAGGGCTTAAGGAAACTTGATGCCTGACAGTGAGCCACAATTCTTTTATTTTCTAAGAAAAATAGCCAAGGTAAATGCTTCCTAGCTACAGACCTCTTCAGATTAACGCCACCGTGTCTTTGGACCGAAATGCTACATAAATCTTCAAGAGAAGGACAAAGGTCCCTCTGTTCTTTGAGAGCAGTCTCCAAGCATGACTGACAGCTGCCTGCCTGAGCACTCACACAGCTGGCACAGTCCTAACAAGGCAAACTCATTCTAATGGGAAAACCCATATAACAGAGCTTCCAAAAACATGCTCATGTTCGCAGACCTGTCTCTGGTAAGGTTTTGTGCTAATAAAGCTTCTTGGTCTGTACTGACTGTCTGAAGCAGCTTTTGCAAAGGTTTTCTTCTCAGTCATAAGCCTGGTCAATTAAGCCAACCCCGTTTCTGCAAAAGGCTGCAAGCAGAGCAGCTTTTCCTCAGTTTCCTGTAACCTACATTACATGTCATCGCCGCTACCATCAGTGCTGGTGGCATTCCCTTCCAGTTGCCAGGTAGTGAGGTGCAAATGGGAACCACCTTCCCCAAAGGCACCACCTGAACTCTGTTAGACACAAAGAACACTGGGAGACAATTCTGGATGGACAGAAAACACCACCAGTGTAAGAGCGACTTCCAAGGCCATGACAGAGCAAGGGAATCCTTTCTGGAAAATGGAACTTGGCATCTTCCATTACCTCAAGTATTAATTTTTCTGTTTTTATTTCTCCTTCTTCTTCTTTACCTAAATCTTTTGGTTCTTTTACTCAGAGTTCGGATTGAAACACAGGAGATGCAGAGTTGTTCTTTGGATTCAGATGTTTATTATTTCTTATCTATGTTACAGCTGCACAGAATGTGCCTCTAAGTTAACAACGTGAAAATGGCCCCTGAGTTCTACTTTCCAAGGTCTTTTAAAGCCCAAATTACCCAATTATGGAATTCCCACTTTTTTATTTTTACTTATAATCCAATAACTAATCATCCATGTTGTGCACTGCGGGTTTTTTGAACCAATACCAGATCACCCAGGCTTGTGATGAAGAAGGAAGAAGAAAGAAGAACTAACCTACACCCAAAATCCTCCATCTTGTTACATTTATATTACTATATCCCAGAAACCTAAATTTTCTACATTTCTACATATTCCACCCAATGATATAACTTTAATTACACTGCAACAATCTCAGTGTTATCCCATAATTTGGGAAGCTTTTCCCAGGGCCTCAAGTCAAATGCAGTGTGCTTTTGAGGATCATTGACTGTCAGCACTGAAAGACTGAATCTCTGAACCCAGGGTTCCAACACTCAAGGATCCTCAGCTCATCCCAGCATGCTAGCATAACATGGAGGGGATGGATCAGGTCAGGCAAAGAGGGGAAAAGAGCAAGGAATGCTTTGTACGCAGCTGAAGACCATGTTTATCACATTTTCCCCTTTCCTGTGCCACCCTTCACATCAGGATCCTTCCTCTTCAGTAGCTGTGTGGCTTCTGCTGGTGGGCTGGATACAGTAAGATGCACCAACGCAGATAATCTGCTAACCAAGTTCTGCCTCATTTTTGGAACCACTGCCAAAGATCCTGGAAACTATGGAAGTGGTGCTCCAGGGTTGATGGTAGAGGCTGTACCTTGCCGCTTTTTGAGGTGCGTGCTGGCAACTGGGGCAGCCCTGACACAGGGTGCAGCTGGTGCACTGGAAAAACACAGCCTTCTGCACCATGAGAGCCCACCTGGCATCAAGGCAGAGCCAACATAAAGGCACTGGAAAAATGGGAAGTAGCTGGAACTTACCAGCACTTCCTCTTTACAAACTAATTCCTGCAAACACCAACACAGACACTAACATGGTGTCATGGGTTAGCAAACATAGTACTAGAAGTGATGTTCTTGCAAAGGGCTGCTTACAGCTTCCTCTGTGACCTGACAGAACCTATCAGCTGGCCAGTTTGAATATGGACAATTCTTTAAGCCACTTAAAGTTGTGACCGCCCCTGTGATGCACACTTAAGAATAGAAACACACCCCCCCCCCCCCCAGCTCTGTCGTTTCCGTGCTGGGACAGGTGGCTGCGGGCCCCGTGCGGGGGCCAGGGGGCCCAGCCCCTGCTCGGGCCAGGCCAGGCCAGGCCACGGCCATCCTGGAGCCGATGGGCCCTGCTCCACCCGTGGAACCTCCCACAGCCCTGCTGTGGGCAGCCGGAGCGGCTCCCCCCCCCCCCTCCAGTGCGGCCAAGATTCAGCTGAAGCTGCCCCGCTGTCCGGCACAGATCATGTGACCAACAGCGATAAGCGACATTCCAGCTGCAAGGCCTGGGTGAGATTAACCTTTTTAGTGCTGTGAAGAGCTGAAAACCTGAGGGAAGAGAAAGAAGAGATGCTTAAAGCTGAAATTCTGGTGTGAAGCTATGATGTATCAGAGTACCCGTTGTAATTTCATGAAGGCATGGGGGGTGGAGCGTTCAACTTGTACTTGTGAGCAAAAGCACCTGCGCTGAGATAGGCAGATGCTGACGCAGATGTAATTTCATGAGAAGTTTGAACAGGGAGAGATGGAAGCGATGAGGACTTTTGCTCCAAATGGGAAAGGAGAAAACCTCAGTTCCTAGAGATGCTCCCAGAGATAGTCCTAGAGACAAAGATGAGAAAGACCCTTTGCTCTCAGGGAAGGAGAAGGGCCTCTGTTCTTAGAGATGAAATGCTCCCAGAGATGGGTGAAGAGAACTTTTATTTCTGAATGGCTCAACCTTAAAACTGTACCCCAAAAACCTTCAAGAGTGGACCCTCGAAAGCAGTTGTGGGAAAAGCTGCAAGTTGGGGGAAGGGACTCATATGCGAGCAGAGAGACTCCTCTTCCTAAATGGACTGAACAAAGTTATTATGGAAGTGGGCGGCTGTCTCGTTGTGATAATGTGTTCGTAGCATGGGCAAGAGAGACTCCTCTTCCTAAATGGACTGAACAAGGTTATTATGGAAGTGGTAAACAGACTGAACATCTGAAGGGTTGTCTTTTTACATTGTCACTGGGAGAAGGGAGAAAGGTGGGGGGAGGAGAAGAGTTCTGAAGGTGTGGTATGATTTTTTTTTTTTCTTCTTTTAGGTCTGTTAATAAACTTCTTTATATTCTTTCAAGTTTGGTGCCTGCTTTGCGTTTCTCCTAATTCTTATCTCACAGATGGTAAACAGTAATGAGTATTTTGGACCAAACCACTACACTAAATTGGTGTTTCCGCCCGGTTACAAACCAAACCCGCTACACATGGGAATACCAGGGAGCACTCCACCAAGAGAGCTCAGTGCTCACTGAGATGGTGGGTGAGCTCTTCTGTCAGGTGGTGACTGAGGCACCCATACCCTCATGATATTTTTGTATAGTCCATTTTTGAGGAAGATCCTGCTGATTCTCCAGTCCAAATAAATTTAGCTATATTTAACTTTGCAGCCACAGACTTGTGCTCCCAATTGTATTAGGGAGTTGCCCTGCCTGGCCTTAGCTTTGCAACAGTTTCTCAATGTAACCCTGTAGTGTGGGATTAGTTTCAAGTGATCTACTGAGTTCTCATTATCAGCAGAAGTCCTCGGTGTTCAAGGTGCTCGGTCTGTATTGACAGGGCCTGAAGGCTGCCTAAGGGATGCAGAGGAGAGACATGAAAGCTCTGTTTTGGTGCCTCAGCTGAACTATTCTTATGATGTCTGCACATACTCCAAAATCAGGGCAGAATTGGTATAGAATTTGGTGTCAGAAGCAGTGTGGGACTATATTTCAGCTGACCTGGTGCCCAGGCTCTAGTGGGCTGGAGCCCAGGTTATACACAATACGAATATTACCAATGGATATCAAGGAGCATGTCAACAGAAATAAACAGCCTAAATGTTTTGCTTAAGCCTTTGTTTTTAATTTGTAGCAAAACTTCTCAAAAGATAAAGTGGGCTGAGCCAAGTTGTTTCTGGAAGCTAGCCTTGTAGGAATATTTTAGGAACCTCATGTACAAATAAAGCAACTGTTTGGATGTTTTAATCAACTCCTTTTTTTTTTCTTTTTTTTTTTTTCTTTTTTCCTATAATATTTTAAGGATTTTTGCTGAAGTACAGAGGGCTAACTAAATAGGGAACATGAGACTGTTTTTCTAAGGGATCAACAATATTTCTGTGCAAAAGTCATGGAATATGTTTCTCAGATATGGGTAATTTGAAGAAAATATTTCCTATTTATCTGCACATTTCAAAGTCTATTGTTATAAACGCTGAAAATTATGATTGATTTATTCTAAATTGAAGAAGCTCTGTGTTTCACATAACTCCAGGCCATGAGGTGCATTGTCACCACATCTATCTATCTATCTATCTATCTATCTATCTATCTATCTATCTATCTATCTATCTATCTATCTATCTATCTCCATTACAAAAAATATGTGTGTTTGGACTGTTCCTTAACACAGGGTCACCTTGTGAATTTCATAAAGGTTTGTGCTCCATGGGATCAGTTCTGAGTGACTGATGGGAGACAGAAGTGGGGCTGCAATGCATATCTTGTGGTTTTCTCAAGTCGTTTAGAGATTAGGCTACATCAAGTCATCAAGTTATAGGTGAAGCTCTGGTGAACCTGAACAAACAGGTATCTGTCAATGCATCACAACTGGCAAACTGTGTTACAGATATTCCTTATTTATGTTTCAGAGAAACGCTTTAGAAAGAGGCTTGCTGAAGAAGGAAAAAGCTTGGATTTGTTAGCCAATGCATAAGAGTTTTTCATCTGCCTACCTTTGAATATCTCCTCTAGACGTCCAAAGATAGCACAGAGCTTTAAAGTCTGAGCCAGAAAGAAGGAGCTCACTGCACTGTATATGGTCTGTCAGAAGTAAGACTCGCTCACACTGACTCGTAGAGAAATGCAGAAGGAGTGGGTGTCTAAGTGGGTGTTTAATTTGTCAGGACAAGTGGGGCTCTGAAAGCATCTTATCCTGGTTTCTCTTAAAAAAAAAAAAAGTATTGTCTGTCTTCTGTGCAAGGAAAAGGCAAGACATCACAAGGGAAAATGCAGAATTTGACTCTGTTAGGTCAAAATCTCCTGTTTATTTCCATTATTGTTATTTCTTTGCTAAAAGTAACATTTTCAGTGACAGAAAATGCTATGGTGCCTAAAGTCTCATTGGCAAAATAGATGTTACTGACATAGGAAGGCCAGAAATGAAGGAAATTTCTTCTGATTGCTGACCCCAAATCTCCCTCGTTCTTGAGGGCACCAAATCTAAACCTCAGTTTCTAAAGACAAGCTCAAAATCTGCCATCATCCTCTCTTAATAAATTGCTCATCAGTGAAAGCTTTTCAAAGCTAATGCAGTGCTCAACATAAAGTGTTACCTGCAGACACTGAATTAGCGACAGCTCTCTATCTCCTGGCATTTCCACGGTGTGAACAGCACAGGATCATAAAACCATCCTCGGACTTAGCACTGCGTGTGCACTCCCATAAATAAATTACAGTTGTGGAAATGACCTGGGACATCCTGCCTGTCAAACCAAATGAAAGGGAACAGACAGTAAAGTGGGAGAAATCAAAAGCTATTGAAGCAGATTGTGACTGTAATCTATCTGCATGGATGCTGGATAATTTTAATGTAGAGATGCAGTTGATACATTCTGATCAGATTTCTGCCTTAGTGAACTCATTTTTCCGAACTGGCATTGCTGGGCTTCACAGGCCAAGAGTTCATGCTATGAGTGAGCAGAGATCATCTAATCTGCAGAACATTTTAGCAACTCAATTACAATGTAAGACATTGTATTGTAAAATTACTTCTCTGTCATTTGAACATCAGACTATTAAAAGCAGTTCAAAAGACAGAAGTTAAAGAACAGCCTTTTCAACTACTCTACTCTCATCTTTTTTGAGATGTGTTTCTTTATTATCCTAAAATACTACAAGCAGTAACAATTTATCTGTTCTCCATTGTAATCATGACATTACAATAATATAATGTCCAATTAATATGCTCTTTAAGGATTTCTTCTAGAAAGCTAATAATTGAAATAATGATGTATCACATAAGGGCAGATAATAACTTGAAAGAATACATTGAGGGTGTCTCTACATTGCTAATTTCAGATTTAATACTTATTCTGGGCCGAACTGAGATATTCATGGAGAACAACTGCTGCTGACAGGAAATTATATATTCCCTAGACACCTGTCTACAGTGTCTTTCACAAGAGAAGAGAGAGCCACAGCTTTCTGTTATGCTGATGAGAGTAAGTCAAAGTGACCCAACCTAGAGAGTGCAAAAAGAGGATAAAGTGATTATAACTGACTGAAACTTGGCTTCTAAACTAGTTTGGCTTTATTTTGGTATTTAAAAATATATTAGAAAACAAAAAAATTTGAAAAAATTGTTTAGCAAGAAATTAAAATCAATTTTAGTTAGGGGTAAAAAAATTGATTTTTTTTTCTTTCTTCATGCTCATACTGCAGAAACTTCCAGCAATACTGATTTTACTGCATAGAAAACATGAAAATTCTGGGTCTCCAGCACCTACTAGATACTTACTTAGCAAGAGAAGTGCTATGATGCAGTTGAAGATACTAAGAAAACAACACTTTTAAGACATTTTATAATTTTCCAATAAAAATTTTATTTCTTATGTGAAAACTATTTTATCATAGATTTTCTGCTCAGTTCCAACTCTTATTTCCAGGGAGCTCAATTCCTTTCTGTATACTCTCATGATCAGTACCACATGAGACTGGATGAGAAATGTATATATCTTATGTATTGTTCCATAAAGCTACCTCAGGGTGCAAGTGACACCTGCACTTGGAGCACAAGACAAAGCTCCCTGAGGGCAGTTTTAGGAGTATTGTTCTTTCAACCCAACTTTGAAATGCTTTTCTGAAGTAGATAGGTTAAGAAATTATTTAAAGACACAGTGGTAAACATAACAAGCACCTTTTGTAACATTTTTCTGAGTATGTAATAAATTCTGGAAGGACTTACAAAACCAATACCTGAGTTTAAAAGACTAAGTCTTTGTTTAAACAGCAGAAAACCGTGTTGTTTCCTTGCTTTACATCTATCAGTTCTTTTGCTTACTCTAAGACATCTAGACATGTCTACAGCACCTCCACATTCAGTGATACTGAATACAAGGAGAATTTAGAGGTCCTCCTCTTTGTTTTTTCAAACAGATCTTTTTTGCTATTTTCTCCTCCTCATTGTGGATGCCCCTCCCAACCATCACTTTCCATTTCTTTGAGCTCTGGAAGTTCACAATAGTTCAAACTTCCTTTGCATTTCTTCCCTTAGTCTTCTCTTGCTGGCAAATCCACACAATCTTTGCCATTAATAAATGTGACTTGGAGAATAGTAGTAGAAGACTCCGAGTCATCCCCCTAGGAGTAGGTTGTTGAGGCCAGATGTTTCTATTCACTCCCTAGGGAAAATCCCATAACAAATTTTTCTCTTTTAACACACACTTTTTATAAACACATTAAGTGCTAATTACACTGACTCTGAATTATGTGTCAATGGACCCACAAGTCCCAAAATCCACCAGGTTTGCAGAGGAACAACACAACCCAAAGGCCACAATCTCACAAGAATCTACAGACTAAGGAAGACATTCACTAATTTCACTTTCCATTTCAAACACAAACAGGATCTTTCCAATTTGAAATGAGAGTCTTCAGTCATTAAAAAATGTCTAACCAGAGACAAAAAAAACCCCAAACTGTGTCCAGCCACAATGCATTTATTATTTATCCTATTTATATCTCATGCTGTGGGATGTATGCAATAGACTGGATCCACATTTGTTCCTTGCATTCCTTCTCACAGCTGAGAAGATACAACGAATCATAAAAGGTTTCATTGATGCAATGTTTTGTCATGGCATGTGTAATCAGCACAGACCCCATTAAAGAGGCTTTGGAGGATGAGAAGTTTAAATAATTAATGTTTTTCTGCTTATGATAAGTTTAATAATTAATGCTGCTTCTACCCTGGAAATGACAAATCACACAACAAGCATGCATGATAAAAGAAACAAACAGAGCTAATAGAGGAGGAAACCTTACTAAGAAGGTGGTAATTAAAAAGGCCTGTAGCCTACCTCAGGATCCCAAAGTACTTTGCTCCTGACCCCAAGAGCAGTTCTGTCTGTCTACGAAGCCATCTAATTTTGGGGCAATGCAGAAGAGACAGGATAATTGCTAGTCTTTAGCTTACACATGCAAGAAATGGTACACAGAGGTAATGAGCCTAACTGTCTGGACCCATAGGAGAGAAAAGGAAGAATGTGAAAGCTGTTGTCCCTTCATGTCCTGCACATAGGAGCCAGCTCTTGAGGTTTTACAGAAACTTGTTACATGGCAGCCCAAGAGCAAGACTAGATTTGTGCCTGGTCTAAACAGCACTGTAGCTATTCCAGCTCCAAGCAGTATCTACAAATACCAGTTCTTGACACCCTCTGAATAATCTGTTTTGTCAAAAGACACTACCACCAGCACATTTCTCTGGGTACATGCTCCTCCACATCCACTCCCACTGATGATCTGCAGGTATGTGCAACCTTCAAGCCCCACTGACTTGTAGATTAAAGAAAATTCATCTCAAGCACTGCTGTGCTGCAGTGCTGGACCACGCTTATGCAAATGAGACAGAACTAACACTGAAGGAAAGCACAAAGCATGACTGTAATAAAATCTTCTGTGATTCACTCAATTTAGAGATGTCTTCAAATCATTAGCATTAGAAGTCTGTCAGACAAAGAGAGTGAGCACTTTGATATAGACATTGCCACTATATCCTTCTTTCAGGGTCGAAACCATTTCCCTTAAACCCAGGTCTGAGATAATTATATTGTGGGAGAAATAGGTATATCTAGAAAGTGACTCATCTTACCTTTAGAGATGCCTAAAAGAGGTCAGGTGACTCATTCCCACCTCCTGAAATTGAGAGCCCAGTGTGACTATATAAGGCTGAGAGGTAGCACCCTGTAGGTGTGTCAGTAGCACATTACACCAGGGCACGGCCAGTGGAGCCAGAGCCAGACTGCTGCTCAGTCCCTGTCAGCTGCAGGAGCACTCCCTGACACCCTTCTGGCTCATACCTCCTCGTTGTCTCCTGAGCAGTGCTTGAGCACAGGACCATGCCCAACTGCTAGTGTGGAGGCAGCTACTCTGTTTTGGAGGCTACTGTAGTTCATAGAATGGTTTGGGTTGGAAGGGACCTTAAAGATCATTTAGTTCCAACCCCCTGCCATAGCCAGGGGCACTTTCCACTAAACCAGGTTGCTCAAAGCCCCATCCAACCTGACCTTGAACACCTCCAGGGATGGGACATCCACAGCTTCTCTGGGCAAACTCTTCCACTGCCTCACCACCCTCAAGTAAAAACTTTTTCCTTGTATCTGATCCTACTTCACTACTACCTACCCTACTTCAGCTTGAAGCCATTCCTCCTTGTCCCATCACTACATGCCCTTGTAAAAAGTCCCTCTCTGCCTTTCCTGTAGGCCCCTCTAGGTACTGGAAGGGGCTATAGTTGAATATCTCAGACATGGTGAGACTGCAGCTGGCATCGGTGTCAGAAAAAGGTCCCGCCCTGGCACTGTTAGCTGGGAGAGGTATTGCCTTCAAGCAGTAAGATCCAAGGGTTTTTACACACTAACACTTTGCTACAAAACAAGTATTTTTATTTTATTCACTGTCTAGTCTTCTTCTTGAATATCCTGTGGGCTTTGAGAATTTACTATGAGGAGATAAATTAAGCTACTGACAGTAGACAATATACAACTCTGTTTAAAAGCCATATATTTGCTAAGCTCAATCTTTTGCAACAAAACTAAGAGTAAACAAGTGTTCCCACATACTCCTGGAAAACCAGGTCAGTCACATCAGCAACAGTCCACAGCTTTTTTAAGTCATCTACATGCAGAAAAACATAAAGATGTCACATTTTCTAGAGAACATGTCCCTTAATATAATATCCTTCAAACTCTTAACCAAAGTTTTTGCTTCTTTTCTAATGGAGGTACCCAGCATTGTAGAGTGTGTCTACAGCATAACCACAGCCAAGGGATTCAGCTGAAGCTCCCTGAAGCCTCTTCATTGATGCAATGATTTGCCCTGTCAAAGTCACAGCATAGCATTCACTATGCTTTCTATACCCATTCTGACTTTTTTGACCTCAGGCAGCTAGTGCTGCTATAATTTGATTGTTCATCAGGGCTTTTTAGCTCAGCTGAAGGGTAGAATCCCAGAAGCTTGCTCTGAACCACAGAGGAAGAAACTCCAAGAGGAGACTTGATCTGAGGTCTCAAAGCCAGGGCAGCATCTTTAATGAAGTCTTGCTGAAGTCTGGGTCTCACTTGCCTGCAGACAGTTCCTTCGTGGTCACTGGCACACAAGGCTTCTTCTGTGCTCTGCTGCTTAACAGCAAGATCTCCTGATACACAGCACTGATTGCTGCTGCTGCTAAGGTTAGTGCTGGCACTTTGCTGAGGGACACCTTCAGGATGAAGAACAGCTTCTTCTTCCTCTTCAGAGAGAAGTGAGCAGGAGGCATCACTGGTCTGACGGCTATTTGCTACTGGGCCATCTTCATTTTCAGGTGGAGAAGACCTGTGCTGTACTGGGGGAAGATGTAAAATGCACTCCTTCTCTGTGCAGAGGCTTGCCACCAGCTCGTTCTTTTGTTTTCTTGCTGTCATTCTCTGGAGAGCACAGATGAGATCAGCAAGGCTAAGCAGGAAGGACAGACTGCTGACCCCCCAGATGAAAATCATCATGATGGATTTCTCAGTGGGCCGGGAGATGTAACAATCAACAGTGCTTGTGCAAGGTGAATGGTAGCAGGAAAAGCGGTCAGGAACAAAAAATCCAAAAAGAAAATATTGCACAGCTGCAAAGGCAGCCTCAAGTAGGGTTCTAATAAAAAGATGAATGGTATATGCCCCTGAAAAATTAAGGACACTTAGGTTGTCTGCAGCACAATCTACTCTCTTGACAGCAGCACTTCTACTGAGCTCCTTCACGTCTTTGGGGCTTGATAAAGCCTTGTTCCCCTTGCACCTATGCACCAGACAGTGCATTCTTACAATGTACAGGGCTCCCTTGTGCAAAACATAAATGCTGAATGCAGCATAAGGCAGCAGGACAGACACAGTCTGAACGAGCCAGAATCTGTAGTGAGATACAGGAGAGAACAAGTCATAGCAAACGTTGGAGCACCCTGGTTGCAGGGTGTTGCAGACAAAGCGCTCCTGCTCATCCTGGTAGAGGGGGTAGCCTGCTAACACCACCACTGCCATTCGCAGCAGAATTATCAACATCAGCCAGATCTTTCCTACAAGAGAAGGAAAGGTGAGAAAGAGAGTCAGAGCCTGAGAAGGAAGGCAGGTAATACAGTGATGCTTTCTGTACACAAAGCATTTGAAGAAATAGTTTCCCCTCTTATTAGCTCCTCTTTGGCTTTTTTTTCACTGGGACTGAAAATCCAGAGAAAATGTGTAGCTGACATATTCCATAATCTTAGTCTAGACTCAACAACGTAGGAGTTTAACATACAATAAGACATGCCAATTGAAACCTAATGAAAACACTCTGATAAAAAGAGATCAAAACTGACTAAACAATCCCATTTAACTTACAGTTTTTCCTTGTTGTTGGGTTCCTACCCCTGCACCTGAATTTTGTCCTGTTTCAATAATACAGATCAGGTAACCCATCTAGATGGAGAAGATTGCTCCATGACACAGTATTTGTTCTTGGTCTTGGCCATGACACTGTATGTAAAGTTTACTATGGCCAACAAAGTCTCTCCATTGTGTCTAGAATGGTATTTACCAGCAAGTTATTAATTAGTTATTATTTTTATTATTAGCAAACTTACACAAAATGTTCTACAAATGCGCATTTGTGTGTGGACTTGTGTACCCCAGATATTCCTCTCTGTTGCTTCTCTGGTTGCTCTATTTTGGCAATGATTTCCCGCCTTCGTTCACCTCGGTGAGCAGCTTTTCTCCACTCAGACCTAAAGTTCTCTTCTGTCAAACCATTCTATGATCCTATGAAAGTCTAAAACCTTTTCCTGGCAGGATGGGAAGGCTTAAAGATACACCATTCTATTGTCAAAAGTTAAAAATGCATTCTGTACAAACACACAGAAAAATTCAACGTCTGAAGTTAAGTTTAGCATTTGAATTTCTTGTGTTTCCTTTTGAACCCCGTCACAAGTTCCCTATATAGTTTTGAAAAAGTAATTTAATTTAATAATCCCCTACAAGAAAAGAGGGAAAAAAACCCTTAAAAATGAAAAGAGGAAAAGAAAAAAACAAGATAAAAGAATGATAAGATTAATTCTGTTTTAAAGAATTGTTAAGACACCAATTGTAAACACAGGTGGAGAAACAGCAAGCCTCAGTGACTAAAGAGAAGTATATTATACAGAGTTAATGACTGGGAAATGTACTGAAAATCTCAAGTCATTAATAGTGAATGCACATCTCACAGGCACACAAGGTTTTGTGTGCAATCTGTGAAATAGCACCGATACACAATATAAAGGCTTTTAAAAAATCCAGATCACAAAGCATTTTTCTATAAACTATACAGTTACTTATAGATAATGTCTTTGAGAATTTTCTTCTATATTTCCCATAAAGCTATTTCCCATAAAGCTATTTCCCAGTAGTTGGTGTGAATTTAAAATATTCAAATATTTCTGCAACACTGTGTGATACCTGTTATGGTACTGAACATGCAGTTCAAGTGCTCCCTAAAACCCATTTGTGGCCAGTAGACTGATTGTGGGCTAGAACAGTAAAACTGCACTCTGTAGTGAAAAAGGGTGAAGAATATGTAAGGTTTATGAGAGATCATCAGAGAAACTGCTGCTCCTGGCAAGATAATATATTCTCTAACCATAAATAAATTGAGGCCTTTCCATTTTATTTTTAATCACCTGAGCTGTAATGGTGGTTTTGCTATGTTTCCAGCTTCCTGTGTTTGCTGGCAGGCTGTACTGTTACTCTCTTTTTTGATACCGTGTGGGTCAATAGGAAACGCCAGCTCTACAGAATCTGTCATCTTTAGCAAGCCATGTTTCATCCTTAGGTAGAATTTTTTTCTCTGTGAGGACCTCAAAGTGTTGGAAGATCATTAGTTAATTAGGCTCGAAATACTTCATGCAATTTCACTATCAATTTTTAATTAGAACATGTACAATAGGGAGCTCTGCTTAAGAAAAATCAATGGCTCCTTAGGAAGTAGTTTAGTATGACATACATTTGAGAGATAACCCCTCCATGCATCCCCGTCCCTAAAGACCCAATCTTGATTAAACATACAAGAACAAGCCTCTCCACCAACCCTGCTGGGGCTCAGCTGGATGCTCCCTGCAGTGCAGAGCACAAACTACAGCAACTGCTGCACGCAAAGAGTCTTTAAAGGGCCCCTGAAAGTTTTTCCCTGGCTCACACTTGGCTCAAAGTAACCCATGAAAGAGGAACAGCATCTTATTTCAATAATAGGGGTAATAAACCCAACAGTAAACAGTTAGCTAAGGAAAAGACAATAGCATTTTGCTGTGGTTTGGTTTTGGTTTTTTTTAATGCAGGTGATCCTTATTTGTTTACAAAAATAAGAGATGAAAAGCAATGATAATTAACCACAATGGTAGTAACCACAAACTTCTTCCTGTAAAAGAGAGTGGGTCTTCCATCCTCTTCTTTAATTTTTTTAATTTGTTACCATAGTTATTTCATACATTCTACCATTCACTTTATGTGGTATAAGCTCAGCATTACTACAGCGTTTTTACCATGATCCCTTCTTCCAGCTGACAGGAAGCCCTGTCATCAATAAGACCCAAATTTGAAAACCTTGCCAGAATATTTTACACAATGTTCAGGAAAAATCTGTCAGAGAGAGAGAACTAATCTGTTTAACAAGAAAAGAAATACATAAACCTCTTCTATCAGGTATCAAGAAAACAACTTACTGTACAGATCACAGAACCATAGCATGAAATTAAAGTTGATTATCAGTAGGACACTTGGGTGGCTTTGAAGCAGCAAAAGAAAGAAGAGAACTCTTTTAAAGTACTTACCTACAATAGTCACATTATAGTTGAGTGTGACAATCAAAAATCCCAGTGAGTCCCAGTGCTCCATGCTTGAACAGACTCAAAACACTTCCAGTTCCTGATATCCTAACAGTTTTATCATTTCCAAAGGAGATCAGACCTAGACAGGGCAGAAAGGGGGTTTAAAAAGGGAAGAAAAAATACAAAAGGAAGGGTCAAGGACAGAAACCAGGAACTCAGCCACAACGTGTTGATGAAGGATTATTTTTATGATTTGAACAGGACTGTTGGTTTTGAATATTGGAATAAATCTTCTTCAGGCTTTAACATGTTGTCCTGTAAAAGCTCTAGCTCGTCAGATTCAGTTGCTCCTACCTCTGTGTGGATCCTCTGTCCAGGCAACTGCAAGTGGACAAACAACAACAGGAGTGATCTCTGCCATTGTAGACTATTCTTACCCTCCCGGGGCATACCAGCCTCCTGGCATTGCTGAGATACTTCAGTGGTGAAAGACAGGGAGAGAGGAAAAAATAGCATAGACCAGGAAATAACAGAGACCTCTCTGTCTCCCCACAAGAATTGCAGATGAATAAGAGAAGGAAAGGGGATAGAAAAGGATGAGCATCCCTGTGTTTGAAAGACAATTTCAGGTCACTGGAAGCTATCCCATTGAAATTTCCCAAAACCACTTGGTTTCTAAATCAAAACCTCCCTGACAGAAAACCATGGCCCTGTCAATCACAGCCACACCAAACTCTCCTCTGTGTGCTGAGCCAGCCAGCAGGCTGAGCCTTCCTGAAGGCAAGATGAAAACCATGGGAAGCTTTAAAAAAATTAAAATCCTAAGAGTGGGGCTGGTTTTCAAGATGTCTCAAGTCACTTACTTTTAATTTATATCAGTCCTTTCTGCTGAAGCTGTTTGGTACTTCACTCAAACTGCTTGGAGATCACTCAAAAGATCTTAGGGTTGATTGACCAGTGTTCTGACACCCAGGAGCCCTCAGTGGTGGAGGGAGCTCCCCCTTGGAGCAGGATGCCCATGGGGTCAGTGCTCCTCGACTGCAAGTTGCAACTGCACATCATGTCCTGGACATCATGTCCACTGTGCTGTACCCCAGGAAAAAGCAGGGATGAAAATAAGACTCTCAGCTTTTCATTCCTCACCTTGCTTTTCACCCAAGTTACTTTAGGGTAAATAATTTACCACCATTTTTCACCCACCGTTCAATCCTTTTTGTGATGTTGCTCTGTCCTTTTTAATCTGTGCTGTGGCAGGGCCAAACATACTGTGAAACTTAGTCAGGAAAAAGTAACAATCCCTACAAAAACAGCTGAAGAAGGAGTCTCTGTGTGATACAGCAAGGGAGAAAAGTGATTGCCTGACACCTGTGGGGCACCAACAGCCCAGGCACAGGCTGGGCACTGCAACCTTGATCGTGTGCTTTCAACCCCTGACTGCTCTGGGGGAGCAAGGGGAGCTCAGAGGGAGCTGTATGGAGATGCTGCATGACTCAGGGACACTGCAGATGGGCTGAGCTTTATCTGAGCACATCTGACCTGGATAAAAGGTAAAACTAATAGTTTTATAAAGAAAAATATAACTGCACAAAGATTTTCTCCCCAGCTCTCTGCTCACAGGCTTTGCAACGCCTTGGCAGAACACACTGAGCGTCCTCTATGTCATAAGCCCCATCCTAAAAAAACCCTAGAAGTGGGATTTGAAAGATGGCCCCTAAAACCCCTTTCTCTGTTATCTGTGTAAAAAGATTTTTAATTACAGTAGTAAATACAGAAATTTTATTGGTTTCAGAACTGATTTATGTAGAATATTTGCCAAACAGCCATTTCTTCTGTTACCAAGTTTTATTTATGGTGTGATGATGGTTTTAACTTCATTTACTTACACATACACACACAGACACATTTCTTTTCTTTTTTTTTCTTTAACCAGAGATATGTGTGTGTGAGAAGAATGGGAAGGAAAGAAAGCCAGAGAAAGTCAATAGAGCAAAGATGCAAAGGCCAAGATATGAATTACACTGAGATATGAAGGTATTCCTGGTTAAACACCCTTTGTCAAAAATAAAGTCAGGAATGCCAAGACGGTGGCAGGATATGAATGCTCAGCAGCTGCATCCACACAATAGGCTATAAATTGTCTCTGTCAATATTGTCAGTTAAAATATCTTTGCTTGTCGTTGCTGTGAGACCTCTACCATCTGTGTAAGAGGGATAACCGCTAGGAATTTAAGCCCCCAGACTGTTGTCCAAGGAACTATACCAGGCAACAACATCTGATCCCACAGAATGGATGCACTGAGATAGGATGGCCCATTTTTTCCTAAAAGAAAGCAGGCACCCTCCAGAGTCACGGTGCAGCTTAGCTGAGGTCAAAAAGCTTGAATCATATTTTAGCTTTTTCAGACAACTTTATCTTTTTTTTTTTTTTTTAGCTTTTCTAGACAGCTCCCACCTCACTAGAATCCAGTGCTTCTCCTTTCTGTGGTGTTGATGCCAAAAAGTTAAAACCTAAGGCATCATTTCATCCTCTTCCCAAGCCTCTGTCATCAGTCCAAGTGTGGGCTCCAGTCTGTGGTGGTTGTTATAAAGTGTTTGGTCTCCACAAAACCATAGACTTTAGTTTCCTCACCCTTTGGCTCAGCACTATCTTTCAGGCCACAGTTCCCATCTGAGGATTTTCCATACCACAGCTGAAGATATTCACCATACAATCTCCTTTGTTTATTATTTATCTTTACCTGTTCCCTGTATTCCCTGTTGGTCTGTAAAGACTATAATGAAATAGGGAGAGCAATATTACAGACATGGATGTAGCAGCAGCAGGATCTCAGCTCTTTAGTGCCACCAGTAGGTTTGGCACCATCTCCCTCATCAGAGGATGGGCACACAGTGCACAGCCCCATCACTTCACACACAGTCCAGTTCTAGAATCTCACAAACAACTCTTCCCAGCCTAGAAAGCTGTCAAATCTGTGAACTTGCACTGCATTCTAGTCAAGAAGAGAGGCAGGTAGAAAACACTGACATGGTATTGGGTAAAGTTAAACTTTGAAACCCAGCAGTACCTCATCCCATCTGATTTTAGGAAGGGCCCTAAAAGCCACTGGAAAGCTTTCAGAGACAAACAATGAAACATAAGAAGACACAATTAAATCTATTTTAAAATTCACAACTGCTGTCCACATTTATAACCCCTCACCACAGGTCTAGGGCTTGATCCTGCAAAAATTCACAGATGTGACTCCATCACTGTGAGAGACCTACTGAAACATTTTGAACTGCTGGAACTGCATCTCAGTGCAGCGTGGACCTGTGCCACATCTCTAGGCTTAGACCTGGCTTACTTCAAACAAAGCAAAGTCACTTCAGCTAGTCCTTGGCTCAGAATGACATCCAGAGGGAAGGCAGAGTTAGCTTGAACTCACTTCAGGATCAAATCAGTCACCTGAAGGGTGCCACAATCTACATCACAAATAAAAAAAACTCCCAGAAAATAGTCATTCCTCTGGCATAGAAAACCCCAAACCTGTCAGTCTGACCCAGCCAAGACCTACACTAATGACACCTAAGTGCAGTGAAGTGGGAGTTACTAAGGGAGACTGCACCCTGCACAGCATCTGGCAATGAAGCGACTTTACCAATTTAATTAATGTTAAGGAAAAATAGGTCAGCATAGCAGTTTCCCTAACAGAGAAAGGGATCTGACATTTCAATCCAGGTTCATTGGCAGATCATAATTTAAGAAAGAAAAAACACAGATGCATCTCTAATATTTTAAAGTCTAATTTTAAAATCTACTTAAAACTTTTCTAGCAAGAATTATATATATTAGTGATAAATCTCGCAGTAAATCTAGCTCTTCTAGAGGTGATTTGTATATGGGGAGGTTGGGGAATCTATTTGGAAGGGACAGTATCTTGGCAACTTATCTTGATGGCTTTGTTTTTAAAATTTGTGAAATACAGCAGAAGAGGGAGAGAAAGAAACAAGCTAGACATGAAGGACAACAGCAAAGTAGTGGGAAAAGCTGTCCAGACCAAATGCTCTGTTTAAGACATATGTGGTACACACACGTATGTAAACATGTCAATCTTCACAGCACCCACACAGACAAGGAGCCAGCACAGCCTGGAAAGCCCTTTGCTTTACACAGGCACATGCAGCACTGCACACTCTGCATTCCCTGGGACTTCTGTCCAGCTGCCACTCAGGTATTGCTGCAGGGAAATATGTTTGAAAGCAGCCTGTGCCCAGAAGAGCCACTGTAGCTATTCAGACATGGAGAAGGCAAGGCAATCACAGCTCCAGCTTTTGAGCCTACACACACTGAGGTAGGGGAGAAGTGAATGTTTTCCATCATGAACTGTTCAGTGGGGAGCTTAAACAACATGCTCCTCCTCCCCACTGCTCAGCCTCTAACCCATCAGTCCCCAGAAATGGCAGAGTTCAGGGCAAGGAACAGAAATTCCCAACAAATGTGCCTCCCTCTTCCCCATCTCTTCCTGCCTTCCATTCCCAGGGAGGAGCTTCATGCACACATGCTCAAATGTACATAAATGACCATGCATGTGTGTCTGAAACAGCCCAGAAGGACATTCAGAACAGTGAAGTTCAGCTCATTTTTTAACTGCTCATATGGATTGGACTCGACCTCGCTGACTTCCACACCAGCTCGGTCCTCTCAGACACTTAAGCCTGATGCCTCGGTGCCTCGCACGTGTTGTGTTGTCTCACTGTTCCTCCACTAATTTAGTAAATCTGAAAAAAGACTGTGTTTTACTGCATGCTTTTAGGGATTTAGACCATTCTCCTACATTGTCCCAAGCAGAGCCCCTTATTCTAAATATTTGAATATTCAGAAAGGTCATATTTCTAAAGGGAACCTGCTTCTAAGAGGATGACAAATGGAAAAGCTCTTCTTCAGACTTTGGTTCAGCAACTTCACAGCTACTCAACCAAGAATTTTGAACACTTCAAGACAGATATGAAGGAAAATTAAGTAATGGAAAATATATTCTCATTCAGGAGCTCAGGGCCAATTTCTGCAAAAGCATTTAATTTACTAAGGAATAAAAGTACAAAGTGAGTCCATGCACATTATTATCTGCTTAACTCCCACTGAAATAGGTAGCTACATGAGCACATGACATTATTACTGAAATTTGCTCTACTGTAACGCAAAAAAGATCTTGTACAAGAGAGATTCCAGCTCTTTTTTAAATTTTGCACTTAACATTTGACACTGAGCTTCGCACTTACCTTTCGTCACAGTGCCAAATGCAAAACTGAAGGTTTGGAATGTTTAAGGATCCTGTATTTTATGAGGAAGCAGGTGATTTCATGTTTCATTAGTGCCCAACACCTGGCACTAAGGAGTTCCTCCCTCAAGCAGGTCCACACCTAGCAATGGTCAGGCAGGCAAAAAGTATGGTGAGCTGATACTATGGGAATTGTTTAAATAAGAGAAATACCTTAGGTAATTGGGAAACAGATTTCATAATAAACAGAACATGGCAAGAATATCTTTGGGTCACCATGCTTTAAATTTAATACTTTGTTTCTAAGTATGAATATTGCTAGAGCTGTGGAGAGCAAACACCCCTGTTTGCAACATGCACAACAGAAGGGGTTACTGTGTTGGTTCTTCATTTCAGTAAATAAATCTGTCATCTTAGATTTAACATACGGGCAGCCACTGTGGATTTAAAATAAGAGTTCTTTACACCTTCTTGTATTTCATGGCTGATCATTTTAAGAAACAAACCCTATAGTGTTGTCTCTGTTATTGAACACTGACACTGCTCTTTCTTTCACCATGGACAGATGCACTGCAACTACGTGGTCATTAAACCAAGTACAGGGGAAAAGGCTAAACTAACACAGAAATGAAAGAGGGAAGCTGAAAAGAGAAATAGGATTTTTTCCCCTCTAATTCACACACAGCTTAAACTTCAGGAACCAGTGCAGGCAGTACCGACTGTGGATTTCTTCCCACATGTGAAGAAATGTCATTTGCAAGTCAAATGCATTCCTATGCAGAAGTCAACAAGTGCATTCTATTAAATCTCATCTACATCTCGAAAATATGGCTTTAAATAAATAAAAGTTGTATCCTGTGCATAATCAAATCCTTATCCAGAAGAGTATTTCTGTCTAAAAAGAATGTGTACATCTATCATACTCTTTCATAATGAGGAATTTTGATCTTCAGCTGTGTTTAAAGAACAATGAAGGGAAAAAACTAATTATTCCTCATAGTTGCTACTCACAACTTACCAGAGAAAAGAATTATTAGATTTCTTGCATCAATATCAGGATGTACAACTTATGTACAACACATAATTGAGTTTATGCCCCTCACCTTTATGAGATGCACACCACCTTATGGTTTTATGAGGTTTGTTTTGCCCTCTGCCCCAAACCTTTGCTTTACATTACAGTCCTACCATGCCAGTTGCCTACAGTTTCCATGGTTTCTGCCTTGTTTTCTTCCAAGAGCCATTTTTAATAATCATTGCTAAAGAACTCAACACATACTGGAAGTTTAACAAAGAATTCCCTTGTTAAACTGCAATAGTATTCCATAGTATTCCTATTCTCTGTGTTCTATCCACCAGGATTTTTTGTTATAACAGAAAAGCATCATAAAATTCAGCTCAGTGGTTTAGTCCTTAGTAAAATTAATAGGAGTTGAACACCCAACTCTCATCCATTCCTTGGAAATTTTTACCACAACCTAAAAACGGTAACATGAATCCTGAAGGATATATTCTGATGTTTTAGAGAGCAAAGGAAAATAGACAGGAATGACCAAGAATGGATTTCCCCACAGGACCCATCCCCAAGGCAGGCTGGGAACACACCAGGACTGCTCCGTTGTCTGGAGCAGCTCACGATGTCATCCAGAGGCAGGGAAATCTCACACGATGGATAAATGCACTGGCAAACGTCCCACTGGGGTCAAAGCAGAGAGCAGCAAGATTTTGCTAGGAAGGTAAACCACAGCAGAAATTGGGAAAAACACCAATTTAGGTCCTGTTTGTTTGTAAGTGATAGTCTGACAGTCTATTTTCCATGAAACAGCAGGGATTACTGATTATGCTCAGTTTACTTACCCATCACTTGCACGGCACCTCAGCCTCTCCGTTCGCTGTGCCCAGCACAAACACAGAATAATTTCTACACTTGCTCTCCTTCAGCTTTTTTCCAAAGGTAGTTCCCCCCCAGAACTGAGAAATATCTCCAGCCAACCAAGCTTTGCCTCAGCAAAACCTTTCAGAACACCCGGGTAAAGTGATTTTGTCACTCCAAGATATCAAATAGCTTCCACTGAAAATTCTTTCAGTACCAGTAACAGAAATGAAATTTTATTACTATGGCAAGGCATGAACACAGCACACAAAGACAAAATAGAATGATTAGCTCAATCTTTCTGCCTCCTCTGCATTATGACAAATACTTTGCCACTTCAATCTAACCTACAAAATTGCTACCAATTACTGTGTTCCTGACACTATTACAGATTATATTAGTTCTTTTAACTGGCCACAGATATTTATGGATATATTCCTTTGTGACCTGTATTGTGTCTCCTAACTGCTGTTACTATTTCAGTTTCTCCTCTTTTTTCCCCCCATTTTTTCCATTTTGCTGCTTTCTCTTTTGGCTGCCTTCCCTTCCTGGGGAAAAAAATCTTTAGGCTATCCAAAAACACTTAAGAAACACCTCAAAGAACAGTTGTTTAAGTACATTAACCCACACAATTTGCCAATGATGCTTTCATTTCTGGGGAAACAATCCAATAAATCACCAAACAGAATCATGGTATATGATATACCTGTATTCCTGAATAAACTGTACATGACAAAGGAAGTTATGTCGTATTTATTTATATATGAGATGATCGACCTTTCTTTCAATGGCCACATTCATTTATATGCAAAAATACAGAATTTAGAAGGTCTTACAACTTTGAAATTTAGCATGAGTGCTTCAGGATATGCTTAAACTGCATTCACCCACAGGAATACTGTGGTTTCTCACATAGAAAGAGTCAGGAAGATAAAGTTTTTCACTTTAATGTTACAGCTACTCATGCATTGAGTAATGCTCCCTTTAGAGGTTTGTGGCAGGATCCCCCAGACCCCTATTTCTGATCTGCAGGAATTCCTGTCCCAGGTTGCAATGCTCAGAGAGGCAACAGCAATTTTCAGTTCAAGTAATGTGGCCCCCTACCGTTCCTTCCTGCCTTCAGCAATTATATGATTCATCCCTCAGGTTTAGGGGTTTCAACTCTCCTAATGTTGATAAAGTAACCCAAAGTCCCTAAGAGTGCCTCAGGCAAGCTCAGTGTTTCAGTTCAGCTCTGCCTCTGTTCTCAGGGCAAGTATTGTCACACAAGTGTGTGATGAGACTTCCATCTTGCCTGGCCACTGATTTAATGCACAAAGCTCACTAAATGCACTGCTCAAGTATGTGCAGATATACCAGCAAAACCAGGTCAGGCTGGAAGGGACCCTGAACAACCCGGTCTAGTGGAAGATGTCCCTGCCCATGGCAGGGGGGTTAGAGCGAGATGATCTTTAAGGTTCCCTTCTGACCCAAACCATGCTATGATGGCTACCAACTATCTGTGTAATCTAAGAGAGGCATTGCTGCTAATGCAAATATCACCTACTGCAGCACAGAGGAGGCCTAATTAGGCGTGTTTAAAAATGGCAGGAACTCTGTCCAGCAGGCAGATCCCAAGACACTGGGACACCCTGCAGTGACAGGTACAGCACAGGGGGAGGCCAGGCAAGATGCAGAGACTGATGCATGAGATCCATGCAGGGAAAACCAGCTGCAAATCTGTGTTAGGTGAGAGATGCACTGGGGCTGCCCAGTCACACAGACCCAATTTCACTTAACTTTGTCCTGTACAATTGCACTTGAGAACACAAACCAGTGCAGACCCACCAAATTCGATCATTTCAATGCCCAGAGTGGAAGCTCAGGCTTGTGGCTGCAAGGACGAGGGTGAGGAACTTGTGGGGTGGGAAGCCTGAGCTCCTCACCTACTTCCTCAGCCTGGGTGCTGACTCAGCCCAAGGGCACTTTTCCACTGCCCCGAGAGATCCTCATCCCCCACTCTCCTGTATCATCCACCATTTTACATTGCATTTCAGCCTGACTTCCCTGAGAATGCACCTCAGGTCTTAAAGGGCTGATGGGGCTGGGGCTTTCTGTTCCAATCCTGAGCAATCCTGCATTCAGAAGAACACAGGACATTTGGCAACAGATGCTGAAACTGTTCCTAAGGACACTTTATGAAGAAGAAAAGCTGAGAGAGACAGATACTAGAGTCTGCTCTAATTTTTTTTCTGTAATTGTTAGAAATCAAAGCTACAGTTTTCTTTTGTTCTCTGCATCCCCAATCCTCTAAAACTCTGAGATTACACTGAAAGTATTGTAAATTTGTAAAATTTCTTACAAATATTGGAAAATTGTAAAAATTTCATTGTTCATGTAACAGGATGAAGGGGACAGGGCAAAAACCTGCAATCTTGTATTGCTGGATTTACCTATTCTTAGTAAGTCAAAGAATCCAGATAAGTGCATTCCTCAGATGGCAAACAGGTTCAAATGACATCTTAAATAATTGCTTTTTCTATTAGCAAGTGCCACAGAAATCCCTTATCTAATGCAATTAAAACCAAAAATAAATGCATACTTTTACTGAGACGTCCAGGAAAATTTAGCTCAACTCCAAAATTATAAAAAAAAAATCTGAAATGGAAAAATTAAGGTGCTTATTTGCTACATATTTCAGGGAAAATTTGAAACTGATTGCTTGCCCTGGTTCCTTTTTCTAAGAGAAAATTATTTTAGAAAAGGTTAAGGGAAAATGTCGCAGCTGGGAACCAGATATCTGAGCACAGAGTTTCAGCTAACACATGGTTCAGCTATTTGCACTCTTTAAGGGGCAGAACAACTTTGTTCTGCCACATGCCAGCAAAACGGAGCAGAACAAAAAAAGCGTTTCTGATGTACCACAATGACAGGCCACCACAGAAAAGCAATGATTTCACAGTCTAGATTTCTCACAGGTCAGAAACACTGACAGCTGTTCTCACTGAGACTCATGATTAAATGGGGAAGCAGAAGAATCAGGCCGGTCCTTTGTTCGCTGAAGCTCAGTGTCAGGGTGACACGACCACAGTTTCTCTAGATGAAGTCAGTACTGTCACTTTATGCCTTGTAGTGTTTATTTCTGTTCAGCTGAAGGAACCATTGATCCAAAGCCTTAAATCAGGCAGATCTGGAAGATCACCTTACCTGACAGCATTTGAAATTATCAAGATACACCCAACTATTTTCCTAGGTTACAAGAATCATTCCTCTAGTTTCTCAGAGGACAGACTGAGAATAGGTGCCCTATAAAGCACTGGTAGAGAAGACATTCAGACTGTGGATTCATTCCTATGGCAAAGTGTAAGGTACGTACCTACTGGCAACAAGTTAAACTTTACAAATGCTGGTGGTGATTTACACATTTAAATCATTCTCACTTTTGTGCAAAGCAACTATGTAAGCTGGAAGATAATTTTCCATCTCTGTTCAAAACTCTGCTAGGTCTAATGCAGAACTACTGTAACTACAATGGAATCAGGTTGGGTTGTTATTACCTGGATGGGGGGGAGGTTGTTCTCTGCAATTCTGCTCACCTTCCCAACCTGTGACTTCAGAAGTGTGACTGACATGTACTGAGAGTTGCCACAAGCAGGCAACTCTCCTTACTTAATGTTCATAATAATGAAGCCCCACAGCCACATCAGGCTGTGATGCTACCTACCCCCTGCAGCTTTTGTTCTTAACGGGAACTCTCACTACTTTTTTTTTTTAAGTTTTTTTGGTAAAGTCCACCTTTGAGTATTACTGATTATATTCTAATACTTGACAATGTGTACTAAGCTTTTGCATACACAGGACAACCTTTTACTGGAAGGCCACAAAAGGAAAAGGATGTTATTATGTAAGTAAGGTGACCACCAATACTTTCCAAACACAAACAATTGTGTATGGACACCAAGATAGTTCTGCCATTCTAATGCTTGCTGTTCAAGATTATTTGGTGAATGTATTTTACATGCTCTTCTGTACCATTTTGCTCAGTACAGCC
This sequence comes from Aphelocoma coerulescens, assembly GCF_041296385.1. Classification (NCBI taxonomy): domain Eukaryota; kingdom Metazoa; phylum Chordata; class Aves; order Passeriformes; family Corvidae; genus Aphelocoma; species Aphelocoma coerulescens. The sequence goes on from NC_091015.1 coordinate 13,182,095, forward strand.
TGGTCTTCCTGCTCCTCAGATCTATGGCAAAACACTATGCATATCTTGTTCCATTAATCCCTTAAACACTTTGCCGAAGAAATTTAACATCATCACACTTCTCAAAGTATCATCAATGCCTATTGGTATTGACTGCACAGAAGACACAAATGCATTTCCCCATCTTTATTTCCTGGATTATTCAATTGTGCCTCATAGCCCTTCTAGCACACCAAGCCCCAACTTTTTGGCCTCTCCTTCTTCTACAGTAGAATGCTTCATTTGCCTGAAATACATGAAAGAGAAGTATGTGGCCACAGCATGATGTGTATTGTTTAAAGACAGCAAAGGTATCACAGCTGCCAGTTCCCAAGACATTGCTTCCACAGAGAATAATTTATATTAACATCTAAAATACAGGGGCATGAAAACCCAGAGCAGTGAAGCAAGAAAACCTACAGCTAAGAGAAGAATTAGCTCTATACTTAAGTGTGCTATGGAATCTCTTACATGAAGGTGATGTCTCACTCTAATACCTGTTTAGAGAAGATCTCATGTCACGTTAAGTCTTCATCTGCTTTTTGAGGATTCACTTCACTGCCAGTCAATTCAAAGGGGTGGCAGTGCTAGTTCCAGAGATTTTCCAGCTTCAAAGTTTTAGTGCACTAGTTACCACAGCACCCAGTCTGTCAGAGATGCAAGGAAAAAGTCTGAAACTAAATTAAGTACATTAAGTAAATGATGTAAGTATATTGAGAAATTCTATTTTACAAAATACCATTTTTGACATTTTGTTGTTATTTGCTGCTCTCCATCTGTAGAGACCATTGACATCTTGAGCTTTACAAACTCATTATAGAGATTCTGGACAACTCATACGTATACAGTCACATTTCACCACACCAAGAAGCTTGCTTAGCATATCTTCACCAAACATCTCCAGGTGTAACAGCTGAAAGGCTCTGCTGATAATACTGAAACACATTACACATGGTGTAAAGGGCATGAAAAAAACAACTCTTTTTTCATGCCAAATTGCATCAGGTCAATTATTCTAGAAGGAACACAAGAAACACAGTCTATTAATACAGTCTATTTGTAGTGCTCTGTCACCTGCCTTTCTTCAATTTGCCATCCTGTTGCTTTTTTCTTTAGTGGGAAGAGCCCAATGATCTAGGCCAGGCAACAGAAATAACCTCAAGCCTGGCTTTCTTGGCTATAATCATAGAAAGGTTTGATTTGGAAGGGACCTTAAAGATCATTTAGTTCCAATCCTCCTGCCATGAACATTTCCAGGGATGGGGCATCCAAAGCTTCTCTGGGCAACTTTTCCAGTGCCTCAAAGCCCTCAATGCATTCAGTCCTTTTCAAGCTGTAGTTCTGCGATTCACCAGTTACTTTTCATGGATTCTCACAAGAATTCATCTCACAAGGTTCACACACACACTATTAAACTATCCAGCATCATAATCTATGTCTGCTATCACTATTGTTTTCCTTATGAGCAGCAGCTTTTCTTCTAAATCTTGTTTCCCTTTTTAAAGCATTTTCTCTGAACAGTGGTTGCTACATATCTCCCATCATTATCTTTAGTTTATGCAGCTCAGAGTCTCACCAGTTCAGTGGTTTCCTTGAGATGGAGTTCAGTTGAAGAGAAGAAAGACAAAAACAGCAGAAAGACACTTACTGCACTTTGGGTGTAGATACATTTCCATGTACATCCAGGTGCATTCACACAGGAATGTTTGTGTTTTATAGTTGAGCTGATTTCTCAGAACACATCAGAGACACTGAGTGGGAACTTCACTACAGAGTAGGCAAATGTTGTCAACAACTGCCAATTCAAGTAAAAAACATTCTGATTACAGAAAAATGTGTTTTACACAGAAGTGAGGGAAGTGCTAAAAGCTACGCTGAGTGAATTCCACATGAAGACCAAGAAGAAGCAGAGAGCAACATGAGTCTGCAGTGCATGTGCAGCACTTCAGTTAGGAGTTTAAACATGTCACTAGACAGTGAAATGCTCATTACCAACTAAGGATGATTGCAAATCATTTGTTGCTTCAGGTGCTAAGACTTTGGGGGTTTTTTCTGCTCTTTCAGTTCCTCTATCCCCTCCCACATACTGCTATTTTTGTATATAGCCAACACTAACAGATGTCATTTTGTCATCTGCCACCATCACCCTTTTCTGATGAGGTTTTTTTTACTTCCCATCTTTATACTATAGCTAAGGTTTCTAGCATTAGGGGAGCTGGAGAGAAAGGTGTTAAAACACAAAGTCTTAGTTCAGACTACCTAAAAGTAGACAGTAATTATGCAACATATGCTAATTTCTGAAAGAAAAAACCCTAACTAAACGAAACCATTACCATGCTATAGGATGGGAGTTTGCATGTTTTTAGCAATAAAATATGTGTATCATTTGAAGAACTGATTTGGTTTGTGGAAGATGGAAACAGGTGATTTGACTCTTTTGGTTTTGCACTTTATCCCATGACTCCAGTGCTCTCAGTCCCACGTGACAGTGTCTGTCAGAATTACATATGTTACTGACAAACAATGAAATACAGCAAATCCCATATAAACAAGTCTGCAGGTAGAAAGAGGAATTAGGGCAACAACTCTGGGCTGCATACAGATGCATGATTAAAACCTTTACAAGATGCCTTTTTCAAATACTGATCCAATTATCAATGCATAAATGACCAAACAAGTGGCCCACTGGCTCAACATATAAAAATAATTCATTAAGACAACGATGCTTGAAGGGACAGGTTTATTTTATCTCCTACACCTGTTCATTTCTGAGCCGGTGACCAAAGCAATAATGAAAACCTTAATCCAGAAAACATTTACAGCAAAACACAATGTATTTGTGCTGTTAATTAAAATGTTATATGGTTCTCCTCCCTTCTTACATCTCCAGTGATTCTCTAACTTTGCAATGGTATTTTCCATACAGTAATGCTGAAAAAACTACACTAAACACAACATAATCCTAAATAATAATTAATTTTTAATTACCTGGTATAGAATACCTTGCAAACAAAAGACACTTTTCAGATTTACTGACAGGTACTGTATTTTTTGGCAACCCTGGAACAAACCAGAAGAAAAAGCAAAGAATTATTCTATAACCATGAGGGAAAGAAACATCCACCTAAACGTAGAGGATTCATATGGTAGAACTAAAGAAAAAATCCACACTTACAGCAGATTTTTTTTTAATTCTTAGTGCAAGAAACATAACCAAGTTAATCACAGAATCAGTACTAATTAAGAATATGGAAAATTCTCCTATACAGAGGTAGAGTCCAGTGCACAAGGCTAAAACGATATTCAATAGTCTAAACAAGACAGAGCCAGGTTTTATGGAATCCACTTTTTAAAGTATCAGACTGTATGTACATACATACAATAAATAGACTATACAATCTTTAAAGTAGTTTAATAAACTTCACAAAAATTATAGTAGATGCATTGATATCTTTACATAATCCAAAGTTCATATCTCTATCACCCAGAAATGGATAAAACCAATATTCCTGATATCAAGTTAAATGGAAAATAGTTTAGCAAAATGTTGATAAATCAAAATATTTTACATATTTTAAAGCCTAAATTTATGCTTATAAAGGATGAATTTCAAATGCTCTGAAAATGTTCCTTTTGATGCTATCTGTAAAGAGGTTTCAAATGCTGTAATTTGTTATAAACACTTGCCTTACATTCCATGTTCAAGGGAAAAATGGACTTGGATACTCACAGTTCTGATGCATTGGCACAACAAGAAGTCATGAGAATTAGATTATTTTAAAGGCCCAAAGGACATCAGGATAATTTATGGACATAGCCTTCATGTCTCAAACTAAACAAATCACATTGGAAAGTTAACAGGAAACTGTTTGGTTTCACTACTTCAATCCTTTCAGTGCCTCCCCGCCCAGAGGCCCCAGATCAGCATCTCTCTGGGAGTCAAGTGTGGATCTCTGGGCCCCCAGGTTTGCTACAAGCCCATAGGGCTTAACAAAACAAACATGGAATCTTTGTGGGTTACAACAGTAGTGCACAAATCAGGGATGTCTGCTGCCATTCCCTTCAGTGATAGTCGCAAGGACAGGATTTCAGGGAATTGAGAGCTTTCAGCTGTATCTTTCTAAACTGTGCAAAAAAAAAAACTGGGGGGAAAAATCACCCTGCGGTGTTATGAAGCAAATATGCTTATATTGACTAAGTTATTTTGTATAAAAGGTTCTTACAATTGCCAAGGGGGCAACAGCCACAGTAAGAGGGAAATAATAATAACAACAGAGGAGTTTAATAATCCAAGTTGGAAATTATATTCACAGTTCGGTTACTTTTAATTTCTATAAGCACCTACACTGAAAAACATGAGGGTTTGTATTTTAGCTTCCAAATTAAATCTCCTTGTGACAGATACCTTGCTAAGATTTCCATCCTGCTCTTCTACAGGCCTTCTCATTGGAACAATTTTTTTTATTATTTTTTATTTTATACAAACAGACTCACTTTGATTTAAAGTAAACATATAAAAATTGAGAATATTGCTTGCAACAATGGACCTGGAGGTGAAGGAATGAACTTGTCAGGCCATACAAAAAAAAAAATCTCCCTCAAAATGAATGAATTCTGCTAAACTTCTAATGCTATGAAAATCTGCAAAAAGGATCACAAGATCTGTTGCAAATTTCAGAGATTTGGCCCAAGTCTTATCATCATCATCTCAAGACTTTAACCACTTTATATTACGTAAAAATAAATGATTCCAAGAACTCAGGAAGGCACACGCACCCAAGTATACTATAAATAAAACACATCATGAAATTAAGAAGATCTTCTGATCCCTGTACACACTTTTGGTTCAGCACTATGGTCAAGTTCTCTCTTTCAAAATACAATAAAAGGCATACAAGAAATGTAACATATGCATAATAATTAAGAAGAATAATGCTAATAAGACAGGTTACAGAGAAAAGTGCAGTGAAAAAACCCAACACTATTTATTCAGGGGCTTGTGCTACTGTAAATACAGACTTCGTATTTCCTGCTGTGCAAGGGGAAGAATTTATCCTGGGAAGCAGCAATGAGGAATGCAAAAAAACAACAACAACAACAACAAAAAAGAGATTAAGAGAAAACTTTAAGATGGAACTCTCCCAATGTCATTCCTCTAGTGCACAGTCATGTGACTACATGTTTTTTTTCATGCTGCCATTTCCCTTCATGAGTACAGGATAATAGAAAATGGCACAGTTCTTAAATATTTTTTCTGCCTTTACTTCATGTTTTCCTTTCTTCTTCCAAGCACCTGATTTGCTGTTTCTTCATAAAAAGTGTAAAGCTGTTAGTGGAAGTGAGAAAATAATTGTTGCCAATCTTCTCTCCCAAACACCGATTTCTTCATTTCTCCTTCCATTAGGTATTTCACTCGTGTGCTACACAATGGGGAGGCACTGTAAAGGCAGCTTGACAGATTTAAAAATAAAAAAATCAAAAGTCTTTTTTTCTTTATCCCCCCGCCCCCAGCCCACTCTGAAAAAAATGGATGGATGAAACAGTACGTCCATAGGAATATTCCAGTCTCCTCTGTTAGGAGATAATTGCAGGGGACCATCTAACCACAGTCAGATTGTCAGCACTGACCGACCGTTTCTTTGCAGCTTTCCTGAAGTCCTTGTATTTATCTTCACACAGGCGAGAAATGGCCTGCAAGAGAAAAGATGAAAAAAACCCTCAACTGCATTGCCCACAGCTGTATGGGTAAGGCAAGACTAATTGCAGATTTCTACATACAGATGGAATTACAAAAAGTCACTTCATTAAGCAAAACACATGAAGACAGTCCCCTCAAATCCTAGTTTTCATTTCGTTAGTCTTGGAAGGAAGACTTGCATTGCCCCACATGGCAGCTTCAGAAGGACTCAGCATATCCCAACCCTTTTCACTGCAGGTGAACTATCACAAATCTCACTGAGGGAGCTGACAATGGCTATCCATTTCTCCGAGGTAACTGATGTATCACACTTCATAGGTGAAAAATTGTGGAAAACTTAATAAAACAACTATAGCAACTAAGTGTATTTAAAGAATTTAAAGAGAGGGTGGCTCTTAAATTTTTTATTTCCTAAAATGTCTTGTAGTAATTATATTTTTCTCTACTAAAAAATGGTCTTGCAGAACACTGGCCCTGCTTTGCCTCCTGAGCTGATATTAACTCACCTTTCAGAAGCAGATGATGATTTCTATGTGACCAGGCTACCTTATATAGTGCCAGAGGGAAATGTAACTCATATTCAGAATAATTTAATTCACATTACAAAGACACAGTCATTTTTAAACAAACATTGTCTCTCTCTTCAAGGAGTGTCGACTCCTTTTATGCTACATTGGAGTTAATGTTTGATGTTTCTTCTACTGTTTTTAGCAAAGTTTAAAAATAGTATTTATTATGGACCTCACATGCATGAATATACTGTTCCCTAAAATAGCCTGTCTATTAGAGTTCATATGGCTGGGACAGGCTGTGGTTGGCATCAGTAGAGATGTTAACTCTGGCAATCAAACTGCAGAACTGCAGAGAAAGCTCACTGCAAGGAATACTCAAGGTCAAATTAAAAAATACAAGAAACTAAAGCAGCATTTTTTATTTACCCAGGAAGGCTTTCAAGTTGTGCCTTAAGATAAGATGTTTAATAAAAAGTACTGGACAAACAAAACCAGTAGAAGTGTGTGATTATAACACAAAGCATTACAAATAATTAAATACCCTGACTCCATGGATCATCATTTTCTTACTTCCATAGCACAGCAAGTTATAGCAGTGAATAATCCTTTAATTTGAATAGTCCTGCAAAGACCAGAGGCAGGTATGGCAGAAGCACACAACTCATACATCTGAGAGCAAGATCACCTAACGCTCTGGTCAAGACAGCCACAAAACATTATTAAATTAGAAAACAAAACAAAACAACCCAAAAACCAAAACAACATAAAACCTACAACCACCAAGAGACCAGCTGCTACTTTGCAGTTGAAAACTGCATTTCCTTTTGTTAAGACTACTCTTGAACACAGTTTTCCTTCATGGCGCACATGAAGAGAACAACAGAATAAAATAACACAAGTATTCATATTGCTTTTTAGACCATAACTTCACACTTTAAATTGCTTAATAAAATTTTATTTAATTTAACCAGGAACTTGATGGACTAAGAGAGTTTATGCAATTCAATCAGATTTAAAATTCAATAGGTTAAAAATGTTTATCCATGAAATAACGTGCCAAAGCATGGCATGACAAAGGGGTGTACAGAGGTGGAACTCAGCTTCTTTTGGCTGCCAAATCCGCTATTACCTTAGGCACCAAACAGTCAGAGAAGGTAATCACTTCAAAATTGCCTGTGTGACACAGGAAAATTTCTGTTCTGGCACTTGGTCAGACAAAATGAAATGTTGCTTGGAAGTGGCACTTAATATTTGGCATCTCTAGGCTATGCTGATGAATCATATGGATAAGAAACACACTGCCATTTAAAGCAGTTCTGTATCTAAAGATGCCTCTTCATTTCCAAGTAAGTTACAAAATCGACATTTGGAGCCTACTTGGCAAGGTAGTTAGTCAACTTTAGCATAACATATGGGGAAACAAGACAAAAGCAGTAAATTGTAAATATTTATTATTGTCCTTCAATTAAAATAAATCAAAATAGCTATAAACACCTTTCTATCATCTGATAATTCTGTTGCTTTTATTGCTAGAAAAAGAAACCAATTTTTGACAGTTGGAAGGGATAATGTCTCTCGTCAAATCAAAACATTCTTAAAAACCAGCAACACTAATCCATCATATGAAATTTTGTTGGACTTGGCTGTAATGTATATAACAGCTAGAATGCATACACATATATATTCTTCCATTGTATCCATGCATATGGAACTAAAGTCAGTTCCTCTGCTGAGTTGTATGACTCTTGTAGAGATTTCATCACTGGAGGAGGGGACAAGTAAGAAGAAAGGAGGTTGGGGAATGGCAGTAGTAGGAGTAGTAGTAATAGTAATAGTAGAAGTAGAAGTAGTAGTACAGATTTTGGCTGCAGGCATGTCTATGCAGGGCAGGAAAGCAGCAGGGCTGGCTAAGGACTCACTACCAGGAATGCACAAAGGCACACGACTGTGAGTGCTGCACACCCTCCAAAAATTGACAAACCAGAGGAAACGTAGCAGGGACAAACAGGGAAATCTGGAAGAGTTGAAAATGAGGAAAATGTAATGTGATGAGGTTGTTCTCCTTAATTTACGAAGTATGAAAAAAGCACAATTGGTTACTCCAAAAACCAAAAAAGGCAAGTTTTGCTCTGTTTTGCTCTCCCTTTTCTTCCTGGCTTTGAGGGTTCTGAACATACAAAATACACTGCAATCAAGTCATTGCAAAACTGGGAAGCTGAAGAGATATAAAGACATTTTTCTGCTTGCAACTTACATATTTTTCTCCTCTATTTTGTGTTTGATCTATGGAGCTGTATCTCTTTAGGGTCAAGAATACAGCACATATTTCAAAGGGTTTGAACTATGTGCTCAAGTACCATCCTAGCAATAAAGATCTCAGACAACATACAGTCAGTTAAATCAGGAGTGCACTAATGAAAGCTCTTCAAAAATCTAACCTTGAAACAAGCACAGTGCTAAGATCACAAGCAGCAATAGGACAAACACGTTTTGTGTACTTAACCCCAAGAGGAGAATCTGACTCCTATTTAGCTCAGTACATGGGAGAATAACCAGGTGCAAGAGTAGGAAATTACGAAATAGTGGATTAAGGCTGGACACCCAACAACCTTCTTGGCAGAAAAAAACTCTCCCATATTAGAAAACAGTTCTCAGGAAAAGCAAAGGAAGCCTTGACATTTGACATAATAAAAAGGAAGAACAAAACACACTGTAACACATGCTGGTTGGAACAAACAGCATTGGCAGGTGGACAGACTGGATGATCTAATGAAAGCTTATTTGCCATTTCTAACTTGCCTGATTCCATAGAACAGGAGAAAAAACCAAGAGGGGTCATAAAAATGGTTTCTGGCTACTAGGTGGACTGGTATAACAAATCCAGGACACTTTAGTCCACAGAAAATTAAAAGGTAAAAAAAAATTACTTTCATTTCATTATTTAAAAGACAAAGCTCCTTCTTAAGTGTCAGTTGTGAGAACATGAAATAATAGAAAATGTCCACTGCAGATGCTTGAGAAAGCAATGTAATTTTTAACAAGTACTGCAATCTCTTGTAACACCTCTAAGCTGATGGATCTGGTCCAGCATTTCCTTTTGCTGAGGTACATTTCTTACTAGCCTTGTCCTTGGTCTTTTTGGGGTGGGTTTTTTTCATTATCATGAGTATGTCAATCTCATGACGTTTGCAGAAACTGCAGTGCAGACTCTGCCATGTCAGATCTAATGCTCCTGCTTTAGATATAAAAAAATAGCTTTAAAATGCAAAAGTAGCAAAAATGTCTTAAAGCCATTTCTCTAAGCAACACCTTTTGTGATCTCAAATGCCAGTCAGTAGCTTTAATCTTAGGACTGAGCAAGGTCCTTTTAGTTTATCACACAAGGTAAATCCTTCCACTGCAAAAATACATTTGCTGTGAGGCTGTTGTCTTTCATCACAGACTGGAGCTTTTCTCTCAGTATCAAAAATATCACAGGCTGTGTGGTACTACATCTACTCCACTTGACAATCCAGGCAACTGTTTTTAAACCAGAGAACTCTGGTCTGAACAGCACACAAGAGACTAGAGAAGTGCTGCAAATGCATTTTGATAACTCTTGGCAAGCTAAATGCTTAACTGTGCTCAGGGAACTGGGCTATAAATTATGCTGTCAAGTAGTTTCAAGGGCACACTAATGACAACCGTGTACTGCCAGGGAACAAGGCAGCTCCCTTCCTTCTGGCCACCAAACATAGAGGCAAGGAGGTGGCAGACCAAGCTGGTTTCACAGCAGACACTCTTACTCTACCCTGAAGACATCCTCTGGCTAGCAAGGTTATTTACAGCCAACTTCTGCTGGCAGCTCAAAGCATGCCCAATGGGGAAATTTTTAATAATACAGATTTATTGAAAAAATATTCCATTCATTCTTTTTAAATATGGCTTTTCTTTAGCTAGAACAGAAGAATTACCAGTATTCTCTGGGTATTTACAGTCATTTCTTATTTTCCTTTTCTTCTAAGCTTTTAGGAGCTATCATTGTTACCTTCATTTGCAACCTCCTATTATACATTGTGTGTGATATAGACTGACAGTTTTAAGAAACTGTGGGCTAAATAAAAAAGTAATTCACTTAATTTTGATATATGTAATAGCACTTACTATCAAGACTCCCATAACTCTGTAAAGCACCTCTTTTCAAGTAAGATTACAATCCAAATGAATTTTTTTAAATATTCTCTTTAATAGAAACAAAATCTGATGCAAATTTAGATCACACTCCATACAGAGAATGGCATTCTTATTGGAGCTATCTGTGAAATTTAGAAAGAATATTTAGAAAGAATGGGAAATACAACTTAAGTGAAATTTGCTTTGATTCTTTCTCCACCACTTTGAGTTCCCATTAGTGTCACAAACAAGTCAATTAACCTTCCCACGCACCATTTCCCCCCACAAAAACGTGCATAGAACTGCCTGCCTGTTCTACAGGAGCACTAGGAATTTCAGAACATCCAAAGCTCAGTCTAACCCACAGGCAAACAACCTCCAGTGCAAAGATGTTATGTAATTAAAGAGGTGTGCTGTTAAAAGCAGCCAGCATCTAACGAAACATTTCAAATTAGTAACAAAATGCGCACCCAGTGCAATAATGCCCGTATTTGAAAAACATATCAGAAAAATCAGATAAAATATATTGCAGTCTTGCAAAGGGCCCACAGTTAGCTGATAATTTCAATTCCTCCCATGGCTGTGGTATTCACAGTGCCCAGCATTTCACAGGTCCAGACCACCCAACAGTGCCTCTGGCATATGGTATATCCATGTCTCATAAGCATTCATGACTTACTCACTGAAGGCATGTGCTCATTTCTGTTCTCCCTTTACTGAGAAAAACACCATGGGAGATAACAGACTTGTATGCACGTGAAGTTGAGCACTTGCAGATAACAAGAATATGGAATAGCTATTTTCAGCAACACTTGTTAATATTCTGTCATTTAAGGTGGATAATCAGTTTTAAGAAACCAAATGAACAAACAACACTAGCCTGTGAATAGAGTCATTATAAAACTTGTGGGTACTTTCACAAGGCCAATACAGACAACTGCAAGTGAAAAGCAAACGTAAAGCAAGGTAAGGCATGAAGCAAACCGGGTCAAAAAACTATCTCCACAGCCATGAATACTCAAAGCACAAACAAAACCATCATGAAAATCAGGCTTATGATACTCTGATATCTCATGGGGGTATCTGGGAAGAGGTGGGAGAAGGGAGAAACAATGCAGAAATTCCAAATCCCCCTACATATTTACACAGAGCAACCTAAAGAGTCTTACCTCAAGTTTATATGCCCTGTCCCTGCTGAGGGGCTCCAAGGGAAAACTCAGGTTATTCGCTTCTGCCAGGGAACGCAAATCAAAATAATACTTGGCATAAACACTGGAGGGAACGTTAATATTGAACTGCAACAGCTCAAGAAACTGGCGTTCCAGCTCATTCCTGCAGGAAGAAGATAAACATGGAAACATATTTCAGACTGTGCATTCTGAATGTAATTTTACTTTAAATTGCAAAAGGCATAAACCAAGTTTGTTTTCTATTCTTGCCAGATGCAATTATCCCAGCCTAAGGTTTGACCTTCTCTACCAAGTTCTATCAGTGTACTCACACCAGTGAGGAATATGAAAGATGCTGCACCTTGCAGCTGCTACTGCAATGCCAATCAAATCCAGACACAAAGTGTTGCTAGTAGAAGGGCACCTTTATCCATTTAGCTAACACAATTTTGGAGAGAAAACCTAGCAGGGAAAAAAATTTCTCGCAGTTTCTGCTTTACCTCCACTAGATGGGTCTGCACACACAGCTATGCCACAACACACACACCCCCCCCGCCCTTAATTTGTCAGGCACCTCTCATAAATGCTGCAAATTACTCTAACACATAAATTACTGGAGAACTTATTTACTCCCTGCAGTTCTTCATAATCAACCATTTAGAATTAGTCATGGGAAACCTGAATTTTTCATCATACTCTCTTTATGAACAGAATAAAGCAATTTTTCCCTTGGATGTGCAACCAAAATTCACAGTGGTGATCATGTTTTCCAGCACCTAAACCAAACATGTTTGTCAAAATACCTGATAGGAAGAGAGGTCGTGTTTGAGCTCCTACCCTTTAAATCTTTGGTATACAAATACATTATTACCTACACCAATACATTAAAAAAGTACCTTGAGAAATAAGCCAACTAACAAAATTAAGGACTGGAAATTTTCATAAATTGCACAGTAACTGGATATCCTACTCAATACTTATGCAGGGACATATGATACAGTCAAAACAGTGATTGCAAGATATGAAAAATAAAAAAAATAAATGGGTGGTGAAAGCTGCCAATGTTTGCTGAAGAGCCCAGTGATTGCACTGCTGTGCTACCAGCAGGCACTGACTGATGATTATATTGTCTTTAAGTTACATTTTGACTGCTGTGTAAGTGTGCAAGGAATATGAAATAGAAGTTGTACAGTTTGCAATAGTAAAGGAAGGATCTGAAGATAAAAAGTACTGGTACAGTAGTTTTTCAACACTGAATTATTTTTCTCCTTCTCACTCTTTACCCTTATATAATTCTTACATCATAATCATTGTCTTTTCTTATCCTCACTATCTCTGTGCCAAAATTCTATGTTTACATAATGATAAATATTAATTAACACCAAAAGACTAACTAAAAGCTGGATATGGAGTCTTTGGCTTGAATTCACATTGTTGAAGATTCCAACTTAAAAAATCCAAATAAAAAAGTTACATCTTAAGATGTCTATCAACAGAAACAGAATATTACCTTTACATGCCATTTTATACTACCAAGATTGTACCTTCTGCAAGCTAAGCCTAAAGTTCTATTTCAATTGATAATATAAAGCTTATTTTACTGGCAGAAGACATTAGCTGTACCCCTTTTGAAGAGCACCCTCAAAATCTCAAATACACAGTCTCAGATTCTTACTATACCCTACCTTCAATATCTGAAAGCTGGAGGATCAGCACATTAGCTACAGAACAGAAAAACACAAAACCATACAACTATTTCTTACTGAACTTATGGTATTTAACTAACCACCATACCCTTCTTACCCCATGCACCACCCTCAGATTGCTTTAGCATGTGCTTTCCTGGGCCACTCCTCAGAAATTCAATGTTCAACATACATGATGACAGGTACCCACTGCACTTCAGTCCTCCTGAGTTCTCTGTTTGCTTTAAGGCACAGTTCACTGATGATGACTTATAAAACCCAGAAAGGTCTGCTTGGTGTTTTGCAAGATACACTTATGCTGAATGATTCACACCAACTGAAGATTTTGACCTAGAGCTCTTCTTCTGCCTTACTAATACAATGAAAGGCCCTGTCTTGCTTAGAGCCAGACACTTCAAAATCATCCTACTGTACTGTCCCAACTACCTGAAAAATAAGAAAGAAAAAAAAATCCACCACACTGCAGATAGGAGGAAAACAAAATTTGGAAAAAATGACAGCAGGAATATAAGCATCAGGATCTTTGCTGGGGGACTCATGTGTAGCCCTAAACACAAAGGCCATGAACTAGATCAACAAGTACATATAGAGAGCTCAGGCTCCCCAAAGGCTTCTGGGTTTGCACTTTGTGAGAACTCTAAAATCTTTTAAGGACAGGGTAAGAAGCTAAAAATCTTGAGGACAAGGACTCATCACAGTTTGGCTTAGGGAATGTGCAGTGCAGAAAGGGGCCAGTGTAAGCACGGGTCTGCCATGTGAGTATTGGTGTTATATAGCTCAAGTGCAACTTCTAACAGTAGCACCATCACATGTGTTTGTCAGAAACAATAACCTCTTTTTTTTGTTTCCTTTCACACCGCCTTCAAGAAAAGCCCTGAGAATTAACAATTTCAAACCTCACATTTATTCCTGATTAATACTGTCATATGGCACAGTCAGACCTGTGACTCTGCTTCAAGCTGTTCAGCACTTCAGCTCATGTCCCAGCTTCAGGGATACTTTAAAAACACCCAGATTTGCCTTGGAGAAGAAGTGAATGGAACGAGACCCTTACTGCTACTGAATGTTCAAAAAGCATGAGAAAAGAATCAAGAGAAAAGTAACTTTGCAAAATCACTTCGTTTCCATTCAAATAGTTAAGGAAGCATTAGCAAATTATTCTGCATGGAATAATACTGCACACAGAAATGTGAAGTGCCTGATTTTGGTTCTTGTCCATCTTATCTGCTCTTTTTATTTTGGAAACCTCATTCTGTCTGGATTTTTAACATCTTGAAAACTAATTCCGCAGGATACCGGGGGAAAAACCTCAAAACCCAAAAGCATCAATTTTAAATAATGGCAATAAATAACTAGGTGATCATCTATAGGTCAGTAAGATAATTTCCTTTCCTGCCTTACATCCTTTCCTGTCTACATCTGTATGGAGAATTAGCATGACAGTAAATGATGCCAAAGTGAATACATGCAGGCTCACTAGATGTGGGGATTTTTGTCAAACCATACATTTAAATATTCTGCAGATCTGTTTTCATTACTGTGCATGAATATCCAGTGGTAAAATACACTTCAACCAGAAAACAAGAATAATTCATGCCTTCTATGTAAGCAGCTGTCAAGCAGGCCTCATGCCATCTACCAGCATTCACCACGTATAGACACAACACAAATAAACAAACTTCACATAATTTATGAAGGAACTTCCCGTCACCCTCACAGACACAGATCTTGGCATTCATTGACAAAGATAAACAAACTGCACTCACATGTCTTCGACCGTGATATCCTTCAGGATCTGGCAGTAATCCACATTCCACACTGCCTGGTCGTCCCAAACTTTAGATGCCAGAAGAATTGCCCCCAGTACTATTCGCTTCCAGTTTGCTGGACAAATATCTATCTCTGCATAAGTTAAAAGTCTTTCAAGATATACCTGGGGAAATACATCAAAAGCAAGACTTGAATTGTTTTGCTGTTAAGTAGAAATGAAAACTATTCCCATTCCAGTAATTCTAAGACAGTAATCTACTTTCAAGATTCTTTTTATTATAAAAGTTGCAGTTTTGAATACACATGTTAATGCCAGCCTCAAAATTGGATATGATAAATCCACTTTAGCTGGCCTTTGCCTTCTGATCCTATTACCCATTTCAGAGGCCAGACACCAGACTCCTAAATACACCATTTCTTCTTTAGCTGTGATTTCCCCCTGCCTGCCATCCTAAAGCTGAAGAAAACATTAACATTATCTTATAATACTGTAAAACAAAATACCAGTAATTGTTCAAAAATTTGTTTTCCTTCTTAAGGAAGGCAAATTGTTATTTAAGCACAAAATTCCAAATTATGTGTCAGGCCCATTACTAAAGACGAAGTTTGACTTTTTTTTCAGAGGATCACTCTGAAAAGACTTTGATGTACAAAATCTGGTATTGTGAGACGTCAGAAACACAAAGCTCAGTAAGAAGGTGACACATGGATCTCCCCAGCGTCTGCACTACCTGGGGGCTCTGTGTAAAAGGTTGTATTTTGCTTTCCAGGCAGCCTGTGTAAACAAGCCCCTTATATTCTATATTGCACAAAGCAACTTGTCAATTTTGCAAGCAAAACTGCTCCTCGGATTATGAAAATACAGCATTCCCTGGTGTCATCCCTGGGAAGCAAAAAACTCCTTTAAAGCAATACACTAATGCAGGGAGCTTCATAAGTAGAGAGCATATGGAAATTGTAATATTATGCCACTCAAATTAGCAGATAAACTTAATTTGCTTCACATCAGTGCAGAATTTGACTCTCTACTGTTAATGCAAACCTTTTAAATCTCAACTTTTCACATTCAGTTTTAGTGAATTGAATGAATACTCCACATTTATAGATATATAAAGCATACAAAAATGAGAAAATTTATCCTTTCTTTTGTGCAGCTCTAGCTTAGAAAGAGAGAGAAAAGAAAGAAAGAGAGAGAAAAGAAAAACAACTAAGGATTTTGTGGAAGCTGAAATTCAAAGGCACTTAGAGAAGAAAACATAAACAGGTAAGAATTATATTGCAAGAGAAGACATAGAATCATAGAATAGTCTGGCTTGGAAGGACCTTTAAAAGCCATCTAGTTTCAACCCTCTTGTCATGGGCAGGAACACCTTTCACTAGACCAGGCTGCTCAGAGCCCCATCCAACCTGGCCTTGAACACTTCCAGGGATGGGGCATCCACTTCTCTGGGCAACCTGTTCCAGTGTCTCACCACCTTCACAGTAAAGAATTTCTTCCTAACATGTAATCTAACCTTTTTCAGGTTAAAGCCATTTACCTTGTCCTACCACTAAAACCCCACTAAAAAGTTCCTCTCCAGCTTTCCTGTAAACCTCCTTTAAGTACTGGAAGGCTGCTGCAAGGTATCCCCAGCGCCTTCCCTTCTTCAGGCTGAACAGCCCCAACCCTCTCAGCCCATGATAGGAGAGGTGCTCCAGCCCTCTGATCAGCTTCATCACCCTCCTCTGGAATCGCTCCAGCTGATCCATGCCCTTCTTATGTTGGGAGACCCCAAAACTGTATGAGGCACTCAGGTGGGGCCTCAGGTGAGCAGAGTAGAGGGACAGAATCCCATTCCTCACCTGCTGCCCATAGTGCTTTGGATGCAGCCCAGGACACGTTTGGCTTTCTGGGCTGCGAGAGCACACTGCCAGGCCACATCCCGCTCCCATCCCCCAAACTAACACCCCCAGTTCTTCTCAGCAGGGCTGCTCTCAAGCCATCCTCTGTCCAGCCTGTATTTTGTGCTTGAGATTGCCCTGACCCACATGCAGGACCTTTCAGTTGGCCTTGCTGAACATCATGAGTACTGCACAGGCAAGCCTCTCAAGCCTGTCCAGGTCCACCTGCATGGTAGATGAAATTACACCTCAGTAAAAAGGCAGCATAAATTTGCCACTATTTTCCCACTAGCACATACTTGAGAAATCAGAATTAAAAATTAAATAGGAGCTTGATAAGACACTATTCCTATACCACCTCATTACCATATTGATGCATCTTCCAATAGCACGTTGAGGGTTGTGAATAATCACTCTTGCTTCCTTGGTGATAACTTGGGCTTGACTCCAGATACACTTTTTGCTGGAACAAGGCTCTTTATCACCCTTCTATAAAACTGAGGATGACAAACAGCTCTCCATGAGAAAGGCACTTAGTGTAGCTTTCAACTCCTCTCTTCAACATGCCTTAAATGAGCATTTTATTTTGTTCACTTGCTGTGGCCTCCTTGACTCAGTCTTGGGTTTTAAGTATATGCGTTCAAGTAAGAGAAGACAGAGAAGGAACAAGATTTCTTGCAGCAAACACTTATAAAAGTTTAATAAGGTCCTCAGCCAGTGTGAGAACTCACTGTAATCTAGGATTTGTGACATCATCAGTGTATCTTTGGGAGACATTAGTGTAGGTCTTCAACTTTTAATCAAGCTCACTCAGCTACACACACAGCCTTTCTTCTAGCTCTCCCTACTTCTCTCTCCCAGAGATAACCCACTGATTGCAGATAGGGAAATTAAGGCAGAGGAAAGGCTGGTACATACTCAGGCTCTCGCTCTGCTGATGTAGAGCAACCTCGAAACAGCAGCATGCACAGAGTCAAGTGAGCTCTGTCTCCAATGTAAATGTGAGTTCATTATTCCTGACAAATGGAGCTGGTTTCATTTCAGAGCATTTCAATATACAAGGCCCTAGCAGGACACAGCCCATGATGGGACATCACAGTAGGACAGGTAGAGGCTGCCATGCACTCACTACTGCAGGGGGTGCTTCTGGCTGATGCAAAGATGTGCTGAATCAGGAGAGACTTCTGGAGAAGGGCCAGGTGGCTCTCAGCCCATTAGAAGAGGAAGACTGGAGGGGTGGTTAATCACTATGCTACTCATCCCAAACAAACTCATGGCTGGTGGGAGAACACCACCTGCTTCTGCTGGCAAAAGCCAGTGAATCTTCCCACACATGCAGGCAAGCATGCTCCACCTCATTTCAAAAAAAAAAAAGACTGAAAATGTTGGCCCTGTAATGGTAAATGTGAGATATGGAAATACCATTTGTATGCAATTATGTCTACACATTGAACAGTGCCTTAAACACAGGGGTCATTTTCTTAAATATGAGGTTTGGATCAAACAGACCGGGATTTTGAGTGTACTATGTGGTTCAGTGTATTTGTCTCTTGTAATGAATTCCATTGGCCTAATTTTCAAAAGCAAAACACTTTATACATCTTCTTTAGAACTAGCTGCTATGAAGTCATGTAATAAACCTGAATTTTTAAAGGTCACAGTAGAAAAGGATATTGCAACTCGCATCCCAGAATGCTGGAATAAAATGGCTTTTATGTCAAAAGACAAAAAATGCAGAAGAAACAGTGTAAGAAATGTTCTTTTTCTTTTTTTTTTTTTTATAACGTAAGTCTAAGAACCATCTCTCTTCTTGATTATTTTGGCAGGTGTTCTTTTACAGAACTAGAACTAAAGAGCTTTTAGTGTCTAGAGGTTAAAATATTATTTGCCTCCACGAACTTGTAACAGCTGTATCCATGCTCAGGAATGGAGCTAAAGCTTAAAAACAAATTGAAGCTGTTACACCATTGTTACTTTTTTTCGATTTGCTTCATCCTTTGCAGCACCTGAAAGTAAGCTTTTGTGGCAAAACTTTTCAGTACTTCTCTATTAAACATTCAAAAGCTGAAGTCCCAAGAGACTTAGATTTGTTCTGCCTTAATTTAACAACTAGTTCTGCTCAAACACTTTCATAGCATCCAAGAGCCATCTTCATCACATTTATCATTGCCCACTTAGTTCTATGACCGTACGTATAGATCTTTTTTTACAGAATGATAACAAGACTATTTATACAGATTAAAGTGATGTGACATGAGCAAAAACTTTCAGTGGTTTCAGTCAAACAACACATCCTTCTGAATTCTTTCCAGCTTGCAAAGAACAAATACAACTCAGTGTTACTAACAACAATGCTACAATATTCAAAACTCATTTGTACCATAATTCAAATCCTAGCTGAAATGAAAATACAATTCTGATTGGGGAAAATGCCAATGGCCATTGGTCTGTCAATACATTTTTATTTACAAATTCAATACCTCAGCGTCTGGTACCTCCATTACTAGTCTACATTCTGCATTTGGGAATGAACCACATGATTTTACACGACTCTCAGTCTAACAAGCTTTGATAGACAACAGTTGCACCTCATTGGAGACATTTTAATAACTAAGCACACATCAGAAGACACACTGCACAGAGTTAAGATTTCAGAAGAGCAATACTGCATCATTATTTTCCATCTCTTCCCACAAACTAACACCAAGATTTCCCAGTGACTAACCTTTATACTTGGACTATCAGCAAATCATTATTTAATCATAAGTGGAACCAATTTGGTGATTTGCCTCTGTTAAAAATTCATTTATCTGAATGAAAGAGAATTTATTTCTACTAATTAAATAAAATTACCACTCCATGGGTATAGATAATCCCAAATTGGCTGGAAGATCAGTGAACTCTGGAGAGGTTTATTAGCTTAGATGTAGCACCACAGGAATGTAGTTCAATGGCTTCCAAAGCCATTTCAGGTCCAGCAGAAGTACAGCACTGATTTGTTTCAGCACATATCTTCAGCTCTTAAATCTGCCAGACCTGAAACAACTCCATGCTGACCTAGTTTGGACACCTCTGATCTTGACTCTCAGGACCTGGACTTGCAGTGGCGTGGTAGAGAACAGCATTAGGCCATCCATTATAACCACTAGTCCTGGGGGGGGGGTTTAATCCAAACACAGAACTATGACATGGCACAAACTATCAGGATCAGCAACAGCATCCAAGATCCAGCAGTGCTGCTCCAGCAGGGCCACTGCTGAGCTTGAACTAATCCCCAGGGTGGTTATTTGCAGATGGGTGAATCCATCCTGGTCTTCCCAAGTTTTTAATTGTAACTAACCACAGGATCCAGTGTTGTCCCAGTTACCTAAGACGTCAGGCTCCCCATGATCCTGGATAGTAGAGTGTTGGTTACACAACATCCCAATCAACAGAACATAAATCGTTTGAAGAAACTGAAAACTAAAGATAGCACAGAAGAGTTCAGTTTTAATTAGTGTGAAACAGCATCTCATGTTTCCCATCTCAGAGGATATTATAGCAGACTTTGGACATTATATAACATATTCAAGTAGAAAGAAAAATTAAAATACTGGAGGTTTCTTTCTCTTTTTTCCCCTCTTCAGGAGGATATATAGAAAATATGAAAGTGTCAAATAATTTCATTTCAATATTTCACAATCACAAGAACAACTCATATTTTTTAAAAAGCTATGGGGTTCTTATAAAAGTCTTGCTTCTTTTTGTTACTTCATCTTGAAGCTGTTCAACATTAACTTCCAATACTCCATTGATACCTCTTACCACATTGGAGTTGTAGCCTAAGCACTAAAAATACAATTGTTCTTTTTTTAGGCTTCCCTAAAACAATGGAGAAGGTTTTCTGTGGAGGTTATGAAATTTCCATCTTCAGAGAAACTCAGAACTCAACTGGTCAGGCCCTGATCAGCCTGGTTGTACTTTGAGAAAAGGCCAAACCAGACATGACCCCTAGAAGTCCCTTCCAACCGAAATTATTATGCAATTGTAGTTGTATGCAGTACTAGAATTTCCTGTGGTGCCACAAGTAGAGGTCAGGAGTTGCATGTTGCCCCTAGGGAAGCTGACTAGGAGTCTCAGCACATTCAAGCGAAGAGCAATCACTGAGGAATGTCACTGGCATTACTAGAATAATTCTGAATTTTGAGGCAGCAGCAGGAGCAAAGCAGTCTCTTCTCCCATGTGGCTTTTACATGGCTTTATGTCAAATTCTATCTCTATTTTACCAATAAAACTCTAGTGGCTTAAATTGTTTCTCACTTGATTTACATTGACAGGAGACAGTGGCTTTGCTATTTTAAATACTATAACCGAGAATCTACCAATTAACCTGTATTTGCAAACACCTCATCCCCTCCATCACCAGGTAACCCATACTGTAAGTTGCTGCAGCACAGAGTAACTAACAAAGATATTTCCATCCCAACATATTATGGGGAAATACAGAGTCATCTCTCTTTAATGAGAAAACTTCAGTGTGTCACAATGCCTTGAAATTAAAATGGTATCTTTATGGAAAAGATTATAATTGGCAGTGGGTCTCAGACAGCCAAATCACGGCTCTAATCCAATCACTAAACTGCCATATGCTCTGTTCTAAGCAATCAGCCAGTTCCCTACCACGACTCTCCAGAAATAACCACGGTTTGCAATTGCCCAGCTGGGCATTTAAAATGTTCTACAAAGGTCTGGTGCCACCCATTTGGTGGAAAAGGACATCACATCATTGTGGTCCTTGCAAATTCATCCCATTTTTATTTCTGAGACCAAATGTTGAAAGTAACAAAAGCAGTCACAGAACTAAGAAAAAAGGTGAGCATTATAGACATTTATAGGAAGCACTAATGGAACTAAGAGAAAAGTCAGACATCTCCAGGTTTGCCCCCTAATTTACTCATTTTAAGACAAATATCCATAATCCATGTAAAATGCACTCGAACTGTTAGGCAACATGGACTTTCCAATCTAAAACTGGGATCAGTATTCGTTCTTTGCCCATACAGGAGCCCAAGAGGCATCAGCAAACAGACACCCACTCTTCAAATGTCCTCTTCTCTTGCATTTAAAAAGAGCTCCCTCCCAATCCCCACCTTAAACGTCCTCTTTTCATTTAGTGCATATCCCAGTAACTCTAAGGCAAGAACTGACTAGAGATGTGTAAGTATTAACTGATAATTATTCATGTGTTGAACATTACACTGTAGTGAAAATATAAGAATAGCCCTAAAACCAGATGTCAGAATCTGATCCCTTGTCCCACCAGAGCCCAGATCACAGGTTCCTCCTGGCCTCCTGCAGAGCGTACCCTGAGCCATGTCCAGCTGCCAAGGGGCTCAGGATTGACAGCAAAGGTCGAGGGACCTTCTCTCTACACCTTGGAGACCTTCTTCTGATGTGGCCGAGTGCTGGGCTTTGGCCACCTCCCCAGGAATGCCTGAAGAACAGGACAAAGGTGGACACCAACAATACTGGATACACACAACTCTCCTCACGGGTTCCTTACACAAGACAGAGCCTGGCTTCACTGCCTGGCCTTGCTCACACCCAGCCACACTCAGGCTGCCTCACGGTCACAGCAGGCAACAACCACTGCTTTGGATTGTACTCCAAGGTCTTCAGGGAAACCTGCATCTTCCACCAGCCACATAAAGGTTGGTAGTTACACTGGGCCAGCTGAAAAGGACCTCTGCAGATCATTTGTTTCTATGGACTTTGGACACCTTTTGTGTTTTCCTTTCCTTTTAAACAAGTGTCAGATTTTTTTTATATATCAACTGAAATATACTTTTTTAATAAGGTATTTTACCAGCATTCCAAGGTAAAAATATCCTAGTGAAAGGAAATCAATAAAAAACTTTCTCTATCCCTCCAAACACACAGAAAACAAAATTCTTCTCAAATAAAATAATTTTCATAACACAGCTCAGCAGTCTCTCTACCTAGTTGCTGAAAATGTGACCGAAGAATACAGAAAGAACTCGGGAACATCTGGCTGGATTAATTAAATCCCTATTTTTCATAAGGAGAATTTATTCTTACATACTTCAAATTTCAAATTCCCCAACATCCAATCCCCTCAGTCACAGTATGAACTTTGTAAGGTATTTCAAAAGCATGCTCCTCTGCACTTCTCAGAATAATTCAGCTCATGTACTATATGTATTTACATATCACTGTGTCTGATCTGCCTACAGCATACAGACCCCACATATCTGCAAATGCTAAATGTGTCCCCTCTGAAACTACTATGGACACAGAAGTATATTAAAAGAGCCTTAAATTTGGCCTATTTGCAAAAAAACTCAGAAAGTCATGCCAAGGCAAAGCAGAAAACTTGGACCATTCTGCTCTTCAGGTCTAGTTCATAGGATTGTTTTCACAGAACAAAAGAACAAAGCATAAATATTTAATTCTCCTGACATGCAAACACTGTATTGTTTTCCTGTTCGTATGGGTAACACTCCTGTTCACATTTTTATTTGCCATCCAATTAGTAGATTAACACAAGCACAACTTCCCACCTCTGCACCAGAGGAGACGCTGAAGAGGAGACAGGCATTTCTCAGTTTTAGTAAAGGTGGGAATACTCCAGGGCAAGAGAGACTTTTCTCAGTAAGTCAGGTCACAGAATAGTTATGCTGTTCACTGCGATTAGAACCACTGTTTGCAAGCTTTGAATTGGCAAAATAATTCTTAAAACTAATTTTATTCTTAAGGTATTATTTTATAAATAAATAATGTGAATTAGTATTTAATTGTTTCAACCTGAGATTTTAATTTTCCACCTATCAGTATGGGAAATCTCTTGGCAGCTCTGGAGGCTGTGTGAAAATTAAATTTTTTGTTTAATTATAAATTGGTTTTGCTGTAATAGTGGAGGCTTTAATTGAAGTATTTTAATTAAATGCTTGAAGCCACACAATGTCGGCTTTTTGCTGCAGAACAGCTTACCTCAGAGTCTAGAGTTTCACATTTACTCAGCTCCTGTACTGAACACAGACTGCTGTACAGACTCATTGTTACTGCTGCTTTTACCTGGTTAATGCATGTACCAAGACAAACAGTGGGTGCATTCAACCACACACTTTGGACCATGCTAATAATGTGGGCAGCAAAATGGGGTGCTTAGAACTGTTTAAAAATAATTAGAGTGAGTGAAAGAAAGATAAGGCTGTAGCATCTTGTTCAAAATGTCTCTGATCCCCACACTTCCTGCCTTCTGGCAACCCTCCCAGGAGGAACAAGTGGCAGACAGGGCTATCAGATTGCTCTCTGACGGACAGCCAGACTATGGCAAAACATAAGCTCCAGCACGGAATGCTGATCTCTTCTTCTCCAGACAGGATATCAAAACTGAAAGCACTTGCAAGCTTCAGAAACAGCAGTATCAACATTATTAAGATTTCAGGAGTGTGGGAAGGGGGAAAGGGTCGATTACTTTTTCAGAGATTAGTTTCCACATACGAGTGTTTCAAAAACAACACAATCTGTGTCTGGGGCCCCTCCTGATGACACAAACAAATGAAGAAATGGGATCTAGAAGTACAGAGGAAACTGAGAACAGCAGCAGCAGGATTTCATACTTGTAAAACACTATGTGAAAACACTGAAGGTTTCTGAAAAGAGGGGCCAGGCAGGTGTTATTATCCTGACAACACAGGCAAGAATAGCAGAATGGTAAACAATGATCACCTGCACCAAATCTATCCATAAACATTTGCATGGCTGCGCTGAGAACTAGGCTATAACACATCTTCCTTTGAGAACTAGGCTATAATACATTTTCCTGCTACCACTGTACTGGGTAAAAAAAACCAAGCCACCTAAGTTTTCAAGCATGAACAACTATGGAAACTGCTTCTGCAATATAACAAATTAACTAAAAACATTTAAACTTCATTGGAGATCACACCAAAAGAGTTACTTGCACGGAAACCACACAAGAACCAGAAGAGGCAAAGAAGTAGTTATATAAGACTTGTGGGAAAGAACTTTCCATATATTGCAGTAACAGAAAGGTAATGCTATTAAAAAAAGAAAAAAAAAGCCCCCTTCCTTTCTATTAAACAGGGCCCTCACTGATCAAATAACCTAAGATCGAATAACAGATAAATACAACAAGGTATTTGGCAGTAGATTAATTAAATTACAGAAGAACATACTGTTTCACACAACAGATCTTGTCTCCAGCAGAAAACACTTAGGAAGAAAAGGAAGAAGGACAAGCACTTAGTACAATTATGCAAAAGATACGGGCAAAATGTCATTTCAGAAAAAAAACGGCTGCATCAAGCAACTAGGTAGAGTAATACTACAAAATGTAAGGGTGGACACTGTAGGGTGTTTCTTGCCCTATTTCTCTCATATTCCTGTTCTTTACTGGCTAGTACAATTCATTCTGACTGTCTGAAGGAGAAAAGCCTGCCAACTAATCTTAGAAGCCAAGGGAAATAGATTAACAGAGGAAATGAGTAGGCCTGGGCTTCAAAATCCACCTTCTCCAATTTCCCCTTCTTCCATCTAAAATGCATAACTAAGCTGTTATGAAACCACATGTTGTAGTGGTAAAAAACCATTTTGTTATTTTAAAATCTCTGAGTGAAGAACATGGCCAAAATTGTGACTGAAACCTGAAGAGGCTTGTCAGACTTGGCAGGATATAAATTTCAAGAAAATTAAGAAATTCCCAGCTGGTGGAGATCACTTTAGCTCTTTTAATCCACATTGCTATGCTGATCCACACCAGCTGAAAATTTGAACCTTCTTTTGTGTTGTTCTATTTTTAAGTAGCTAAACTTCAGACTTGAGTATAATTGTTCACTCCCATGACAAGTATAGTGGAAGAAGAAGAGAGCCAGCATGTCCCAGTCACTCACTGAATCCTTCATGTGCCTGTCAATTCTTATTAGTGCTATCAAATTACCTACAGCTGTTCCCAAGTCTCTGCTGGGAGCTACAGTGATACACAGCAAACCCCCCGAAAGCTGAAGCCTTTTTGCTTTTAACATTCTCTCATGTTCAGACCACCTATGCCACCTACATTTACTCTGAGCTACTGTAGTGGCCTGTAACACTCTCACTCCTGAGGGCAGGACCCCACGTTTTGTGTCACATGTTCCCCAATCTCTTCTTCCATCACTTACTCTACCCATGAAAATGAACTGTGGCATCTCTTCCCATTAAGAAATTTCCTCCATCTCCATAGTGAGAAAAAATTTCCTGGCAGCACCTAGATCTATTAAATCATACAAACTCAACCTTTGAGAACAAAACTGGGTCTGTCAGAGGGCTGATGTCATCCCTCAGACACTCACCAGGGTGACAATGGCACATTCAGCAGTCAGTTGAGCAGCACTGAACAACGTCCGGACAAAGCGGTAAATCTGTTTCTGCTCCGGGTCATGTTTGTCATAGTCTGGTGGCACTTCGGATTTCTAAGGAAGAAACACTTCCAAATAGGTGACTGAAACAAAACGAAGCAGACAGAAAAAAAAGACAGTTCACATGAAAGGGAAGGAGAGGCAGATGAACTTACCGAAAGGGGATGAAGATTTTCATCAAAAATATCTAAGAGCATTCTTCCGTCTGTGTCCCTAAAAAGTATTAAAACCAAAGCACCGTCATTATCTGAACACACAGCACACAACCCTCATAGACACAAGTGCACCATGAAAACTCCAACAACTCCACATACTGTGGGGTGCTTAGAAACACTGATGAAATGTGATTTTCAAATAGAAGTTGGACCTATTCTGCCGTAAGGCTCTCATGTAATATGGAATTCCCATTACAAAGCATGCTAAAACACTCAGCTTTCAGAGCCCGAGATACAAAACTGTTGTGCTCATTACTGTGAGGCTTAAGAAGTACTACTACAAACTTGTGATAAAATCAGCACAGCTTACTCTCCTTTTTTTAACTTAATCATGTCCACCCCTGCAATCTCTTAACTCCTCTTCCTCCTTTATTACCAACACTGTAAAGGCTTACTAATATGCAATGCTATTTTTACAGTAATCTTTTAGTTAATACACACATACTTCACTTTTAATTTATTTAGAAAACCCTATCATAGTAATGATTTCTGCAAGCCAAAAGAAGCATATATAAAAAAAAAAAAACCCAGACAAAATATTCCTATTCATTGGTTTATTAGACATTTCTCTGAAATCCCTGTAGCTCAATATCAGCATGCATGTTGATGCAACTTTACAAGCCTAACATCCAGGATGCAATATAAGATTTTTGCTGCATGTAACTTTGGCAAGGACACTAACACACAAAAGCAAGGGGTATAACTGTATCAGTTAGAACTGGCACTTCTGGACAGATGCATCCATGCGACCGACTTATTACAATCCCATCTTTATTCTTAGCATCCCTGGTACTCTGATCATACAGTTCTTAAGAAACAAACCATTGAATGTATTTTCTATCTTTACTCAGCAGCATGTGTCTCTCAGAGCATGCAAACCACAAGGTTTACAGTGGATCCATGTCTGCAAAATGCATTTATTAGCAGCTAACATTTAAACCTCAACATCTGAAGGTGTCATTTTTTCTACGAAAATGGGGGCTAACACCGGAAATAAACACATTTGCAAATACAAAAAAAGAGAGGAGTACCTAAATTAAAACAAACACCAAAAAAACCCCACCCTGGACTGGGGTAATTACTAGAAAATTCCTATCAGCAAGGATTTTAGGGTAGACTCTTTTACGCCTACCTAAAAAAGCCAATATTTTAATGCAGAAGTAGTCTCCCTGACACGATTGGTGTGCTACAGTAAACTATGGCACTTCACAATGCTAACAGAAATAATTTCCTATTTTATTTCTTCAGGTAGTAGCTGCTGTATGCTATGAAGTCACATCTGGCTGCCCTCAAAAATCTATTTAAATAAAACACTAGAGAGGTTTTTGTCTTCACTACAATTCACATTGTACTCTTTCAAAAATGGACCATCTACTGATTACCCAAGCATTCTTTATGGTTAGTTTTCTGGGTTATTTTATTTTATTTCTTTAGCAAATTAAAAAAAAATGCTTATGCATTCCTTCAAAAACAAGACAGGTGTCATTTTGTATCACTTGTTGAATAGCTAAGACAACAAAACATGCAGAAAACTGATCAGCATAATCATAGGAGACACTGGGAAAGGAAGGAATGATAACTAGAATGTTAAAATCAAATTAAATGTGAGAAACATGAAGAAATATTATATTTCATGCATAGCTTCTCCAAAAAAATTAGATTGGTGAGAGTTTGAAATACTAGGAAGTAATTTTGTTTTAAGTCTCCTATGCAGGAGAATAGGACCAACTAAAAACTGTCTAAAAAAGAATTCTTCTCAGGAAAAGCACATGCTTGACTCATTTTCTGTCAAAATGAACCCTAAGAGTCACAGTGGTTTCATACTCCCCATCCCCCATAATGAACAAAAATCTCCCCCATACGTCAACAACTTCCTTTCTGCCTACAATTGCAGGAAACAGAACATATGTTTTGCTCTTGCTGTTTCAGCAGCAAGCACAACTGAGTGCTGTTATCACATTGTCCCTCCATTCCCAAATGAGAAACAATCCAAGACCGAACAGTTGTTTCACATTCCTCATTGACACATGGCAGCCTGGCTCCAGCATCACTGCTGGGACCCTCTGTCCCAAGTGCAGGCACAGCACTTCCCCACCCCAGGCACATTCCAGGGAAAGCAGCAGCAATCCATTTCCTGAATAAATCACCTCTCCATCCCAAAAGTGAAAGGACAGATAGCAACTTTCCCAAGAAGGTAACAGTCAGAATGGATTTGTTTTCAAGATTCTGATGCAGGACTTTATTTTATAAAGGTTTGGTCTCTCTATCTACCAGTTAGGTCAAATTTACATCAACCTCTGCAAGCCCATGAATGGGCATAATTTACTGCTGACAGGGATCAGCTCCATGGCAATCAGCACAAAGAAGTCTGGCATACTGGATGCCTTTTGCTCTGGATTCTTCCTGCTCACTTCTGAGATCCTACTGAGGTTTCTTACCCTTTCTAGTCTCTAATGTGCCCCATTCTCTCAAGCCTTTTACTCAGCTGGCATGGTACTTAGCAGAGCACTTAATAATTTATTTCCACAAAACTTTGGAGTCTGATTATCTTTGAGATCTCTATTATTTAGTCAAGCATAGCAAAAATTGACTAGTTAACCAAACTAATCCAGGAACCATGGAAAAAAAGGGGGGAAAAGGAACCACAGATGGATAAACAAGTAATCCAAGCATGACCCCTCATGCCTTATTTCCTGGTAAATGAGATTAAAAGTTCGAGAGAAGGTTTCACTCCAACTTTTGCTTTATATATTGCCACATTTCAGTCCAAGGCCCACTGATGTCTTGGAAAGTCTTCTAAGAGCTTTCAGCAGGAATCAAGTCCTAAGCCTTTCTCCCCTTGTGCACATTTACAGGTTTCTCTTGAGATGTCAGCCTTGTTTCACAAGTGTGATGGGTTCCAGTGACCTGAACCATGGTCCTGATTGACATACCAGCTGAACTTTAAACTCATGAGCAATTCCTTTTGTAGTAGTCAGACTTCTTATGGTCCAGAAGGAAAAACGTCTAAGTGGCTTGGTAAATCAAGATCTAAGCCAAGTTCTCTGAAAAGGCCAATTGAAAAAGCATGGACACAAAAGTTGCTTAAAATATTTATGCAATCTCTCCTTAGAAATGTCAGGAAGTATCATTTTAGGATACTGTGACATATCATGAGGACAGGGAATTTAAGATATGAAAGCACAATTCAACATGAAGAAAGCTCATTTATGTGCCAAGTTACTTTTTAGAGAACCTTTATTCTATTCAATTTCAATCAGCTTGACTGAGCAGAGATCTAAAACACACTACACCAGAAGAGAGAAGCCAGGACCTGCTCTGTTTCTGAGGCATCTTGAATTATATCTGTTCACAATGTTATTCTTCCTGTCTAATTCATGGGTTTTATTTCAAAATCCACTAGCTAACTGATCACTGATATGCACAGTTAACTTTACAAAGGTGCAGCTAAAAATACAAAACTGAAAGCCACTATTCAGATTTCTGTATACATAATTGCAACATATGCAACAATGCAGAAGTACCCAATGCATATAATACTGAATCATCAGAGCATTTCAATGTTGAACTGTACTTCCAGATTTTTATGGTAGTTAATACTCTAATTTTAATTTTTCTATGTAAAATAATATATATGTAGAAAATGTGTGTGTTTCTTATCGCTAGCATGGCAATTAAGAAAGCTACTACCCAAAAACATTTTGGAAGAAATATGGATTTTTAGGGTTTGAGCAGTTCACTTGTTTCAATAAAAGATCTTTTCAGTGCAAGATTCCATTATTCACATACCTGTTTTTGATGTGGTAATATATTGCAAGAGCTACACTGTAAAGAAAAATACAGAGTTAATATCTCAGGACTGTCATATATATATTTTCTGTCATATTACATATAAATTTAAAACCTAGCACAAAGCATGATGAACAGTATATGGTCAACAGCCTATAATCTTTTGTTCACTCTTAGATACCAGGAAAACTGCTGTAAACAGACAAGTTTATAATATTTGTTTTGCGCACTCCATGCTTTTTACTAGTAATTAAGTACTTTACAATAAACTTTATATTTCACATATCAAGTTGCACCTACTTTCCATTTAATGCCCTACTCCACTAAACTCAACACTTTAACTCCTACTGACTTCCAAGGTTGAAGACAAAGCACCACAGGCATTGGACATTCTCTTCAGTTTTGCTAACGCTGCCAGGTTAACATGAAATGTTCTAATCACCACTGGCTTACAATTGTGTATTTAAATCCAGTCGCTTGTGTCTGTCTTTACGTAGCTGCTCAAACAGCAGACTCAAATACCATGCTCCTACAGTTTTATGGCATCAAGTTACTTATTTTAACTCAGGAAAGACGACTCCCAGAATAACTTACTGCATTATGCATTTCCCTTACTCTCAACCACACACCAAAGCACCCCCATTCATCTTTTGCACACAGACAAAAAGTGTCCTTCTATTCACAGAAAGTTAAGATTTTGATTACATACACAACTAACTGATCTCATTCATATTTGAGATAGAAGAAAATTAAAGCATGGATTCTTATGGTTATCCTACAGTTTCCAACTCAAAACTCATGCTTTATTCACAATACATTTTTATTGGAGGATGAAGCTAAGCCAGCATTCTCCCTATTTATTGCAGCAGCATAAAACCAGTCTAAGCTAAACGGGAATGAGGATGGAGGAGGGAATTCACTCATTCTCTTTGCAGACAATTTGTTTCGTCAGTGATTCACTGTAAGATGCTTATGTCTTACACTGATGCAAAATCCCCCTCTTTTCTTTTCCCTAAAAGACCTTTTAAGAGTCAATTGGTCGCTCTCTAATTCTGTTCCAGAATTTTTACATGAAAACTGAGATACTGAATGTTAGGAAAACATGTTAGAGCTAAAACATTAGTAGAATTTTAAATTATTTCAGGTTTGGTTGGGGCTTTTTTTTTGAACAGCCATATAGTAGAAAATATCTTTCTCAGTTGAAAGTAAATATATTTTACTAAATTTGTATGAGCTTTTACCTGGTTGCATTAGAAGTTTTAAATCATAAATGTTTTTTAAATTTGACATTTTTCTATAGATATAGATTTAAGGAATCAAGAGATATTGTGTACCATGGACATTTAAAGGCCACAGTCATTACTGAACACAAGAAAAACCCACATTTATGAACGAATTTGATTTCACTGAAAGCTATTCACAAAATGAATTAGTTCTAAAATTTAATTTTAAATTATGCCCCTAGGAACACACCTGAAGCTCCAGTTCACTTTATGAAAGCAGATGCAATAATCTATGTGCACAGCTCTGTTTGGTGCCCATATGGCTGCCTTTGTAACAAAATGTCAAATTAAGTTTAGAAAATATTTACTCTTTAGAAATCTGTATCAGAATCTGAAAGTCTCTCAGGGCTGTAATAGAATACCTCATCCAAGTTTCATTCTACCTTTCATACACGAGTTCAGCTGGCACTAAGTGTGCAGCAGTGATGCTTATGATGCAGCTTTCCATCACCCTACCCCAGCCATCCCTCCTACTGCAGATGCTGCAGTGGATACAGTAATATTTTAAACCCATCAGTGCATAACATGACACAGAAGAGATAAATGAGCTGAGTAAAATGCCTCCCTCTTAGAGTTACCTATGTGCAATTGTCATTTTCCTGCAGAGACTGCAAGGCATGGGGAAAGAAATGAAGTCATACTACAAAAGCAATAATCCTACAATCTCCTCACCCTTCAACTTGTTAAATGTGCAGCCAGACAGAAAATGCAGAGACTTTGTGTGCTAGAGTCCAGCTTCTCACCCTCTGTAGTCCCTTTTCAAGCCCTCTGACCCCTTGCAGCTTCCAACCCTTCCCAGGCTGGCAGCCTGGCCTTAGCCCTGCATGGCTCCCACCTGATCCCACCACCAGCTCTTCCAGCTCTTCTGCTCCCCACAGCTCTGCTCGCCGCCATGCACCCGAGTCTCTCCCAAACACACCCCACCACCAGCTCGTCCTTCTGTGTCCTCCTTCACAAGGCTGCTGCCAGCCACTGTGACCCCCCTGAAAACGCTTCTTGGCTGCTGCAGCTGAACCCATCTCTTCTTCCCATGAGCAGTGGCAGTTCTGATGCAAAAGGGGACCCAAAACCCACCCAAAAGGCTGCACACTCTACATACAAAGGATTTTAGAGTGGAAGAGTATGAGATTCAAGGAGGAAAAAAACCTAAACACCTCAGAAATGAAAACTGTTTTTCAAGTGTTAATCAGAACTATTTTTAAGTTACTAGTGACAGAAACCTGAAGAAAAGCAAGACTATTTGCTTTTCTAATTCCAGGCAGAAAGAGCTGACAAGGAATCAGGCACCAATTTAACTACAAAACCTTTCTCCTCTCCCTTCTTTTTCCTTTAACAGAAAAATTAAGGACTGTCTTAGTGACCAACATTACAAACTCCTTTGGATGTGTTAGACTGAACAGATTTGTTTCTCATGTAAACACCTCTGCAGCAGAGATGCTATCTTAATAAATTTTTGCAATTGCATACACTAAGGTAACCAGCCTACAGACAACTCAGGAGAGGCTATCAGCAACCATTAACAAAGAGTATAAAATGCCTGAGCATTTGGTCTCTATTTTCCCCTTACTGTACAAAATGTAAAGAATAATACTCTACAAATACCAATTTCCTTTCTCTCCAAAAGTAAAAAGACACCAGTGAAACTTAAAGTGCACATCTGTGATATCACCCAGTAACTCTGGAGCATGACTGATTAAATAAATTTATTACTTCAAAAACTAAAACCTTTGAAGCTTGCTTAGTAATGGTTCAGCAATATGTATACATAAATACACACATAAAATGTAAGTTCTAGCAAAAATACATAAATTGTAAAACCCACCATTTGATGGTATACTTGAGGTTTGGTTGACTGACTGTGCTGTCATCCAGGAAAATAGTGGAGCAGGAACTGTACTTCCTTCTCAACTGCCCAGGAGGATGCTATGAAAAACATGCAAAAGAACAATGGCAATTATGTAATACCAAAGCATTTTTTTGGGGAAATGTAAGAATTTTAAAAAGACAAATTTCTGTCTCTCATAATGACACACATAGTAATGTGAGCACATTTTGAAGCAGTTCAGAAAGTTCAGAAATAATTAACAGTGAAAAAGTCACTACAATCCCTGCCTGAGATTTGCTAATGCTTTCAAATCCCAAATGTCCTGCGTGTCCCTCCTTCCCCGAAACCATGCAAAAATTTTTCTGCAGGCTTACTCAAATACATACATACACTTGGAAAGCAAAGATGAACAAAACCTATATTTCTGCCCTCATTCCGAAAGAGTAAATGGAAGAGTAAAAAAGGAATTGTGTTAGCAAAGAAGACTGGTTTACCAACAGATATAAAACCATGCTTGCAGAAAAAAAAACATTTAAAACCCTCAAAAGAGCTCCTAAGAGAATGAAGTAGGGGAAAGAGGTCTTTCCAGCAGAACTACTAAATTAATAAGGAGAATTCCAAAAAAATAATTCATCAATAACAGATTGTTATCAGAAAGGATCAAAGGACAGAAGAAACGTATATAAGCAAATTTAAAAAAATCTCTTAAAAGAAAAGGTTTTCAATATATTTCAATCATTTTTCTGCACTACCATAGAAAAACATTGGAAAACTCAGCCAAAAAACTGTCATTTGACAACACTTCTTATTTCTGAACATTTTTTGCTGAGAGGGCTTCTCCTTCAGCTGTTTAGAGTAGCCAGCACTCCACCAGGCTAGAGAGAACAGTTTCACCACATTACCTAATAGCTATCACAGTGCTTAATCCTCTTTGATTTTATCTTTGCTTATTCCATCTACACTAGCAAATAACTTGACCAAGAACGTCTGTCAGGAAAGTTAAGACCAGTCAAATTACACATTTAACTCACAACAGAATAGGTTTAAAATTCACATCGACATGGAAATTTTAATTTGTCTTACAATTAATGTTATTTCCAGTGTTTCAGTGGAGAGACCAGTGTCAATGCCATCAGCGGAATTTACAGGTATTTACCAGCTCAGGGCAACTGAGTATCCTGTGACTCCTACCTCAGCACATCTTGCCCTGCCCAATTTCCAAAACAGCTATCATTACCAATGCCAGCACCCATCAGCTCAGTAACGCTCCACTTTCCACAGGCAGCTGACTTCTTAACAGCACTCATTACACAGACAG
The DNA here is from genome assembly GCF_041296385.1 of Aphelocoma coerulescens. Taxonomy (NCBI): domain Eukaryota; kingdom Metazoa; phylum Chordata; class Aves; order Passeriformes; family Corvidae; genus Aphelocoma; species Aphelocoma coerulescens. Next base: position 13,216,850 of record NC_091015.1, read on the forward strand.
ACAGACAGACAGACTCCTGGCAAAACCTACACATATCTAAGTCATCTGTCTGTATTTCCCAGCTATGAGTGAGAAAACATAAAAAAAGTCTTCTGTCAATTGAAAGAAACCCCCAACAGTATCTGAAGCTGTCACAGTTGTAGGAACATTATGTTCAAATTATCTGAAAACTTACCAACAAATTCTATCAAGGTCCTTCACCTGACCAATAAAATTGTTGGCTGAACTGCTTTTCTTGGAAGTGAAAAGTTTACTGAGAAAATGAAAAATACACCTTTTAGAAAATCCTCCAGGACTTTGGAAAGGTACTTTGGAAGCTGACAATCCATCTACCTTCCAGGCTACTGTATGTTAAGCAAGGCAACAAAGAGAAAAATCAGATGCGTTGTGAATATTAATGCCATAAAATTTATTATCTAGCATTGATGCATCCACAGAGAATTACTAGGGGAGTGGTGATCCACAGCTCTTATTCTACCACAGATTAGTTTAAATATCTGCACTAGTCTGTTGAGTACCTTCCCTAGGCATGATAAACGCAAAGCAACTTAAAAACAGCAAAAATGAGACTCTAGTGGTTGGGGAAAAAATGGGAGATATGCAGACATCTCAGCGTTGTTATTAAAAAAAACCCAACACATGGAAAGTTTTCTTTCTGCATAGTAAGTGTCAACACGTTTTAAAGGTTTAGATAAAATTTAAGATAAATATACTGGATTCACTCAAGGGAAGCACAATTAAAAAACAGAAAACAACCCTGTAGCAACACCACTATCAGATTTAAATATTCTTATGTAAACAGCACTCTAACATTTGACACACATCAATAATTAGAGCAACACACCTTATTTCTGAAACTACCACATTAGAGAACTCTTCTTGGATTTTCAGCCCACATCACACTTCGTTAGGCTTGGAGCTTTTCACACTTCAGGAAAATACGTGGTGTCTCGTGCCTCACTTTCTGTTCACAACAACTTGGCAGGAAGGAGCACCTCTCCCAGTCAGAAGAATGGTGCCAAGTATAAACCTACACCCTCGGGTAAATATTCACACACCTGTGCCATGTGAACAAGTGACCTGTTGGGAGATCAACATTCCCAGCTTCTACTCTGATGTTCAACTGCAGCCATATGATGCAGCAGGTAACAGATTTTTTTGCCTTTTCCAAATTGCTGGAAAAGGCTCTCACTTTCATATTTTATCTTGACTAAGCTGGGAGGCACCTGAAGTGCCACAGTTCAGTCAAACAGACTTTTATGAGCCCCCATAAAATGAAGCAGGAACCTTCTCTATCCTAGCAAAGGACAAAAGAGGTTACTGAGCATCAGCTCAGTATTCAGCACTGTCCAAAAGACAAACTCCCATCTGTGTCCATTTCAATGGGGTAAGTCTGTGACCAAAATTGTACAGGAGCTTAATGCCTTTGTATTTCAAATCCATCACAGCTGACTATAAAAACTCTCCCATTTAGACAATTCAAAGAGGCTCTAATTAAGAAAAATCAGAAGAGCTGAGAATGACTATAGAGCTTTTGGAGAAATTAGCCAAATCCTCTAATGAGCTCCTTCTAAGGTTCTATCCCACCATAATGCTGACATGGGGAAAAGGACGGACTGGTACAGCTCCTTTTATAAATCTTCATATACAAATACAAGCATAGGACACATATGGAGCCTTGACAACCTCTGCTATTGCAAATATTTACAAACTCAAAGCACCTCATTGACATGAAGTGGGATTCACTTTACGTGTATTTTGAGTAGCCACAGTACTATTTCTGTACCCAAGCTGAGATTCCATAGATGTCATGCCTCTCAACTTCAGCAAGACTTCCAACTTCATCTCACATAAAATTCCCAAAGGGCAAACCAAGGAAAATATGGCAGGTAAAAACTACTTGGAAAATTATAATCTGGTTACCCGTTATAATCTGGTTACCCATGGATCACTTTCAGATTGGAAGGCTGAAGTAAGGGACATTCCACTGAGGTTTGGTCTATTCCATATAAAATACTGAGCAATAACTTTGATCACAGTTTCAAGGTATTTCTTATTGAATTTGCAGCTGACATTAACTTGCAGAGGACATGTTTCCAAAAAAAAAAAAAAAATAAAAAAAAAGGAATATATCAATAGAATTTGTAGTTACTACGTATGCAACAGGGTAGAGCACCCATTCACTCTGCTCAGCTGGAATTTTATGTCCAGCTTTGGACACTATTTCAAGAAAGAAGAATTTATATCAGAGACTCTGGAGGATAGAGAAGTAATATCAGAGATTTGAAAACCCTGATTTACAAGGAAAAGCTGGCAGGCTGGAAAGGTTTTCTCCAGGAACAAAGCAAAAAGAATGGCCTTAAGTCATGTTGAAGTGAGTACCAAAGAAGAGAACACTGTTCTCCATGACCACTGTGGATGGGATAAGAAGGAGCAGGCTTATAGTAAACTATGGAAAATTAAGACTGGACATGAAAGTGAGAGAAGTCAATGGCAAAAAAATCCCAAGCCACCACCTTTTTCTAATAGCAGGTATAGCTTAAATGACTTGAGCAGTGATAGAATCTCCATCACTGAAAGTTGTAAAGAAGAGGTAAAACAAACATATGCCAGGAATTGCTAAGACGCAGGCTTCTGCTCCTAGACAAGAAACCAGACTGAACAAGCTCTTGAGATGAATTCTGGACCAGTTTTCTATCATTTGGTGATTTCTTTTGGAGAGTATTTGTAGCTCTTTACTCTACAAGCAGTTGCTATTTTTCTCATTTCAACCAAAGACATTCACTAAGAAATGCTGACATTATAAATCGCAATGAATACGAAATAGGTGTTTTGTGGAATTTCTTTTGTAACAGGAAAAGATGTAGAACAGAAAACTCTGCTTTATAACTTGCTAAGTTTTTGAATGTGTTACAGAAAAAGCCCTGAGAGATCAAGGTTCAATGTATTTCCAATAATGCAGGTGTTCCTAGCTCTTGAGACTAGCATTTTTTCCCCTTGCACAGCTAGTACTAAGCAAATATCACTGCTTTATTTTTCTTCCAGCTTCATCCTGACACTTTGCAATTTTCCAAATCCTGTGTGTTTTAAGATGTTTGAAGAACACGTTTTTACTTGGAAGTTTACATAAAAACATTTTATCAGAAATCTAATGGCCTAGTTTGCCATCAAAATTACACAAACACTGCAGAACTGCTTCTAGGTACCTGCTTTGAAAGGAATTACAATGAATTCCTAACTTTTTACAATGAGATTATACTAAAGAGTTAGTTTATCTCAGGAAGCATCACTTAGAAATTACATCTAAATTTGTGGGGAAAGAGGAAATCTTGCTATTTCTTTTGTTAAAGTAGGCACTTCAGAGGGGTTTTGTGTAGCAACATCTAACAGAGGGTGCATACTGCCCAAAATCAACACTCAGAATTGACCAGAAGGGCCAGCTCTGGCCTCTTTAGCAGCACTAGTGTGGCTCTCCGCCCCGATGATCAGCAGGATTTGCTCCTTTGGGCACAGCACTCCCCTAATGAAGCCATACAGCTTTTGTACCAGTGCTGGCCCTCAGCCAGTCAGCTTCCAGTTTGGCAAAGCAGCTACAGTCTTTTTCAGTGTCCTTTTGCACTTGTCCATCAAAAGACAATTCGGAGCTTCTGTAGTAAATAATGATAATAGTGTCTCTTCTTCCCACAAACCAGGTGTAAGTTAGTGCATGATTCTAAAAGGTACTATTAAATAATATTTTCCCCCATGGAAAAACTGAGGTTTGCTTGCAGCTGTCTGTGCAGACATGCCCATCAGCTTCCAGGCACTAGAGGCAGGCCAAGATGCTAAAAGGCAAAACTGGCATGTAAAAGTGCACATGAAGCCAAATTACAACAGCAAGCAAAAATACCAGGACTGCTTCTGACTTGGAAAAGGGAGGTTCCTATCTTGAGGATCTTCTATTGCTTCAGGACATGATTTAGCTCTGACAACACAATTCACAGAAGAAACATGATTTTACAGGTCAACAAAGTGCTTCCAAAATCAAGCAAGCCATGCAACACAATTCCCTGCATGGCTCTGCAAATCTCTGCACTTATTTTCATCTTGCATAATGGGAATACAGAAAAATTGTCTACCTTTGGTGTAGATATATTCACTGGAACAAAAGTAAAAGGAAACTGTACTACTGTATGCTCATCTTCCTCTGCCAACAACTACAATTAAAAAAAAATCCAGTCCAACCACTCTTAAGTAATACCCCTTGTTCCTCATGATTCAACTTTGTCCTCAGTTAGTTTCACCAATCTTTGATGATGTCCATAACTAGCTGAGCTTAGACTAGATCTGCATTTGCAATGCTTTTGCTCTTAAAGCTTGTCCTTACTCATGTCATAGAAAATTACGTCAGCAAACCACTGAGCTCCTGAGGGGCTCAGCAACCATTGGTAAACTCCTCTGCAGCACATGCAGGCCTTATTTAACCACTGAAAAAGCACCCTGTTTTACAAACATGAAAGATTAGATATTTCTTTGAAAGCTAAAATCAGCTCAAAGGCTTATATTTACCAAGCGTGAAATTGCTACTGTTGCGCAATTTCACCAGAGGGACTTTATTGCATTCCCAGCAAAGTTATTACACAGCCCCTCGTAAAAGAACTCTCCTGCATGTTCTCATTCTAACTCAAAAGTTAGCTTTTGTTTCTCCCCATAAAAAAGTTTATCACTTCATATAACTTAGTGCCTTGAGGCTGACAGGAGAGGTAAAATTCTTCACCCTAGAGGACAGGAGAAGAAACTAGGGACTAGAAGAGTTTAGAGAAACACATTTCAATTAGTAAGTTTAGGTAAGCCATTAAAGAAAACCTGTTAATTTTAACTTACTAGATGCCTGGAAAGAATCTTAAGCTGCATCTATTAGGAATGGCATCAGTGTAGGGAAACTGCTAACTGGACCAGGTGGCCTATAAAGGCCCCCTCTGCACCTGCTTCTTTGTGATCTTGCAGTGGAGAGGAGCAAAGACCACGTTAAGCAATCTCTAGGAGAACTTCAAGAACACCTGAGAAGCCTCTAATCTATCTTCCAGTTTATCTTGTTCTTCTCTTCGAGTGTGGAATGTGAATTAAAATATCTTAAGGAATTTGGACAGCAATTATAAGCCTTTACAATAGCCAGCCTCAGGCAGTCCTCTTGAAAACAACATTTCATATTTTATGTTGTGCTTTGCTTTCACAGATTAAACTGCTTTTCAGACTATGTTCCCATTTCAGCATTTATCTTATTTACTCATTTACCACTAGTTGAAAGTGTTTGATTATCAGTCACATGTGCAGTAGTTTTACAACAGGGAAGCAGAATAGCCTCTTCATTCATCTGACATGAAAATTTGGGGCTTACATAGGAGTAAGTGCCATACATCATTCCAAGCATGCAAAAAGGCTCAAAGAAATTGCTCCTGCCACACCTCGCATGGCAAAAGACCCCTCTGTTCTCTACATGTCCCCACTACTATGTCTGGGGTGAAGCTTCCCCTGATGCAAGTCACCACAGGGTCACTTACAAGGACCAGGATTATGACATAGGTGTTGCCCAGTAACTTTTCCCCAGGATGATGAAAAAAAATTCTGGTCTATATACAGATGTCAACTTTTCTACTTGGAATGACAAAAGCCGTATTAGTCTGCTGGAATTTGAACATCCAGTTGCCAGGTAGCAGAGAGTGGAAGTCATGACCAGATCCCTAAAAAAAGACAGTGATGAAAGGATGCTGTTGCTATACAGCTGGCAGACAGTCTCCAGAATAAAAAATATGTGAAAGTGAGACATTACTTCCTTTTATTTTCTTTCCCTTTTCCTACCCTTTCTCTTCCTTCAGAAATATTCCAATATGCAAAAAAAATCCCTGATTTTTAAGGGGTATTACATAAACAAAGATTCATTTCAAGAGTGTATCTTGCCTAGAAGAGATTACGTGGGCTAACAGAGCATTTTCTCCTTGTGTGAAAGGGAAAATTTCTAGAAAAACTTGAAGGAGAAAACAACCTTTTTTCTCCCCCCACCCTGCTCCTTTGCTCTACAAAAAAACCAGTAAAAAGAAATACCTACTGCAACAACAATAAAAGATTCACTCTTTCTCCATCACCTCCTCTAAAAACACAAAACGTGTCTGACTTCCTGTTTGCTTTCCTTGTACAGGCAGAGATACTGATGCAATCTCTCTTCTTTGAGAAAGGAAACGCTTCTATCTCAGGCTGCATCTTCATCCCTCTCAGCAGCTTGACTAAGCAGATTAAAAAACATGTGCACACCAAGGCAGCATGAAAGTCATAACAAAAAACAGTGACTGCCAGTGCAACAGGAAAGGGAAGCAGAGTCTGTTGCAACTGCTTAGAAATTAAAACAGGCAGAAAGAAAGCAAACAGGTCAGGTACATTGTAGGTAGGGAACCTCCAGCACCATTCCCAACCTGTCATCTGTCTCCTTGGGCTCCATGGGAAGACTGAGAGATGACAGCTCCTCCATAGCACTCTGTCACTCCCTCCTTTCATTCTTTCTCCACCCCAAAAAAAGAAAAGCTGCTGGCTTCTTCCATCACACCTACTGACAAGGTGAATCTGAAACACGGCAACTGTCAGCCCTTGACAAAGTGTAACAAATCAAAGCAGGAACCCACTATCTGTGTTTGGGGATCAAAGGAAACTATTCACCCAAATAAAATATTCTTCAAATGAAAGAAAGTGAGAAAGGAAAAGAACAGTGGTGTGATCGTGCTAAGAAAGTGCATTTTTAAATGAGGAACAGTCAATATTACTTTTTTTAATAAGTAATATTTCAAAACTGCATTTGTATAAACTACTACTCTCATCTGTTACTACACAGAATTTGGTAAGCAGTTAAAAAAAAAAGTATAGCTTTTTTTGACACTTCTCTTTCTAACCAGCCCCCCCATATCACTTGGGAGAAATTCAACTCTGGCTGCAAAATAACCAGTTAAGCAGATACTGCACAAAAAGATAAAAATATTTTGTTGCTCATCTTGGTTATTTATCACAAAAGGAGCATAGGCATGAAAAACAACAACAAAAAGATGACATCATGGAAAAACCACAAAAGAAAAAAGCACTGCATTATGGTGAGGAGTTCTTTTAAAAGACAAAAGAACACTACAGAATTTATGTTCTCTGGCATGTTTCCTCCAGAGCAGACGTGGAGACCCAGCACTTCACATCAACAGAGAAACAGACGAGTAGCAATAGCTCCTGTTAGCACACACTGAGAAACAGTGGAAAAGAGCTGATTAGTCAGTAGGGTATATCATAAACCCATGTACCACGTAAATAAGACCCATCATTTGTCACATACAACTGTTAAATCTAAGTAATTCCTTAAATTTCTTCCAACAAGGTGGTCTAGGAAAACCATGATGGTTCCCTGAAGTCTGAAAACCTCAACACAGTTCCAGTTATAAGCCACAGCTACCCCTTCAAAAATGATCACAGGTTTGTGCACCAGCTTTAGCACACTGAAGATTTAGGAGGTGCTGAATGAATACTCACAGGTGTGCTGAAGGAACAACTTAAATATTACAGGGACATGCTTGAAAATACAGTTTATCTATGAGTATTGTCTAAAAAACTTAACTGACTTGTAAAGACAGAGAGAAAGCCATGGTAAGGACTCCAGCTTCATAAAGGTTCATTTTTAGCTTTGTAATTCAGAAGTACTTTATAAGTACAAAGAAGTCAGACTTAAGGTAGCAGTAAATCATTGAGGAAGTTTACAGTACTGCAACCTCAGCCAATACATTGAATGGCACTTGGGGGGGAAAAACAAAACAGAAATTAAGAAGAGGTACAGCACTTAGCACATCAACCGCATATGCTGCTACACTGAGCTCCCAACAACACAGCTCCTCAGTGATATGATCACCCCTCCCTTTTCTGCAACATGTCCAGCCTAACCTAAGAACACTTTATACCAAGGTTTGCAATAGTGTGCTTCCAGCAGCATCTGAATAGTCATCTTTGTTAATCTGCTGGAGGAAACTCAGTCTGCCTAACCCAGAAAACAATTTTTACATATGAAATGGTTGGTACTGAGCACACATTATTAGATTTACAGGAACCCAGTGCACTGGCTTTCCAAGCAATTTTATAACAAGACAATTGCTCTACAAACTACCCTCACATGCACTATAAACAATGGGAATGTTCTGCAGGGTAATAGAAGATGAGTGATCATTTCTTCTGTATCATACTCTTTTTTTTTTTAGAAATAAATGTGCATTTTAATATCTACCAAGAATCAGTCCATATATTCTTTTCCACGGGCCTCGTTGTCTGATACATGTGTTGCAAGAATCCCCACTGCAACAGATGAGGACCAAGAACATCTGCTAACCTAGAGAGGGCAACTTTAAGGGTTTTGTAAGCCTCACACTATCTCGTGACTTCTCAGAATCTTAACTCTTGGGAAACTGAAAATCTCACCTTGCTTTGGAAGCCATTCAGTAGTTTCAGAAATACTCAACACCCAACCAGTTCTATCAACAAATGAAGCAGTCCTGCCCTCTCACCCCACACAGCAGGTCATTCCTGCCCTTGTAGCTCCCTCCCTTTCTGCAGGTGTGAGCCCTGGAGTGAATCACAGTTAGGAGCCCCATTTTAGCTTTCAGCTGAATCCACCTGCATTAGTGTCCCAATCCAGCTTATCTGGAGCTAGACAAATGTTCACCCCAGCACAAAGAGATGAAGAAGGTATAAACCACATCTGTTTGTTTCAGCAGCTGTAGTGTCTTAAAAATGAAATGACAGCTTGTATTTCCAGATAGAGAAAAACTTGAGAACTTCTCCCCATTCACCTTGAAGGCAAATAGTATTTGGTAGACAATTAGTTCTTTCCCTTTTTCAATTTCACAGAGACATGACTCCAAATACTTCAGCACAAGGCTTCACATACTTGGAACCACACTGGTTCCAGGTGCTTCAGCAGTACAAACAATGCTAACTGAGGCAAAGAGCCTGGTCCTGTACCCAAAGCAGGCTACAGGGTATTTGCCCCCAGCTTCACTGAGAATTTGGTTCAAACAGAAGGGAACTGAACTGAAAAATGCCCAGGGTACATAAGCATATCAAACCCCCATCTTCACACTCAGCATGTACCACATGTGAATCCACAGTTACACTGCATCAACACTGGTCAGGCACTTCAGAACAACTGTGTACGTATCAAATGCTGTAGAGCTCCCTGCCAGTGCAAACTTGCATACAAATGTAATCTAAAGTTTCAAGAGTTTCTGTAGTAATTTTAAAAATCATACCAGTGTGTGCAGCTCTTTTTCCCAGATACCAGTTGCCTACGTACACTGATTGTGAGCATGATACTGTCTTCAAACCAACAGATTCGTTCCACTAACTCAATAGTCAAGGCCTATACTTCAGGATCCTGATGCAGAACAGACATGTGGAGCATCAGCACCCTCTCAGCAATGTGGAAATCATGTGTGATAACTCTCATTTACTGTATAATATAGACAACAAGGAGAAAGCTGCATAGCGAGGCATTTTCACTTACGTGGTTTATATAGAGACTCTTGCGTTTTTCTCTCACTGCAAAAACACAAAATATGATAGAAATATTACATGACTATTTTTCCCGATTAAGCTTCTTATATACCATTTATAATAAAAAGAACAGGCGACTATCTATGTGCAACATTATAATTCCTTTTGCACTAACCAAATATATTTATATAGCAAACACAGAAGGAACATATATCTGTATGCATAAAGGCATTTATGCTCACTAGTGTGGTGATGGGCTAAAGTTCTCATCCATTTGGGTACTTCACCAGGCGCTGGTCTGCATGGGCAAGCTAATATGCAGTAAGCTGCAGTCCAAGGTAGCAGTGGCTTGGCCATTCTTCCCCAGTTCTCTGTGTGGGTACTCCTAAGCCACCAGTGCCTTCATGCAAGGTACCTTGCTGCAAAGTGGCCTACACTACTTTGCAGGTATGAAAGCACCTAAAGAGCTACACCACGGACTTAGCAAATTGTCATCATAGCTTACTGTGCACTAACTCCCACAGAGGAGCCTTGAAACCATATGGATTACACCACTGCCTTCTATAAGGCACAAGCCTGAAGCTATTACTCATGTTGGATGTAACAATGAAAATGTGTTTCTTTGGTGAGTATGGACCAGTCACCACAAGCACCACAATTAGCCAAAACAGTCAGAAAGTAAATAGCAGCAACAAGGGAGATAGATGTATAAAGTCTTAATTGTCAGGCAAATGCTTATTACAGCTGATTAAATATACTCTTATTTCATTTTTTTAAAGCACTTCCCCAATTAACTCACCCCATAGAGAGCCTGCGGAGCTCTGTTCCAGTGAAAATACCACAGCATTTAGGATACAAGTCTGGAGGCAACTAACACATAAATCAAACTGCAGGATTAAAATAATAATGGTTTCATGCTGTAGGTGATTAAATGCACTTTGGTGCACCATGATTTGAAAGCTATGGCAACCCAATGCACTTAGCAAAATAAGAGAGTTCACAATGGTGGGATAGCCTGTTCATTCCCTGTTGGATGAGAAGCCGTTATTTGTGATTTATTATAAGCAAGCAATCTCACATAAACAAGGCTGTATATGTGAATACTGTGAAATAATTGTGTTTAATGCAGACATAAAATGAAAATTAAAAAATAAGAAAAAACTTTGAAAAATCCTTACATAATTTTCCTCCCAGGGAGCAGAAAGGAGAATCACACATGACAGATGTTAGCCATGTCACTTAGAATATGCTCAGATCCACAATTACGGACATTGTATAAGAAACAGAATTAAACAGGAACAGCGGAAAAATTCTGATGATCTAGTAAATTGTTAAACTGCTTGAAATCCTGCTAAAACACTGCACTACACTTAAGTTCCACACACTGCATTTATCACCAGCAAAACACATAATATGTTTCTACAGAGAAACAACAAAATTACGGTAGATACTTCTGAGAACAGCCAAAGTACTTGTCTAGAATCACATATTGTAACGTACAGGCAGTAAACAATCCTGATAAGCTGTGTGCAAACCTAATATAGCACATAATTCAAAGTTAACACCTATTAACTGTCAAATTTTGAACACAGTTAAGTATTTTATATAATTATATTTATATAATTATATAAAATATAAGTATAGAATTGTTTAATCACAATTACACCGCATTCGAAGTTCTTCAAATCTTACAAGGACAGCCTGCACGTATACTCCAAATCCATTTTAATGACCTTTATTCCCCTTAGTTTTTTTCTTCTGTATTTTCCCTTGTATCCTTTATTCAATTCCCCATGAAGGTACAACCCTCTATTTCCCAAAGTACAAATATTACTCACAGCTCAATCCCATTTGCTATTTCCAGTCTCCAGAAGAGTATGTTAACGTATTTATACACCCCTCCCTTTTCCCTGCTCAAGCACTTCTTGTGCACAGCTTTGCAAGCACCAGGCTGACCTCCTTTCCCTATCTCTCCATATAACAGAAATTCATTTAGGCTGGACTCTCAGGTAAGGCACTACAAGAAGGCAACTGCTTCTTTCTGTGCTTCTGGCTCACTCTGCCATAGTGTAAGGCTCCAAAACACATGCCAGTGGGGAATTGTGCAGAGCAGAAACCCACTCTGTCACAACCACTCTCTTTTGTAATCACAACCCCCCCTTTAAACAAGGGGAAGCCAATTATTGCACAAGGCAAAATGACTGTAAAGAGGTAATTCCATCACTTGGCTTCAGTCAGTTTAAAAATGCTTTGCTGCTCACACAGCTCAGTATGGTCTGCAGCAGGCCAGACCATCATGTTAAAATTAACTAGCATTTTGCAGCATAAACTCCTAACTGCAACTCCAGGATTTTGGGTTTCAGGCATGAAGTTTTGATGACGTCAAGCCGAACAGACTTGGGGTAAGTTTAAACAATTAAGCTTCTACTTTTTTAAACAATTTAAAATGTCAAAGTTGTAATGGAACTCTTCACGTGGAGCCTGAGATGTGCCAAATTGTCTTAGTTTTCCTCATTCTAAGGCCAATGACCTGTTCTTATTGCTGCAGGCACTTTCCACTGTTATTACTGAGCTTCTGCAATAGGAGGAAAGTATCCTGAAATTAAAAGAGACTGAGGAAATACACACACACACAGAGGCACCTGTGTGTATATGTATGTATTTTTCATTGAGCTGTAATAAACACTTTCACTGTGCAGTTTCTATAGACTTATCTTCATGTTAGCCATATCAGGATTGAAGACAAAATCCTTGAGGATTACAACTATAAGAATGTCTTGCATTTTGGAAGTTGGAGTTACCAGCCATTATTGGTAACTCATCTATTTTTCTTTTAGCTGAGAAGACTGGTCCTAGCTAACATTTAAGACTAAGACCAGCTTACTCCACTTCTATACACATATATAAACACAATTTCAAAATCTTATTTGTCTGAAGCTCATTGTTGCACTGATACTGCAAAATTTAGCCCATACATTGAATGTGTAAAGCCAAATCTAAGTTAGGAGAGAGGCACAGCTGGAAACCACCAACAGGAAACACCATTACCAGCATCCTGGAGGAGCAAACATTGCCTTCTTGCTACCATAAAGGAAAGGCAGTTACATTGTTGGAGTGCTGTTTGGAAACCCTGGGTTAATCACAGTCACACACTAACTAGCACATGGGTTTCCAATCACCCACAGCTCACTGGCCAAGCTCACCAAATGAGGAAGATCTTGCATAAAGCACTCACAGAAGTTAAAAACATAACAGGTAATATTCTGTACTAGCTCCCTAAATAGGAAGAATTCCACACATATGATTCACAACCTAGAAAATTCCCAAAAGAGATGGAAATATTTAGAAAAGCTCCTCTAGTTAGGAATCAAATTAATATTTATTGTGACATTAACTTTTCTACAGATTTATTGAATGTTCAGGTAATTAAGGATTCATTCAGACTACTGACTAATTACATGCTTAGCATGGCATCCAGGCTTCACAGAACAAAGACAATTGAAGACCACATAATAAACGGAGATGCCACAGCCTGTCTCATTGTATTTGTTGCTCTCCACTCACATGTGAATCATAAGAAGGTCTAGCACAGCTCCTATGCCAGGAGAATACTATAAGACTATCAGTGAGGCTCAAAGAGCACAGGGTTACTAGAAAGCCAAAGATGGAACTGCCTGAAGGTTACATTGCCAAGTCACTCTAGCACCTAGTGATGGGCTTGGCCACTTCCCACTATGAAACCATGAGATGTATGCTCACAGCCAGAGCCAGATCCTGGATGAAACCCTGAATCCTGATGCCACTGGACTTTCTGTGTATTGTGTAATGTATATTTTAAATGTCCACAGGTCTTATCTACAGAAGTATTTTCACTTACAGTCAACAGGAAGGTTTACCAGCCCAATACTATTAAAGTAATGGAGCAATTATTTGCCCAAGTTAGTTAGGTGTTTTCAAAACAGCCAGCTCAGCTCTCCTCTTCTACATCGTCTGAAGAAGTCTTGAGGGTCCCCTAGATTCCACAGCAACCTGTCAGATTACAACCCTACATGCCCTAAAAAATCCCTCTGTTTTCCCTTTAACAAGCACTTTATTGCATTTTGGTTAGGCAACATCCTTGAACAGTGTGGTAACTCCTACAGCTCACTTGGTTCAACAAGGGGCACAAAGTACAGCCAAGCAAAATGCTTAGTACTGGGATCTGTCCCACCAGAACATGATGGTTCTTGGCAATAGATCAGTAGATAAATGTTTGCAGAATCTTTTTATTTTTGTACAAACAAAATAGCCTTTGTATTTTTTCCAGTGTACCAAGGACAGCTGAACAGATCTTACACTCCCATTGGTAACATTTCTGTAATGTTTCACTAAATTCATCGTTCTCACTCAAAAATATGTTCTTCACATTACTTAAACTCGAACAAAGCTTCATAGATCAACTCTAGCATGGGTATAAACACTTTTATAAAATGCTTAAAATTAACTCCATACTGCAATAAATTAACCGCTATTATTACAAGTAAGAATAATCATCCGGTCTGGTCAAAATTTTAGTTGTTGGACTTGGGTCTATTTTGTCCTTTCTTTCAACAGGCTGTAACAAGAAACAAGTAGCATCCATATGGGATTAGACAGTTTCAACACACTGCAAAACCATTATAAAATAGGCATCAGTCTTTATAATACAGCTATGGAAATATTATCATATTCATTTTACAGACTACCAAACCAGGTTAGTGTGGTAAATCGCATCCAAACCCATGTAATGAGGCATTGACAGAACCAGGGCTGAATTCAGAAGGACAATCTCAAGGTCAAAGGAGGTACTCACATAAGCAACTCTTCAATTAGGGCCTAAATGTATATCCTCTTTGTTCTAGTCATGCTCAAAAACTAGCAAAAAATACACAGTAAGTGAAAACTACATTATTTTTCAAGTGATGTGTTTGACACTGCAATTTACTATGTAAATCAAAAGCAGCATTTATAGGAAGCAGAAAGGAGGACAAAGAATTCATATTGAACAGTCAGAATTACAATGCAGGAACTGCTTTGAAGGTCCTGCTAGAAAATAATGTGTTTTGCATCCATTATTCATTTATTTCTAAACCAACATGTCATACATGTCCAACGGGGAACAAAAGAGCCACAGTAAATGGCTTCTATTCTACTAACTCTGTCAGAAGACTTGTTTAACCAATGTTAATTTTAGAGATCATTTTGTCTATGTATAAATAAAACCAACTTAACTCCAGACAAACATGATTATATCAAATCCATAACGAGAGGAGAAGAAGGGAGAATGTTTGGGTAGGATGGGAGTTATTTTGTTAAGAAAATCTAGTCCTGAACTCATTTACAGTATCATCTATATCAGAAAAACCCTGGAATGTCTTCTTAGCTAATATAAACTGGCATTTTCTAAAAGAATACTTTTTACACATCTTTCAGAAGCATAATGTTCAGAGTTAAAAAAAATTAAGAAACAGACAAAAAATTATGGATTTAGAAAAAAATATTTTAAAAATATTATATTAAGCTTTATCCATATTTGTACTAATGGTCATACAAGATAATTAGCTAAAGGTGTGACTACTTAAAACTCTAACATGTAACATGATGCCTCTAAATGCCTCTTTTTGGGGGAGAGGGGGAAATTACATATTAAAGGACTATCACATGCATTCAACAAAGGGTTTAGAGATAACTACTGTAATAAATTCAGTAACCTACCATCTGTTTGTGATTTACTGAGAAATATCGTACTGGCCCGTGGATGATCTGATGGGTTGAATTCCATGTTCAAATCTGGAAAGAAAGAACAGCACAAAAAATATTTATGATTATTCAATGGCAGACAAAGATTTTCTCATTCTTTTTAATAACACCAAGTTTACATATGTAAGCAGCTACTGTAAAACAAAATCCATCTTGAGGCCCACTTTTTTATCCTTCCTTGCACAAGTGGTTCTTTTTGGCATGCAAATCATTTGCATCAACACAGCTTTGGGATTAGACTTCAGTTCTAAGGGCTGCTTTTGGATTAAAACAGATAAAGCAGCTTGAGAAGTTGGTACACAAGAAGTCAGGAATTTCCCATTTACCATCACTTTCTTCCCACCATGCCCCAAAGCCACAGCTTGGCACAGGAACACAGCTTGTTATATGTAATTATTGAATAATTAAGTATTACAAACAAATACACAACCCTCTACAGATAGACAGGTTTCCAAGATTAGGCATGATTTTAAAAAAAGTAGTTATTGCAACTGAATGTAAACAAGTAAAATCTAGGCCAGAGTGTTTTATACGGTCAAGATAAAAAAACTTGGAACTTTCACAGATTAACATTCTCTTTGCTGTGACAACTTGAAAAAAAGAAGCAAAAAAACCCCACAACTTAAAAAAAAATAAAAAAACAACAAAAACCCGTCCTAAAAGATATTCACCAGTTACAAATTCAAATTGATCATACATTATACAAACTTCTATGAATTATTTTCCTTATCGAGGTTAAAATCCATTGAATTTATTTGTTCCCAAATTCCACTCCACTACAATTTGCTAAAGCTTACATGCCTGTATCCACTAGAAAAAATGCTACTAAAATAGTATATAATTTTTTAGCATTTCCCTGCTCTCCAAGCGTGGCTTTCTGAACCTTAGTTCTCTTACATTCTCTATCTCCAAATGCACACTCCCTTGCATTTGATGCAGGCATTTATGTGAGACTGCATATGAGCACTGATATGTTTATCTTCTGTGATTATCCCAGCCTTTCTACAATTCTCTTATTCCCCTTTCATATCCTTGTGAAAGTTCAGTAAAACTGGAAATTAAGCCCAAGGTCTTAGGAAAAGAAAACAAAGCCTTTTTGTCCCAGGGTCAAGTTCTTCTGCCTACAGCTTTCCCTGTTCCTTCAGCATCCATGCCCATACTCTGCTATCCTTTCCCTTTTATTTAATAATTTACTAGGTCTTCCACTTCCCTGTGTTTTATTCCTTACCACACACCTCTTTACAAATGTACTTCCTATTTGTATGTTGCCCTTTTATGCTCTCTTGGTTTCCTTTTCACCTCCCTGCATTCTGTAGTCCATGAGAAGAGCAGCCTGACATGCTGCTGGAAACCTGGGCATAACTTCTGGAAAAAACTTGATCTTGTCTCTACAAGAAAGAACCCAGAAATGCAGAAGTGCAACTCCTCAGCTGCAAATGGTCGTCTTATTATCCTTATCATCAATGCCACAAAGGACAGTGAATCTAGGGATTTCAAGGGAAAACTATTTTGATCCTCCCAGAAATCACAGACAAGTTCAGAGAAGATCCTAGGAATGTCATTTTATGCTAGGACTTCTGACTTCAAAGGACTATGAACTAGAATGTTTTCATGTTCCTTTATGCATCTTATTTAGACATACAGAAGAAAAAAAATAATCACCCATTGAGACAGACAGTGCTCATAAAGACTGTTTTCCATTTCAGGATGGTTTTTCTATTAAGCCAAATTCAAGCTCTTCGTTATGTGAAGAGTAATCAGCACTTAAAAATGCAAAATACATTATCTATTATCAACCTCTTTGTCTTTTATCATATAGCACAATACATCACCAGAAAAAACAGAGGTGCTTTTCTTTTTTAAACTACTACAGATATTACAGCAGTACAAATTCAGTCAATAAAATAGGATCACAAACATGAAACTGAATCCAGCTTGCAAAATACAGTAAACCAGAAGAACACTTCTTTCTTTTCTTCGAGACTAGAAAATTATCTGCTTGAGGAATAATAACAATCTGGTACAGGTTCACAGTTTGTTTGCAGGGCTGAAAAGAAAGGAAAACCCAACTACCACATCTTAGTCAAGTCGCATCTCCTGAAGATTCCTGTGCTACAAGGTCCTATTTTCCAGAAGCAGTAAATCAAGAGAGGACTTAAAAGTCTTTCTGAAAAAAATCATGAACTACCAAAAAGCACTGCCTCTCAGATAAACTGTTATTCTTCTGACAGGAGCTGAAAGAAGGCCAGCAAAACCCCATCTCAGCAGCTGCAGAAGACAGTCCAGGGATTTTTAATTACCTTGGCAGAGCCAGCAGCCTACAGCCAGGGAGCAACTGTGGCTCCTTCCCACCACTGAACCCTGCAGAGCAGCACACGTCCTCCTCTCTCCACATCCCTTCTCTCACATCCTCCCCAGCAACAGGAACAATCAAACACATCCATCTGTCTTTCTCAAACTGCCTGCACAAAACTCAGAGGAGGAGAACATGGGTATGGGGAAAGGTAAAGGCTGTTTTACCCGGCACATGGTGGCCAGAAGGGGACAGGTGCTGCTGAGAGGGGCTGGCTCCCCCTGCCCCTCTGAGGAACAGCACAGGTCTTACAGGCAGAAGCAAGCACTGTATGGTGTGCACCTGCAACTCAGCCACTCCCAGCTCATCCAGGGTAAAGTGTTAGCAAATCCAAGCATCCCACAGGCCACTTGTGGCACCACATTACTCCAGGCCACCACTGCTGGCACGCTGGAATATTAGAATGCATGAAGTTTCACAACATGTAAGATTTTAGTCTCTGGTGGTTCTTAGATGTCTTAATTCATCATACAACTTAAAAACAAATGTCTTTTTGAATATGGCAACAGATTTGTCACTAGAAACCACATTACAGAAGAAAGAAATCAAATGATATACCAGTATCTGAAATTAGTAACTCACCACCAAAGGGCATTATCCATAAAAAGGTTAATTCCATCCTAAAGAAAATAGTACATTCATACTGCTTTTGTCTTATTAACAGTTCTTCCTAGTATTTGAAAAGTACCATGAAAACCAGCAATAATAGGAAAGGTTTACCCATTTTGTAATGAAAGAGTCAAAGATAAAACGAGATTTAAACTCACACAAGCAATAGTCTATTATTCAAAAGAGAGGAAAATGTGAGCCAGAATTTTAAGTCTTGAAATCTGCACAAAAATGTTCTCCATTACTAACAGTCTGCTCTGCAACACATCACAGCCTTCAAATGAAAGGCTAACAGTGGGCACTTCTTCCAACAGTTACCCAGCACTCCAAAATCAGCTTTTAAGAAGAAGCCACAGTCTCATAGATAATCCAAAGCAGAAATCTTTCACTGTAGCTTTCTTTTCAGTTAAATAGAATTGGAATTTTTCTGTATCTTTTCCTAGTTCAAAAATCAAGTTTGTTAGGTTTTGTTTTTTTTTTAAATTGAAGGACTGTTAAGTTATTCAAAATTTAACCCACATCCTGTAAACACCTGAACAGTCTGATACTCCATGAAAATTTCAGGGCTTTTGTCTTCTAAGGATTAGGAACCAAAGGTTTGTGTCTATAAATACATGTACATATGCACATATCCATATCTACAGATTCACTGATAGTTGCATATTTAAATGAAACATAATTTTTGGTTAGCCAAGGCAAAGTCAGACTTGCATACACTTCAAATAAGAGATCATGTGTCTAACAGAATTCACACAATTTTGGAGGATTTGGACAAGAAGTTACAAATGCATGCAAATATACTTAAGATTGCATTCTCTTATTTGCTTCACAGCAGCCAAATTCACAGTTATTATAATGGCCATTTTGATGCATCACATCAAAATAAAATTGCTCTCTGAGGGAAAAAAAAAAAAAGAGTAGATTTTGCATATAACTTAATTTGGTACATAACTGTGCTGCAGTTTAAGGCAACCACCAGAAGACCCCAATAAGATTCACCCCATACACTGTGAGAAACTTAATTCCTAAAGCTACAGCAGCTGCATTCAAATATGGCCATAAAAAGAAGTGAACTGTAAAGTTTGGCTTCAGACTTGGGCTAAAGCCCAGGCAAGATTTTAAATCTCAAAACAAGATCTTAAAAAGCATTAGTGAGACCAAAAAAAACTGGACACAGCCTCAGTTTGCACTTTTTAAAGAGCAAAAAGAGTAAGAAGAAAGTTTAGATGAGTGTAGACTCAGACTGCTGAAAATGCTTTCAAATGAGTCTTGAGTTGAAACTTTAGCTGGAGAAAAAGGAAAACTAGGAGGTGTCTGCAGTTCACACAACTTCGTAAGTACTGAAACCTCTCTCTAACCTAGCACACAATATAACAAAAACAGTGGAAAATGAAAGCAGAAAGATCTTAATTATGACCTTGGATGATAAGAGGGAGGACAATTAGGCAGTGAAGCGCCACACCCAAGGAACATGCACTCAACTGATCTTGATGTTTTCCCTTTTGAGAAGATTGCTTCAGCCAAACATCTTCGGGCTTTAGTCCAGCATGAGTATTTCGGCTCAATTTAAGAATCACTTATGCAAGTTACTTGCTTATGATTCATATGCAGGTCAGATCAGATGATCCCAGGGGCCTCAAGCCTAAGTTCTATAAAATCTTCAGAAATAGCAATATTTAAATTATTAAGCACAAAAGTTCAGGAAACCCCAGTGGCACATCTGTAAATTTTCTAAAACTGCACCAACTCTGCTGTAATCCTTCAGAAAGAGGTACATTTTCAAACTTGTGGTTAGAGTACATTATGCAAGATAAAAACAGTAAAGGATGAGACTATATCTTCTGTGGCAAAACTTTAACAAAAAACCCAACTGCTTCTTCAATTCACGAGTCTTACTGTGATAGGAGAGGGCACAAGAAGAGAATGACGGATGGGTGCTGCAGCAACTAACTTCTGAGCACATCAAAGCTTCTGTGTGACACAAACAGGAAAAACCAACACAGTCACTGCTTTTCTAACAGTGCACATGGGATGCAGCACAGGGAGCAGGCCTCAAAATGTGTTTATTCTGTTAGAAAAATAAGATGTTATTTCCTTCCTTTTCAACAATGAAAGTCAGGTAAGTTTGTACCGCCAAAGCTCTGATGCTGATTTGATAACAGAATAAAGTCTAAACTGAGTAAACCACTGGTTTTAGTTTACTCAATTCTGAAATAACCTGGTGAAATTCTTTCCTTCCTTCCCTTTGCCTCTGGGACCACAGGCTATCACTGCCACTGCACAGCCACCATTATCATTAAGGAAAGTGGTAATGTCCCATACTAATGACTTATAATATACCTAAAAATGAAATTAATCCATGTTTCTTCATCCTGTAAGATTATTTTTAAGAATTATTTAAAGAGACTTCAGGTAAGAACAGACCTGTCCAGGGCTTGCTGCAGAGGAAGCTGAGCTTACCAGGCACTACACAAGTTACTTTACTTCTTTGCCATCCTTTCTCCACCCACAGCCTGACACTACAGAGTGACTGCCTGTGGGTGGAAAACAACAAAAACACCAGAAAGGTTCTTATCAAGCAATTACACAAATGCAAGCCATGAGTAATATCTAAGCCCTACACGCTTCCAGGAAGCATCTCAAAGCGGAAGAGAAAACAATCACCACAGGAGCAAAGGGAAGCACAGGTGACCTGAGCTAAGGGGACAGCTTCCATGGAGATGTCAAAGGCAGGGCTTTCCATGGGCCCTGATGGGGGTGGGAACCAGCACAGCTGTGACTCCCCAGCCCAGGCCACCTGCGTGCACCAGCAGCACCTGAGGTGTAATTTGTCCAGCTGGCAGAAAGTGTGAAGTTGTTGCTCCTGCTCTCACTGTACCAGCCCATAGGAATGGGCTGATGTCATCAGTGGGAAGAGAAACAGAAACAGTATTCTCCATGCACAGACAGGGAGATAAACTTCCCCAACACTGAACCCAGAAAAAACTGCTGAAATAAATTCCAAAGGTCTCATTACACCTCATGCCTTTCTGCTTCTTTCTTACTCTGGTGGGCTGCTCCCCTCTATTAACAGCAATTAGCCACGTGTACAGTAATGAAAATACTGCCTTAAACATTATTATTTTATTAGCATTCCCTGAGGAGTTGGTAAGAGTTAAAAGGACACCTCAGCTAAGAGGATCTCCCTCATCTGTCTCTAGTCAAATGAAGCTAAAAACAAAGACTAAAATAGAACAGAGAGCAAAGAAACAAGATTGAAAAAGGCTATTTCTCACCATTATTATCCATTTTCTTAGATTTTATTTTGAAGCACCATAATTTATGCAAAAGAGGCATATACAACTTTACATTTGGAAAGCCCTATGACTACATCTAGCAGTAAAGTTTCCATTTGAGATTTCTGTACATCCATGTCTCCAAAACGTGGGATGCCCCAAATACTGAGATTAAAATAAATAAAGCACTGGGGTGCTTTCTGTTCAGAGGCTTTCAAAACTTTCAAACCAAAATAAGACTGAATTGCACATGCTGATTTCACCGGCTAGTAACAGTAACTGCACCTGCTTTTACACTAAAACTTCCAAGATGTGAGATCCATTACTAGAAGTTCCAGCTCATGTCATTCAAACACCACACAATCACAGCATGAAGATTTACCAGTATCAGACCACAAGATCTAGCTGTAACTCTTTGCAGTACTTCATGTCTAATCTAAGCAGCAACTAACCTACCACAAATAAAATGCCTCTCGGCTGCATGCAGTATTCTTGCAAGAACAAATGTTTGTGATCATGTTCCAGTACACTTTAACACAGATTATTAAAAGAAAAGAAAGCTGGAAATTGGAAGGCTTTCAAGAGCCAATTGGCTGGAAGGGTAAACTCCTTCAGGTTTGGCTAGGTTGCTGGAAAAACTTGGATGTGATCTTTGCTACCCTGGAGCTATAGTATTCTCTGCCTACCATTCCAAGCAAACAACAGGCACGACATTTCTCAGCAAGTTCCAATTACATTGTGACTCTGTTCCAGACTCTGCTCTGATCTTGGTTTTTGAGTGAGGCAGAGATAGTTCATCAATAAAAGAAACCCTCTGTGGCAACTAATGCTCGTTTCTGTACAGTTATGCCTGACCAGTCAGCCAAGTTACAGCCCAGAGCAGTTCTTATGGGCACAGCTATATTTATTTTCTCTTCTAGAAGCAAATCACAGATATGACTTTCCACATGGTGAACAAGGTTCGTATCCAGGATTTTTAGTTTTGTATCACTTTTCAGGATTTGCTTTCCCTTATACAGCAGTCTCTCCCAACCAACTAGACACATTTCAAGAGCAAATTAAATGATCTGACATTACATGATACATAAGTCTCTTGTTTAATGTCTCCTTACATTTAGAACATGAAAGACATTAATAAATCTTTTCCCTCTCAAGTTCATCTCATGGAAGTTTTTCAGACATTCCACTTATTAGTTTTCGCTTTAACTGTAACCAAAATTAATTTTAAGAGTTTTATTCATGTATAAGACAGAAGACAAGAAAAAAAATTATTAATGCAAGCACTTATCCATTCCCTTCCCCACAGGAAAATAAAGAGGAAAAGACTATTTCTCCCCATTACATGCAGAATTCAGCATGGACTGAAGACAGCAACAATTCTGTGCTGTTATTAAATCAGGAGCATTCCCCTCATTTAAATACAACTGTCCACTGTAAAAAGTTCCTAACAGAACATATAAGACTGTGCATACATGTATTTCCATCATACTCAAATACTGCTCCTCTGGCTTTTGAGTACAGCATAGAATCATCGAATGATAGAATTATTTAGGTTGGAAAAGACCTCTGAGATTATTGAGTCCAACCATTAACCTAGCACTGCCAAGTCCACCACTTGGATGGTCCAACCATGTCCCTAAGTGTCACATCTACAGTCTTTAAGATACCTCCAGGGACAGTATTGTCACTGACAGGCTACACAGTTCAATGAAGCCTACAAAGACAATGCTTCAAAAACAGCAGCATGACCTTCAGGCAACCTAAGTTCCATAGCAAACACCCAAGAGAAAAGTTGAAATAAAAACACTTCTTGAATGCTAATGTCTTAAGATGGAGACATTAAATACTGTTCCTGGTAGAAATTAAAATCATGAAGAAAATCTAAGTAAAATTACTCGGAGATTAATACTAATGTGAACACAAATACCAGATGGAAGAATATATGCACCTGCTTTTTAACATTTCTAAATATGCTTTTAAATTTTAAATTTTTTAAGTCATCCAGCCTGTTCTAATAGCAGCAAATTTGATCAAGATCAATTTAGACTGGGCAACTGCAGAAATCAGAGATGAAAAGGCAAAAGAGAAATTTAACTGCACTACTCACTCCTTTTTTTCTTATTACTGTACCAAAGAACTGGTAGTCAAAACAGACTTACTTAAAAAACACTGAAATTTATTCATTTATTTTAAAGAGAAAGCTATATGAACAATGGAATGTTTGAGCAGGCTTAGATAACCAAGAATTAAAAGGAAAAAAAATGTTCAAAATTTTCAAGTTTTTCCTTTTGCACTGTTCCAAGTCTTTGGAACATGTGTCAAGGTGTGCACAGAGCAGAAATTGAAGACTTTTCCCATTTAGGGTCATTTCCTTCTAGGACCCACACATGAAGATAACTGAGGCCATAATGCAGGCTGGAGTCAGGCTAACATGTTGACCTTTTACTTCATGTCTATAGCTCAAAAGAGTAACTTAACTGTTACTTCCCAAGGAAGTTGTGGATGCCCAACCCTGGCAGCGTTCAAGGCCAGGTCAGATAAGGGCTTGAGCAACCTGGTCTAGTGGAAGGTGTCCCTGTCCACAGCAGGGCATTGGGACTGGATGATCTTTAAGGTCTCTTCCAACTCTCAACATTCTGTGATTCCACAGTGACTCCACCACTTCCCTGGGCAGCCTGTTCCAATGACAACCCTCCCAGAGAAGAACTGTTTCGTAGCATCCAATCTAAACCTCCCCTGGCACAACTTGAGGCCATTCCCTCTTGTCCTATCACTGGTTGCCTTGGAGAAGAGGCTGATCCCCACCTGGTTACACCCTCCTTTCAGGGAGCTGTAGAGAGCAGTAAGGTCTCCCCTGAGTCTTCTTTCCTCCAGGACAAACACTCCCAGCTCCCTCAGCCCTTTCTACTAACACTTGTGCTCTAGTCCTTTCACCAGCTTCACTTTTCTTTGGACACACTCCAGCACCTCAATGTCATGAAGCATGATTCATTTTACATTGCCCTAAAACATCTGAAGTGTAAGAAAAATAAAACACAGTAATGGAGTGTAGAACACAGTCTACTCTAAAAGCCACTTCTTTAGATCAAAGTATCTTGACATACAAAAATATTACTTTCCCTTCACTTAATCCAACTGAAAATCTAAGGCCAGCAAAGTGAAACAACTTCTCAAATGTGGTGCCTTTAAGACTTTCAGTTTCCTGTTAAAATTAGCAAGAATGATGACAAGTATGTGTGTGAGCATGCCTCCCTTCCTTCCTGACAGCATGCCCAAGACATGCTACAGGATAAAGGACACTGATAATAACCCTTTAGTCAAAAACTGTCCTCACAGAAAGCCTCCCACCAATCTTGTAAACAATTTTTCTTTTTTTTTTTTTTTGAAGAGTTCAACAGAACCTAGCCCAAGATTCACCACTGGGCCCAAAACTTGTTCATATGCAGGAGATCCAGGGACATCAAGCAGGCATGTGCTAGAATACACACAAACTGACTCCAGAGCTGAGGAAAAACATTCCCTAAGATATCACAGGTTTTCATGGACAAAAATTCACTCTGAAACACCGTTTTCATTATACTGAGAGTGTAACATGACTTTTGGAATGAAAAACTTACACTGGGACAGCAAGTGGAGCCCTGTGAGACCACCACACACAAGACCTCCCATTACTTCTGATGCCTTGGCACTGAGGATGGAGCAGGTTTCAGTCCAGCAGATACAGGCAGCCTGAGCCAGAGCCAGCAGGTGCAGCAGCCTCCCTCAAAGGTCTCAGAACTGCAAACAGCCACCTGCCTCAACTCATCTGGATGAACACACTGTCAGGGACACACAGCTGAAACCAAGCGAAACTGCTCTAACAGTTCTCACCAAAAGGCAAGGAATGCACGTGGCATTTCAGTTCTGCTGTTAGAGTACCAACATGGGGTAAGGCTTGCTCTCATTTTTTCAGAAGCATGGTCTGCTCTGAATATTATAAGTAATATAAACAATAACATTTCCACAAAAGCTTTTTTTCCCCCCCCAATAATCATACAGGATACAGTTGCCCTCATTTAACATAGGCTGGGGAGAGAAACTACAGTGCCCATTTTAACAGCATCTTGCTTTGCACTCTTGGGGTTTGCTGCGCATTGCCCATCGCTGCTCATTTTCTCACTGATGACCTTTCCATTTTCCATACCTGTGGGCACTTGAGAACACAGTACTCAAGTTTCCCAGTTCCACCTTCTCTCTTACTAACCTTCCTTGAATAAATGCCACAGAGCCAGCTAGAGCACACCAGATGTGATCCTATCACCGTGCCCACCTTCAGGAATACCTTCACCTGTTTCCAGAAGGATTTATTAACACCTTAACTACTGCCTGCTTTGTCAACATCAGTCATGGCCCACTTACAGGACACACAGCAACAAAAGGAACTAAGCCACTGCCCTATTAATCTCAAACTGAAATTTATGCATTTCTCTAATGCCTCTGCGACACTGAGTACCACAAATGCTTTCTCCCCAACACACTTTTACTTAACTTATACACCACTTTAAAATGAATTTACTCTGCCCTATTAGATTTGAAGGCAGACAGAAGGGAACATAAAGCATTGCAAAAGACTTTTTTAAAAAATTATTATTTAAAAAAAAACCAAACTTATTTTCCTTCACATGAATGTATCATTAAAAAATGCATTATGATTCACTTACCACTCATTATGATACCTACTTTACATGATACATGTAAAATCTTTTAAACACAGTATCGTTACAGACCTAAACAAATTACACCAGCTGATGCCATACCAAATTATGTCACTTGTTGTTTCAAACAGTACTACCATGCTCTCCCACCAAGACCCATCAAGCCATCCATGCCCCAAGAACCCAGCTGCTCTTGCCACAAATTTAACCCAGAGGTTAGCAGCTGGCAAGGGATTATTTGTCACCAAGCCAAACACACAATACCAGTCACCAGAAGTGTCAGGTTAACCTACAGCAAAGTGAGGCAATTTTACTTGAAGACACAGACCAATACAAAGTCAGCAGCATAATCATCATTTCACAGCTGAGCTGACATTATGAGCCTGAATCTTAGACTGAAGCATTATCTGCAGCTTTGCACCAAGGTGCCTGCATTTCACCACTCCTCAAAACTCAGACATTATTGCCACACAAATCAGTAAGAAACTGCATGACCTTAAGGATGCATTATGTTCTGCAAACCAGGGCACAGAAGCCTGAGCTGCAGCCTAATTCTATGTCTGGAAAAAGGCATCTCATGATACTGACTGAAGCTCTGGGGAGCTCTCACATCAGCTCAGCAGGGTAGGACGAGCTTACCCTTCCTCATTCCCTTACAGAAATGATTTTTTAAAGTGCATCTTTCCAGGCTCTCTTCTTTTCTTTTGCTTCCCTACTGAGCTGTGTGACCCAAAGTTAAAGTAAGTAGGTAATCTGTGAAATACAAAGAGAAAAATATCGACCCTGGTTTCCCAGAAAATTTAGCTCAAGCGTATTATACAACACTTGCAAAGGTACATTTCTGCTTCAAGGATGGCAGCTTCTTTTTTAATATGCAAAAATATAACTTGTAATCTTTTCTGAGGAAGACTTCAGGATATCTGGCAAACTACAATAACAGGCTTTCAAGTTTTCCCCTGCAGATTTGTATTCACATGGCAACCAAATTACCAAGACACAGTGTCAAAATCATACATACAAATCATCACCTGAAACTGAAAGTCAACTGATACAAAAAATCTCTCTTATCAGTGAATCTCTACGCTTGTCAATGTATGAAAAGGCCCATAAACATACACAGTTAAAGCACGTGTACATGTGTATGCACACATCTGAGCCTCTGAGCACTTGCATTACTCAGCTGTCATGCTGCCTCTATGCCCAGAAGGCTCAGTCCCATTGAAGTCTGATGAACAGGTACCACGCTGCTTCCTGAACATGTACACAGTTCAGATGCATTACTGCCCAGACTCCATTCACCACCCCTTCTAAAACCTAAACCCCTGAGACTTCCACACTCACATATCCCATATACCAGGCACACAAAAAAGAGCAAGAAGAAGGAAAATGCTAATTAAACTCTGAAGAAAAGAGATACAGAGCTTTAACTGACATTTATTCTCAGTCTTTCGGTTCTTTAATCAACCTCTGCTCTCCGAAGAGTCAGCTCAAAGTCATTAAGTGCTGATCTTGAGGAAGCACCTTACAACAACTGAATATAATGAAATTGTCACTATATGAGCTACATTTCCAATGAGATAAAAAGAAATCAGTATATTGATATTTTGTTATTTTCTATGAGTTTATAGCAATCTCAAACACTGCCATCTATCTTCATCATGATTTAACGTATTGATCTGAATATCTGAATACCTCGAAACAACCACAGAAAAGTCTTAAATTTACTTTTAATTCAAAATCTTACAGAAATGTTCTGTTCTTGTCCCAAACATGAAATTACTCCCAAGATTACATTGGCTCAATGCCCAGGACTAGTAACACCCAGTCCCAGTGCAGCAACTAGCTTCAGATTCAGTATCTTGCAGCTCTCCAGCTCTTAATAAAAGCTCCGGACAACTAAAAAAAGGATAAAAGCAATTTCCTATTTGTTTTTTTTCCAAGTCAGGTGCCACCACATGTAATACTCCAGTCTTGAGGCTGACCTGATCAACCACAAGTAATGAAGCCATTCTAAACTCAGGCACCGAGGCAAAGGAATGCACCATTTAAATCCCAGTGCCATTCTGCACTTAGTCCACAGCCCTGTAGATCAGACTCCAAGCATCAATATAGACAGCCAGAAAAAGAAGAGCACATACTTAGAGGTCACAGGACTATCTTGTCCAAACTTCAAAGTTATTTTTTAGATGTCTAACTCAGAGCTTGTCATCCAGTTGCCCCTCAATAAACAAAGTATGCACTTCTAGAAGTGCATTTGTTTAGCACCTATTTCACAAAATCCTGAAACAAATGTCTGGGATAGAACAGACATAGTGTGGACATACTGACCCTTTTCCACTGTCTATACATGGAACCATTGGTGACAAACTCAGTCTAAACCGAGATGCAGCCACCTAAGGTTGAAACAAATCACTCTTCTCTTGGTTATGAAGTTTCTGATTTGACTGTGTCACCCAGGACAGGCTGCCCACTGGTCACTACACATCATCAATGAAGCTGGACTCCTTGCTCTCACATCCCACTCTCTCTTGATATCCTCCATACACAATCTTTATTTCATCAACAAATCATGCTGGATTCCTACAGACAAGCTCTCCTTCACTGCACTGACTGATGCATCACTTGGACCAGTCCATTCTCGGTACGGGATGAGGCAGGAGTCCTGTTGAAAAACACCATATGGGCATATAAGAAATCTGGGAAAGACAGTAAACTTTTTTGATTCTGTCTAATCTTGAAAATTCCAGAATCAGTTTCTCTTCCCTAATCTTTTAAGCCTTTTCTCAAAACCATGAGTATACATTTAGTTTGCTTGAACATTTGGACCCTTTTTTAAGAAAAACCTGTTGCCCTGAGAAGCCTTCCAGATTCAGGAGAGGACCTACTAAAGTGACAAGTAATATCATCAAACAATTTGGTCTCTGCTGTCCCTCAGGCACATCAGAGATGGACATAGTCTGACTTCCCTTATCTTTCCTGATACATTTATTGACAAATGTACCAGGAAATTAATTAAAAATATACATAAAATAATGTACTACACTAACCCAGTCATGCTTCTAACTATTCACATTGACACTATGTGTTGCTGACTTATTAAGCAGTATCTTATTTCCAGACTACAGAACTGTTCCAGGTACCAAGGCTACTGGAAAGATACATCCAAATGTCAGACCATATGTAATGTAATATTTTTGAACAAAGACTTCCTATTATTGCCTGGCAGGGAAATGCTAATTTAGTTCACCATGTTCAATTCTTCTGAGCCTTATTTTTGCCTTAAACAGCTCAACGTGTTCAAATGTTCATCACCAAATTCAGACCTGTCCTCAACCTATTAGACACACCAAAAGCAGCTGCAGTGAACTGCTACCACAGAACATGTGAGCCTAGAACAATGCTTTAAGAGTTGCTAAGAGAAAAGAGAATCAGAAAGACAATGTATTAAATCAGAGAAGAGAATACTTAATGCAGCATGCTAATCATACTGATTTCATCAAGTGTCCTCCAAGACAATCTGCTGAGGGAATCTACTGACAGGGAAGAATAACCACATCATTAGCAATTTGTACTGCTGTCAGGAATGCATTTAGTCACACCATAGATTAAATGTTTAAGCAATCACTATGCAGACATGAAATTTTCCAATCCAAAGGCCTATGTCTAATCTGCCAATAAAAAAAATTAAATACAGTGAGTCATTTTACTCAGGACAGAAGTTCCTCATCTCAAGTATCATCAGAGGTTTTTTCAATAAAACACGTCAATTGACATCATAAGAGAGGAGTTACTGGCATGTGTTTGTTGTATGTACAGAAGCAGATACCAAATCCAACTCTGACTGCCCTTAAAACATGAAAAAAATTACAATTTCATATATTCTGGAGTCACCACCAAAAATGAATGTGATATTTACCTGAAGGTCCTACTCTTCTGAAGAACCTATTTTTAACAATGTGTCCTGATACTGAAAGTATCCAGAGAGAGAAAATTGAGCAGGTTTTTGTAACAGAAGGTTACATCTCTCAGACTTTGTTAAGTCCTATCCTTAATGGGATAAAAAACATTTTCATAAGGGCGATCTGGCAGATATACAGAATCACAGAAGCAATTAGGTTGGAAAAGTCCTCTGAGATCATCAAGTCCAACCTATGACCAAATACCACCATGTCTAGACTATGGCACTGAGTGCCATGTCCAGTCTTTCCTTAAATATTCCACCAACTCCTTAGGCAGCCCATTACAATGTCTAATCATACTTTCTGCAAAAAAATTCCTCCTAATGTCCAATCTAAACCTCCTCTGGTGCAGCTTAAGACTGTACAACCTGCCTGGACTATTAACAAGCCCACTTGCTTCTAAAACTAAGTAAACATTGAGTGCTCAGAAAGGCCAGGCACAAATTGCAAAAAAGATGGGAACAGAAGCACAGAATGAAATGGTCACTTTTCAACAACTCTTCTCTGTAATTTTTCAATACATTCAAAACCATGAAGTGATTTTAATAAGATGGCCAAGTCTGCAGACAACAGGACATAACAACACAAACAGCATCAACTGTGAAAAATGTCTTAGTTACTGGCTGACAAAATGGTAGACGTCGATAAATGCAAAAATTGGGGAACACAAGAAAAAACATTCAAAATCCATCTTCAATATTATGAGCTTCAAATGTTCATTCTCAGGAAATATGATGTAGGAATTGGGAAAAAAAATGCAATCAGATATGGACATACTCAAATCACACTAAAGGAGGAGGCTCCTCAGCAACATTAACACTGTGGAACTACTTTCCACACAACACTGAAGTTCTTACAGTATCAACGGGTTCAAAAGGGATTAGAGAGGCTCCTAGAAGACAAATTCACTAGCAATTGGAAAGCACATAGTAACACCTCAGGGAATTCCCAGGGTGCAGTCTTAGGGCAAATATTGTTATGTTCCTGTTTTATTATTCTGGCACTGGCTCATGAAGGAGACAGGAGAGAAGGCCAGGCAGAACTTCAGTATAACCAACACCAGTCACATTAAAATCCTGTTACATTGCAATCTGATAAATCAGCAAAATAAACATCTTAAATTAAACTAAATAGGTCCTTTGTTGTTGAGAGCTACCAAAACATCTGAATTACCTAAACCCAAAGCTGGGAATTTACTAGACAAGCATGTACTTTTTAAGCAAGGAGCAAAGCCGTCACTGCCTTGCAGTTTAACATTAACTAACTTGTCTCCACTGCATCAGATTGCTTGTCCCAGCATCAGATTTATGGCAGCATATGGACTTTCACCCTAAGAGAGCACCTTTGTGCTCCTCATCCTCAGAAACATTTGTCCTGGTAACTGATGTTCTAGAAAGCAGTAGAAAAGGGATGTACTGCATGTCTTGCACACCAGCTGCAGGAATCAAAATACACTAGTCAGAAGTGAAACAAGTCCAGACCAAATACTCAGTAAGGGCTCAATTATTGATACAGGTCATGTTACCACCCCAGTTAACTCTGAGGTCAGTGTACTGCTTTGTAGCAGTTTTTCTGGTTGGAACAATGCTCACATGCCATCACTTAGTAAACACATGTTGATCCACTGCAAACTGCCTAGGAATCTGGACAAGCCCAAGAGGAATTCATTATGAACCTTCTTTTTCCTACTGGTATAGATCTACCCTGAAGCCATAGATTAAACCTTTGTAAAACAATGACTAGATTTTCTAGTTCTGCAGAAAAAATTACTTTTGGGTAGAGAGGAACAGAGGCTCTAGGTTTTGTGTTTTGTATTTTGAGTTGTTTTATCTTTTCTTCTTGAAAAGGGATTAAATACAGAAGATTTTGTAGGCCCTTCCTACCTATGAAAGAAACACAAGAAGGATTTCAGTTTTCATCTGGGTTATTATCATGTGAAAGCCTACCCAGCAACAGGCAGGGGAGGTGCCAAACCAGAGGCTAACTCAAGTTAGTATCTAAAAGCTCTTGCTTTTAAATATCACTTTTACTGGTATTTATTACATATGTTACTCAATATACAGCTCATAATGCATCTAAACAAAGTGAGGTTTCGATAAAGCTTTGGCTGTATGCAGGGACTGAATCCTGACTTCACCAGGTGCCTACACCAGGTTGCCTGACACCCCTAAAGCACAGCACTGCTCAGTGAGACACAAATAAACTTTTAACGCTTCAGTAAATGCAGATCAAAACTGCTACTGTTTTTTAAACATCCCAAGACCTTGGTGAAATAATTTTTGTCAATGTTTTTCAAAATGCTTCAAGTTTGTGTTTCTAAAAATTAGACACAGAAAGACATTCAATGCACGGTTCCCATTCTGACACACAATTTTTAAAACAGACTTCCCACACTTTGTAAATCATGACCATTGCCAGCTAGAGAGGTAAATTAGAAATAGAACATAACATAACAATTAAACAAAAAATCCTGTAACTGTGATGTTTAAATGTTCCCTCACTGCCTTACAGTGCTGTATTATGGTTTGAATGACACAACTGGGCTCTGAGAACCTACAAAAGAAAACTCTCTTGTCTAGAAGGCAACAGAGTTGTCTTTCTCTGCCTGCCCCTCATTCATACCTGGGTTGTGAAGAAAAATGGCTTCAGTGACTGGCTTTACCTACTGTCTGTGACCAGTCTAGGTCCAATTTGTACTTCATCCTCGCCATCCCCCTCAAAAAATTCCCCGCTACTTTTGCTATAATAATACTGAAAAATTTGGCACCTCACAGCCTCCTTATATAAAAGGAGAAATAATTTCAATTTGCTGTTTCTACTTTGTCCTAGCAACATGAAACACACACACAATTTGATTATATAATCTCCAGATATGTGGGAGGGATTTGGAGGCTTGCCTGAAAACCTGCCATTTCTTATGCATTCAAAGGCTCGACAGCATGTTTCTCCTAAGTACACATCCATGTAGCTGAAATCACAATTGAGTTCCTCCACTCTATATCACCAAAAAAGCTACCAAAAAACCAAAAGCCGCAAAGGCAAGAGGGTAAAATAAAAAAAAATTACAACACACGACATCTATACAATAGCCTGAGCTTGGTCCTGCCATAAATAAGAACAAGTCCAAAAAAGTTAATGGATTTACACCAATTTATACTATCCAATAACTTCAGTGATTTCAGTCCAAATACCAGCAGAGCAGTCACCATAAAATACAGTCACCAGAATTGACACTGACGTCACTGTTGCTGCCACCTTTTACTGAAATCCATGGACTGGCTGAACCTTAGCCTTTTATTCAATAAACACTCGAGCACGTAACACACTAGTAGTTCCAGTGACAGAAGTGTTAGACACTTCCTGTTCCCTTTATCTATCACTCTTCCATGTGCCTTGTTCTTAAGGCAAATGGCAATCTTTCAGTTTTCAATGAAGTCAGTCTGTTTTCATTGATAGACTAAGATTTTTAAAAATACCACAGAAAAAGTTTTAACATTCACTTTTGCAGTCTTAAGAAAAGTTCCAATTATTCTGTTTGAAGATTCACAGAACTGAAGAAAAGCACAGAAAAGAGACAAGGTTCAACTCAATATATTTTTACATCACAAGTACTAGCAAGCTGAATCCAGCTGAAATGTATCAGCCTTTGAAAAATCATTAGCATCATCTTTGTTTTCTCTTTTTCAAACTTTAAAACCTGATGTTGTCTCCAATCTGACTTCAAAAGCAAAAAATTATTTGTCCTCAATATGATTATATCTGCATACTGAAAAACACTTTCTGGATGTTTTAATTTTGACCTTTTTTACCTTACATTTCCTCTTTAAGATAGGCAGATGAAACTTCCACAACTGGCCGCCAATTTGCTCCCATATAAATAAGTGGAAAATAGCTGATATTCCTGAAATCTTTTTGAGATCTTAAGTCACTTTTCACCAACAATGACAAGAGATGCCGTAAGTTATTCTGATCAACTGAATATGGTAATATACTCCAAAAGCTCACAGTACTTTAGTTCTCCAAAATACCAGGATGAGTGAATTTTTGAGACACCCATCTCAAAAGTCTGCTATGTGTCTCAAGCTTTGGACATATACACGATGTTCCAGGCCTGCAGCTACCAGTATTTCCAGTACTGTCTTTTCTTCAGCACAACCAATGGGAAGGCTGTCATTGCAGTTGAGACAAAAGGCTGGGAGTCCTGAAACTCAGGGCAAGCATTCAACTCTGTCATGGATTCTTAATGGATTGACCACTGACACTTTCAAATCTTTCAGAAAAAAAGCTGTTTCTTGCTCTAAGAATGCCACTTGGCTTCTCAAAGCTTGTGTAGCAGTCTGCAAGAGACTTTCTGCACTAAAGCAACACAAATCAATAGCCATGTGTAACGATTCAGAGGAAGAGTTTATGTAGGGCTTCTGACAACTTTCAGATTTTCAGAAGTTGCTACTAAGAAAGCTGCCATATCCTGGCATGCCCTGCTCTGTCCTTTCTAGAGCAGACTTTAGTATGTGGCCACCAAACTCAGAGGACTGACTATAACATCCATACTTAAACCAAATATTTGAAGAACTAATAAGAATGGTTGAAAAACATTTTAGCTAAGAAAATGAGTCTGGAGACCAGATGATACCAAATGAGCCAAGAGGACAGAGCTGGCACAGGCAGGCTTTGGACAAGTTTGAGACAGGGAAGGGGTAAATACAGGTGCACTTAAAAAAGAATTGTGGATCTACCTCCTGAGCCAAAGCAGAGTTCCAGAAGTGGAAATAGACCAGAGGATATAGACTTTTGCCTAATCTGTGTGTAATTTATACTAGTAAGTAAATAGCAATGATGTCTTAAAATAGTTCAAAAGTTTAAGGTGACACATAACACACTCCTATACGTGCATCGGGGGTCTCAGGAAATCAATATGGATGGAGATCGGAGACACTGTCACATTTAGGTTCCAAATACCCTGGAAGTTAGCACAGATCTGAGAGGTAAAGGCAGCTGGAATGTTACCCTGCCTATTTTCTGACAGGGTAACAACAGGCCTAAAACCAGGAAATCTTTTAGATGTGCCAAGAAAGAAACAATACAAAGGCTTCCTGAGATATAGAAAGCATAGCAGATGTCCCAGCACTGCCAAAATCCTGAGACCGAGGAGCGTTCAAGTAGATTAGTGTCAGTTCCATCAATCTGACCAGTCAGATCAGCTCTGGTAAAGGCAGTACACTACAAATCAAAATTCCTGCATTTCTGCCATTGGGTGAATCCATCATTCATGAGGAAGTTTCCACTTTCTGACACTGCAAGGAGCAAGCATGCGAAGAGCAACTCTTGAGTCTTATGTAACAGGTATACAACAGGCAATCCATGTTGGCCTACTCCCATTTTTTTAAATCTGTGAGACCACAGAACAGCAGAAAACTGTTACGTATTTCCCAGAAAATTGGACAGAACTACACCTTTCTCTTCTGGTAAGCCATAAGCTTCCTTTTTTCACTTTTTGTTCCAAGTTGGTCACATTAGTGCCAGAAGAATTGTATTTTTAGAGAGGACGTTGTTTCCAAACCACAAACTTGTTCACTTCTGACTCCAAGGTGATCAAAACAAACATTTTAGCAAAGAGAATTTGGTCACCAGATAGCTTTAAGAAATTTCTACTGAAATGCTTTTTTCACAAGGCAATTTTTCTTATTATTTTTAACTGTCATAGGAAAATCTTTCTCTCTGCCCTCTCTCCCACTTCTCATCTCTAGAAAGATTTCATATCCATTCTGTAATAAATTAGTATGTCTGCAACTGCCATAAAGTAACACACATACAATCAAGCACAAAATTGTTCCCTTCAATCCACCACAGAACACAATAAGCAATAAAAATTAAAATAAAATTACTAGAACAGAACAGAAGCTTTCAAAATATGTTTATTTGCCTCCCTTTCTTTTACCAACATCATTTTTTTCTTATTGGATTTCTCAAAGAAAAAGGAAAATTAACACCACCAAGAGCATTTTTAAAGCCACCTTCATATTGCCTGAAATGAAAAAAAGCACATGAATCCAAGTTTTTGCCAGCTATGTATAACCTCTGCATTATCACAGATTTCACCATTTACAGACAGATGGTTGACTCCTTGTTAATTTTCCTTAAGGCATATGCTTTTCCGTTGAACAAAACTCTCAACGAAAGTTTTAAAAACTCACAAATGAACACATGAGCAAATGAAGTGCAGAGGCCATAAGGCAGTTAATACTGTCAATTTATGTATATGACACTTCACAATAATCCAGGCTGCACTAGTCTTTAGTGTTAAGAATCTAACCCTTATTTCTCATTGGCTCACTTCATTTCTAACTTTCTCATTTCCACACTGGCAACTTCCAAGCTTTATTTATCTTCTATTCATGAAGGGAAGGGTAATAAAGGCCTATGAAATGATAGACCAGTGCAGAGAATGAAATTCCACCAGTCAGTTATCTCAAGCCTTTGTTATTTGTGGGCAGATGAAGGTTCATACAGTTTATTGGTAAAGGTCCTTGATTAAACCTAAATTAAAAGAGGAGACTATCACACCATTATTATTTGATTTCTACTTGACCAAAAGCAGAGGTTGAAAAAATATATTGCTATGGAATACCTTTTTTCTAGTTCACTACAACATCTGCAAATATTTACATTCTCAACATTACAGGTGCAGCCTGGTGTCCACCCAGCTTCTATCTTCCATCTGAGGGTCTGCTCTGTTCTCTTGAGATTATTAGTCTCTTAATTAAGACATTTGTATGTACACATTATTTTAGGAACTAAAAATAGTATTATATTTTTGGAAAAAAATAACTCTTCTGCTCTCAGAAGTGTAGAATTGTCGCTGTTGGGGCGGCCACAACACACACAGACAGTGCCTCTTTCAAGGGCCAAAAAGCTGTTCATTAAACAAAGCAGCTTCTTTTATACACCTTTTGTATGCTATCATTCATGTTACAGATTCATTGGCTGCTAAACTACTACAGCAGGCTGTTACTAACTACAACATACTACCATTGGCTACCTGTAGCATAAGCATTCAAGCATTCAGAAAAATAACAGGTGCAGATATGTTGCTGTTTTATCCTTCTACTGTTTTAACTTTCTTGCTTCTGTTGATACTACATTCTCATGGATAAATACGAATTGTTTTTCTTCTCATGCACTTTTCTCACAGTCCTTCTCTAGCCGAAGTAACAGGCCCGAGCCATAATTTTACCAAGGCAACAAGACCTTCATTTTATAAGGTTTTACTTAAATGCCACATAGAATTGAACTTCGCAACATGCTTTGGATAAATTACCCTTCAAACTGGGTTTCATTACTTCCTTGGTTTTCAGTAAAGCAAACAAAAAATTTAAATAGGATGATCTTATCCAGGTCAGCAAAAGTAACCCATTCTACAACAGATATGACAATTTCCTCATCTCCAAGTACAACTAAGTCTGTCTAACTAGTAGCAGCTGATGAGCATCCATCACTTATTTGACCATTCTCCCCTCTTATGCATTGCATCCACACGTACTCTAGTAAATGCTTTCACAGTGACTTCCAATGCTGCCAGTCTTCGAATGTTCTTCTGATCACATCTTACTGGCTAATAAAACATATGTATTATGTCTCTCTAAATACTCTCTAGACCACAACAGGCTACAAAATCTTAGCCAGAAGTTTCCACTCTCTGAAAAGTGGAACATGTGCACTTTAGAAGTCCCCAGGCCTCAGCTTCAGACATCACTGTATAGGGGAAAACCTTGAGAAAACTAAACCAATTAACAAGCTGGCATAAAATACATTTTCAAGATGACTAGAGGGTACCAAACAATAGTAGATGACTGTATTTGGAACAAATTCAGCGTACTTTACACTGGCAGCTACATCCCAGCAAATAGAGCCTGACATACATCACATTTAAAGTGAGCTATATGTTAGCACAGTTTCAAGTATATACTTTTATCAAGTACAACTATCACTACTGACACCTTTGAAAGACAGCACAAAATATCACTATAAGTTAACCTTGCTATATATCAGACAACTTATCATTCTGAAGCAGTTTGCATACTGTAAGTGGTGACATATATTCAGAGAACCTCATCATCATGTAAATAAACAAGGTATCATTTAGCATCTTCTAACAGAAATACAAAGATTAACCTACATACAGTTTAATTTTTAATTGAATACAGTTGCTTATCTAACCCATAGATCTTTCTTCTCTGAAAACAAAACAAAAAACATTCCTATATAAAACAGATTCAACCTACTCTACAGATGCTGCTGGAATGGACATCTTGCTGCCAAACTGCTCCAAAATCAAGTTTCTATTAATAAAGAGCTGAAAACATAAAGTAAAGCTTGCCATTTAGGATTGCATTTCTTGTACTGCACCTTTGAATTTATCATGCATTACAGCTGGTACTACACAGCTAAATTCCCTGTTATGCATCAAATGAATGGATATTCTACCACCATCCTACCACACTGCCACACTGGCTGGAGAAGAGCTGTTTGTTTCAAGCTACAATGATCAATGTCACAGATGACTATGTCAGCAGACTGGCAAACAGCTCTAGTTTTAAATCACAAAAACATATGCTGTGGCTTTATTATTTCAAAGGGTCATGTCACCAACCATTAGTGAAAGTGAATACAAATATCACACTCTTTAAATTTCCATTTTCAATACCTTGATCTGTTTTCATTTTTTCCCTCGCCAAAATGTTTTAGACACTTTAGGTGCTTGTGAAAGATGTTCCCTCTCTCTGCTTTTTTTTTTAATGGGACTATCCTTAGACCTTGGAGCTAGCTCAGGATGATTTTTTAATTAAAAATGACAAAGTCCTCCCGTAGGTGTTCTCTTTTTCATCTTGCTTGAATTCCCACATGTCTAGCTTTCCCCAAAGACAGCTCAAGAGGAAAATTACGACAGCTGCCTGCAAAGCACTGAAACAGCAGGAGGAAGAAAATCAACAGTGAGCAGAAACTGACTGAAGCATGTGAAGGAAAAAGGAAAAAAGAGCTGGAATTTAGAGGTAACTTAGCAATTGAGACAGTTAGCCACTCAGGAAAGGAGTAAACTTGAAAGTCCATAATCATTCCCCTCTCACCCTTATTTACCGTCTTCCTTGATTTTTTTTTTATATGACGTGTTGATAGATAGCTATATCAGAGCTGATTTGACCTAATTATTTTTAATATTAAAAGAAACAAAAGTGTTGAAGATGCTAATAAATGAAGTATGACAAAAGTGAGATGAAAAAATACTACAAAGTAGCACTCTAATAGACATAGTACAACAAAACTGCAATATGATTTCACTTTCTTATAGTGGGGTTGTTTGTTTTTAAGAAAAAAAAAAAAATCTTTTGGCCACTGGGAAAAAATTTTACACTACTTAAGAATTTTAGCACTCAGTCATTCTACATTTATACAGATTTGGTTGATTAGCTGGAAGATCAAAAGACTACAAGTACATGAGGGAAAACAGTTACAAACCAGATTTCAGAAAAATAACAAATCAGGCATTCAAAAATATACGGGGTCTTATTTACCACAATCATTCTTTCTGGAGCGTGAAGGTGTATAAATAGAAACCTTTCACCAAGAGGTTTATTGTATTTCATCAGGAATCCTGACACTTCAGACAATGAAGGACTTCACATGAACATATTCTTCATGAATAATTAATAAACAGTCAGCTGGTTTGGCTCCTTTAAAAGCAGCTTGGTTCTTTTGTTTCTTTTAGCTGCTACCCTCCTACTTTCAACTGTAAGGCAGACAGCAACACTTTTTCCTTCCTGCCAAACCAGGAAAATACTTCTTAAATACATAGGCTGAAACAACTTTCTAGGTTACACAGAGATACAATATGTCCCTATTCTATCCATAATTTTTAACTTCATAAGACAGATAAAAGTTTAACAGCTTGACTTACAAAAATTTTGAATTCTTGCAATTTTGAACAACTCACAATTTTAAAATTTTTTTGTTCTCCTTATTGCTAAAATACTTTAAGGAAACGTAAACTACTCATTAATATTAAGAATCATTTTAATACCTTGAGATGCTTTGCGTGAAGTAGGACAAACTGTATTTTTTGGTGTTCCATATCAAAATAAATAAATGCTACTGGTAGAGCACACCAGACTCAACCAAACCATCTGCATTTCTCCCAAAAGGTGTAATACAATATAAAGTTCTGTTCTGAAATGAGAGATACCATTGACAGGTTAAAGGAAATTATTCAATTTTTTCTACATTTTTATAGAGACAACCTGTATCCCTTTTGCCTTTAGAAGCAGAAATACCTGTAGTATTATCTGAGAGTTCTCCAGATATATTCTGTGATCTTTCGAAGTATACTAAACCAATTTCAATTTCCCTGGTTTAAAAAAAAAAAAGTAAGCTTGTTTGTCATCTTATACAGCCCATAAGGGTAATTTCACAATCACATTTAATATTTGCTTCTGTAACAAAATTTCTAACACCATTTATCCTCCTAATGCATGACGTCGTCACCACATGGATATATTTTCTACTTAAACTAAATGAATGTAGCACACAACTCAGGCAGATGGAATACCTTGAATGCTAGTAACACAGTTAGGAATGTTATGCTGGAAATGTCAGCACCTCACTACAGGACATTAATCCAGGAGAGTGCTCCCCTTGACTTGTCAGGCATTCTACCACAGAGACCACTTATTATTTTGCTCTGAACCCTAAAGTACCAAGTGGACACGGCAAAAGAAGAGTTCCCAAGCTAGCAGGCTAATGGTATGATGAAGTACAGCAAACTTTGCTCACAAATGTGGCCGTCAGGGGGCCAGTGATACACTAATGAAGTCACAGGACAACCCCAAGAATCAAATGATGTGTCTGAGAACATTGTCCAAACACTTCTTGAACTCTGGCTGGCTCAGTGCTGTGATCACTTCCCCAGGGAACCTGTT
Organism: Aphelocoma coerulescens; assembly: GCF_041296385.1. NCBI lineage: Eukaryota > Metazoa > Chordata > Aves > Passeriformes > Corvidae > Aphelocoma > Aphelocoma coerulescens. The sequence goes on from NC_091015.1 coordinate 13,258,031, forward strand.
CCAGTACCCAACCACCCTCTTCAAAAGGGTGAAGAACCTTTTCCTAATAACAACCTTCCCTGACACAGCTGTACACCATTCCCTCGGGTCCTGCCACTGGTCATCAGAGCGGAGATCAGTGCCTGCCTGCCCCTTCTGCATGAACTACCTCTTTGAGGCTGTCCTCATGGGGTTCTTCTGTGCTTGCATATCAAAACACATGGCACAGCAGTCTCCTCCCTCTGAAAGGAGCCAAGAAAATCTAAAGTAATGACATCAGAAATAATTTGCATGTGAAACTGCAAGTGAAAGTTTTTAAGTATGTATCATGGAATCACAGAATCAAATAGGGTGGGAAAGACCTCTGCAACCGAGTCCAGCCTTTGCCTGAACACCACCATATCATCCAGACAACAGCACTGAGTGCCACATCCAGTCTTCCCCTAAACACCTCCATGGACATCGACTCCACCACCTCTCCGGACAAGTCCCTTCCAATACCAAATCACCCTTTCTGCAAATAAATTCCTCCTGATTTCCAACCTAAACCTTCCCCAGTGCAGCTTAAGACTATGTCCTCCCATCTTGTCCCTGGTTGCCTAGGAGAAGAGGCTGACCCCTACCTGGCTACAACCTCCTTTCAGGGAGTTACAGAGAGTGATAAGATCACCCATGAGCCTTCTCTTCTCTAGGCTAAACACCCCCAGCTCCCTCAGATGCTCCTCATATCACTCACTCTCCAGATCCTTCACCAGCTCTGCTGCCTTCCTCTGGACTTGCTCCAGTATGTCAATGTTCTTCCTGAACTGAGGGGACCAGAACTGGACAGAAGACTCAAAGTGTAGCCAGTTTCTATTATCCTGAAATATCCTGAAACATTACCCTAATTATTACAATCTAAATTATCCCCCTAAATATCCTGAGATATGCTGGTATCTTCTATTTATCAGAATAACAAAATTCTCATCACTTGTTCAACATACAGTCTCACAACTGAAATAAATACACAAGGTACTGTTGATGCATGAGTATTTTATTGCACTGTATTTTGAAAAAAAAATTGTATTTGGCAGGGCTAATAGTCTCCCCAGCACTCTCAGTTGATAAACTTATGTTTCCAATATGCATACTTTGACCTATTGCAACTTTGGAAAACTTTGGGAAAAATGACCAGAAACCTTTCAGCACAGTTCAGAGACTTCGGGAAGTTCGGTCAAAGTAGTTTGGTCTGTGTGCAGCCTACAACAGACTTCCTTCATTTAGACATTTACTTACCCCAAGTACACACTTCCCCCTCCCCTGTGGTTACAGACACACTACACACAAAAGAGGCAGCTGTAGGAACAAATCTGCAGCACCAAATGAAGATAGCAGTTACTTGAAGGATCTCTTCCTCTCGTCACAGAAAACGAGGTGTGCAGTGGACTGTATAAAGAGAAACCAGTCTCTTGGGATGACAGAAAAAAAGGCTCCTCTGCCTCCAGACAGAGCTTGTTTGATGCCAGGCAAACCCCAGACTTTACAGAGGCAATGCATAGCTGCAAGTTCCTCATGTGCTGCATGTCTGGACTTGGCAGCATTAGGTTAACAGTTGGACTCAGTATCTCAGAGGTCTATGGCAACCTAAATGATTCTGCGATTCTATGTCCAACTCTTCCTAAAGTCTCATTAAAAGACTGCCAGAGTAATCAAGAGTAACTCTTAACCAACAACAGCAGCTTTGCTAAGAGCATGAACCCTACATAATGCACAGAACCTGTAAACTGAGTTCCTGGGCACTTAGAAACAAGACTAAATTAGCAGGCCCTTCCAAAATTATTCTGTGTATCAGCTCACCATCTGCAGTACAGGATAAATCTGATAAAACTGGAAGACTGGCAAAAATGCTTGTGTCCACAAGCACTACTGTGTAACTTGCCTTGGAACAAGATTTGATTAGTAGCCGACACGGGCCAGTGACAAACAAATGAGAAAGATGCAGAAAAGCATTCCATTAGGTGACCAATGTCACTGAGTAAGGCAGGAAAGCGTTCATGGTTCTGGAATGTGCATAACAGGAGGGGAACAGCAACATGAATTAAGCTTGAAAGGCAGCTTTAACTCTTGATATTTCCTATTTTTCAAGTGTTCAATTTTCAGCTCTTAATATTTTTCAAATGCATTATTTATAATACAATTCATACAGAGAATGCCCACTGCCCATCCACTTCAGAACATGTTCAAGAAATGTTATACTGTACTTCCTTTACACAAAAAATTTAAAGGAACAGGACCTGTGCTTCACAGCTGACCACTATATAATTTTAAAACCAGGTTATTTTTTTTTGTTTTCCAGTTTAGCAAACTTCTTCTATTAAAGTAATCATCTGAAGTAAAAGACTCTTAGCCAAAAATGAAAATTAATAAATAATTCCTCACTGTATGATGGAAAAAAAATGGAGCATGTACTATTAACAAATCAAATAACTTTTAAAATAACTACTCTGAATTTGAAATTTTTCATTACAAGTGCAAACCTGAAAAACTTTTAAAATTTGATTTCTTTCTAGATTATCTATTCGTTTCCTCCAGGAGGGAAAAATTAATAAATATATATTTTTATTGTCAGATGCAGTAAGATGTTTAAGAGAACGAGTGATTCCTGCTTTACAATTCAGGAGTAGAACACATCACAGCAAAAGCTACTTGGCTGTCAGCTTCCCAAAAATAAAATGACACAGTCCTTTGAAACTGCTGTGAATTATTTGTAAATGGGAAAACATACTCTGCTAGTAAGTAACTACACAGACTCTTACTCTGAATAAACACTAATTAAGTCAAGTCTTAGCATCAACTGAGATAGGGAAATGTTTGACCAGTATCATCTTGGTCTACATGAAGAACAAAACACATGAAGCTGTCAGAACAGTTTTTTGTGCTGTATTTTCAAATCCATTAATGTGTGCTCTCTTACACTGCTCTGTGCTTACCAAGTACATAAAGTAGCTTAGCTGTTAGTCTCGTTAATCTCCAGTTCTTCATTAAATAGCAATCAGCACTCATTTCCCTGGGAGGTTTTTTTCCCCACTAAAAACCATGCTCACCCACATAGAAAAGAAAGAAGAAAAAACAGGAAAATTGGAACAGCAAATGAAGGTAATATTCAGGACATAAAAGTAACTACCCAAATTATCTGTCTCTGACAAAGTATTTAATTAGTGCTTGTTCCAGTAAGTGCTACATTTCACACAAATAAACTGCCCTTGAAGAGAAAAAATTGTCAATTGTTTATTAACTAGCAGGTATTTCATAGAAGATGTTGGACAAAAAGTCTAATTATATGGAAATCTAAGCATTTGTTCGAGGACTGTTGCTGGATCAGCAACTGTCTTCATCCATCTTGGTAACAGAGCAGGTACGTACACAAAGGGGGTCTGGATTTGGGCAAAGCAGAGGAGGTAAGAACTATCTGCAGACAGTTTTCATTATTATTATTGTTGTTGTTGTTATCATTCTAAAACTGACTTCCAAAGAGATACTTTCATCAGAATTGAGTGAAACTCAGGCCACTTAGTAAAGTATTTCTTGGCACGCAGAGCACACTACCTAACCCAAAGGCCCAAGAAGTCTACCAAAAAATGAAATCATGATTACAAGGTATTTATATATGCAACGATTTGCCTATGCATTCAACTGCATCAAAACAGTTGTCATGTATTAAAAAAAATGAAAGGGGGGAAAAAGAAGAGGAAAAAAGGAAAAAAACAACAGAAAAAGAAAAATATAGGATGCACATTGCTAAAAAACTAGAGTGGGAAAGTACTGAGAATCTTACTACCTAGGTTTAGAAAAGAAAGAGCTGGAATTTCCTAAGTGACACCTACAGAAGTGCCACACTTGCTTATTTTTGTTGTTCACAAACGGGGCTCGCAGACAATAAATGATGTCAGTGTCTTGGCTTGTAGATAAATATTCCAGCATAATACTATTTTTAGCTAACTTCCTAAGGAAATCAGGCATATGTAACTGTGCTAACACTCAGTCCCCTGCCCTGAAATTTTCAAACCTACTTTGACAAATTTTGTAAAATGCTAAGTATCTCAAATGAACAACCTGCCTGCATATTTTGGGAAAGCTGGCAGGCTGGTGTAGGAAAGGCAGTGTACCAAAGACCTTGTTAAAAGGGAGGAGGTAGTGATGGTTCATCCCAAGAGGTGGTAGCTGGCCAGCAACTTGCCATTTCCAGCCCAGAGACAGCACTTATGTCCAATCAAAGACAGGAAAATGCGAGGAAGATGGGGCACAGCAGCACAGCATACAAGTAAAAAGCATCTACTAAGGAAAAAAGAAATGAAATTTAACAGAGAAACTTCATTAGACTCACTGCTCATGGAACACTACATATACATCTGCATATAGCCTGCTATGCTCTATCTTGGCAGGAAGATTAGCTCAATTGTTTAATGGGACTTATCCATCCCTGATTAAAATGATCCTAAGTGCTCCCCACAATCTTTAAAATACGTCCCCTGGCATTTATAATTTTATGATGAAGGCTAAATTATGTTCCGATCAAATTAGAAAAATTGAGGCAAATTGCATTAGGCTATTTAATACAAATGTCCATTCTGAACAGCAATTCCATGTTTATTTTCATATCCTGTAGGAACAAGGACATGAAGGTGATCTGTGTTTAACAAAATCTCCAGATGCAATGAGAAGCAAAGACATGGGAGATCTTAACTAATGGCATCTGGTTTTCCTCTCTGTTGGTGCCCTATTGCTGGTACATGACATAAATTACTTTTGTATCACCAACTAGGACATCACACCACCACGTTTATTCCCATTAACCTGTTCCTGCTGCTGTGAATTTGGAAAGTGAATTTTCCTACACTTTCCAGATGTTCTTTTTCCACATCAAGCTGTAATGTCACAGTAACATACAGCATTATCCATTTGTATATCTTCTCTTTTCCTGAACCAAGGTTTCCCATTCCATGGCCCCAGAGATCAATTTTTTCCTCCCAAAGTATATCTTTTTCAAAGTTACGTAATTTATCTTCTCCTTCTTTTGAATTTATTTCTCCTGCCCCGGGGCTTTGGTTTTTCATGTTTACTACATTTTCTTTTCTCCTCCTTGGCAGAAGAGAGATGAAGACAACTTCACTTCTCTCTACTCCTGTGACATCAACATTAAGCACTCATTAGTTATTTCTTCACTAGGTTCACTTACTTCCTATGTTTTCTTTATCCACTTCCATCCATCCAGAAACACATGCAGCACCAAACAAAGTCAAAGCAGCTGCATCAGTGGCTGTCCACGCTATAGCAGCTGAGCTACTTGGACCTCCAATATCAAAATCAGAGTCTGAAATAAACCACCAGGGCTCACTCAAGGGCTCCAGCGCTGAGGAAAGCAGAGAAACAGTTACAGTATGCAAAAGGTGAGCTGGCAGTGACTTCTGGGGCACCTGGGTGCTCACTTAGTCTACAGGCAATGCTTAAGTGCAGGGGCCACGTGGATTCAGGCAGCCAAAAAGGCTCAGCATGAACAAGAGGAGATGACCCAAAATACCACAAGTGACTGAAAAACAGGAGCATTTGGAACTTTGAAGAGCCATACAGATGCTGCAGCTGGGTGGCACAAGGGAAGCATTATCAATTCTCTGAGAAGGAACGGACACACTATGTTTATGTTTTCAACACAAGAAATTCAGTTGCTAAAATAGTAGACTGCTATGTAGGGGAAGTGTGCTGTAGAATAAAGCAGCTTAAAGGAGGGCTATGGCCTAGAAAAAGTTTGCATAAGAACAGTAACAACTTGCATGAGACCAGAGAACACACTATAATACTAAACTGCATTTAAATATTACTAATTTTCCCCCCAAAAAAGAACAAAATCATTTTGCTAGGCTCACAGTCAACCCATCTTGCTAAATAAAGTTTAAATTATGGGCTAGTCACCTCAGGCTCCTAGTACAGTTAATACAGATTAATTTATTGCCAGTGTGTTATTCTGGGCACATTTCAACATGGAATAGAGAAATTGACTCAATTTGGAGAAGAATTATCTCAAAAAAAACCAAACTTACACCAAAAAAATTTTACTAAGATGCAATTAAACCACTACATTATTTTTGTGTGTTTGCAGAACAAACAGCAGAAAGATGGTGAATGAATTTGCAAAAATGTGTTGAAAACTGTGATAGCATGCAGCTGGAAATGGGATTTACTCTCCAACCTCTCTAAGCATAATGTTCTCTCTCACACGTGGTCTGCAACTTCTCTGACCTCCGCATGCTCTCTGCCCTTCAAATGGCTGAATTTCTCCAGGACAGCTGGCAGCACCTTTGCTTTTCTTCCCAGAAGAGCTGACTGATCCTTGCCTCCTTCATCTGTGATTTCTCTAGCAAGCTCCCAGTCTTCCCACACTGCCTGCACTCTTACCATGGATACCTGGCAAGCTAGAACACACCCACCAAACGTGTACATCTCTTTCACGTGTTCTGCACTGTAATTCAAACAAAAGTATATGTAAAAAAGAGACTGAAAAGTATTTATTTTATAAAAGATGATGGCACACAGCATATCTGATTTAACAGTGCATCTGTTATGCACATATAGTTTATATAATTTATATATCTCACACAAATGGAGACAGGCATCAAAATTGCTATAAACGGATGATATAAATTTTATTATCTGCCTCCTGTCTTGGCAAGAACTTCACACAGATGGTTTAGGAAACACTTCAGGTGCTTGTCCCCTCCCTACATATCTGAGCCTAAGGATGGGAGCTGCTATATACCATCAGATATACTCCCACTTACACCAAGACTTTGATCTTGTAGACACTAGCACTAAAAAATTTCAGAGGAAACTGAAAAGAGGCAGACTAAAGAGGGAAGAAATAAATAAAAGAGTAGGCAAATGTAGGTTTTCACCTCCACAGGCATCACTCAAGTTAAAAACTATGTCAAACAGCAAAGCACTAGATCATTTTCCTGCCCAAAATTCTGCCCATTTTCAACTCACTGCAACTTGGTCATCTTATTAGGACCCCCCTCAGCAATTTTCTTAGCACTAAGCTGAAGCAATAGCATTTCCCAGTGTTCTATATTCAAGATGTGTGTGTAAATATCAGGCTAAATTAAGGGTGTTTATACACCACTGAATGAGCAGAACTAAATAGTTTTTTGAGTGATAGGCAGTTTTTCAGAATACCTATCAACATTTTTAAGGCATTTATCACTGTAGGACATTCTGACAAAAAAAAGCTTTGCTCTATTTAGGTCTCCAAAGACTTCCTTTTTCAGTGCTGGAACACACTGAACAGAAGGTGGAAAAAAATAAATTGCCACATAAATGTAGGCATAGAAAAATCCTTCAAGTCCCACATTATGTTACTGAAGCCTTCTTTGCTCCGGGCACAAATGACTGGTACAAACAAGACAGAATCTCAAGCACACCGCCTGTGAACTCATCAGGGGCGCATTCAAAGGCACGTACTCAACAACTAACTGCTTGGGGAAAGAAAACAGTACAGAGCGTTATACCTACAAGGGTTCTAAACTAACTGTAGGGCAAGCAACACTCAACCCTGATCTACAATAGGCCTAGGTTTATTACCAAGCTCCAGAAACTGTCTCCTGTTCTGTACCACACAACACATGCAGAATGAAAACTTAAGCTTGGGCAGTATATTTCAGGCCAAAACCTTTAATCAGAAAAACAAATTAAGAAATCCAAGTGTTGGGGATAAGCCTTTTGCTATCACTTCTGCATGCTACACATGCATTATCCAGGCTTTACATGAGGGATTAAACATCACAAATGCCACCCATAACTCCCAACCACTCTGTAATGTGTTTGCTAGTGAAAAAAAAATACATTTACATGATCTTATTAAACATCACTTTAAAGACAGGAGAACAAACACCTTAGTGAGGTTTAAAGCTCTCCTGGGGATCGACTCTACTATGCCTGAGGAAATAACTACTGCAATACAGAAATACGTAGATCAACTTTTATTTTCTCTTTAAGACTACACTGACACTCCTCCAAATGACTAAAATGGGTCCTTTATCAGAAAAAGTACATATCTTCATAAGGCAATATTAATTATTAAATCAGTAGTTAATTTTTTAACAGATGTATGTAGAAGCCACATAATTGTTTGTTACTTATAAAAACAGCAAAGGTTCTGCAGACTGAAACAGCTGCTCACCATTATAATGGGAGGTGAGAAAGACTCTGAATAAGATAGATGTGCATTTAAAAATAAATAATGCTGTGGATGATGGAGGCCCTTGTGCAACCTCATCAGGTTGGATGAATTCAGGACTTATGATCTCTGCAAGGATATTTTCCACAATTTATTTTAAGCACACAGTAATGAATTTTGATCTCAATGCAATATAATAAGGGCTTTCTTACAATGTTCAACACTATTAAAAGAGGTATGCTTAAGATCTATAAAAGGAATTACTGTTCTAAACCATTTTTGGCCTATGGCTCAAGTTGCTGACCACAGGATAGAAAAGTTTCACATTATGCAAGGTATATAAAGGCATAAAAGCTGAAGATTTACCTGTCATTCATTTCAAAATAAGTTTAAAAAATATATTTACAAGCACATAGATGTCATCTGCATTTTTGTACTAAATAGGGCAGAACTTCAGCTATAAAGAAAACAAAAAACCACCAAAAAAATCCAGCCTTTACAGATTTTCTTCTAAAATAAAACTTTTTTTCCTCTTACTTAATTATGAGGGAAATAAAGACTTTTGTGGCTTTTATCCCCATTCAATCCCAATTATAAACTGTGTAGCAGCTGGTCAGCATCTACAGTAGCAGGACCACTTCTATGCTATGCCATATATACTGCAAAGGAGGCTGTTTATTCAGCCAGTGGGATAAAATGGAGCAGCACAAGGAATTTCAAGAATAAAGTATCCCTACAGAAAGAATCACTAACTGAAAATCACCAAGTGGCTTCTCTGAACTGCCACCCGTGCTGTTACCAGGTTACTGACAGAGGTGGCAAGTGATAGACAGTGCTGTTCCACAGGTATTCTCCTACAAAGAGAAGGATCCACCATGGGTCAGTGGGAAAAATGCAGAGGAAGCTCGAGGTGACCCTGAGGCTGTGATGAAGAGCTGACAGCTCCAGAATCTCTCTGCTATTTTTTTTGCTAGAGGTATATTTATGCACTTTATAACATAGATCCAGAAGCCTAAGATCAGCCTTATTCTACATTCTTCCTCCTGGGCTGCAAAAGGCTGCGTCAGAAGTCATGCCTGCTTATTTAGGGGTTTTACATAACTGCCCTCAAACACCAGGCACACGAACAGCGTGTCAGGACACATGATGCCTTCCCAAACCAGCCTTCACTGCTTGACCTCACCTGGACAGCAGAACTGGTGGAAAACTGCAAAAAGAAAACACTAGCTGGAAACCTCAGACCCAAACAACCCATAGCAGTTCAAGGCACTGTAAACCTGAACCAAGTTTATCCAGAACACATACTGCTCAGGAAATTAAGAAAACTAGAAATGACACTGTGTAACAGCTTGTTGGCAAACAAATTAAATGCATTAACAGGTTATCATAAGGAAAATGTCCCTGTCCTTCTGCTCACGCATAACAATGTGGTTTTAACTGCTCCTTCAAGAGCATCAGGAGACCCTTCCATGGGACACTCTTAAGTCTTTGCTTCTGGAGGGAGTTACAATCCAGAGAAATTTAAAACTGCATTTTCACCTAAATAGGGGGCATTACACATGCAGACTTGGCCTGCAGTAAATACTCCCTACAACAGTGAGGATGCTTAGCAGAAGACTGAAGCCACCCAGGTAAGTTCAGACACAGCTCTGCCACCCAGCCGTGAGGGCTGTCCCGTGGGCAGCAATGGGGACCAGCTCCTGCCAGCCCCAGGATGACGCCCTGGCGCCCGTGCAGTGAAACCAAATCAGACATTTCACAGAATCATAGAATGGTTAGGGTTGGAACAGGCCTGTTTAGCAAGGTCTATAAAGCAGAAACTGCCACCCCTACAAACACAGCCCACACACAAACCAAGGAGAGCAAGGGCTCTCCACCACCCCACAAACTGCAGACAGGCAAGTAGGGGTGCCTATCCACAGCTGGGACTTTGCATAAAAAAAAGAGATGAAAGGGGAATAAAGCAAGGAAAACTTTCCACGGGACAGAGGAAGGCCATAATATGAGGGGAAATGCTGAATAAAGGCAGCAGTCTACCTTAAGAAATGAAAATGCAATGCTGTGAGCCAGCATCACTACTGTCATAAACTCAGTTATTGTTGTAGTTTGCCTTGAACAGCATCCAATGACATTTTAATAAATTGATCAAACATTACCTAGTTGTGCAAGGATTTCCACCTGACACAGAATACTACTTTTCAAATACATTTTTCAGCAATGTGAATTTGACTTTTTAACTTTCAGAGCAGCAATTCAACATGCTAAGATTAAATAATGTTATCTCTCCACTGGGGGTGACAGAACACTTTAGTGACAGCTGTGTCCCATAAACTGAGCTAAAAACTTCATCTCACAAAACACTTCAAGAAGACAGTTATAATAAACATAGAAAAACAGAAGCCTTAAAAGTAGGCATTTTGCAGACCATATTTTGAAAAAAAACAAGTTTCTATTAATACCTTGTTTGAACTTTTCTGACTTAATTCTTTCCATCATCTGTTACTGCTTTGCACATGTCACCAATCTTTAATCTTTAGTTTTCCTTACAAAAGCCAGGCTGCCTGCTCTCAGGGTTCACCAAGTAGTGAAATGCATGGACAGAGGACAAATTTACTGCTTCAGAGAGCTATCTTTAGAGACTCAAGCCTTCAGTGTACTGAAGTTCAGCCAAGTTCTTTTTGAAGCGTTTTTTTAAAAATCACTTCTATTGCCTCATTAAACAAAAGAAAACAACCTGGTTTTATCTTGTTTAATCTACTCCTTTAACTTCGTCCTTATACTAAGCTTCACTTATCTTAGAAATGGCAAATTTGCCATTCTTTGGAGATTAACTATCAAACCACAAAACATGCTCTTCTAGAAGATAAGAACCAATGTTACTCTAAATGCACACTCTGTATGCTGACTGCTTAAAACAGAGCAAGACAACAAAATTAACCCCTGTGTGAAACCCCTTAAAAATATCCCTGATGAGCTAAGAGTGCCTCCAAAGCTGAGTGAAAACAAATTTAATGAGCTCAGTAATTTCATGATGTCCAAAAGGACTTTGAAAGTTTTTCAGATGAAAATGGAATACACTTATAGAGAAATTAGATACTGAATTTAAAAGACAGGAAGGAAACATTTCATACCAGATACAAAAAGGTAGATGACACATTTTGAATAACTAAATCAACTCAGCTTGTCCCGCTGCAGTACTTCAGCAGGATACAACGACTTGATTAGATCCATACTGACCAAAGAAAAGGCAAAAATCAAAGCACACCTAAGGTGCATGCACTTTCATGCACTTCATACACCAGGCACGAATCCAGGGACCAGCTCTTGTTTAAATAAGGCAGAATAAGGAAAAAGATCTGTTATCCCACCAGCAATTCCTCTTGTTCTAGTTCTATCATTTTCCTTTCTAGAAGCAGAATCACTTATTTTTTTAAATATTTAATATATTTTAATATGGTTTTAGTATATTCCATTGAGGAGCACTAAACTCCGTGTCTCTGCCACCTGACAAGCGCCATGGCCCATTCCATAGGACACCACGGTTGACTCAAACCAAACAGATCTTTGTCACAAATATATATGTAAGGTAATTTTTCTCTAGCTGAAAGATCAGAGTAAGAAGCATCCTTGAATATAAATATAAGACAGATGAAATACACAATATTTGCCTGATAGGTTTTTGAAGTAAAATATTGAGCCTTGCACAACTGAAATTATAACAAATAAGAACAATAAAACATAAAATGTTTCCCATTTTATGCAAGTAGAATTACTGCTGAGAGCAAGAAATCAAACGAATCCATCTGAAGAAATGTGGTGCTTTTTACAAATACACTTCACACAAGAACCAAGACTCCTTTCTCAAAGAAATAAATGTAGATGAAAACATCTGGGGCTATTGGTAGGAGAGATCACTTTCCAGCTAAAATGGAGGTACATTACCAAAACAAAGGAGCAAATGGTACCAAGGGAAATCTAAAGAAAATCAGAGAAAGGCAACACAGGAAATTTTGTTGTGCAGCATGATGTAAGAGACTTTAAACCTTCTATTACTAAAACCTGAAGAAGGAAAGACATGAACAGCTGCTTCAAGATACACCAATTTTACCAGGAGAAGACAGAAACTGTTTTCCATTACCATTCTAATAATGGAAAAATGCCCAAGGGAAGCAAACCCAGAATGCAGAGGAAAGCAAACGTTTCAAAAAGTGTTTGTGGCCAATAAGCTGCAGAGAGCCAACACCCACACTGTTCTCTCCAGCCGGCTCTGCTGAGCCCCCTCCACAGAACAGAGAGTACCCGTGGAAAAAACAGAGAATGGGAGAAAGAAGGAACTGTCCAGCCATACAGAAGTAAGAAGCAGTCAGGAAAAAGAAATAAAGGACCGGGACATGGACACCCCTTCTGAAACTGCTGGGAGATGTGTGCACAGACAGGTAATTGGAGACTGATGTTCCAGAGGCTGTTTGCTGCCCTGAAGAAACACTTCCATCTGTGGTTTTCTGCTGCTGGAAATGACCATGAATACAAAGACTTCAAAAACAATCATGGCAAAAACGCAGTGGGTGGTTTAGTTGGTCTGGGGGTTTTTTGTTTGCTCAAAAATTTTCAAATAACTGGCATCAATAAGGAACCTGAGTGCTTTGTCTCATTCTAGCAGCATGGTCAGTTACCAAATTGTGTAGCCTCTCCCTGAAGCCTGGTGCCTTCTGCAGCAGCACCCAAACATGGCCCATGTGGGAGGACAACTCCCCAGAAACACTTCTGCAAGGAACCCACACTGAAGAGAAATATAGATACCATCTCTAGCACCCCAAATTCATAGCCCCAAGGCACAGCCTACCCAATTCTATCAACACCACTTAATTAATTTTTCAAGATAACTCAGAAGACATACAAATAACAAACCAAAGGCAAAACAGATTAGCAGGTTTTTGTCACAGACAAAGAATGAAGAGTAGCTATAAAAAGGGCACTGCTTGAGCACAACGTTTTTAAAGTATTTATAGGAAACAATTGCTAGAAAGCCACAACAGGCACACCTCTCTCCAGGAAGGAGACCAAAAAAACTCAAAACCCCACACCCAAAACCCCGAAGTGCATTACTGGAGAATGAACACCACTCCTTCCTTGCTGCTGCCAAGGCCAGATGCACAAAGCAGTTTGTGCCAGCCCACACTGGCTCTAACACAAGGCATCCTGTGCACACGGGTTCACAGGGACAAGACACATTTGCTCCAGCCCACTTCTTGGCCATTAACAAGACCTTTCTTTGAAAGCTGAATGACAGAAGTAAAGATTTGGGGAGCCTGCTGAGTCCTCACAATTCTTTCTTTTCCTATATGTTTTATGCAACATAAATACTTTCATTAAAGGACAGAAAACAACAATTCACAAGAAAATGTACACAAGTTCAGGTAAGTTCAGGACCCACTCAGGTCCACTTTTGGCAGTGGTCCCTTGGCAGTGCACTGACACTATCCAAGCAACACTACAGCCCAATTACCACTAATGCACAAGAGCCAATGGGACTATCTACTCAGACTCTTACTTAATATGTAAAATATTTATTTATAGATGTCAGGTAAAAAAACATTTATTTGGGGGAAAGCAGTACTTCACAAAGTGATTTAGTCAGGGAAAACAAAACTAAACATAAAATTGGAACATAGCTAAAAATTAATGAACATCTTTAAACTTAACTGTCCAAAAAGGTATAACAGAGAAAAAAGAGGAGGATTAATTATTTTGATTGTTTCCACTGCAATGTATTATTTCTAAATATCAAGAATTTAATATCATTATCTTGCTATTAAGTCCATTTTCTTTAGAGCAGCAGACTCCATACCCAAATATGGTATATATTTCTAATCCTCCAATCCTTGTTCTTTCTTTAAAATAATAATAAGTACCTGATGAGAAAAGTGGGTGCAAGCCTCAGGATGCACAGGCAGCCCATTACACAGTCTGTTTCACCAAGCATTAAATTCGTTTTCGAACACAGAGAAGGAAAGGAAGATTAGTTACCTGAATAACCCTTACGGAAGGGGAAAACAATTAGATTGCAGAATACAGAACTAAGGTTTGTCTTACAAAAACAAATATGTTTATATACTTATCTGCACTTTATGCTGAGGCACAGGAAGCCACAAAATATCATTAAAGATATTTGGATATTCAAAGAAGAATGCTGAATGTTTTGAAGAATCCCCCTGGTCTACAAGATGGGATGCTAGCACACTGGTCGCCTCATGCTGATTTTTCTTCACAATGCAGTATTTTAAAAGAAAACCATCTTACTTAGGATGAAGACATACTGAAGATTTTGTGTAACCCAGCTAAAATAGATATATCTCCACATCAGGAGTACTTAGGTGACTCAATACTCTTGGAGGCCTAAGACAAATACCACAGCATATTCACAGACTGAGACTTTGTCAGCAGATATCAGGGTCCAACATAAGCTGCTGTAAAAGGCTACAGCTCTTTCACAGAGCAGGCAGGGGAAATAGTTTCTTGAGACGTAAGACACAAAAGATGACACATTAATGCTGTGTACACCAGGAGCTCAAATAACCCAGGCCTGAAGATACAGGAAGCATGAAGCTTCCTCGGGAAGTAAGTATAGATTTTAGTCCCAGGGCTAGAAAATAGCAATGAGCAAGTAATACATGTTTATTCGGTCTCACTTTGTAGTGGAGAAGCTCAATTCACTCATTTTCAAATCAATCTTCCATCTACACATGCTCCTGCATTAAATGTAGGTCTAAGATGGTGGCCAATGAAGACTATAATTTTGTACTAGATATAATTTTGTTATTACACATAAAAGGAAGTATAGATTTAGCACTGGGCTAAAAATTTCAGTCACGCAACCTTAGAAGCCTATGGTACACCCACCCAAATCTTTAAACTGCTTCATTATTGGTGTTTGTGCCATGGCTAGTGCTTTTAATCTGGAAAAAAGCTTGTGGTAGCTGGCAGTGATTGAGGTGAAGAGATCCCTACTGACATAGTGTGTAATTCCACAAAAATTTCAATCATGACACTGCATTACAGAAATGGATAAATTACAATAATAAAAGCAGGTGTGACAGTAGGAGAGGAACTGTAGGAAACACCTTCCCCATATAATAAAGAGTGCATCTAATAGCTTATTGGATTTATTTTTTTCAAGTTTAATCATGTCAGAGAGTATTTTACAGTGCAAGTATTTCTACCAAATAAACTGCATAAGCTAAATAAAAAAGTTACTGAGACAATGAATTATTCAACAAGAGTCAAGAGTGGCAGATTTATCAACCTTGCAAAGGAAAAATGTATTATATATCTACATTGCTATATATTTTACACACACACACAAAAAATCCAACAACAAAAAAATCTGAAGCAAATCAAGGATACAGTAAGTGCACTTCTAATGAGAACACTGCTTTGATGTGCATCTGTGTTATGGAAGCAAAGAATTCATCCCTGAACAAAAAGAAACAATCCTAAATGTCAGCCATGAACAAATAGCACAGACACCAGCCCACAGTGCCCCACTCCCAACCACCTTGCCTGTATTTCACTGGACCAATCAGTCTAAAAGCAAAAAATACAATTAGAGTGGGGTCTTCTCAGACTTTGAAATCACATCTCACAATCCTTCCAGTACCATTAAAAGCATACAGAGATGCAGTAATTTGCTGGACTCCATTTCCTCCTACACTATGCACAAAAAAAATCTTGAAAGCAACTCCTAACACTATTTAAATTAGAGAAGATGTAGGTAGAGGAAAAGCTGGAGAAAAGATGTCAGGGGTGAATCTTTAAAAAAACATAATGCTGATTATGCCTCAAAATTACAACAAGCTACCAAGGAAAAGGGAGCATACCACTGCCTGAGAAATTTAAAAACCTGAACCAGAGGAGAAGTTTGGGAAGAAAAATTCAACACCAAAACCCTCTTTATTACCAGCTCTTGTTAAAACGCTAGTATTAGGCTGTGTATCACATAATCCAAAAACATGCAAAGTAGACAATTAGCAGGTAATAATATTTTCTACAAAAGTCATTCTGATCTCCCATTCTTTTACATAACCTTCAGCCCTTAGAGGTTGTCAGCCATTCCTTATGTCAACTGTTCTCCATGTAAATCATCCTACCTTTAAAAATAAAAAATTGCAGTCTCAGACCCTGAATTTTTCTTAAAATAAATCCACAGTTGATTAGGGAGGAGACAGAAAAAAGAAAGGGGAAAAAACCCAGAAATCAACTATTGCTTAGTCAGATGAAGAGTCCTCCTGATTCCAACAACAAAGCTGAGAAGGAAAGCTAGTTTGAATTCCTGAGGTGAATCCCATTAAAGCTAAAATCTGAAGTCCATACATTCTAAAGAAGATAAAGGTCAAGGCTTCCCCTAGCCAGCTATTAAAGTGAACAAGCTTCTGAAGTGAGAGGTTATGCAATCATTAAAATAAAACAGTCAAGACCTCCCAGCAAGATCTAAAGCAGTGCCATATGGTAAGTAACGGGATTTTTTTTTTTTTTGGTATTATTATTTCCAAGAACACTTAGAAGCATTTCTTCAGATCTTAATGGAATTTACGATGGCTTTTGTCCTCCTCAGGAATCACTGCCTTATTTATCTATCAGAAAGGCAACTGCTGCGAGAACATTATGTACTAGAGGCTTAATATTTTCAGAAGAGGAGATAAACATTTTTCAAAAATTAGGTACTTCCTTAGTCTCAGGCATACTCAACAAAGCAGGACAGAAATTTGCTGCGCTAGAGAAACAGCACTCCTCACTCTTCTCACCTGCAGTGCAACAGCAGTGACACTAAGAAATTATAGGAAAGAATCCCAATTCAGGTGACATTTGCAAGGTAAGTAAGAGAAACCACAATTACCAACCACCCTTTGCAGTTAATGTCCATCTTAAAAGCATCAACATCACAGGCCCAAATTAGCACCATATTAGAGAGACCACAGAATCACGTAACAGTAAAGTATCACTTGTTTATATATCATGATCTTCCAAAATCAATGTACAACCAATTAAGACATTTAAAAATATCAAAATTAAACGGAAAAATAAAGGCATGTTCAGAATGCAGAAGCTTGCTTCAAATTTTAAGAAAAACATATCTTTTGTTTAAATTGTTGTTTTAAAAAAAGACATAGCTGATACAGCAGATCCAAGTTGTATATTGCATTGATCTACAGCTTAGCCCTATAAAAGCTGTATTTACAGAAAACATAGCTGGGACAGACGTCACAGATGTTTTCCTCCTACATCTCAGTCACCTTATTAAAATGAAACCTCAGTGCAAAATTCAAACCTAGTGTAACAAGCATAGCTAATTTTTTTCTTGAAGAAAACTAATTAATCCCAAAGGTCTATCAAAGCATAGTGGAAGTTTGTACAGGAAAAGCAAGAAGCTTTGAGTTTGCCTATGCTATGTACTCTTCATATACCAAAGTCCATTAGGGGGAAAAAAAAAAAATGCAATGAAAGCCTAACAAGGAAAAAACCTTACACCCAAGAAAACAGAAGTTAAATTAGTATTGCATGTCTTCTATTTTTACTTTTTTTTAAAAAAAAAGCTGTGTAATCTCAATATTGCTGCATTTAATTGTACAGTAATTCCCACCTGATCAGTAATGCGGTTAAAAATATAACCTCCCTCCAAATTAAGGCAGAAATACTGTCTAAATACCAAACTTCCCTGCAGGACAATTTCCCAGAAAACAGATCCAAATGTTTGGATTTCTTCCTAACTGTGTGAATGCCCAACCTCAGAGGAAGAGCCCACTGCCTGTGTTTCCCTCGCAGGACAGCGGAGCATCGGCACGTGCACAGCAGGTGGAACGCCCTGGGCAGCATCCCTACCCACCTCCACACCCTAAATGCTGCCGGAAATTGAGAGAACAGGACAGATTGTGGATGGCTTCAGGCCCTTCAGGGGTGTAACTGGCCTGGCTTGTCTTTGGCAGCTCGCCCTGCCAAGTCATTTGAAATGTTGGTGTTTATGGCTTGAACGGAGCTGATGGCTCCCCAAGGTACAGAGCCACAGCTCTTCACTTCCCCACTGTGCCTCAGGCAGGGCCATGCTGCTGAGGGCTCACCAGGTGTGCAGTGAGTGCCCACAACCAGGCATCTCCTGGGAGACGAGTTCTGAATGTGGCTAACTGGAGTCCGAAGCGCAGTGCCAGCCCTTCCAGCCAGGCTGGGCAGGAGCCACCCCACATGGGCAGCCCACAGGCTGCGCACTCTGGCTGCCTGCTCACATCTGTGCCATATATACAACCTCCACAATCCCTCCGAACCCAATCACAAGCCACCTGCTAGGAAACTGTCTTCAGCTCCCTTTACTTTACAAACTGTAAAGTAGTGGAGTGGTTTCTTGGTGTCACAGCTCTCTCAGGTTCTGCTGGTTTATGGCACAGACAAAATCCACCAAAAGAAAGTACAGGCTGTCATGAGCTATAGTACAGACAAGCCTTACCACAGCTAAATTATGTCCCAGAGGCTGTATGACCGACAACCTCCCATCTATTATCATCAGAGCAACAACAAACAGGAGAGAAAAAGAGCAGAACATAGCCAGCTCCCTGGAAGAGTGGGGAAAAACAGTGGTTGAATAAAAGGGCTGGATGGAGAAGACTGCTGATTTGGTTTCAAACCGATTATTGATTATATAATGGAATAATAGACTATAAATAAAAATATAATTTACCACTCTGGCAATCATTAAGTTTACCAGTCAGAGCAATATGTGAGCCCAAGAACCACTAACAGCAGTATTTTGATGAGCATTAAATTCTTAAGAAAAAAAATTTAGGTGAAAATTGCACAGATACATTATTAGATAGTAGATGCAATAAAATTTATTATTAAAACCATAATAAAACCTAATAGTTGGAAGCAGTGATAAATACATTCAGATAAAACTTACATTTAACTGTGAGGATCATTAATCTTCAACAATCTATTTACTGCAGTGATTCTTCTACGTGTTTGTATTGGGTTTGTATGGCCAGGTTTTGGTAGCAGAGGGGACTACATGGCTGGCTTCTGTGAGAAGCTGCTAGAAGCTTCCTCCACGTCCAATAGAGCAAATCCCAGCTGGCTCCAAGATGGATGTGCTGCCAGACAAGGCCACAGGGATGCAGAGATCCACCTGCAGCCCATGGAGGAGACCCGTGCCAGTGCAAGTGGATGCTTGAGAGGAGGCTGTAACCCCCTGGGAGGCCTGTGCTGGAACAGGCTCCTGCCAGGGACCTGTAGAACCACGGTGAGCACAGCCCACACTGGAGCAGGTTTCCCAGATGGACTTGTGACCCCATGGGGGACCCATGCTGGAGCAGCCTGTCCTTGAAGGACTGCACCCCGTGGAAGAGTGACCCGCACTGCAGCAGACTGTGGAGAACTGCTGCCCCTGAGATGGACTCACACTGGAGAAATTCATGGTGAACTATCTGCTGTGGGGGGGACCCGACACTGGAGCAGAAGGGCTCCTCTCCCTGAGCAGCCTGAGAAACATGTGATGGACTGACCACAGCCCCCATTCCCATCTCCCTTCGCTGCTGGGGGAGGCAGTAGAGCTGGGAAGGAGGGAAGGGTGGGGGGGAAGGTGTTCTTAAGGTCTGTTTTTACTTCTCATTATCCTGCTATGATTTTGTTAGTAATAAATCCAATTAATACCTCTAGCCTGTTTAGCCCATTATGGTATTTGGTGAGTGATCACTCTGTCCTTATCTCAACCAACAAACCCTTCATTATATTTTCTCTCCAGTCCAGTTGCAGAAGGGAGCAATAGAGAGGCTTTGGTGGGTGTCTGGCATCCAGCCAGGGTCAACTCACTACAGTCTTCAAACTGAAGTTGAATGTCTCTATACTTTAAGAGTAAACACTTTCATCAGTTTCAGTTGGCTACAAGAACAAAAAAAATTGAATATATGAGGATACGTGCTTGGATTTGAACAGTACCAAAATAAATCATTTTATCTGAGCAAGATAAAATGCTCTGGACTGACCTGAAAACAGTGTTTTCACAAAAATCTTTCTCCATCAAATAATGTGAATTTAGAAGTACTTTCCTGTATTATAATTGTAACTGCACATTGGAGAAGTGTACCTCGGGACAACATAGATTTTTTTGACCTCTCAGCTGATGGGAAGATTCCCTACAGTCTTAAAACATCTGAACCTGCCACATGGCAAGGGATGCCTGAAGGAAAAGTGCCTCAAAATACCTGAGCCATTTGCATAGCAACAGTGACTCTCTGAAGCATTTGAAGTCATCTCCATGTCAAATCCCCCAGGGGAAAGACTAAGCAGGGGTGGCTTCAAGATTTTAGAAATACAACAGTAAGACAGCGATGAGACATTTTTCATTTTCTTCCCATGCATTTGCCACTGACCTATTTCACTGTGTCACATGGGTTCAAAACCTTATTTTTTAAGGCAGGAATTTACAAAATAATTAAAAAAAAAAAAAAGGTATTTCAAGTAATGGATAGAAACAATCATTTATACTAAAAATTAAAATTGAAAATTTGAGCACATGCCTCAGTGCCAATACAGGGGCACAGCCACTGACTTCTATGACACAAGTAACAACCTGCTTAATCACACAATATTTGTCTGCAGGCTCTCTGAAAACTTTTGCAAATACATTAGTAGCATGGTTCTGTTTCAGTTTAAGGCCAAAAGAGTAAGCATGGGTGGTAAATTCTTCTTGGTGAATTTTTTTTTCTTCTTGGTAAATTAATGTCAATCTAATCTCTGTTGAACATAACACTCCTTAAGAGCCTGTGCCTGCTCAGACTGATACAAATTGCAAAAAATTCCACTTAAGCCATACAGGCTCAGAAAATCTTGCTTCTTAATTTAAAATAATGAAAAAAATTGTAAATATGAACGAAGTCATGGCAAATAAATGAAATCGCAATGGAGTTGCCTTTAGCTATAACATAACAAAACAACTGAGCAACTGCAGGAATTCTCTATTTAGCTACCCCTTCAGTAACAACTCACCCATTCTGATACTATTAAGAGAAACAAGACACTGAATATTGACACTGAGGATAAAAATACCTTTCATTAACATAGTCCATAACTGTAACGTAAGTGCAGATGTTCCACAAATCAAGGCACTATACAAATTCAGGCTATTCACAACAGAACACACTTTATGAATACTTTCTAAGCCTGTTTTTATTTCAGAGTCTTTGGACGGTGATATCTTCCTCCCTCCCAAGCCCTAAAAACATTAGCTTCAGAATAATACACAAAGAACAGACTAGACTGCAGAGGTTCTAGGGAAAAGGCATTCTCTAACAGTAAGAAGACTGGCAGTGTACTTCTCCTTCGCACATTTTCCAGACTCCCAGACTAACAAATCCCTTAAGATCTGAGCTCTGTATCTTCGGGGGGAAGGAGGGGAAGAATTATATAACAGCTTTTAATAGACATTTAAAATGTAAGCTAATTTAGAACTAATTTCTTTTTAAAAGTTTCCAAAACTTTTTTTTTTTATTTCTAGAGCCAAGGAGAAAGGAAAGCTGGAGAACTGCAGACAGCATTTTGATTTCTTACACACTACTATGCACGTTAGTGATTGTAAGGCACGAGACTCCCCAGCACACCGCAGCTACACACCTAAACAAAATCTCTCCTGCTGCTCTAACAGACAGATTTCTGAATGCACCAAAAATATTCTGAAGTCAACACTTAAAATAAACATCCACCACAAGCAAAAGGAATTGCTATACTGATGTGGTCCCTTTCATCCTGATTTGAAACCATGCTGAGATCCAACGATAACAAGAAACACAGAAGGCAGAGTTTGTCACTGCTCTGTGCTGCAATTTTGACATCTGTTTCACAGCTCTTGGAAAGCCCATTTCCATTAATCTATGAGAAAGGACAGGAGATAAAATTCCCAGGCTGCAGAGGGCATTAGGAGCCTTTCCTAGCTGACTGTACATTAAGAAAGAACTGTAACAGCCAAATTACGTTACTGTGAATAGACGGAAGATGCTGTAATTCCATTCCTCCTTTTGTCTTAATGGAGTTATTTATGTTGCAATTTTGAGGGCAGACCACTTACCAAAGACATTGCCAGCCACCTGCCTGACACACAAAAAAAGGAGACTAAGAACAGAAGGTGACATCCTGGTCCCATTCATCAGAAGCTGGTCTGTGCTTTCCTAACTTAGCCTGCAAATTATCATTTGTAACAGTTTACACATATTGCACACTAACATTTAAGCAAATTCTACCAAACAACCCAGAGATTCATTATTAAAATTGGTAAAGTAAGTGAAATGACTGGAGACCTCATCACAGAGTTTTAAACTGCTTAAAAGCTTAGCTTTTTGTACTATTTATGCCTTTTAAAAATAAGAACAAAAATCTGTTTGCCATTCAATATTATAAACATAACAAGTTGCTTCAAAGTTGAACACTTCCCTAAGATTAGTATCCTAAATCAAAGAGGCATAGAATGTTGGTCATATACAATTTCCACAGAAATTATGTAGACTCAGCACACACATTAAGAACTGGGCTCCTTTTATTTAAGAGATTAATTTCAAGCACCTGTCCTTGAAAGCATCAATCCCTGTTTATATTAAAAGATACCAAACTGGCTTCCCTCATACACAAGCAAAAGTCATACTAAAATCAAATACAGGATCTGACAACAACAGAAGCTGTGGACAAGAAGGAATGAAACCAGGAGGAAGAGATGGAAGACTGCTGGAAAAAACTTAATCAAACCATTCATCCATCAAATATATGTAACATGTTTTCTGCTTTCTTGTAGAATACTAACACTTTGTACTCTACTTGCCATTGAGGAATAAAAGGAATGATGTTACTAAGGAGCATCTACCTCCTGATGTAACCTCCAGTTACTAACCCTAGATCCTAAGTTTACAGAAGTAAATGTTAGAAAAGCACCTTGAAGCTTGAAGAACAGTCTGTGGATATTAAAGTATGCTAGCACTCAGTTTGCAATCCTAAATACAGAAATACAGTGGCTCAGTCATTTAAAAGAGAAAAATAACCGGAACTACCTCAACCTAATAATCAAAAACCACAATGTTATTGATCCATATGGTAGGAGCTGTGTGGGTTGAAAGATATTGGAGAGTTTACTTTGAGGTCTAAAATAAAATAAGCGTGGTCTCAGCCCAAGTCAAAAGCCCAAGTCTACACAGGACCAAAACTCATCCCATTTAATCTGGACAAGCTGACTTCCCAGTAGGACATGTGAGAAGAAACTCTGTTTCTCTGAACAAGATTGGCAGCAGGAAAATCAAAGCATTGGCAACTTCACAGCACAGCTAAAGGCTGGAGAGGTCTCCGTCTGTGCCGGTTTAAGGAACAGAGAACAACCATCCCATTGCCTGCAGGATGTTCATTATCTAGCGTCATAATTAACGCCATTTCAGTTCAACTGCATATGGGAAAGCAGCAGGAATTAAAAGTAAATACCAAAACTCCTGTCAAATGGAAAATTATTTTCAACCAGCTATGAATACTTGTCATTATCTCTGTGACCATATCTACTAGGCTTTGACTCCCTCCTAACAGTCCTTCATTCAGCCTCAGGCAGATGATAAACAAGGCTTCAAATTTGTTCCATTTTTCCCACTCAAGATCGGGCAGGAGACATTGACGTTTGCATGGATTTACAGAAATCTTTACTTTTCAGACAGGATTTAAACATAATCCTACAAAATACTTCCCATTTGAGGGGAACAGGAAAGGTTTGGGCAATCACACACCTCTTAATTAGCAAGCTCCTTTTTATGTAGTAAAATCCTCACAGTACATTTCCATAAGTATGAAGATAATAGTCCAGTTTACCACACACTTTGTGGTTTAACCACAAAAAATAAAATGTAGTTGGCTCATGGGAGAATGTCCGTATGCAGTGGGACCATGCTTGAACCAAAACTATCCCAAAGACTGCTTTAGCTATGACCAAGAAGAAACAGAAGACTCTGCTTAATGCATTACACAGTACATTCAGCATTCTACTTCCAATGTTGTGTGACAGAGGTTTCCACTAATTGGCATCCACTGAAATATATACGCATGTTGAATGATGTTATATACAGCCCTCGAGCTACAGGCATACCTCGCTGCTCCTCAGTAAAATACATCCTTAGAGATGATGTAAGATTAAGTCCTTCACTTCCACCTCCTAGTACAAATGTATTCCTCCTTTGTTTTCAACTTTACCATACTAGAAAATGGTAAATCTTAAGTTCATTTATTTATATTCTGCAATTTTGTCAAGTTACCATGACAAAGAAGGAAAAAGTCCTTGATCCATCATCAACAGTGAGTTCAACCAGAGAACTAAATGATAATAGACGAAAAATGCATAAAATGTTTTTATTTTTGTCTTTTTCCTCCAACATCATACTATGGCTGAAATTGTATACAGAAAACAGAGGAGAGAAAAAACTCTAAAAAACTTGTAATGAAAAGATAGCCAGGGCCAAATCAACACTTGGTTTATTTCAACCCAAAAAAACCCAAACTTCAACACAAGGAAGAGAAACACTGGGAAGGGTGACCATTTGCAGGCGAAAAAGGTCAGACATCTGAACAGATTTTCTGGAGCAAGGGAGCTCTCCAGATAAACACTTTTTGGCAAACATCTTCCCTCTTACAAGACACTTCCCCCTACGAACACACAATTAATTTACAAACTTCCACGTGTCTGTAACATGCCACTGGCCACCAATATACCCTTATGATGTTACCAAAAGTTAGCCCATAATAGAAGCCTCCAAGGTTTGCATCAGCACTGAGCCCACCCCTATGAAAAAGGAGAAGGGTATGGCTTGCTCAGGCCATGGGTCCACATTGGATTACCCAGGCACAGACATAAAGGTTTTCTTTCCCATCACAAAGTGCTCAGACCAGGGGAAGCATGACCAGTAAGTTAAAATATAACAGTGCTGTCCATTTAGCATTGAAATTAATAATATTACTTACAATTCCTAATAGCAAAAATGAAGCTAAAATGCACCAAATCTGAAAGAAGGGTTATCTGGGGACAGGAAGAGAAGGAGGAAGCCTATTCAAAGTCATTTGGTAAAATGCTAAACTAATTTACAGAAAGAAGATAGGCACTTCTGCAAACAGAAAATAACTTAAAATTATTCTTCCCCAGTGATATAAACATGTAGAAAACATAAATTCAACAAAAAGGCTGGATTTGGATCACTTTCCTCCCATCCTACGGGAAACACTTCCTAACTTCAAATTGCTCATTCAACAACCTTGTCAAATTTTAAGAATAAGCTATGCAGAGTCCTTCACAGATGACTCCTGAAGTTCAATTACAGAGCACTCCTGTTTTCAAAAGACAGAATGATTGGGAAAAAATTACTTAAATGAAAAAATTACAACATACATGAGATTCAGAATCAGAATTTAAAGACATTTCCAGTGCATTGGTTATGTTTCAATGCAACAGCAAAAGAATCAGGGCAACTTTTTACTTTAGCAACTTTTTAATCAGAGGGGAAAAAAATGGAAAAAGAACTCTTGTCAATTGAATTAGTTCAGAAAATACTAAATGTTCTTAATTTTCACTAAAATTCAATGAGTAAATAATTATGTTAGTGCAATGCAATTTGATTTGAAGGATCAAGTATGTAAGAAAATCTCCATTTCCAATCACTGAGGACACAGAGTATTTTCTACTTCTCTACATATGTGCAGGACAATGTTCCTATATACAGGAACACCCTACCTGAGAAACTCAAGAGCACTACAACTCATGTGCCCTTAACCACTACCTAATTTAAACAGGTCAAAATCTGGCAGGGACTTTGCAAGTCCTCAAAAACGGGTACAGCCAAAAGCAACCCAAAAATTAAAACAACCTATCCCATCAGGCCTTACGTAACTTGACAGGTACAAGTTATGCACCTCTGATATCAACATATCAGTGTCCAAGAATATAAAAGTAAGTTAAACCCCTCAAATCGAAGATAAATTTGAGAAAGATAAGGTAAAACCAATGTTAAATTCATTACTATCAGGTAAAGCAATACATTACACTCATGCAAAGGTTTGTGATTTAGACAGCTTTCTTACCACTTGTTCAGTACTTTCCTATGCTTATTTGAACATATTTGCACAAAGCTGAAAAACAAATTGTTACAGAGCTCCAGAACTACCATTTAGTGTTTGCTATGCTCAGATCTATTTTGCAGCAGTCTCTGCCATAACAAGAATTACTTCAAAAAAACTTCCCTCCAATAGTCAATTCTCTGATGGCAGTTTTCAGCTCTCTCAGTGTGCAATATACCATAATATATGCATGGTCAATCAAACCATTAAAAATTTTATTGATGCTGAAACTGAAACACTACTGGAGTCCTGTTCCTGAAATAGTTCAGAACTAAACAAGTATGTATGAAACAAGCTAACCCCACATGTCAGATTGGAAATTACAGGAACCGCAAACTCAGGAGGCTCCTTACATTTAATCATATTGGTTGTTCCGGGTAAAAAAAATTGCAGGTGTTATACAGCTTTGGGAAAGGCCTCTGAAATTATTTCTACTGCATGGAAGACAAAAATAAATAAAGAAATGCAAACCAAATCTCCTCTTTAGAAAAGGCATATGCTGCTGCTGATTCAGAAGCCAGGTACATACTAAGGTTTTGGAATCCTTCTGTTTTCACAACTCCCACAACAAAAAAAACCAAACAAAAACCTAAACAAACAAACAAACAAACAAGTTTAAGAGACTCAAACCCAATATAATGTTTTAAGAATTTTTAACACATTGGTTATCACATCTGCTGTATATTTTAATGCTTAGTATCTACTTTTGCCTCTGGACAGGACACTGCAATTCCTTGCTATCTGAAAGCTGTACGTCTGTTTCAAACAATTTATTCACCCTCTGGTTGCCAAGACAGTTGTTTTACAAAATTAAATACAGCCTCTATAAAATACAGGCTCTAGTAATTATCCATTCACCTTTCTGAAGAGACATAACTGGGTTAGGATTTGTTCTTGCTTTACAGGAACTTAAGAACGTACCCAATTCCCTTACGATAAAGACTCAGATGTAGGAAACCCTAAAGTTGGAGCTTCATAGTATCTCCATTTCAAGTTCATCCCCAACTGATTCCCAGAGGGAAGCAGCAATAACTCAATTCATAGTGGCAAAAAACCCAGCCTAATTGCTCTTTTCCTGCAACAGTGACACAGTGACTTCACAGACAAAACATAAAGGAGCTTTCAACTGCAAAGTAAGGAAACACTATCCAATTTCTCTCTTAAAGCATGCCAGAATCCCCATGCCATTATGCCAAGATCTTAAGGTCAGCTCTGATCACTAATATTTCTAAGGACTGAAAGACCCTTAAATTAAATCTCCAAGAAGCAGGACTAACACAGAGGATGCAATTTTGCTCCATTTCTACTCTTCTGGCTTTGGGGCAGGGAATTCTTCATGGAGCAGCAGACTTCAAGCCCACTGTCTCATTCATCTCATAAAACTCTGGAAACAAATACACAGCTTGCAAGCACTCCCCCAAGGTAAAACCAAAGCATGCCATACATTTTATGTCTGACAGTACCACTGCTTGATAAACAGCAGAGTCATTTCACAGATGTTAAAAAACGTGAAGTCCTTCACACATTTCTAAAGTCCTGTATTTACATGTCAGCTTTGTAACTGCACAAGAAACGTTGTTTTAAAATTATAGTTTTGTATTGGTTACCTATTGGTTAATTGTGTCATAGAAACAAACCAACTGACACAGTATTTTCAGAATACAAACAAAATATGATTATACCAGAATTTTTGCCTACTATAGGCATATTATGGCAGACAGAGATAAAACTCATGGGGCTCCAGCCTGCCACAGCCTCAGATGGTATCAGCGTTCAACTTCAGAGCACACATGAGTGGCTTTGAAAGGAGACACTGTGATGTGAGCTGGTAGATTAGAAAGGAAAATTCAAGCCCTTAAAAGGGATTGCATGGTTGAGATAAATGAGCACAGGTGTCACAGGTTTAGCTGAAATTAGAATCAGAATTTGGGATTTTCGAGAATTTAGAATGTTTAAAATCTGTAAATAAATAAATTTAGTGAAAGAAAACAATCTGTTAAAAAAGAACTTAATTACCTGGCAGTTATTTTTCTCCACTGAAGAAGCAAAGATTAGAGCTAGACAAAACACACCAAGACACTCCCTTCCAAAGGATCAATGTGCCCACAGAGACCAGGGTTAACCCTGAAACGTTTTTGCTCTCAGCAAAACTGACTTCAGTTTAGTTAGAAAAGGAACAACCTCTGCATCACAGCATCCAGCAACAGGCTAAAGCAACCCTAAAAAGAAAAGCTCCACTTCTTTGTAATGAAAAAAGCAGTTTTCCAGCAATTTTGTTAATCAATATAAAACTAGTATTTTAAACATTTAAATGCTAAGGCATACAGATGTGATTTGGTGTTTCCTTAAAAATAACACATCTCAAATTCCCTGGGGAAAAAAAGGCCATTCAATCATATGCTTGAAGCCTACTGAATCATTTGCTTTCTTCAAAGGGGACAAGAAAATAACCCAGTCAAATCTTTCATACACTTGAATGCTGTAACAGAGGTTTTGAAGATTGGATTCCTCTATCTTGATTTCACAGTGGTGTCCCAGCAAGTTACTTAAACTGAATAATAAGCACAGCAGGTCCTCTCTGACTTCTGCACGCAATCCAGACTGGTATTGTTCTTGCTGACAATCTGAGCCGCACTCCTTCCAGGGAGATTTTGGGAATATAATTAAATTATTTTCAGAAGTTTTAGCTTCAGATAACTAATCACATGACATTTATGGTAAAAAAAAAAAACAGCAGATGCACATTTGTGAAAAAAAGTTAATTTGCACGATTAGGCATCAATTCCTAAATCAAAATTACAGTAAAATATTTATTTCTTAGTTTGGGTCAGTTCAAGAAACATTAAAATATTAACTAAATATCATTCATCTCACTTCCTAGCATGCTTACATTTCAAGGTGATGTGTCTATTTTCTAAATACTCATCCATGTTAACTTTCTATATCAACCATTTAATAAGCAATAGTAATAACAGAGAGGGAGGTGCAGAGACATTGTATCTGCTTAGAATCCCTACAACAATATTTTTGGCCTCTTGCTGTATTTGTATGTATCCTTTAGTTCTCAATATCCTGCAGTATATGAATGACCAAAACTCCCAAACCATTCTCCATTAATTTAAGAATCTACACACTTATATGCAAGTGGGAATATGTAGGGATTGTCACTGTTACTAGAAAAACTCTTGATTTTTTTAAAAGGTAAGAATGAGCACAGCATCACAGTGAAATTATCCTCTGCAGAAGGGCATTTTTCACACAGCAATAGAGAAAAGAGAAACAGAAAATATGTAATCAAGAGGACTATAAAGGATCACTTGAAATGGGAAACATTGAAAGTAAATTGATAGGATTTCAGTTGCGGCAAGAAGCTTCTGAAAATACATTAACTTCAAAACCGGAATATTTTAACTATTCAGAACAAGGTAGAAATAAGAACAGTCATGCAGAAAGCTGACAATTCTTTAGAAGTCTATAGGGCTTTCTAAACAACAGCCAGAATGAGGTAAGGCAGTCCAGCTGAAACAGAAAACAAGCAGTGTTCATGAGTAACAGCACATTTTCTTTTTAGCATGAAAATCTATGATGAATACAACAATAACATTTCAAGGGCAACACAATTCAAACTGGAATTACATATTAACAGTCTAAGAGCTAACTTAATCTTACGAAAATGACAGAAGACCAGCCTCCCAAAGAAAATGCTTATATAGCTTTGTTATCAGATACAGCTGAAAGGACAAACACAAACAAGAATTAACAATATTAACAACTGCTTGCAATTAATTTCTTTAATTAGAACAACATTCTTCCACTCCCTAAGAACAAAGTTAAAACAGAAGAAAGAACTGAGAGTCTTGCCAAAGCAAAGACTTTAATTTTGTTAAATCTAAAAGCTTTCTGCTGCCTTTCCATCTGCCTCATTGAAATTTCAGTGTCCATCACTGAACAACTTCCAGTTAAAAAAAGCAGTAATGGGACTACTGCCAATAGTGGACTCTGACTGTCCATCCACCAATTAAATATAGCCACCTCCAGGCAGAAACACATGTGCTGCTGTACCTTGTCCCCAACACAGCTGCCACTGCTGCATGCATCTAATGAATGCCAGATAGAGCATGCACCCCAGAGAACAGCACTGGGCAGGGACATTCTGCTAAAATGCCCATTTTCCATATAATACTCCATGTCACACTGTACACCTGCATTGGAGGCACTTAACAGCTGATTCTCTCTTATCTTTAGATACAAGAAATGGCAAAAAGCCAAAAGGTTGTTTATTACATGTGCAGAACACATTTACGTTTAGGAAACAAACAGAAGCAAGCATCTGAGACATCAGTGAAGTCACAGGCAGTGACTAGAAATAGATAACTGCAAGTAATAACAGAGAGATCACAGAATAGTGTCACCTTCTGTCTATTTACTTTTACATCCAGACTTTTCAAGGTAGCATCAGACTATGTAGAGACTTTCTTGCAATTTCAGTAATGACTGGAAACACTTTTAAAATGAGGACAGAAGAGATACTAAAAATGGACAAGATTTCAAACATCAGAAATTGGACTGAGTAAGGGGCAGTTTTGAAAATACTGATACGATGTAATATTTTATAGGTTTTATCCTCTGTGTTCCTCATTAGGCTTCAAATCAAGATATGCACACCGACATGTACAAAAATAAAATCTTTTTCTATTTAATTAAAGCAAAACTGCCCAGGTAAAAGTAGTTTCTTAATCAGTGTTCTGGACAGGCATTAGATAAAATCCATAAAAATTAAGGTCTAGAATGTCACCTGTTAACTATCATAAACTAAATATTCTGAACACTAATCTTCTGTGAAATACAATCTTTCAAAAGTTTTTTCTATTCTGTTGGAAATGAAGGGGAACTGAAACAGTAACACCATAAATGCATGAGCACTTGCCTGTGGTTTCAAATTGCAATATTGCTTCCTCCTCGAATGTCTGTCTTGTGAAAAAGTGCAGTACGGAATTTGGTGGGAGGAGGGGTGTTAGAATTTTTTTCCTCTTAATCCATTGTTTAAGGCATCATGAGACTTGATACACACAACTTGGTGGCTAGTCCTCAACTTTAGTTTAACCTCTGACTTTTACTTACAAGTATGTAATTCTTGCAATTACTAAAGATGCCTATACGAGCAAGCGCAGTATATTCTGGAAGACACCTTTTCTAGAAGAAAACATTTCCTTTTATCCAGTAGCAATATATTTCCCAGTATAAATCCAGTTTTCTTTTCAGTGTATGCTAACAATGCTCTCCAATACACAGAGCAGCAAAACTGTAACTGTTAACTGAAGTTCCATGCTTCCAGTTTCTTTTCCCCTTCACACACTGCTTAGGCAAGGAAAACCCAGACCGTGAAGCACAGCTGATGACTCCACTGCGTTCCTACCGAAGTGTAATTACAGGGCATGCAATACTCAAATCACCCCCAGCATTCTATGCAAAGAAGTTGAGGCCTAATGAAACTATAAGGCTGTCCACAGTTCCTTCAGAAATCAGGAGGCCAGGGATGAAATGCACGAATTACTGGGTTTTGGAAAGCCTATCCTACTTCCATACCTGACTGAGAAAGATGGCCCCTTGCTCCTCCGTTTTAGTCCAAATCAAACATCAATCTCTATGGGCATGTACCTGTGCAGCAAAGCACTAAAATCATATTTCACACTGAAAATTCAACTTGATTTCGATGTCCTTATAAAACATCTCCTTTTTTTTAAGAACAAAATTAAGTAAACAAAAAATAATTAATATTTTTTAGCATTCTAGTCAACTCTGAAAACTTGCCACTGTCACAAACCATCGATGTAGCCAAGGCCTTATAAAATTAAAGTGTCCACTATTTAAGGATGTCTGCTGTTCACATACCAGCACATGCCCTTCTGCCTGGGAAATACAGGCACTCCATAGCAATACCACAGACAAACTTACTTTCCTGTACCAGAAGCAACCCAAATCTGACACAGAGGTTTATAAACAAAGAATGTTTTTTTTTTTTTAGGGCTAGAACTATCTTCCCTTTAAAAAAAGAGTCACATGCAAAGACAGTTCTAATTCTTGTCTCTGTCTTTTACATGTTTACAGGTATTCTCCAGTTCTGCAAAGCTCTTCTAATACAGCACAGTGCAGACGTTCCTATGCACTCTCTCTGAGCAGCCACTACTGTCAGAGACATTGTCTTGGCCAGCTGTGGGATTTCTCAAATTCTCTGCTACGTGCTAATACAACACTTGAAGACAAGTATGTAAGGCACTTTTTGGAAGGAAGTAAAATTTAGTGAAGGCTTATTCTGCATTTGTTTTTTAACTTCACCGAGTAATCAAGTGGTTTGCCTTTCTAAAAGTCAGTCTCATTTAGTGAGTATCTTAGCATAATATACACATAGCAAATACTCATCAGAAAACAACAGAGGCAGGAATAGACCCTTAGTCTCAGGAAGGGAGGGAGACAGAAGACCAGTTGGTCAGATACCTTTTAAATACACTTTCACTGAGAAAATATTTGAGATAGTAAAAAATCTGTCCTTTGCTAAAACCCAAGTGGCTGAAAAGGTAGGAAGGATTTTTTCAAAATTATAAATTAAACTCCAAGTACAGACACTGCTGAACATCACTCTAAAAGAAAACAGCAAGTCAAATGTATAATTTAATGCCAACTTAATCTTCAAAGGAAGACCAAAGTTGCTGATCTTGTCTTGGATACATCCCAGCCTAGTGAGCCCACCACATGCTGTTCCCCTTGTAGGTCCCAGAAGGCACCTCTCAGTGTATGTCCTTCACATCTCAACAGTCAGCACAGAAGGTATTTTCAGCCAGGACTGGTAAGACTGAAAAACTCCTATGTGAGCCAGGAACTAAGGACCAAACCCCAAAAGGATACCTTGGTTTTGACTGCAAACAGGAAGGTTATTTTTAATCTTCTTTTTTTTTTTCGAGAACAAACAATAGAAGTCAAGAAGAGCTATTGTACAGTGTACAGAGGCATAAAGGAATTAGCAAAGTAAGTCTTTGGCTGTTATCAGCTCTATTTAGTTTACATGTTCCTGCAAGGAACCTATGTCCCAAGAGCTTCTACATTCACACAGAACCCTGAATTTTCTTTACCAAAAGGTTTTAGTTGTGGAGGGGTTTATATAAATGTATGTAAATATATGTACACATACATACATGCACACAAAAAAAAACCAAAAAACAAAACAACCCCACAATTAAAACAAAATCTATTCTAAATCTTACAGAATTATTTTATTTTCAAGGAAGCAATCTTACTACAAGAACCAGATTAACTTTTTATTTGGTCTAAACGGGCAGAAAACCTCTCCATTTCTTTTCTTACAGGCTTCTGAAAAATTCCACACCCTGAAGGAACTGCCAAACCGCAGAACTAACTTCAAGAGCTGCCTTGATACATCACCTTGGAAAATAAAGAGATAAATTTTCTTAAATGTGGTTCTGTTGAATTCCCTGAGAAGGTTATTGGAGAAAGCAAATTAGGGATGTTGCAATTTCTACCACAGTCTGCAGTAACAGTGAATAGAACAATCACTTCCCCACCCATGTTTCAAGGGCTTTTAATTCTCTCACAAATATTACTTGTTGACATGGGATTGCTTTGCTTGAAAGATGCTGCCTGATATTTTTAATTCTAGCTTGCAGCATGAAAATATTGTCTTTAAAAAATAAAAATCTTCAATATCAGGGAAATAAAAGAACTTCTATTAAGGGGAAGAGGACATATATTAACTTAAAAATAAATTCTGTTCCTGAGAACAGAAGTACTCTTGCAAATTATTTAATATTCCAATAATTTTCAGCTTTCTTTGTTCATATCATCAATCCTTTTGTTTTTAATTTCATATTTCTGATAACTAGAGAGCCAAGAACATTTCTTTACTGCAGTCTGGGCTCGAAAACATGTAAGTTACCCATTATTAATATATTATACTAATAAGCACAAGCCTGAACACAAAGTGTTGTTCATCACAACAACCTTCATTTGCAAGTAATTTCTGATTCTCCATTGTTTACTAGGTCAATGTACCACCATGGAGATGACAATGATCCCTTTTAATCAAAGGAATGAAGCCGAGGGAAATAATTAATGCTAACTACCAATGTACTGGCTATTTATTTAAAACACATTGGAACGTACCTGGACATAGCTGCTATATATTATGAGAAGGAAACTGTGACTTTTTTCTCCAATGTATTTTAAATTCCATTAAGAAAATACACTCACCCCAAGTTTTGTTATGGGACCAAAAACTGTTATCATGACTCAGTCCTGGAGAGTAACTTCAGCTAGCTATGGTAAAAAAGCTTACTTGTGGCTAAACAATAAACCCTGCCATAAAGGGATAAACAGAGACAAAAGAGAAGGATACATGAAAAATAGAGAGCGTGAAAAAAGACCATCAGATCTAAACAGCAAGATAAACAGAGGTAATGCTATTTATCAGTAGCACAAAACTATTTTCTTGAACCAAGTCTTGGGTTTCTCTCCAAACGATACATAAATATTGTCAAATCTTACTTGAAAGATGCCACAGAGATCTTTCCAGAGATCAAACAGGTTCCTGGGTAAAATTTTATTTCCAGGTTACAGGTAGATATTACCAACTCTCTAGAAGACATCAAAAATAAAGTTTTTTCAGTGCATACCTGCCTTACTATTTTCTATCAGATACCAAGAAAAAAGTACCTGAGTTACTTGAGGAAAGAGAACTGTAGCAAGCAATAGGAAGCTAATAGGACTATTTATAAATCAGATGCAATATCCTCTTTCAACAAGTGCCCTGCTGAACACTAATAGTCTTGCAAGAGCAAGCTCCATGTTCTGAATTACTTCAAGAAGCCTTATTCTCACATGGGCCCTGGTTAGAAAATTTATCATAGCAATTAACTGTGTGAGAACAACAAGCTCAGATGCTTTAGTATCATTGCAAATATAAGTGCTTTACAGCCAGCAATGCACTTGAGTATACAGTTTGCATGCACTGATGAACTGAAGCTTCACACTTATTTATATACTGCTGCACTCCTGCCAAGCATTTACATCAGCAGTTATCCCACCTGCCATTTAACAGTTACCTGTAACAGCTTATTTATGGCATACCTGCATCAAAGCTATTTTACCTCAGTGAAAACCAGCATTAAAACCTCCATGTAAGAACTGACAATGACTCAAGCAAGTCAGCACATTCTCATCTAACTGCTATAAAATATAATTTTTATCACATAAATAAGACAAGTTATACAGCTACAGTCACAGTTGACAGTGTGCTGACTTAACATGTGACATTGCCCCCCGCTTTGATTAGCACAGCATGACTAGTGTGAAGGAACTGCTGGTGGAGATGTTGGCATGGCCAGCAAGGCGAGCACAGGAAGCACTCATGGCCATTTCAGCAGCTTTCTGCAAAACACTTTCTAGAAGTAGACAACAGGGCTAGAGAGCCCTTCTGACCTGCAAACTAAGACCTTCACAGGGACAGGAGCCCAGACTAACAAAACCAAGAGAAGTAAGAGTACTACACATGGGCCACAAGTGGGAGATGAAAACTCCCGCTAGGTCCCATGATTCCCTGGCAGGCCAGGACTGGGCTGGACTCCAGAAACCCAACAGTGACAGCACAACTCTCCTTCCTGCCCTGCCAGCCCCTCAGGGTGCTGCCTGGTCTGCTAGGTAACCCTGGCCAGAAAAGGCCAGCCACCAATCCCACTGGGCACTGCTGAGCTCAGTCATCACACATTCCCGTTCCTTCAATAGAAAGAAAACCTTTTCCAGCAAGAAGACCCTCTCTTTCAGTTAGGCAACGCCAAATCAGTCAGATTTGAGTCCCCTAACAGAAACCCAGAAGGTTCTTCATTTGCATGAGGAAAGAAATGCAAAAACACATGGTTAGAGAAAATTTACATACAGCTGGACACACTGAATAATGGGCAGAGTATTAATTACAAAGACTGTAATTACCAGGAAATTTCTTCCATGAAATGCAGATCTTAAGACTGCTACCAACTAAATCTCTTTTCAGGTTTTTATTCACAAGAAAGCAGTGTATTTGCATTCCACACTCTTGAAAAAGAAAAAACCTACATAGCCTCTGTAGTGGTTCGGTCCAAAATACTCATTACTGTTTATCTTCTGTGAGGTAAGAATTAGGAGAAATGCAAAGCAGGCACCAAACTTGAAAGAATATAAAGAAGTTTATTAACAGACCTAAAAGAAGAAAAAAATTATACCATACCTTCAGAACTCTTCTCCTCCCCCCACCTTCCTCCCTTCTCCCACTGACAATGTAAAAAGACAACCCTCAAGATGTTCAGTCTGTTTATCACTTCCATAATAACTTTGTTCAGTCCATTTAGGAAGAGAAGTCTCTCTGCTCGCATGTGAGTCCCTTCCCCCAACTTGCAGCTTTTCCCACAACTGCTTTCGAGGGTCCACTCTTGAAGGTTTTTGGGATACAATTTTAAGGTTGAGCCGTTCAGAAATAAAAGTTCTCTTCACCCATCTCTGGGAGCATTTCATCTCTAAGAACAGAGGCCCTTCTCCTTCCCTGGGAGCAAAGGGTCTTCCTCATCTTTGTCTCTAGGACTATCTCTGGGAGCATCTCTAGGAACTGAGGTTTTCTCCTTTCCCATTTGGAGCAAAAGTCCTCATCGCTTCCATCTCTCCCTGTTCAAACTTCTCATGAAATTACAGCTGCATCAGCATCTGCCTATCTCAGCGCAGGTGCTTTTGCTCACAAGTACAAGTTGAACACTCCACCCCCCCATGCCTTCATGAAATTACAACGGGTACTCTGATATATCATAGCTTCACACCAGAATTTCAGCTTTAAGCATCTCTTCTTTCTCTTCCCTCAGGTTTTTAGCTCTTCACAGCACTAAAAGGGTTAATCTCACCTAGGCCTTGCAGCTGGAATGTTGCACTGGAGGGGGGGGAGCCGAGCCGCTCCGGCTGCCCACAGCAGGGCTGTAGGGGGGTTCCGCGGGTGGAGCAGGGCCCATTGGCTCCAGGATGGCCGTGGCCTGGCCTGGCCTGGCCCGAGCAGGGCCTGAGCCAGGCCTGCTGGCCCCCACACGGGGCCTGCAGCCACCTGTGCCAGCAGCGGAAACGAGACAGAGAGCTGGGGGGGGGGGTGTGTGTGTGTGTGTTTCTATTCTTAAGTGTGCATCACAGAGGCGGTCACAACTTTAAGTGGCTTAAAGAATTGTCCATATTCAAACTGGCCAGCTAATAGGTTCTATCAGGTCCCAGAGGAAGCTGTAAGCACCCCTTAGCAAGGACATCCCTTCCGGGACTATGCTTGCTAACCTATGACAGCTTCATAGCCAGTTTTAAGAATTACAACTCATGCACCATGGTTTATTTGTAATTCCAAACTGTAATCCAGGACATACATTCATACAACACACACCTCCAAAAGATACGAAGAAAATTACAGAGATGAAAATGCTACTTGGAAGTCCAAAGATAAAATACAGAAATCTTACAAATTTGTGGATAACCATCACACAGATCCAAGAGAACAAGGACTATCGTCTGTAAAACATGTAGGAGAGGGAGGAAAGCAGGAATGTGCAGCAAATGCTGAAATGAAAACATGACGTAAGATATTTGTTTTAAAATCAATGTTGAAAGTTATGATGCCACCCTGGAGTCTTCACTGACCCTCTGCTAGAACAAACTGTATTGTTGTGCACCTCTCATGACTCAAAAAGAACTGCAAAACAGAAGGGGTCAAGTACGAGGTGATGAGACCAGAGACAGGATGTCTGTGCGTTGTGGGTAGAAAAAGGTTGGGCTGAGCACAGGCAAGAAGCAAGTAAGGCAGACTCTGAATAAGTGATACAAAACAAAGGGGGAAAAGGGAAAGCAGATAAAAATCAGCCCTGGTAAAGCAACAAGGATGGATGAATCATTAAAGATCATTGGAGGAATGATCAAAAAGGAATATATTTATCTTTCAGCTCAAAGCTGCTTTTACAATTGTACTACCAACACGCCAAAAACCAATACATTAACTTCTTACTTTAAACATGTTATTTTCCAATATGTTTGTTAAACATAAAATCTTAAGAACAAAGTTTTCATTCAAGACCACACAAACGTGCACCAAAAAAAAAAAAAAATTGGGGGCAGAATCTGCTACCTAACCACAGCCTGTTCTTCCACCAAAGGCCAGAGGCCTAGCTTTTACTTCCCAAGCTTCCTGAAGCTCACAGATATCCCAAGGACAAAGCCACACCGGGTTTGCATCCCAGTTATCCAGCAGCCCAGTACCAGAGGAGGCCCTGAGCTAACCTCGGCCACCAGGGGCAGGAGGACACGGAGGCACAGGGGCCATGCCCAGGGCCTTCCATGGTGCAGGGATCACCCACTGCCAGCACCTTCCCTGGAGCACAAACGCCTGGCAGGAGTCACGGTGACAGGCAGCACCATTCCTCACTTGAATAACCACTGAGTATAGTCAGTACAAGTACACTTGCTTTTTCCCTACAGTAACAAATACATTGATATATCCATGGGAACCTGTTTTGAGATCATCAACATGAAATCAGAGACAAAAGAACAACTGAAGTGCTCCCTTAAGTTCTCTTCTTCTTTTCTACCCACAACCACACATAATTTCACTGCTGTCGAACTGCAAATTTATATTCAAAAATTACAACACGCAGTAAGGAGAAAAACAAAAACAACCAAAAAAACCCACAACCAGGTATGTGAAAATATGAGAGCAGTTGTACAATATAAGTTCAGGTTCTCATGTAGTAATACAAAACCTCAGTGTTTGGATTGCATGAACTGTGACTCAAATACTTGTTACAAAAATAATTCTTTACCATAATATTTTTTAAAGGAATGTGACTTAATGTCGAGAGCTTACTTTTCACAAAACATTCATTTCCAGTCCAATTTAACTTGGCAATGTCCCCTTCACTTAAATAACCATTTTTGCCCAGGGGAAACTAGTTTCTAGATTTAGAATTTGCATCACTGCTTATATATGGAATTTTAAATTATTTTTTTGTTTCCTTTAGCTTTCAAGAACAGTATTGGTTTCTTTTTCTCCATGAAACAACCAGTTAAATCTCTCCTACTTATTATTATCACAGACTTGATCTCTAGGACCATCTGTTACAGGAATCGTTCCTGTACCTAAACACATGAAAAAGTACAGAAAACCCTCCATAAAATTATAATTCCAATTTCTATGTCTGACACAGAGAGAGTAACTGGATATTGTGAATGCAGGATTCTAGACACTTACCCAAGTGAATTATCCTAGAAGGAAGGAGGACATTTAGCTGCACGGAGTGTGATTTGAAAGATTAAAATACAATTTCATTTCCAAACTCTTCACACCCTTTTAGCCTCCACTGACTGACTGAATAAATGCATATGGATTTCTGCCAGCTAGGAACAGTCACAACAACCAGCTCCAACAAGGAAGTGCCACTGAGAGCTGTGCATTCACAGGGAGCATCAGGTGGGACTGACACCCAGCTCAGAGCAGAGGCACCTGCAAAAGATCCTGTTGTTCACTTGTGAAACTGGATTTTACCTTGATGTTTATTTTACCATCTGAACTTTGAAATCTACTACATATGATCTTAACAAGAAATATCAAAATACTAACCAGAAGAAAGCTCATGAATCTTAATTTCAGAATCTCTTTTTAAGAACTGTTCACTCCCATGCAAATAAATCAATCACTGATTACTATTTAAAAGTTAAAACACTAGGATTTCAAAACACATGTATGAACACCTATGTCAAGTGGTTAATTACAATCCTTATTTTAATAGTGATAGTGAACAGGGCAGAGAATTTCAAATTAAAGATCATCCTCAACATATTTTACTGAGTTTGGAGATCCAATAAATTTAAGTGTCTAGCTATAGCCACAGTTGAAACTTTGCTAGCAACTAGAAATAAAATGCTTTCTAATAAAATCTGAAACTGTTTTTTCCCTAATTACAAACAAATCAGAATAATGCTATGAATTTTAGGCAAAACATTCTGCCACTGGATTTAATATTATGAATTTTAACTCTGTTGATTTCAGTTATATTTCTCATAAACTTAATAAAAACAAGTCCTTCAAAGTTCTCCAAAATGAAGAGAAAACAAAACAAACAGGAAAAAAAAAGAGATTTTAAAGATCCCAATTCCTAATAGCTGTGGTTCTACCTCCCAAACACACAGGAGATTGCTGTCCTCTAAGAAGCAAACCAACCGTCTGAAAATCAAAATTTCTTTTAGGATTATATGCAGGTTCTCAATCGTAACTTCTTTTTCCAACCTGTATTTCACACTGGTTATTATAACAATGTTCTCTGAAGAGGAAAAAGTGGGGAGAGACCCACGACAAATTAGCAGAGACTACAGTTTACTGAATGAATACTGCATATATAACACAGAGACAACTTTTTTTCAAGCTAGAAAAACAGATGAGATCCAAAACTCCTAACAGAAGCCTAGGAATCAAGAGATCTAATTAATTGCAAATGTTGAAAGACCTTCTTCAAGGTCTTTAGATTACTTGCATCACTTTACAGCACAACACAGCTCATAAAATACTTCAGAGATGTCATTACTGCTTGTAAAACTCACTGACCATAGCCTGAAAGCTTCTTTTAGCCAAAGCAGGGAAGCATGGTCTGCTATGTTCAGGATCAGCTACAATTTCCAAATTTTGGTTCTTCTAATCTAATGCAATGTCCTTCCAGAGGAAGGTCAGGAAAGAGGATAAAGAAACCACCATATATTTAACTGTAAAATTGAGCTATTGATAAATAGCACAAAAGCGTAACTACTCCCAGTCATTTCACATACACAGCCTCATCTACTGACAACTCCTAAATGACCCCCTCCATAGAGAGCTTGCATAGAAGTAAAAAAATGTAGGACAGCAATTCAAAACATCTTTGCTGACCAAGCACGGTTTTTTTCCCATGCAGTACTACTTTCAACATCTGAAATTAATCTATTTTTTCCAGGAACAAAGATGGTAATAAGCTTCTTTTTCAGTTGGCAGCATCCATTAAGATGTCATAAAACAAATAACAACATGGCAACAAGAAGGTACTGCTTCCCAGAATGCTAATGTGCAGGGATAAAATGCAAAACAGAAACAATTTTAAGCATGCCAGTAATTCTAACTGCTAATTCTAAATCTAGAAAACAATCCCTGTACCATCAAGTCTTGCATCTTCATTCAGTAACACTGCACCTTTATCATATCACTTTGGGTAGCCTGACTTTACAAAGCCATGGAGTACTCTGTACTGTACACTGTATCTTCTGTAAGTTTTGTCTCCCTAAAATCCATCTTTTAGATGCAGGAATAACTCATCAATTCCCACTGTTAATGAAATACCAACACAGCAAAGAAAAGAATCTTCTAAAATTTCAACACACTCTCATATTGGTTTCAATACTGTTGCAAGTAAATACTTTCACTTCCCATCTGATATCTTCTAGATCTCAGCCACAGCTGTGTAAGAATCATTTTGTAGACAAAAAAAATAAGCAAGCAAAAAGTCTGAGATACAACTTTTTTAACTAAGGCTGGGTGGGGTTTTATTTAAAAGAAAATTATGAATCAGTAGTTGAAGGCTGACTCTTCCGATTGCAGAGAGAAGGACATCACAGTGCAGACTCTCTCTCTAAGAACCACAGAGGAAAAGAGCATGGGAAATGCTACACAAGGTGGACAAAAATTCACTCTTAATTTTGGGATTAGCTCTATTCCATAACTTTGTCTGAGCATTCAACTACTGCAGTTTTCTGCAACATTTTCACACCAACAAAAACAGTAATAAAGTGCCACTCACAGCATCAGAAACATTGATGTTATTGATACATTTTGTTCAAACCACCATAAGCTACAGGAGAGCACACGTTTTGCAGTGCAAACTGCAGCTACTGATGGCAAAACAAAGGTAGTCCAGCAACATGGTTACAGCATTCGCCTGCCTTAAAAGAAATGGTATTAATTTCCAATATCATTCCAAAGAAATAAAGATAGAAGTAAATACATAGGAGTTGGACTTCCATGATCCTCGTGGGTCCCTTCCAACTCAGGATATTCTATGATTCTAACACCACTTAACCGAAAATGTGAATTCTTGATGATCTGAGAATCTTGTCTTAGCTGAATGACTGTTGGTCTAAAAACACCTTTCAAATTTGCAGGCCCAAAATGTTGTAAGTGTGATGAGAAAGGAAAACAAATTAAAACAAAGGGGGAAAACCATTTTGTGCAAATTCTCCAACCAGCTTTCATCAGTAATTTTCCATTAACACCAACCACAGCTCTTTAGCCAGCTTCTATACTAGTTAAGGATTAGAAGCAGGAGCTTTGGCCTGAAGACTATGTTCTTTCTCCACCCAGTTAAGGCTACTGAGAGCTCCAAATTTAAAACCAGTCCTCACAGAAGCAGCACAAGAGCTGGTGATGCTCCTACTGTACCAGCTGAGGGGATGGATTACGGTGGCATATAGGGCCTACAAAATCAGCAACAAAAGTTAAAGTTGAACACAGTAAAACTATCTCTGAACTTTGGTCAACTTCTACAAAAGGTTTCAGCTCAGGAAATGAACATCCCAACAGTCCATTTCAGCAGTTCTGGAATATTTGCTTTTAAAGTTGATTTGTAAGGAGACAGAACTCCTTACAAACTGTCCATTCTTCTTAAGAAGATACGGAGAAAGTAGTAACTACTCCAGTGAAGGCACCACCTCTGCATACTGCTTGGAACAGTCCATCGAAATAATAAATTGCTAGACTTAAAAGATTTATTAATGGTTGCTAGATCTTCACATACATTTCAGAGATGTATGGCACACACATTAAATATTCTGCAGGATGAAGTAAAAAAGATCACTCCATATGTCAGAATGCACACAGAAAATTAATACATTTTAAAAGTTCTATTTATCCAAATTCAAAGGAATGAAAAAGAAGGAAAAGTAATGTCAATTCATTTCTACATAGAAAGCTCAGAGAAAGGCTATAGATATGTTTTCAGTTTGCAAAGTGTATTTCATATTCTTGCAAAGATGTTAAACAAGGAAGATATTTAGACCACGCCTGACATGCAGCTGGCTGGCAGGACAAAGACAAGGATGGCCATCAGGCAGTGCTAGGCAATGCTCACTTATTGCCCTTCCAGCCTCAGGACACGTAGCAGAGAGCAGCTAGAAAAAGGCATTCACAGTGTCAGCTGCTGTATGGTGTCCCACCAGGACTTGTTTTTGTATCATCTGACCTGAGCAAGGCCAGAAGATGCAGTAAAAATACCCTGGAAGACTGAAAAACCTTCAGTAAGCACATAAAATTAGGTAAACCAGCTATGACCACACAGCAAAGGGGTTTTCATTCCTTTTAAATACATTATTCTTATTACAAAACCCAAGGCAAAAAATATCCAAATATAAATCCAAAAATTTCCAAAACAACTTGAAATACAGTAGTCCTTCCATTAT
Source organism: Aphelocoma coerulescens (assembly GCF_041296385.1). NCBI lineage: Eukaryota > Metazoa > Chordata > Aves > Passeriformes > Corvidae > Aphelocoma > Aphelocoma coerulescens. The sequence goes on from NC_091015.1 coordinate 13,301,895, forward strand.
CTGAGACCTGTAAGTTTAAGTCTTGTCATTCTGTTTCAAGTACCAATTTACCCAGCCAAGATTGTTGATCTTGTATAACCCACTTTAAAAGAAAATATTAATCAGATGGCAGTGCACAAATAGAATTTCTTAGAGGTAAGTTTAGATATGACTAGTCCTAGTATGTGTGCATCTGAAGGTTTCTGCAGCTAAATATGAAAATACTGACTTCATACAGGGCATACATTTATTGGTTTGATGTGAACAATGTAAAAATGAGGTTTTGGGAAGGCCTTGTACGACATGATGGTGCCTCTTAGGAGAAGCAGGGCACAGACAGAACAATCAGATAAGGCTGGTAACAGAAGAAAAAAGAAAGCTGTGCAGGAGGCATCATTAGCAAGGTGCAATATGGGCCTAGGTTCACTGATGAAGGCCACAGCAGGCTCCATTTGTAAATTTTTGATGCACCAGAATACAGTGGTACCTTGATACATGACCTCTGACAAATGCTCAAGCAGGTAATGACAAATACCAAATACCAAAACAGTAGTACTGAAAAGCACATAGATCACCTCTGTGCTGGACTTCTGGCTAAGGGAACAAGAACATTTTTTGAAAGAGAATTTTCTGTAAACCAAATAGGCTTTGTTTTTAAAGAAAGGGTATCCTTTTCCAATCCACGTTTTAGCAGGAATGTCTGTGTGCAGCACACTACATGTTTAATTTGCTTCTGAAGTGCTTATGTCTTGACTTTTGTCAAGTAGGTCAGTTACTTCACAACGTGCAACCCATCATGCCCTAGCTCTTGAAAACACCAGTATTCCCTTTAAGCAAAATTCCATTAGGTATATGGGGCAGACATTTTAAAACTTCCTTCTATTTTGCTAAAATCTCATAATTCTTATAAAACCCAGTAGACAAGAGATACGCAAATACTAACTAATCTCATGTCAGAGACTCCCTTATGGCAGTTCCAAGAAGAGGGAGGGAGAAAAAATATGTAAATGAACAAATAAATGGCTTTTTAAAAAGCAGTCCATTCTTAGGAGCCTGTGCATTATGCAGCAAAAACATGATTGACCCATCATGAAAAGGGCTGAAAAGGTTTATCAGTGATGCACAGTTGCACAGGACATTATCTGAGCTAGCAATGCATGACCTAGTGACATTAGCAGTTTACAAAGAGGGAAAAAAAAAATCTGATTTTTGTGGGGTGAAGGGGAAAAAAGGGGAGGAGCTGATCATTAAGAACTGTCTTTTCTTGAAATAGCCTAGGAACTCTCCATCTAGTCTCTGTTTCAAGAACACCCTTTTGGCCAATTTCATTGTATGGTATCAGCTTTGCTTCACACCATCATATTTGCGGTGAGATGTTCCCTTTCACCCCCTCACTACAGCTCCGTACTTGAAAAGCTGACTATAGAAATCATGCTTCAAACAGAGAAATCACATCTGAGTACATGAGCTTATGCTGCCTTTTCTCAAGTTAAACCACCACTGGGTCTGACTGTGACTTGCTGATGTAAAGAGTAAGTGGAGTCTAGGCTATGGGTAGCCCAGCCAGCAAGGACTTACACAATGCATACACCAAAGTGCTTACACAGCTTGCACAGGCAAAAGTTTGCATCCAAATGAGATGCAGAATCTGACACATAAAGCTTTTAACTATTGTTACTTATGGCTGCCATTAACTGCTGTAAAAAGTCTTGACAGCAAATAGGTAGATGTAGGAATCTACAAGTTTTGAATCCACTGCCATAATTTTCTTAAAGTAAACTTTTAAATGTGAAGCACTGAGAAACATGGAAGCTCAGCCTAAGTAATAAATCATCAAAACCAGAAGATAACGTCTGTATGTCACAGTTACCCTCTTCCTCAAGAGAAAAACATAAAAAATCTGTTAGGTGTTTTTCATTATCAGGGGTCTGTACAAACTAACAATAAACCAAATAAAAAAGCATTCAGAAACAAACAAAAGCAAAGCATTCTGGTGACTGCACAATATTCAGAGACGCAATTTTGCACATGTGGATTTTTCTAGAAGTCCACTACCTTCTTAGAAATTTGAGGGGAAGAAAAAAGAGGAAAAAAAGGTAAATTCAACTTTACTATTCTCCAGAACAAGTCTCTTGATAAATACCTTCTAATCAAAACTCTTTCAAAATTCCCCTTCTCTTTCAGATACCAATTTATAAACAGTTGTAAAATATTACAGAAATTAAGATTTTTCTGGCAAGGTACCAGTGATGTAGAGGTATTTTGTTATAAAACCAATTCCTACTGAAAAATAATTCCTCCACCTGTTCCTTAAAAAACTACTAGTGGATTGTGTATGGAACTTGAATTAGAGAAGACAATTCAAAAGCATGATTTTGAAGGCAGATTTGATGAACATTTCCTTAGGGAATACATAAGACAGGCAGATGTCAAACAATTCCACTAGTACTAAAATTTCCAGTTAAGTCACTCTTTGAGGTTTGACATCCCTCTCCCTTTTTCTTTTTCCCTCTCATACTGCCAGAAAGAGGGCCTATAACAGTGAAAACCATGCATCTCTTAAAAGCTTAAAATAGCCCACAGCTGGTTTAATGGTTCTAAAAGTTCTTGATTTATTAAAGCAGATTTACCCACTTCAAAAAATAAAATGTTTCCTGAACTTCCATCAATATGAGCATGAAAACAACTTCCACACAAAACACAGTAACTCAGACACTACATGACATGGTTTTTACAGTTCCTAAAAGTACCACTGACAAACTAAACGATTGTTAGAGACATGAATTTGCACTTTGAGATCTGTCACTGACACATATACCCAAGCAGGATGGAAGGGCCCTCACTTGAAGAACAGTGAGAAATAAATTTGAAGTGTCAGAAATGTCTCCTTTCAGTGCATTAGTCTTTGTCATCATGTATTTAATTTTTTAAAAAAGTACATTTGGCAACACTACCAATTTAAGAAACCTTATGACTTGCAGGAACACTAAGGAACAAATATCCAGCATTCTCTCTTCACAACTCAGATAACCAGACTATTGTTCTTTCATTGTAAAATGGTAAAAATATCATCAGAGTTCTCTACTGTGAAGGGGTTTTCCCACCCCAGTGTCTCATCCACAAACATCTGTATACCATCAGCTTCAAACGATCTAACAACAAAAACATAATAGCTAGTCTAATGTGAAATAACATTTCAGAAACAGAATCATCCTATTACATTTAATACTCAGTCACCATCTTTAACCAAGAGACCTTCAGTGAGCATGACTCCAGGGTAATAGACCTGCAACAAAGCACACTTCAAAAAGTTGTTTTACCCCAGTCTGTCCCATTGTTTTGCATGTACAGACATTTATTACCCATCAGTCTCCCCAATGAAAACTTACTTCTCAGACTCTATCCATAAAAAGGGTCAAGAGTAGAGTAAAGCATAAAAAGGAAACCCAAAACTCTTCTTTTTCAAATTTGAAGACAGCTTGCCCATTTGAAACTGTGGCATTGCACCGACAATGGCCCCAGACAAAAACCAACAAAACGTAAAAATAAATAATGTATGAGGTATTTTCTGTGTTCTAACAACAGGTTACAACTCTAGCCTTGAAACATGCCACAGTTTAAAGGAGAAGAGAGACAGAACACACATGTACCTTGACCCAACAAATGAAACAACCAACCAATAAAGATTTTCTGGGGTTTTTTGCAAATAACTACTAAGATGCAGGAACTTACCAGAATTACGTGCAAACACACATGCACTTACTATTTCCATCAAAGCCTTTCTTCCCATCCATAAAAAAAAAAAAAAGCACACCAAGAACAAGGCACAAAACCCACACATCTCTGACCAAAAACTTCACTGCAGCCTGTGTTGTTGTAGATGGAGAAATCCGTGCCATCAGAGAAAGCTGCATCCTGCTAGACTGTACACCACTGATGCTGTAAGAATTAATCATTCACATCAACAATTGGTTCTTTCACCTCCCTGGCTTTCTCAGATCAGATTATTATGTATTTTTTTCCACCTACTGATCCTGTTACACTCAATTTTTCAACTGCATGTAGCAAAGACATCTGAAAAACATTCCTATTTCTAGAAGACACCTCACTGAAAGAAACTAGTGAAGGTACATATGCTTCCACAGGTTTCACAACTTTACCAGAGTCAAGAAGTGACTGAACATTGAATTCTGTACTAAAATCACAATCTAATAAACTGTGAAAAAATGTGGAAGGCAAACTGAAGGGCACCAAAGTCCTTCTTTCTGGCTTTCTACCAAAGGCAGTTCATAGGAACGAATCCATGAGATAGCTGACCTTTTAGCAAGTAAAGTTTTAGGACTAAATACTTCAGCTAATCAAAAACTAAATTACACATATACATTAACTCAACCCACATCTTTAAAATAAAGCTGTATTCTGGTGAGCCAGAACGGCACCACATTCAGTCACGACCAAACCAACAGGAACATGGCTTTTTTAATACCTCTGCAGAGAAAGAGAGAGCGAGGCAGTATTCATGATGAGAACTGTACTTCATCATGACAGTAACGCAAGAAAAAGTCACTGCAAGAGAAGGTTGTCATGGGAAGCATTTCTCCCACTTTTATCGCTGGCAGGGTTTGTCCTTTAAACGCTCACCCACCCCTGCAGAGGCCTGGCAGGTGACATCCCGGCAGGTGACGTGAGCTCGGCACAGCCAGCCCTGCCAAGGGCGAGGGACGCTCCCCTGGGCCACAGCCGAGCCCCAGGTGTCTGAGCCCGCCGGGACTGACCGTAACATCACCTCACGACGTTCTGAAGGGCGAAGGGTCTCGGCAGCGCAGACCCGGGGCTAAAAAACTGCACCCTGCCAGAGGATGCGGCGCGGCGCGGGGGGAGGATGCTCCCAGCCCCCGCTAGAAGGGTCCCGCACAGCACTCCCCGGGGACATGAGCAGCTCTGGAGGCGGAATGTACCGGGGTAACCCCGTGAGCCCCGCGGGGGCGGGCACGGGGACCGGCACCGTCCGTGGCAGCCCGGAGGGACGCGGTGCCGGGGCAGCGGGACCGGCCGGGCCGGCCCCACCCGCGGGGGAGCCGCCGGGGCAGAGCCGTGCCCGCCGCAGGGAGTGGAGGGGAGGGGAAGGGATGCAGCGGCTCCCCGGGGCGCCCGCCCGCGCTCACCGTCGATGTTCTCCCGGTCGCTGATGTGCTGCAGGTTGCAGCCCGTGTCCTCCCGGCTCAGCTCGGCCTCGGGGCGGTAGGACTCCAGCCGAGAGTGGGCATTCCGGCGCAGCTTGGGGCTGGAGGAGACGCAGCAAGACGTGGTGTTCCCCATCTTCTCTGCCCGGCCCCGGCCCGGCCCGGCTCGGGAGGAGGCGAGGGGCGGCCGGTCAGCGGGGGTGGCGGGAAGCCATGGGCGGCAGCGGCGACAAGAGGGAGCGGCGGCGGGGGAGGAGGCGGCGGCTGCGGCGCCCTGCGGCTGCACTCGCCGGCGGTTCCCCCCGGCGGCTCATCCGCGGAGGCGGCCCCGCAGAGCGGCCCGCCGGCGTGGGCTGCCGCAGCTAAGCCGCCCTCCTCCGCGGGCGGGCAGCGCGGGGCCCGCCGGGGCACAGCCCCATCCTCCCCCGCCCCCGCGCAGCCGCCGGGCCCGCTCCGCGCACGCACCCACGCGGCAGCACCGCAGCCTCCGCGGCAGCGACACCGCAGCAGCAGCAGCAGCGGCGGCAGCAGCAGCCGCCCCGGGCGGCCCCCGCGAACCGGTTCCGGTTCAAGCGGGCGGTGACGCCTCCCGCCGGGCGGGCTGCGGGAGCGGCCGCCCCGGCAGCCGCTGGCGGAGCCCCCGTGAGCCGCGGCCCCTGGGTCTCCGGCCCTCCTTGCTGGAGCGTCACGGACACGGACACTCTCCCACAATCCAGGAGCTCAGCACGCTGGTGCCGGAGGGAGCGGGGGCGGCAGCCGCTGCCTCCCCGCGGGGCCCGGCCAGGCTGAGGCCGCACCGCTGGCCCGGGGGCTCCTCGGGAACCCTCCGTGCTCGTGTCCGCAGCGGGGACCCCGCGGGAGGCCCGGATCTAGGCCGGAGCCCGAGCCCGGCCCGGCCCCGCACCTGCCCCGCCGTGAGGGGCCCGCATGCGGTAGGAAATAGTCACTGGTGTCGCAGAGCTTTGTAGGCACTGCACGAATTCTCTGAAAACTTGTTAAGCTTTCCTGTAGACTGACGGTTCCAAAGATAACAGGCCACAGAGAAATGACAGGGTGTAAAGTGCCCCTTTGTACACTTCCATGTGTTCAGGGCTTTCCCAGTCAAAATCCTTTTTGCCATATTCAATGTAATGCTAAAGATGGGGATAGTTTTCATTAGTCTTCTTTGTTGGTATTTTTTTCTTTAAATCTTTGTAATCTAAGTAAATTTCTTGACTGCTGGAAATCTGAGTCATGGTAGTTGAATGGGTGCACTCATAATTTGATAACAGAAAAGCACTTTTCTGTGTTTATAAAAGATGCTTTGACTTACAGCCCTGTGTCCAGGGAGCCATTATTTATTCTCTCAGGCATCTCATGATATCTGATGTTTTCACAAGATCTGCTCAAGTCAGATGATTACATGAAAGACTTAAAAGTTTCTATCCTTTTTTTTTTTTCAGATCACACATTGCAAAGAAAAAGTAATTTTAATTTTCAACTACCTTTTGAATGTTTATTGATGAAAATGTACTCTAGTGGGGTACAAAGAATCAAGAAGAAAGAAAAAGAATGTGAGTTTTTTTCAAAATAAAACTGTTTTGGGGATGTCTTTTGTAACTAATTTTGTGATACTCCCCTCCCCAAGCATGGGTGGGCAGCAGAGCTGGAATTACATCATCCCTTTGTGTTTGAGTAACTCAAGATAAATAAGGATAGGTTTACATCTTTTATATATTTGTGTATTCAGTAGTTTGCATCCAGACAAAAGGAAATTAAATTTTTACTGAGCTCTGGTTTAGAAACGCTATCTGGGAGGATGTCATGCTAACTAGTGCCTTCCACCACCATGTCATCGCTTGCTGAGGGCACCTCAGCTCCTCCACTGGAGCTCACCCTGCTCTCCAGCTGAGCCTGAGCCTCTGCCCAGCTCACTCTTCTGCTCAGACCAAGCCTGATCTCAACCTGGCAGCAGGGTACGTTAAATCTCAAATGGGCATAAGCAACAATCAGAAAATCTCAACACAATTTTTTAAGAATCAGATCATCTCACTATATATACAACAGAACAGTAAGGTGTTACTGAAACACCTGGCTTACCACACCATTCAAGAGGACCTCAAGCTAGTGAGATCTCTGTGGAAGAATTATCTGACCTGCCCTGTTAAATTCCACCTCCCTGTAGGATATGTACTTAATTTACATACTCATTTTTGACCTCTAGCTTCCTGGCATGACTACTCCTAGGGCACCAGTGCCATTGTCTTTTAAGTACTTTTTGGGTAATGCTAACTGGCCAACTGTGTTGCCTTGCTGTATCAATCCCACTAGATTTTTGCATAAACATTTCACAACCTCTAAATATTTAGAAACTTGTTACAGCTGTAAATCTATTGTAGCAAAGACTTAGACAAAACTTGCAGTTTATACTTACTCCACAATTTTCATAAACTTTGAAAAAAACCAGGCCACATAATGATGGAGATGGGTTAAGTACAAAGTTTGCTTCTCTAAATATATAAGTAGAACTTAAAAAGACATGTTTTCTTTATTAGAAAGGAATGATTTAAACTTTGCTTTTTATTTAAAGCTAATGTTCTAAAACTAAACCTTTTAATTTTTTAATGTATTTAAAATTAGTGACCACTGGCTGTGATGATGTAATCACTAGATTAATCACTAGATGTGACTATGTGATCACTAGATGGATGCCCTTTAAGGTCCCTTCCAACCCAAACCATTGTATACTCTATCCATTATTCTGTTATTCTGTATAGCTACCTATTTTCTTACTTGCATACTTTCATTCTAAATTTTTATCTTTATTCCTCCTCTTTTCACTCTAAGAGCTTGCTGAAGTACATTATAATGACAAAGGTGCTACAATACATGTTTCAAATCAAAGGGATGCTGCTCTAGGGTAATGGTATCCTGCTGGTATCTAAGAGCTGAGAAGAGTACCTACGTGAAATATATACCATGAAAACATTTGGGGTTTGATTATGATTATTTTATTTCAGCTATCTGAAGTGCATGATGCAAAGGTAATTGCATTATTTGATAAATATTTGTACAGTAAAGCAAGAATAGCTCACTGTACCTTACTGATGTGCTTAGACATCAATGTATGTCCTTCTTTGATTAGAGATTATTCTGTTCTTGAGATTTATGATTATGTATTTTAATGAGTTTGCCCTCCTGAGCAACTGCATCAGCTGAGGAACACCTTAAAGCTCCCTAAACTAAGGCCAAGGCTTTCACTATTGGTCAGCATGGACATACCTCTGTTTAAAAAGTGCCTATTCCCACACAAAAATATTTTAAATCTGTAGCTCCACTATACAAAAGACAATGGATTTTAATAGGCTAAAATTAATGATGTGACCCATTAAATTTTGTGCTTGAAATCTTCTTGGAACATTGTCGAAAAATGTGTTCCAAACCAGCAGATATAGGTCACTGTTTTCCTTATATAAGCTTTTTATCTATTTTAAGCAGATAAAAATTATAACTATTATTTAATCCAAAACTATTTCCTGCTTGCAAGCCAAATTATTTGGGAAGCACAGTTTAAAACAACAAAAACAAAAGCAAAAAACAACCATTAAGATAGATGAGTGGTGATAACCAGATCTTTTGATTCTGCTCGTCTTTCAAATACAGCCTGAGGAATTCATGCCACACAATACCTTCTCCACACCGCCATCTGATGTTTAGTAGGGGTTAGACTTGCAGTTTGTGTGTACAGCAACTCTAAAATGCCATCGTGTCAATTTTCTCACAGAGCTAATCATTGTCTGGAGTTTAAGCAAAAGCTTAAAATTAACATTCCTGTGTACAAAGTGTTTGGTCTGGTCAACTGAATCATACCCTAGACTTTGTTGATTGTAATAGCTACATTTCTTTTGATGATAGTAATAAATTCCAAATCAGTTAAAACCAGTCATGAACACACCTGAGGAATGTTATTATCCCTCTGACAATTCTTATTGTTAATATTTACATTTACTGTTACAAGCCTGAATTCAGTAGCATTAAAATTCCTTCCTGAAGGCAAGTTCAGAATGCATCACACTTGATTCTGACCCAGGGTGTATGGCAAAGCCTTGTACTGTGCTGCTCCTCAAGGGAATGCATTCATGGATCACCTCTTAGATTCCCTCCCCCAAGGATTTGCATAGACTACTCCTGTGGCAGGTTCCCCCTTTGCTGAAGGTGTTGATTCCTCCAGGATTAAGGCAGTATTCTCTTTCTTGAAGGTACAGATCCAGTGCTTGCCAGAAAACATCCTTTCAGCCTTGACACAATTTATCTGCCAGCCCCAACCTCTGTGCCCTCACCAGAGACAGGCGGAGGTTTCTGTGGTACATAGCACATAGCTGCAGCTACTGTTCACAGGAAAGACATCCAGACCTAACAAGAAGTATGTAAGAGATGGGACCTGGTTTAAAAATACTCAGATGGTATCAGTGAAGTTATTCCTCTGGTTCCTGTTTCGCAGGAATCAAGTGCCTTACTTGAATCAATGAGAAATAGGAAAAGAATAAATCAAGATTTCTTTTGAAGATCAAGGCAGAATTTTGGGCTATTTAATTAATGTATTTAACTTTAGTGTGTAAATTAGGATATTAATCTTGTGCTAGGCCATGAAGAAATACTATTCTAGGCAATAATGCAGAGCACAAAGTCATGCTCCTATTCCGAAGTGTGTGGCAACCACAGGACCCTGCCTATTGCCACTTACTATACAGGAGAAAATAGTTGCTTCAAGAAGGAAGGTGATACACAAGAGACTAAGTGTTGGAGTATTTTCCAAAACATACATAGCCCAGATAACTGTGTATTATCTTCTATTATAATCTTTTTTTATTATTTGCCATGTTTCTCACCAGCTTGAAATCACTGCAGAAAGAGGCAGTTTCCCCACAAGTAAGGAAAGATTGTTCATTGTTTTAGGGGAAACACTTCAAGAACAACTGTGCTAGAATATTTTTTTATGTATACATATATGTATAGCAGTTCTTTTTGGTTTTATTATTTCTTAAGGGATTGAACAAGATAAGATCTGCACTCAGAAGCAGGCAGAAACCCACCCATTACACTTATGTGGGAAGATCACCCACGCTGCACAGATCTGCAGTGAGCTTTGGGAGGGAGGAGGCAGTTCAACAAAGTGCACTATGGATGCCCTTGCATTGTGGAGGAAGGCACAGGCAATTGGATTTAACCAGCTGGGTGGAATTCGATTTGATTAGCTTTGGCACAGTTTCACATACTCTCCATTCATCAGTGAATGGAGTAACTATATTGGAAAGCTACTGGGGAAAAACAACATTGCCCCTGATGCTACTGTCACAGGCAGATAGAGCACAATCCCATACAGTCTCGCTCTGTGTTTTCCTCTCTTCATTGTCTTCCTAGTTAGTTTTTTTGTGCCAGTCTGTGTCTTCCTGGATCAGGATTGGCTGCCTTTTCTTGGTCTGAGATCTTGGCATGTAAAGAGCAGTAATTACTCCCTGGTATGACTCGATGACTATGAGCAAGGGTGGGAGTGCCCCCTCTTGAACAATAAAACCCCTTGTAGAGAAAAGTCTAACTAAACAAAACGTGTAAAACAAGGCAGTGCTGCCACAAAGCACTTTGCCAGCTAGAGAGTCTATATGGAGTATGAATAAGAGTCTGCTGTGTTTTAGTCTGTCCTGCCTGTGAAAGATCCCATTCTGTAAAGAGGTATTTGTTAGTCTCTTCTTATTTCATACTAGTCTAGGCAAATATAACTTCTTTAGTTTCAATGAAGCTATGCCTAATTTCCACTAAGAATGAGAACTGAAGCAGGCCCAGCAGTTTGGGATAGTGTGTTCATACAAAACCATCTCCTCTCGAATTCATCTTGAGAAAATAAATTCCCCTACTTTCACCATCAACACCTAGTAATTTCAAACATTTACATGTAGTATGAGCTTACAAGTCCTGTAATATGAGTTAATATGGGGTAATATGCCAGGGATTGAAGTCTTTGGAAACATGGTTCACCAAAAGACCATGTGTTTATACGTACATAGAGCTCTCTCTATGAAGAAGAGTATAAGGGAAGTTTATTGTTTTATCCTACACCTCCCCAAAAGACCACCCTTTTAAAGTAGAATAAAAAAGGGTTTTGTTTGAAGGATAGATCTGAAGAAAAGTTAAAGGTTTCAGAGACAGGGAATCACGCTAAATATAGTGAGCTGTACAGAGGCATCTCAAGAATTATTCCTGTGAAATACATTCTCAAACTAAGTTCCCCTAAGTATTAACATCTGTATTGAGTGAAAATAGACTTTCCTCAGTTAATTTTCAAATCAAGAGGTGAAATTAAAAAGTGAGAAAATTCTCAGTATGAAAATTAAATTGAAGCATCCAAGTTTTCAATAGACAAGTATCCAGGCATGAGCCTTTTTGATTTTTAGCAAGGTACTACAATTGTGAATACCTGTAGGAACTCACTTGGAACTGAAGTGAGCCAAAAAATCACCCTTCTCCAGACAAAACCCCCATGTATATGTTTGGAAAATACAAAAAATGGAAATATGGATCTTAAACGTAAAGAACCAAAAATTAATTAATGTACTTAACAAATGATCAACAGATATGTAATTTTGAGTGTGTACTTCTTACACGTTTTGTTCCACTTCCTCAGGTCCTATATGGGACTAGGTAGGACATTTTCCTTTGAAAAACAATGCAGGATTGAAAACTATACATGAAAATGGGCCAAAAGGTTTTCTTGTGAATTCTGTGCACCATTACTGGTTACTGGTATCAATGTCCTTTGAGTAGAAAGGCTACAAAATCAATAAAAGTAATGAAAATGTTACCTCTTTGTATTCCAGAGTTCTTTTCCTCTCAATGAAAAAGTATCAAGGACATAAGCAAGCCTACAGAACTAAAATTGAGGCTTCCATGTGAACATTTAAAAATTTCCCCTCAAATACAGTAAAATTGGCATGATCCGTAGATTAAGTTTCCATTACTTGGGGGAGGGGGGAAAAAAAGAAGAAATCTTTCTCCTTTTATCAGGTGAAGCTGTTACAGTGGGGAAACTGCAGCATGCATATCAATCAATGAGGCCTGTGGAAAAGAAATATATATGGACTGACTCTTGCTAGATGTTTCAGAGATGTTTATTTCTCCAGCCGCATGGCCGGGCTCTGCCGAGGAACTGCTCAATCACAGGACCCGAGGGTCCTTGCCCGCGCAGGGGAACACAAAACAACCAATGGGGAATGAGGCTGAGCAGGGGCAGGGAAACCCCGTGCCTCCCCCCAGGGCCCCTCTCCCAGGACCCCATGGCAGGGGGAGGGACCCCGACATTTCACCCATTTATTTTTAACAAAAAGAGATTTAGAACTTAACATTGAAAACAACTGGATAAACATGAGATAACAAGAACAGTTTCAAAACAAAACAAGCCACCCTCCTGAGTCTTTAAATGTCCAAACAGATTCTCTGGAACATCTTAAGGCTGACAGATGGGAGACAGGACTCTCCGGGCATGCTTTGTGGGGAAACTGAGGCAGGAGAGAGTTTCTTCCATTTGTACCTGTTGGAACTCTAAACAACAATAGTTAATTTCTTCCCTCCCTCTCTTCATCCCCCACTCGGCATTGGAAAGGGATTTTTGGGGAAACAATTGGCAAAGGCATGGTTTTGTGAGGGAAACCATGGGTGAAAAAATGGATTGGGAATACACTGGGGATAATAGGATATAGGGTAAAAGGGAAAGGTGGGATTAGGAAGGGGAGACTGTAGGGGGGGTTTACAATGGAGATATTGTCTAACATGACTACAATTTTTAGCATATATACTGCCTTTTACAGAAACACCATCACGCCCAGTGACCTCTGCTGCTTGTGACCCTTTTCTACCTTGCACAATTTTGAATTCCACCACCTCTCCATCTCCCAAGCTTGGGATGCATTTTTCAGGGTTATTCTTTTTAACAGCAGTTCTATGAACAAATGTCTTGCTGGTTGTCACATCTCATTATAAAACCATAATTTTGTTTAACATTATACCATTTTACTATTCCTAAAACCTTGGCTACAATGATTTTTTCCTTTTTCCAAGTGGCTGCTGTTTTCTGTCTCACTGCATTTTTGCTTTCTCTTTCGCTCGCTCCCGTGTTGGAATTGCCAGGGTTGTCAGTGCTGCTGGGGCCGTCGGGGCTGCTCGTGCCTGCGCGCTCTTCCTGGGGTCGCATTCGGGGCCGCGCGGGCCGGGCCGGGCCGCTCAGCTCCCTGTGTGCTGCCACCGCCTCTGCTCTCAGCTGCGTTGCCGCTGCCTGGGGCCGCGCCCACGTCTCGGCCAGGCCCCCAAGCAACGACCCCCCCACACCCTGCTCCAGCGCATGTTTCGGCTGGGCGCAGCTCCGCTCCGCAGCCATCGCTGCCAGCTGCTGCCTGCACGCCGCTCCTCTCGGCCGGGCGTTCACGGGGCTCGCTCCAGCACGCGCTGTGCGGGGCCGGGCGGGCTCCCACTGTGCCTCGCTCCGCTGCCGACACTGCAGCTCGCGCCGCTCCACCCGCGTGCGGGAACTGCCTCGCTGCTGCTCGCAGAGCGCTCGGTGCACGTGGCCTGGGTCGCACGGTCCCTGAGCCAGGCTTCCCTTCACCAGGACACAGCTGACATTGCTCAACAGTCTCGGTAATTAAATAATATTCACAAAAATATTCTTCCATCGGCATATATTTTGACTCAGAAATTAACTGTGTCCAAACGGTCTTCCAAAAGTCTTTGGTAAGAATCAAATCCCAAGAAACATAGAAAAAGTTCTTAAACAACCATGAAAGGAAATGTTTCAGTTCCTTTTGAGCTTGAATTAAGCTAAAATTTACAAATCGTTGCTCAATAATCTTTTCAAGTTTAAGATAAATGTCCATATGCAGCTCTGAGAGCCAAGAGTCTTTCCATAGTTTCTCCATAGTTTAGAGATGGAATAGCAAAACAAAAACAAGAAGAGAAATCCAGAGTTTACTCACAAATCACAGTCGCTGTCCTTAGGGATTGGGGATTGTTCTGCCCACATTATCTACCATTTGTTACAGTGTGGATACTGCAACACACGTATCAATCAACAAGGCCCGTGGAAAAGAAATACATATGGACAGATTCTTGGTAGATGTTTCAGAGATGTTTATTTCTCCAGCCGCATGGCCGGGATCTGCCGAGGAACTGCTACAGTCACCGGGCCCGAGGGGAACACAAAACAACCAACGGGGAACGAGGCTGACCAGGGGCAGGGAAACCCCGTGCCTCCCCCCCAGGGCCCCTCTCCCAGGACTACATGGCAGGGGGAGAGCCCCAACATGAAGCTCATGGTTTTTTTGTTATCACATTTTAAACTACAAAACCACAGAGATAGTATTAATGATTGTTTTATTTTTGAGAATAGCCACCCATAGATATGCCCACAGTCAAGGAACCCAAGTTCATTTTTCTGCTCCATTGCAGACTGTGCAAGAATTTTGAAAACCACTTAACCCCCATATCTCATATCCCCTTCAGTGAATGGGAATCATAGAATCTCACCATATGAAAGGGGTTTTTTAAGACTAAAATCTTTAAAAAAGCAAGTTGTTCATGTGTTACAGGAAAGGGGACCAAGTAAATAAAATGGAGATATTACTCTGTAATCACAGATGTGCTGTCCTCCTGTGGTGCTTCTGACATGCACACCAACACTGCAGGATGCAGGCAGTGCCTGGACCATCATTAAATGATTAAATTCTTGTCTGTTGTAATGCATTTTGCCCCTTGTGTAGCTTATTAACTTTGCTGTCACCATCGCTCAACAAGCAGATACATCAGTTGATAGAAAAAATGCCAACGTGAGGATAGCAAGTTCATAGGTTAAAAAAGTCATCTTTATAAACAGAGTTGGTACAAGTCACAGGAGTCTGCAAAATGGGCCTGGGAAAATTAGCTGCTGACCTAAAAACACTTCCTGTTGGCTGTCTCGGAATCCATTTCACACAGTTAAAAGTGACAAGAATTAAAGCAGCTAAAGAAGCAGGACTTTATGGTGAAATAAAGAATAAAGTGTCCTAGCAAACATGAAAATAAAACCAAATGTAACTAATAAAAATACAATTAAACTATTGTGCAAGTATTCTAAATAATCAAAAGGCAAAATGAGCCATACTTTTTAAACTCTTAAAGAGAAAATTATTATATATTTTCAGTGTCCTGCAGTCCTTCTGGCAGCTCTGGAATTTCAGCAGCTGACCAGCCAGCAGGCCCCATGACCTGCAGTTGCTTCTGGCAATGTGTGGTTTAAGAGGGAACTCAGTATAGCCATTTCTGTAGGAAACTGCTGACTAACATTGGGAAGAATCTAGACAATTTGACTTATACGTCAAATTAAAGAAAATATAATTAATGAAGACATTTTTATCTTGAGCAAGGAACAAGCTTGCTGGTTTTCATTCAAAGTTAATGCTACCCTTCACTGCTGGAACTCTTCAGCTAACACTTTACCCAAGTGTCCTCTGCTGTCACTCAAAAAATGCCCCTTAGGGAATGCTTCAGGGAATAAAATGTGTGCATTAAAACAGGTATTTTCTTAGGTCCAGCTCACTGCATCACCAGGTTTGCTGCAGCATACTTCTGTTGTGCTCATGCATGTGACACTTTTATAACACCGATTAGTTCAGTGATGAGTGTCCCTTTACTTTAAAGCTACTTAACTAGAAATGATTTAGAGACACCAGACTTTTACATTTCAGGAACTTTGAACATAATTTGGCAATTAAGGTCTAAAGAATAACATAAAAGTATTTAACAAGATATGACGATAAATTGTAGCCCTCCTAGATAATCTTGGCTCCAAACAGAAAAGACAGACCTCCTCAAATTAATTTTGAAAACCATGAAAATGTCTTGTACAAGAAACGACAGAATATCTGTCTATAAGTATATGCCCATTTTCTTCAAATTTTATAGTAAAATTTCTAAAAGACCTTTCCAATAAATGGCAAAAAGGCAACAAAAAATACTTTTTTTTTTCCTGTAATCTCTGAGTTAAAATAATTTCTAATACTGGCTGAGTTACATGAATTATAAAATTTGGTACAAGATTACAAAGCAAACTTCCTTCTTTGGAGTGCTTAGGCAATTCAGGTCAGATGTTTGCAGCTGCCCCTTAAAGACTGAAGACCAGTGAAATCCAGTCTTCAGACTCTAATTATGTATTCAAGCTTACGAAGTCTATAACCTCAACCTTAATTGTTTTTGTCCAAAATAAAATTGACAAAGATACAACTCACTGTTTAATATGGTGGTTTATCCATAAGGATAATACGGTATTTTGTCTGAGTCTGTTAATTGGTTTCATAATTTTCCCAGTTGTTCAGACTGAGTTATCTTAAGACTTCACAGCTGGTATGGAATTGCCTACATAGCTAAAATATGTGTCTTGGTAATGGCTAATATTTCTAATCAAATATGTGTTGGCAAAGTATTTAGGTTGAGGATAAATCAGGCTGCTGGCCACAGTGTAGCAAACAAAAGGAGAAAAAATTATACATTATGTAATGCAAAATAAATTTTCTATCATTCATCTAGAGCATTAGGGCTCACAGACCCTTTGAGTTTGATCTATACCCTTAATCATGCACAGTCCCATTGATAAGAGTTTTAAAAAGTGCCAAAACCAAAACAAAAAACCTAAACCAGCTTTACAGAACAAAACTTCCCAGAAGAACCACTTGAAGAAGCAGAAATACAACCACTGAGTTAACTGCCTCCCTGCAAGTGCTCAGTCTTCAAGATATCCTGCTTTTAGATGTGCTTAAACTTAATGTACAATTTTGCAGATGCCATCACAGTAGTAAATGTATCAGGGGCCCCTGCAGAATAGAGCATCAGTAAAAACTGCATGGTAGAGTCAGTCTCAAAGATTGAGTCAAATTGCTCTGGCCTAATGACTGCAACACTTGAATATACGAGGATCTTTTCAGAAGGGAGTTTTGCCACTCTGAGCTTTGGAGGTAAAGGCCTCCTTTCCACTGAAAGTAAACAAGATCCAACAGCTTAATTTTCACTTGCACCACAGAAAATCTCAGTTTACACAGAACTTCTTCTAGATCCTACTAATGGTACACAAAGTATTTCAAAATGGCCAACACTGAAAGAAAGAAAACTGTCCCTCTTTCTGGGACCAGTACATAAGCAGAGGAAGGAAAATCCTTGTGTGCAATTCCTTCTGGATGCATGTGAGTTGGGAACTTTTGCTGCCCCCGATGATAGTTTCCCAACTTTTACATTCATCTCCTCAAAACCACAAGATATACTATCTGGCACTCACTGTGAATCATGTGTTCACTGTTATAAAACCAGCTGTCCTGATCTCCCACATGCAGGATAATGTCTGTTCCCCCCTGCCCACAGTATTATTTGTATGGCCATAGAGGAAGCTGTATCAGCCTGTTCTGCTTGAAGCTAAATTGGGCAAAGTTTTCAGCTAGTCTCTAACCCAGCTTACCATGTAATTGTGCTAACATTATTACTGGCTCAGGAGTAGCAGTGGAAATATGTGACTGAGGAAAGATAGGACTGTTTTTCTGGGTCATGGTCTCACTCAAGGAGCTTAAGTGACTGAGACAGCAGCCTAAATTTTCGAATCATGTCCAAGAGAAAACATATTCTCATGAATCCTCTCTGTAACTACTCTTACATTGCCAGTGGCTTTTGCAGGACATTTCAATGTTTCTTCTAAGGTGCTGAAATAAAAGCAGGAGAGGATTTTTAATCATGTGAATTTGACTAGTGCCAGACGACTGTAGCTTCAGCAGTTTATTTTAAATCTTCCACTGTGCTGTTCTCTTTGTTGTGGTTATAGCATTTGCTTCCACTTCAAGAACCTGGAACATCAGACAGCATTGCTAAGCACAGACCAAGAGTCAGAAATATATAACACAGATGCTCAAACAAGCACTGGCTTTTTACTAATCTATTACATTAACCTATCATGCTGGAAATAATAATTTTGAATTATCTCATTTCACAAGTACAATTGCTGGATCTCTGCTGATGCAATACTTAAACCATATTTTTAAGTAAAAGATGGGAAGTTTTCTACTGTGCCAAAGGGAAGTTACAATTGTAATGTTCTGTCAAAGGAGGAGTTACATATTTTTTGACAAAATAAAAATTTTCATGGAAAATAGAGGCTATATAACCAAGTGAAAACTAATCTCTTTCCATGCCACTTCTCAAAAAGAAAATACTAACAGCTATTGCACAATCACTCACCCACTCCAACTTACTATTAGTTAGACATGTGGAAACTGCAAGCTATGTGATTCTACTTCCAAAGTTGTGATGTCATGCTGGTATTGACTTCTAGCAACCTACTTGAGCATAAGAGGAGCTGATACAATAGAGAAGATTGAGAAGGATTTTATCTACCTGTTACCTTCACAAAACCAACAAAAATATGTTACATCAGGATATAACCAGTTACAATAAATTTGAGGTGATTTACCCTTTGAGGAAGGGCCTAAAAATGCAAGGCTCTCTCAGTTCTTCCTAACACCTTTGAGATTATACAGTATTATTTTTATGTGAAACATTGTCATGAGAGTCCTAGAAAACTAATTTTCACACACTTGTAGAACAAGCGTAGGCTGGAAGAATTAAATCTTAGCTTCCTTGCAGCTGTTTCAAAGTTTACTGAATTCCACCATAAATAAGAGAAAAAATATTCCTTTGGTTCTTGAAGTCTAGGTGAAGAGTGGGCAGTTTTAGTTCTGAGCACTTTTGAGATAAAGATACTTGTGTATTGTTCCACGTATCTCACTCGTACTTTTATTTACAGAAATACTTTTTTTACCTGTTACTGTACACATCTAGGACTTCCCCTGGAAATATTTTATGGGCAGAGATCAAGGTTTTTCAGATTTTGTCAATTATTTCAAGACCCTGACATGTTGATATTGGACTAATGCATTGTTCATGTCATCTGCCTGCCATCTCTACCTACATTGATTTTTCACATTTCCTGAAAAGTATACAACATTGTATATTCACAGCTGTGTATACCAAGTATTCTTGCTTTTTCTTGTCCCTGAAATCTGAGAAATCCTACTTTCTTTTCTCTGTCAAATCACTGCAGGGATTATTTTCATTTCCAAAGGAGGGACACAGGCCCTTTTTAATACCTTTATTTTATACATCTTAGCATCATTTACATCTTTGAAGCTTCCCTCACCCACAGTACAAACAGTGATGAGTAGTGGCTGTCTTGGTTATTGTACCGCGTATACTCAAGAAAAAATTGTCCATCTACAAGTGTAACTTTGGAATATCTATAAATGTAACTTAATAACTTAAGTAACTTAATAACTTAATATCTATAAATGTATCTTAATAAAGAAACAATTCCTACCTCCACTGTCAATTTTCTGCTGCAGAACTTGGAATCTGCATAAGGCACGGGTTTGCGAACAGCCCTGGGACAGAAATCCCAGCTCAGGCATATCCCAATCCTTGTGTACACACAGGAGACCACCACCTCCACCCTGTTTTAGGGCAGCTCTCTGGGGAATACACATTTAAAGTGAACCTTGCCTCATTTCTGTACTTAGCTAACAAGTCTGTCATGGTTCAAGCCCATCCAGCAGCTCAGATCCATGCAGCCTCACTCTTCTCATGTTGGGATACAGGAGAAATTGGAATAGTAAACGTGAAAAAACTCATGTGTTGAGATAAATACAGTTTAACAGGTAAAGCAAAAGCCATGTATGCAAGCAAAGCAAAACAAGGAATTCCTTCACCACTTCCCATGGGGAGGCAGTTGTTCAGCCATCCCCAGGACAGCAGGGCTCCATCACACGTGACAGTGACTTGGAAAGACAAACACCATTGCTCTGAACATCCACCCCGTCCTTCTTCCCCCAGACTTATATGCAAAGAATGACACCATGTGGAGTCATTGCATCAGCATGTGGATATGCCTTCAGTCAGCTGGGGTCAGCTTCTTGTGCCACCCCAGCCTCCTCACAAGAAGCAGAAAAGGCCTCGATGCTGTATCAGCACTGCTCAGCAATAGCTGAAGCATCTCTGTGTCATCAGCACTGCTCTCAGCACAGGTTTGAAGCACAGCCACATACCAGTTCCTATGAAGAAAATTAACTACCCCAGCCAAAACCAGCACAAAATCAAAGAAAGCAAGATTAAGTCACTCCTACAAAATAAAAATGCATTTTTTACAAATGACAAATAGAATGCAAACCCTCAGACTCCAGTGGTACAAGACCTTATCTGACTGTAGAACAAGTGGATTTAAACACTAGGCCTGAATAAACCCAAAACCCAGTTCTCTAACAAGGCCTGAAACAGAGATATGTTGCACAACTGGGATTAGCATTTTTCACATTGGATCCATATACAAGATGTGGGACTAATGCTGTTTTCAGCTCAAACATCTGCACATAAAGCTGTGCTATCTTCACTAACCACCCAACTCAGCAGAACTCCCATGTGATTTACAGAATTTCCTTTGGAAGACTATCATCCCCAAGCATTGGACAGGAAGCTTATGCAACAGACTGAAGTATCAGGATTTCACTACTGGTGAAATAAGGTCTATTTAGACCTTATTCCTTATCCTTATTCCTTGTTGGCTGTAGTGGGAATAGGAATTGGCTTACAAGTTCACAGATTTGAGATTCTGAAGCCACAGAAGTAAACACCACAATGAGAGAGGCATTATGCCATTAACTAAGCATTATCAAACACACATTTGCTCCAAGCATTTAATGTAGCACAGAGAAGTGCACATGAGATATTCTGTTCTGCTTCTGTTGTCTTATTTTGAAATGCATTTTAATTGCTTAGTCCTGGTCCTTCATCACATATCCATGGGGAGTATAGGAACTACCATATCAAAGCAGGCACTCTAACCATCTTCTCTTCTTGTGTTACGGACATCACAGATATAAGTTAAATGGCATTTGTGGTATCAGAACAGTTTCCAACAAAAGGGAACCCTGCTCACCTCATTTTATACTTTCCAGAGTTGATTTTATGAAAAGCCAGAAACAGATGGAATCTTCATCACACCCACTGGTCAGAAGAGACCAATGGAAGATATCACAGGGAACTTTAATGTTCTTCTAATCTTTCTGGGGTTTCACACTCCTGAGCTGTCAAGAAAGAAGCTTTCACTGATATTTTATGTTTGATTTGAGTTTAGGGGTTTTTTTTCCTAAAAGAAAAGAGATTAAACATTATTCCATTGCAAACCAAGTATTTTTACCAGCCATAGCAGAAGGCAAGTGCCTTAATCACTAACCAATTTCCTTTATATAATAAAGGGAAAAACACTGCTGAAAAAAGTATTGAGGTGCTGATGGGTTGCCAGAAGAGACTACCTCAGTGTCTGTGGGAGTTCCTAAGAAAGGAATACATGTCTCCATCTCTTTTTGGGAAAATAAGGATCTCAGTTTTGCAACTCTTTATACCACTGTTATTTTCACCATTGATCTGAATATCTTGAAGTCTATAGTTACTGCACGGATGTGTTGGAACCCTATTGTGGTGGCCGGTGAACATACATTACAAGGAACAGAGAGTTTTCAGTCAGACAAGTCCCTAGTACCACAAGAACCACTTTATGTTAGGGTGACCAGAAAGGCTTCTCCCAGGATGTATTGTTCTGTTACGTTAATCTATCCCAGTTTGGATTCCCTGGTTGGCTGTTGGCCTCTACCCCCCCCGGTCACGCCCCCAGAGTTCCCCATTGGTCCTCATTCCCTAGTCCTGCCTTTTCCCCGCCCCCGAATAAAACTGTGAGTTTTGGGATCATGTTGGTATGTGGCTCTGCAACTTTCAAGAGTGTAGCAGTAATAAATGCTCCTGCCAGAACGCACGCAAATGCCCTTCTCGACTCTTTGCTACCGACTATAATACTGAGTGCTTCTGTGGGTGCACGTGGGGACCCCACAGAGCCGGGCAGGGACAATATTAAATGGCACCTCAACGTAGACAGCCTCGGACCCATCCCTGACAGCAACTCCAGTAGGTTCCTGGATTTAATTCGCATTTGAGCAGCCATAACCCCAAAGAAACCTCTGAGTTCTATCAGGGGCTCAGCGGGGGAGACCAACAACCTTCTGGGGAAAGAGAAGACTGGTCTAAAGTTGGTGGACCAACCTCGAGACTTTTATTTGACCCTCTAGGGTAATATGGGTCACTTTTGTATCCTTTTTTGTTAATTGCCTTTTATCTCAAGGGTTGAGGAGAGAGGAAGATGGGGGCAGAGTTTTCTCATCTCCTGGGAGGAGTTTTTCTCCCAGTTCTAAGAGTACTTGTTCGGGAAAATTTTCGTTATAACAGGGAAGGTTTAAAATATTTTGTTCAGTGGTTATTTAAGCAGTGGTTAGTTGAGTATTTAAAAAGCTTTGTGCGATGGTTGTTTATGTTGGGGAAAAAGTTACCTGCTTTACAACCTAGTAAAAGCTGTTGATAGTCTTGTGAAATGGTTGGGAAATGTTAACCCCAGTTTAAAAAACCCTTTACCACTTCCCTCTCCCTGCACCCCTGTTGCCTCTTCCCTGCTTCAAGAGAAACCGGGAGGTGGATTCTGCCAGCGCACACGTCTGCTACCGTCTGCCTGCCTCCTCCTGATTTCTTTTGTTCCCTGCCCGGGGTGGCAATGGCCAGGGTACCCCGAGTTCCTCCCCAGACCTCTTCCCCGTACCCATTTCCCCGGTTTTCTCTACTTTAAATTTGCTCCAAGATCGTGGTGGCAGCAGAATCGATCCCGCAATCCCAGCTGCTACCTTTATTTTTAATTCTGCCGCCTCCACTCCCCTCAAACGAGATGGCGGACGGCACTGGGAGCCCCGGCAGGCGTGGCGGGCTTTTCGCATACACGCGGCCTCCCTCCCCCTCATGCTCCTGCTCATCTCACCCTCAAGAAGGTTAAATGCAAATTCAGTTTACATTAAATTAGGAAGTCTCAATGACTTCAGTATGATTCCATCCCTCCTCTCCTTCCACACACACACCCCCCCCCTCAGTAAAGCCATTTAAGTAGGAACCAGGCCTTTCTTCCTACCACATCAGTAAGGCAGTGGTGCTATTAGTTCCAGCAAAGCTCCCCAACACTCTGCTCATAAGACTGTACTGGCCAAACACTTAGGTCCCCCTGGCCTTCCCACGCGTCGGTACATGTTGCATCAGGTCCCTCCCCCTCTGCCGGGGGTCCCTTCCCAGCCGCGGAGCCTGCCTCTCCCTCCTTCCCTGTGCCCTCCATCGGCGGTCCCGCTCGTGGGACCCAATTCACATCATGTTCCCACGCGGCCGGGACCGAGAGTGGGGGTGGTGGCAGCCGGAGAGACTCCGAGATGCTCAGGGACAGCGGCATCTCCACGTGCGCTGCCCATGTCTCCCTCCCTTCGCTACCCAGCCATAGTGAGGCTACAGCTGTGCGCACTACAGCACGAAGCGCTGTGAGAGCTGCTGCACGAATGCAGCGCCCGCACCTGCTTCGTGAGGGGAGGTTGAGAAGTGTTGGCACCCGCGCCCGCCTGCGCCGAGCTCTGTGCTGGACCAGCCGCTACTGCCAAGCTCAGCCTGCCCCTGAGCATCGGCTCTGCGCCCCAGCCGAGATGGCTTGGAGCCCCAGTAGCCCCAGCAGAAGCCGCGAGCAAAGCGGCAGTCACCCCTTCGCAAAGCCCGCGGGGCCGCCCCGGTGTCACGATCCCGGCAGGTTCCTACCGCGGCTTGAGAAGCCCCAGGCCAAAGCCGTAGAGCAGCGCCGGCAGCGAGCCCAAGAACAGCTGCTAGAGCTGCTGTCCGAGAACGCCCGACAGCTAAAGTCCGGCAGCACCTACAGCCCCGGGCCAGACCTTCCCCGGCCGCCCCGTGGGAGCTTCGAAATAAGCCCCAAGGAGCCGCAGCTGCAGAAAAAAGCGGCATTCGGGGACTCCCTAGAAGGCTTGAGACAGCCTGATAATACCAAAAACAGAGGGGATCTAGTGCCCTCCGAACAAACACTGATAAAGCGGCGGCAGCTGTGGCAAGTGCTAGAAAAGCCTGACCCCGCCGCTCTCAGTCTCCCCGGCGGCGGCGCAGCAGAGGCAGCGGTCGCCAGCCCCCCAAAAAGCTCTACGGCAGCGAGCAGCACGCAGCGTGCTCAGCCCAAAGGCTGCCGACTGACCCCTTTGGTCTCCGGACCGACGCCGGACTGTCCTTCCCGCGCAGCAGCTTAGACGAGGCACATGCCCAGCCGCTTTTCATCGCCGCTGCCGCTGAGCCGCCCGCGACCCCCTGCCGGCTCATGCCTGGCTGCCTCCCCCCGAAGCGGGGCCCTGGGACCGAGCCCCACGCAGCCGCTTGCCACGGCCCACCCTGGCCGCCCACGTGGTGCGGGGGTTGAAAGAGGAGTTCATTCTCATTCTCGGCCGGGTAGACCTGGCCTCCCCCGCTATGGCAGCAAGCTGGAGCCACTTCCTAAAGGGACGCTTCGCCCTGGCGCCCCCCCTCCTGGCTCCACCCCTGCCATGTGAATGCCCTGAGGCTACCAAGCCGCGGCTGCTGCCGCTCTGCTCCCCCAGCTGCGAGAACTTCGCTCGCGTGGTGTCTTCCATGTCGACCCTGGCCACGCCCTCTGCTCCTGTGCTGCAAGAGAAGCAGAAAAAGAGGGGGGCAGCAGGAGCCAGGCTGTGGGACTCAGACTGTTCCCAGACAGCTGCAAAAACATCGTAAGGGAAGCAGTCGCCCTGACCAGCTCGCAGGTGCAGCTAGAGCAAGCAGAAAAGTAACAAGAAAGAAACAAGATAGTAAATTCTCAGATTCTGATGCTGAGTGTGAAGATCAAAAGACTAGGGTGAAGA
Organism: Aphelocoma coerulescens; assembly: GCF_041296385.1. Lineage (NCBI taxonomy): Eukaryota > Metazoa > Chordata > Aves > Passeriformes > Corvidae > Aphelocoma > Aphelocoma coerulescens. The sequence continues at coordinate 13,326,919 of NC_091015.1, forward strand.
AGCCAAAGGCCACAGATGATACCTGAAAACTGCCAGAGGAAAACAAGCCCTGCACCAGCCCAGCAAACACTGTTGCTGTAGGCACAAGGCCAAACAAGATGAACAGGGCACAGTCAAAAGACCAGACCACTGCTGCTTGGAAACAGAGATGATGCAAAACAGCACCAATGTCCACCACAGAAAGACTCACCATCCTGCAATCAGAACTACAAACAAGACTTCGAATGGATAAGTCAAGACACCTGTGGTGTCTCCCCAGATCCTACCCCATTCTGTTGCTTTCCCATCAGTTAATATTCCCCACCAGCACCCCTCTGCTTTGTCTTTCCCACAGCCACATTCCCCAATACTCCTGTTGTTTTCTGTTAACTTGCACCCCTCTCTTTATTCCCTAACCACGTGTTCCCATACCTTTGTTTAGTTATACCATTCCCCTTTCCCCAGACCTTGAAGTAAGAGAAGGGGGGAAGGGAAAGGCCCCCCCCCCCCCATTTGAAATTGCAAAATTTTAACTTTGTTTGAAACCCCAGCAGAAGCAACTGCTAGAGCCTGTGCCCACATTCACCACCATGATGCCCAGCACCCAACACCTATCACCCTGCTGCCCTCTGGATGCTCCTGGTACCACCAGCAGTGAATGCTTGAATTGTGCACAGCCCAAAGAAAACTCTGCTGCTTCAACCTCGCCTCTGCCCGTGAGAGCATCCATTCCAGCATCCAGAGAGAAAATTCTCTGAAAGATTTGAGGACTTGTTGGGACACATTGGGTTGTGGGTGCTTCTGATCACTGTTGTTTTGTGTGCGTTTGGGATATCTGGGTTTTCGCGTCCCTGGGGGAGGCCTCTTTGCTTAATACAGAAAGGAGGAAGTGTGCTGGCTGGTGAACCTACATTACAAGGGGCAGAGAGCTTTCAGTAAGACAAGTCCCTAGTATCACAAGAAACACTTCATGTTAGGGTGACCAGAAGGGCTGCTCCCAGGATGTTCTGCCCTGGTTGGCTGTTTGGCCTCTACCCCTCGTCACTCCCCCAGAGTTCCCCATTCCCCAGTCCCGCCATGCTCCTGCCAGAACGCACGCAAATGCCCTTCTCGACTCTTTGCTACCGACTGTAACACTGAACCCACCCGTGCGTCTGTGGGTGCACGCGGGACCCCACAGAGCGGGCAGGGACAGTATTACCCTATTATGTATGCAATTTAACTATATGGACTAAAAAACCCACACATTTTTACAGATAACTATTTTAACACTCTTATTTCAACAAGCTGATCTGTTGAATTAAAATTAAAAGCCTTTGCTATCCTACTTCCTAATGCAAATCAATTTACGTAAAGAGAATGGTGAGGTGCACAGAAACTGCAAGAGCTTAAGACAACCACTGGTTTCCAGATGGGATCGAATGGGTCAGGTATAGAGAACTGGAGAAGCAAGATCCGTAACAATGCTGTAAATCAGGATTTTTTGTGAGGTACTGGTAAGACGAAAGCATAAATACAGGATTAGAAATAGTTTTCTGTCTGCACAGAGAACTAATCACACATGGCCTAAAGCTGTCAGCATCACTGGCGAGTGGTACTGCAAACAAAGACAAAAATATCTTCAAACATTTTCAGATATGCACTGATTATTAATTTATGTTGTTCATCTGAATAACAACTTTTGAAGTTGACATCGGGAACCCACATAAACTAAATAACTATCTAGGTTAGACTAGAGATTTGGGTCGGGGAACTTTATTGCAATATACAGTTTGTACGATGTTCAAATTTAAGCCTTCCTCCCTAACAAAGAAAAATAAAAAATAAATCTTGCGAAGAGTTTTGGGTTTTTATTCTGCGACTGTTTCACAGGTAACAGTGAATTCTCATTTACAAAACATTGCTTACAATTAACTATTGACAAAAACCCAACAATTTTTAACAAAATAGCTCAAAACCACTTTATAATATCCTCCTGGGATTGTGTATTTTCAATTCCAAATAAATAGCTGACTCATTCCCACGAGTTGCAGAGTCAAACATTAGCTTAAGCCCTTCTTGTATTCTTATGCAACTTTTCAACTCTGAATATCCATAAAATATTTCTAGAATACATTCAAAAGGTTAGGAGCTACTCAGAAATATTTTTTTACTTAATGCTAAATAAGTTAAAATATACTAGCTGATAAGGAAGAGGAAAGAGAAACAAAATAATCATTATCTTGTATTTAATGGTCATGGATATCTTTGTACTTCAAGCTTAATTATATCCACATTCACCAAAGTAGAAGTATTAATGAGAACATGATACTTAAGTATCTGCACCAAGGCCAGATCTAAAGACAAGGTTTTGCCATTTAAAATGGGATGTGAATGAACTTGGATATCTCAGTCTTAAGAACTCCTGACATGGCTACAGTTTTGCTCCTGTCAACAATTTTTTCTGTGCTCACAGAGCTGCTGCTTATACTCAACCTAAGCTGAATGCAGAACACAACCTGATACCATTCAAGTTTTCAGTTAGCTTCAAAGTTGCAAAACCTACCTCATACTTTCAGATCAAGCTTGACATATGAAGCCAACAAAACTATTACTACCCTTTAAAATGTCATCATCCATGCCTGGGATGTTTATGGAGCATCTTCTACGGCACAGAATCAGGGTCATTCTCCCAGATGTGTAGGATGTATCCAATTCCTCCTCTGTCAAAGAACATTCAATCTCACCTCTCCCTGTAAGTCTTCAGCTACCATGCTGGTCAGGGTCTGCTGTCTGTACATCATTATTCTGATAATACCATCTCCCCTTCCTTACCACAGCTGTTCCTCTCAGGACTTTTTCTTCAAGATAAAAGTTGATTTGTCTTGGGAAGGGGCAGGAATTTATAACCTTGGTTTTGGGTGTATCTTGATTAACTTCAACTGAAAAATCAGCCCTCTGTTCCTAGCTCTTCTCTGAACTGTTTGTTTGGTGGAAGGAAAAGGACTTCAAGCAAGGGCAAATAACTCCATCCTCAGAGTTATGGACTGCACTGTAGAAACACTGCCTGCCATCCCACTGAAATACAGAACTATGGAGAAATACCTAGAGTTTAGATTACCATTGTCAGGTAAGACAAGTATCACTTCAAGCAATTAACATATCCAGGAATCCAGAGAGAGAAGACAGACTTTCTATGCCTACTCCTATGAACTTTTCTGAATTTTAATGTAAGCAGTCATGTATTGTGTAGAGAGCCTGTACACACTGAGAGATACACTTACCATATTTGGGACCAGATATCTGAAGTTTAGACATGCAACAATTTACTGGACCATTTAATTCCTGGCCCTTAAGATAGGTCTATTTCCCACAGCAGGTTCACAAATGCCATTGCCGTTCTCCTGTGTACCATGAATGCAGGATGCTCTTCAAGGTTTCACCCCCTCTAACACTTCTGCAGTGATGAGGCACAACTAAATCTGCAAGTCAAGTTCTGTCTGTGCAGCAACTCTGTTCTTCAGGCAAGTCTGCTTCCGTCTTAGGTTACAATGTAAGATATAACCAAAAGTACATATTCTATCACCATCTGTTAAAACCAGGTGGGGCAATGTTCTTCACCTCTTCCATGACACATCCCTGATAACTCCCTCTGGGAGCTATCTTCTGTTAATGGGCTATCAAGCCTAACTGCATGACTCAAAATTACATCGTCCCACTGTGAGATGCTCCACCCAGGGGGAGGAACCAAGCATTCCTACCTGAATATAATCTGAGGTTTGGAACACCACAAGCAGCCCTACCTACTGGATTCCCAGAGGACAAGAGCTACCACTGGACGTTCAGGTGAAGACCAGACCCTTCTACAGGATTACTGGTTCAGCAGGAGCACTTCATCTGGACTGCTACCACCACCCTGACTTACAGGGTGTCAGGCTGCATCCTGACTCTGTCAGTGTTCTTGTACAACTGCATTTATTTTATTGTTCCTATTAAATTATAATCCTGACTTGTGATCTCCCACTGGTTTGTTTTCAAACTAGCACAGCTTCTCTCATCACTGGACATATTCATCTTCACAAATGTTGAAGGAGATCCAGGTGTAGTACTCCAGACTTATTCTGTACCACTTCTATTGAATACTGAGCTAAGACAGTAAGCACAACTATTTTTTTCCAGCCCCTTTGTTGCAGTATATTCCTTTATTTTGCCTCAGTTAGCTGCTGGGTTGGGGTTTTTTTTTGTAGCTTATATGCTACAAGGTCTAGCTATACTTTCTGCTACAATTATTGACGGCCTTGAGCAAACAAGGACTAAATGTCATACCTGATGATGTATCGGCTACATTCCCTGTATTTTTGAATACCATTCATCCTCCTTCATGTTGCTAAAAATTCAAAGTAGATGAATACATTAGGAATATAATCTTTAACCACATTTTAAATGTATTTAGCTATTGTCCTTATGATTTTATTCATCTGATAGGCTTATTTCCTTATCAAGTATGTATTTTAAAACAAAGCTGCTGTCTTGACACCACTTCTCTACATTATTGCAAGTTAATGTTGTATTTTAATAGGATTATTTTATATCAGCAATTCCATTTAGTGTGTTTCACTTTGCTGGGCATCTGTCCAAGATCCCAGATAACTAATCTCTAAAAAGTGACCTACATACTTAACCGTTGTCCTGTTTATAAGTGACACTAATTGTCTCATATTTTCTGTTTGATCCATACACAATTTCTCTCATGCAATTTCATAAATCCTTGTACATTAGTAATTTTTTTGTATATGAAGATTTTTCCAAGAGTAATTCAGATGCCATATCCTAACCAAAATTTATGTGGACACTGTTAATCGTGTTTTCTTTTTTCCTAAATATAGTCTTTCTGCAGTACATAATAAATCCATGAAAGCACTGGGTTTATTTACTTAGAATTTCAGCAGAGGTGGGCATCAGAATCAGAATTTTTTATATTATCTGATGTAAACTGATTCTTTAGACTGGCTGTACAACTGAAATATTGTATTTTCCAAACCTTTGCAGGGGCAGACGAATACCTAAAGAAATGCTTTGGCTAGATTTAAAGCTTGTTATGAAACTTCAGAGTACAGCTTTGATAATTTATTATGGGGGTGACCTCTTCTTGCTTGAAGGAAACTTTTCCTACCTTCAAGTTTGAGCATATGCCTTTATTTTACTTTGGTACACTTGAAAAAGCTCTTGGACACCTCTATAGCTGTTCCCTTAGTGTGAAGTATGTATTAAAAAGAATAACAATTTCCCTTGCTGCAGGTGGAAGCTGACAATCTTGCTAGAGAAAAATTCAAACTTGAACTTTGTTACCTAGAGGCAGCTAGGCTCTGCTACAAGAGCCATCCCTCTGAGAAAAAAAACTTTAAAAAACCAACTAAAAGGAGCCAGTAAAAAGTGATACTTCCAGAAATATGAATAACTTGAGCAAGTTCTCTTATAGCTGGTTCTGGGCAAATGAGCAGTAGAAAGCAGGGGTTCTGTTGTCAGTCATTTACAAAGGAGATCTGGTACAATTGCATCTCTAGAGATGGCTCTTGACCTGAGGCCTGCAGATATTGCTGTGCATATTTGCATGAGTTGTTTCTGTTCTCGGCTCATACCTTTCCAAGTTGCACAGTGAGACCTCTGCTGTTCGTAAAAGTACTTAGCTGGGTTATGAGAGCAAATCCATTTCTGGTCCTGAGGGAACTCATGGCGAAGTGGGAGACCAAACAGAAGACTTAAGGATTTCCAGGGCTAAAATACTGGCTAAAGAAATGTAACATTTACTTCTTTCATTCTAGAAAGTGGGGTGGTGGTGGTGGTGTGTGTGTGAACTGGAAACAGAAGGACTTTGTGAAGCCAACTGATCTATTCAAACAGCAAGAGCTAATATTACATGTTGTTTGAGAATAATGTTTGTCACCTCAGGAACGGTCTAGTCTGGGGAAGAGATACAAAACCAGATCTAACACTGGCCAAAACTGCCAGGACAGCAGATCAGTTTTATAAGCTTTGCAGTCATACACTTTAGTGTAAGTGGATACTGACCTTCAGAGTGCCTCTGTTGCAACACAAACTTAACTGTGACCAAGTTAATATTTTGGACTGGGAAAAAAATTTGCATAGCATTAGTAACTGGTTTACTTGTCCGATTATATAAATATTTAAATAAATATCTTAATAACAACAATTCCTAAATCATGTATATTTTCATTTTTCATAAAATAGACCTATAAACTTACCATATGGAAATTCATTTCTTGTTCTAGATCTTGACATCACATCTCATATATTTGGCTAATACTCTTGAAAGAGTCAAAACAAATTCTCTTTAGGTGCTCAGTTCACCCACTTCACAGGTGCTGTGGAAAAACACACCTATGAACTATCCACATGGTCACTTGCAGACACGTCTATGGGGGACAGAAGACTATACAGTCACGGTTGTAATGCAGAACTGTGCAATGTATTAGAAAAGTGGAATCTATCTAGCCTGAAGAATTATTTTCTTCATGACTGTGCCTTTATCTTCTCCTGTGTTCTGCATTCCCCCTTTTTACCTCCCCCCTTCCACTTCCAGAATGGTATTTCCATATGCCAGAATTAAAACTGCATAATTTCATTTTCCCTTCACACCATTATATTTCAAAAGATACTTAGGTTTTTTATTGTATTTAATTTTTGTGACCTAGAACTAATAACTACTGTGCTTCAATAGCAGTATTTGTAAGAGCATTTAGATAAAATTTATTATTATCATTATTTCTATAAATAAAAATTAAATCATTCTCATTTTGTCTTTCATTAAATGGGACTATTGTTCAGAAAGAACTGTGAATTGAAAAACTGTCAGTATGATTTTTTTTTCTCTTGAAAGTCTATCAAATTTAATCACTTTTTTCTAACTACATATTAACATAGGAAGAGCAGGAAAAATGAGTTTGTGTCCTCAACAGCCACAGAACATCCCACCCCTCAAATCTCCCACATGGGATACAAGAAATTCCCTACTTCTGAACATCCTTTGGCTGCCTTATCAATTTGAAAATAAAGTGCAGATATTTATCTCCACAAGGTGTCACTCTGAAACAGCTGGAAAAATATGATGTCTTTTTTCACTTCAACCTTTACCCAAAAGGTCAGAAATGACCAGCATTTCAAGTTTAAGACTGAATTACCAGTTTCCACTCAGAGCTACTACAATGTAATTGTATAAGCCCTGGGTATTTTTTGTTGTGGGTATATTTTATTGTAAATAGTGTATTTCAAAACCAGTCTATTTTTAACTTACTTGCCTAGCTGAAGTGTGGGGGGGAAAAAACGTGTGTCAGTAACTGTTTCAATATGCGGGAGCATCCAGCAAGTATTTACCAGGATACATTGCATTGTCCTTTACTCAACTACCACTGGCTCAGTGAAGAGACAGAAAACAACATCAGACCCAATAGCTTAGGTCTGCAAGGTAGCTAAGCTTTTTAATAAAATACATTTTGTCTATGAACACATTGTTCTTTTAAACAAATATGGTATAATCTATAGAAATTCGAACATCCTCCAAAAATACAAATATCTGTCAGGAACAAAACCTCATTTTCTGTGGTTCACGGGCATGCAGTGAATTAATTCTCTGGAATCTAACAGAAGAGAATTCCCAGTAAGTTTTCTTGAATCTAAAAAAACTTATATTCCAACTCCTCCTTTGGTAAGTCCATGCCTTCATTGCTAACTACCTATTTTCATGAACTTTTGAGAGATCTTTGACACATCTACGGACTTTAATTGTTGTTGACCACCAGGTTCAAAACATACTAGAAGAAATCTGATACAAACATGAGCAACTAACTGTCATTGCACAGGAAACAATATTAGTATTTCAGGAAAATTAAAATCATCAATGAAAAAGAACAAAGAATGTATGAAACAGGTCTGATAGCATGAGGGAGGGAGCTATAGGTGACAATTTACACAAGATACAAACCAATTTTGAAACGTTAACACTTCTCATCCTGTGCTCAACACTGCAGAGCTCTGATCCCTGCATAGACCAATGGGGCTCTTGCACAAAAAATACAGAAATTAAAAAAAAAACCAGCCCCACATGCAAACTTACCATACCTGCTTGTTTGTGTTACACTCTATATCAGCACTGCTTTCAAACACTTTGTTCAGTCTATCCTGACTTTTCCTGTTTTTCTGTGGCTGTAATTCATGTTACAACCATTTCCAGCAGACACACTTCAGAAAAGCTAATTAGATCAGTCCTCAAATGAGAGAAAAAGAACAATGTCTACTTTGAAGATCTCAACAGATTTAGGCTGCTCACTTCCGTCGTGAAAGCTGCAGTTCCAGGCCCATGTCTGGATCTTTGAAGTAACTGACAACTTCACTGGTAAAAATGCAGGGGTGTCAAGGATTTAAGCATTTTCTTGTTTGTATGGCAGCTGACAAACTTCAGAAAGCTTTTAGTTAACACAACCAGGATCTTGGAGAATCTAGTTCTTCAACTTCATCAAGAAAACACCTCCTTATGCATTAAACTTAAAAATGTGTTTGCAGTTCTCTCACTTCTGTAAGAATTAATGAAAGCTAGAAATGTGCTAAATACTTTGCTTATGGGGAAAAAAAATTTTTTTAAGAAAACTATTTTAGAAAAAACAACCCTTTGGTCCAGACTGGGCTTATTGAACAACTCTGCTTTTACCTGGTGTGAGCACAACCACATTGGGAAGGGTGGGGAGGGGAGAATCATGAAAATGAGAATATCAAAAGCCTCATTCAAGGATGTTTGGAAATCATATTTTTGAAGCCACAAAACACAAACAATGACTTGGCTAAATAACTAGATTTCTGAATTGTGACATTTTTATAGCCATAATTCCATTCACAAGATGTATTAATCACACCTGATCCCACTGATACAGGCTATTAAAGGAGAGGAAAAAGCTCAGCAGTTACCGTAACAAAGACACTTCCTTCACTGTTTTTTCCATTTAAGTCACACAGAACACAATGAAGTTATTTTTTTCCTTAGTCTACATGCAGCACTCAACTCTCACACTACTCTATCTCTAGACGGTGCATATACACAGCTTCTGCTTCATACTGTGTTGAACAAGCCTGTTGCAAGAAGGAAGTTCTAACTCAGAATTAGGAATAAACAGGAACCTGAGAAAATAGACTAAAGATTCATTAGACAAAGAAGAATAAATTGATTTTTGCTACCTGCCTTTTCCAGTTGGCATGAGAGACTATCAAATTGGTCTAGAATTTACCTAAATCATTTTCTTCAGTTAGTAAATTAAGCAAATACTATAATACTTCTGCTGGAATAATGAGATCACTGTTATTCTTATCCAGAAGAGCCTCATAGTGCCTTTAAAAAAAAAATCCCTCCCCACATGACAATATTTTATACAGAAAGGCTGTCAACCAAAAGGCAGTTACTTCTGTCAACTGCTTAACAGCTCAGCACTCACTGCAGTCTTGCCATGTACATATCCACAGACTAAACACCCAGGGGATGAAACAGGAAAAAACTCTGTGCAAAATGAGTCAATCCAAACCAGAAGCTGAGCAGACCCCTTTGTTTTCTTTGAAGTGATACTTCATTCAGAAAAAGATCACACTGAAATTAGCTATTACACTGATGTCTGCAGGGTACCAGTACAGATCAGTAATTATGTTTGATAAGAACAGAAAGAAAACCAAGCAGGAGAAAACTTACACTCCTCAGGACTGTATCAGTGCAGCCAAAAAATAAATCTGTAATTATTCCTGCAAACAGCAAAATCTATGGGAATAACAACCAAAAAGTCCTCCCAAAGAAACTAAATCCACACGTACTCACACAATACACTTATTTTAATCCCTTTTTTCACTGGCTGAAACAGCTGGGGCTGTTTTAGAGAGTCAAGAGAGGTCAGTCTGAATAGTCTACAGAGATTTCTCTTTGCACATCTGCTTAAGAAGGAAACAGCTATGACTCAAAGCTGTACCTTAAGAGGAAGCTGACTATTACATTCCTCATCGCCCACAACTCTAGGAAGCTGAAGACATTTTACAAGAGACTATTTTACCTGAGCTACATGAAAATCTATTTCGAAAAAAAAATTTAAAAATCCATGCAGTCCTGTGTACACTTTCCCTTAAAGGCCAGTCCTCTATATATCTATCTTAAAAGAAATTTGCAGTTGTGTGGTTTCAGCAAGAAAGGAGTTTCGTACCATAGAAATGCAGTTTTCTAACAGGAAGGAAAAAAACACAATTATTTTGGCCTTTTTTCCTGATAATGAAAATACAAAATTCTTGGCTCTAACAAATCAAAGCTTGGGCAGTGCTCAAATTCTCTTGTAATAAACCAACTCAGATTCACTTGATATTTCTATGTTAAGAATACTACTGGGTCGAGAAGGCCTTTTTCCTGTACCACATCCATCACTCTGCTTCAGTGTGTGTTTGCTGCTCCAAAGGCCAAGTGCATCCTGGGCTGCATCTAAAGCAGGGTGGGCAGCAAGGTGAGGTAGAGGATTCTGCCCCTCTACTCTGCTCTGGTAAGACCCCACCTGCAGTGCTGCATCCAGCTCTGGGGCCCCCAGCACAGGCAAGCCATGGACCTGTTAGAGCAGATTTGGTGGAGAGCCACAAACGTAATCACAGGGCAGAAGCACCTCTCCTATGGAAACAGCCTGAGATGGCTGGGCTTGCTCATCCTGGAGAAAAGACAACTCCAGGGAGACCTCACTGAGCCTTTCACTACTTACAGGAGGGCTTACAGGAAAGAAGGAGAGAACTTTTTACATAGGTAAACAATGATAGGACAAGGGGCAATGGTTATAAAGAAAAGAGGAGAGATTCACACTAAATATTAGGAATAAATTCTTTACTCAGCAGTTAGCACCCAACAAATTGCTCAGTGAAGATGTGGTTGCCCCATCTCTGGAAGCATTCAAGGCCAGCCTGGATGGAGCTCTAAGCAACATGATTCAATAGCGGGTGGCATCCCTGCCCATGGCACGGGCGTTTGGAACTAGATGATCTTCAAGATTCCTTCCAACCCAAACCATTCTATGATTCTACTAGTAAAGAAATGAGTATAAATACTACACACATGTGGGATAGACAAGGATTCCTCCGATCAAATTTCTAACTACAGCTAGTACCATCTACTATTGTGAAGATAAAGGGGGCTTTCTACTGGAGAGGTATCTACCACACACACAAGTTTCTTTTTATTTAAGTTTCCAAATCCCTTGCGAGTCAGGAGCAATGCCTACCTGTAACACAAAAGAGACTTTAGTGACAGAGCCACAACAAGCAACTTAGTTGTTGCACTACAGAGGCTGCAACATGGACCTGTAGATTGCATTCATCCTGTCCAACCTGAACAGAACCTTTGACTTCTGCTGACCTTAGCACTTCAGATGTATTTTCACAGTGAAGAAGGTATTTCAATGTTTATTTTTGTTCCAAACCTGCAGCAGAGCCTTCGAGGCCAGAAGGCATCTTGTTTCCTCCTTAAATCAACTGATGTGGCTGCAGGAAGTGAGAGAGAGTATCTCTTCTTATAAATGGTTTCATTTAGGTACCTAGTGGGATTTTCAAAATATTCAAGAAAATTATCCTGTATATTTCAAGTAATTTAGGAAAAAAGAAAAAAATATATACATAAACCAACCCCCCCAGCTCGGTCAGAGTGAAGAGGGTTAAATGCAAATTCAGTTTACATTAAATTAGGAAGTCTCAATGACTTCAGTATGATTCCATCCCTCCTCTCCTTCCACACACACACACCCCCCCTCAGTAAAGCCATTTAAGTAGGAACCAGGCCTTTCTTCCTACCACATCAGTAAGGCAGTGATGCTATTAGTTCCAGCAAAGCTCCCCAACACTCTGCTCATAGACTGTACTGCCCAACAATTAGATCACTCCTGAATTTAAAAAGTACCCAGAAGCAACTTTCCATATACACTAGTTTTTTCAAAGCACAATGGAAAGTTGGCACATACTGCATTTACAAGAGCTGTAATCTGGTTTAAACATGGGTTTATTTTAAAAATCTTCAGCTCTCATCTATAGTCTACTCCAGAACCCAGTGAATCAGCAAATAGTTACTGTTTATTGGAAAGCTTCCTTCTTTAGGACACCTTGACCACCACTCTGTAGTTTGCTGAAATTGTGGAAAAGAACTGCACCATCAATCTTCACTACAGGCAACTGCCCACAGGTGTACAGGATCTAGAATATGAAGTATTCAGGATGAAAATTTAAAATAGACCTCCAATGAATAAGATATTCTGCAGACTACAGAAAATTTAAGTAAATAGCAGCCATATAACAGAGAGCTTCTTACAGGTATTTACAATATACTTAGCATCATGTCATGAGCTTACGTGTGCTTTTTCCCTTTGTCTTTCTTCAGATACTCATGGATTTTAAAGCATCTCGACCAGGTTTTAAAAGGAAACCAGACACTACACAGGTTAAACAACATGGTTCTATTAAAAACTATCTTTAACCATGGCACTCAGTGACAGCAATACAATACTTTTTTCCACAAAGCAACTAATATAAAAATATGCCATAAAATCATCTGTAGACTAGTATGCTAGTACATACATATAATCATAACATTCTTTTATAAACTCTTTCCTGAGATACCTTGGGTTGTTTGATTTTCTTGTATTACTGGATGCATTATCTTTATGATTCATCTAAAACAATTGCAAAATATTTTGAATGTGCAGGACACTCAGTAACAAAAAGTAGTATGTAAATATATGGCAAAGAAACGGCTCTTAGAAATTATGCGCTTTTTTACTTTGTTATATTTTTTAACATTTGGCTCCTTGGGAGACAGAGGGATGGTGCATGAAAAACCTGAAATTAGAGCTATGAATTGACAAAAAGCAGGAAAGCATTCAGGAATGTTAGGAGTAGGAATATATTATAAATGACACAAAGAGAAAGCCGTAAGCCATGTTGGCTATGTATTGTCTTACAAAGCAACTGGACATATCTTAGTTCACAGTATAATAAATATTTTTACTAATCTGTTTTGGAAGAGCAAATGTCTTTTAGGGTTTCAAGCTCCTGTATAAGTTTCTTGTTCTGAACTTCTAGCACTGCAACACGACTCTCCAGACATTTTATGTATTCTTTCTTCCGACGTCGACATTCTTTAGCAGCTTCCCTGCAAAAAGCAGAAGTAAAAAGTGCAAACAAAAAAGCCATTTGCATGCCATTAGAAAGCTCAGCAGAGTATGGAGACTATGACAGAATTCCAAATTTTGGAATATCTCCCAAATCAGTCTGAAAACACTAAGCAAAACTGGGTTCCACAAGGGCCTCAAGTGTCTCTTTCTCAAGTTCATATGGCAATCTGTAGAATTGCTTCCTCTCATGCCTTGATTAAAGTTCATAATAAAGGAGGTCCAAATGAAAGACAGTTATTCTGCTTTATGACAATAAAGATCTTTGAGGGCCTTGAGTTCCTCAATGAGAGTCTTGTTTTGGTTTTCAAGCACAGCCACACGATTTTCAAGACATTTGACATATTCCTTCTTCTTTCTGCGACATTCTCTGGCAGCTTCCCTGGAACCAATACAAGGCAAATGACTACAGGAACAGCCACAATATGGCAAAGACTGGATAAATGCAATTACCTACAATCCCTGTGGTTCCACAATAAGAACAACAACCACCACCAACTGCTGGATTGCACAAACAGAGCATCGGATAACAGCCAAAAGCAGTAACACAGTTAAAATATAATCCAAAATAACTAGAACTTGAAACACATTCAACATCACCAAATACAAAGATGGAACCAATACACAGAAGAACTGAGAAAAACAGAGAGTAAATGATAGTGTTATTGACTTGAATTGTACTAAACATTAGGAGGGAAAGCAGCATTTCTTCTTCCAGTCACATTTTATTTTGTGTGTTTATTGGGAGCATTGTTTTCTGCCATCAAAATCTTAAAACCAAACCCAGAGAATATACTTTCAGAAATGCAAACACTACTCTCTTCAGATAAAAAACTAGGTGCCAAGCATACATTAAGATAGAAACATTGTAACAATGCACAGTACATTTTAAGTCCAAACAAATACAATTTATTAGCATTTTAGAACTGGCTGCCTGAGCACATTTCAGCCACACGAGTCTGTGGTTTTTGTTGCTAGCAAATAATAGCCCGAAGCCATCCTTGTAGTTCTGCTCAGAAGTCTCTTATATTGGAGCTAAACACTTTGGGTAGTGTTTTCAGAAGTATGTGACTAAACAAGTATTCAATTCCAGAAGAAATATTAGGAGTATTGGGAGTCCTCCTTTAGTACCTTGGAATATGATAAACTGTCAAATTGTGAGAAGCTAACATTCCAGCAAATTATGAGCTATATCATAAGCACTAGTTTTAAAACTGGAGAAGAAACAAAAGGGAGGCACAACAATGCAGTGATCCTCATGAGTAATTTAAGATAAAGGACAGGCATGAGAGCAAAGCAATACCATTAATTCAATCATAAGACAAGCGGTTAAGCAGTGTATTAGAGATCTGCAGAGCAGACTATTTCTACAATTAATCTGCCAATGATAGAGGTGGCTACACATTTGAAAAAGACAGACTGCCGTAAGAATAGCAAGAAGAATGCACAGAGAAAGACTGACATTTACAACATTCAGTCAAGTCCATGACAACTAGTTAAAAACTATACAGCAACTTCACACAATATGCCTCACAAAATGACAGGGGCACTGCAAAGTAACTCATCCCAGTAGCCAAGTACTTAGGAAAGTCTACAATTATCATTCCATCTTTGAATAAGTCCTCTTCACAGCATCATTAATGGACAGCTGCTAATGAGATCCTCAGCTATTTTCCTAACCAATTCTTTGCTAGGATGTTTTAAAATGGAAAAGCCCCTACTGGTCATTTTACTGTCAGTAATGGGAGAGGAGGGGAAATAAATCCAACAGAAAATATAACTCTAGAGCATCACAAAAATTGTCTGATACTGATTTCTGAATTACCCTAATATTTTCAAACTAAAAATCCATGGGTATAAGGTCAACTCTAACCTTTCAGAGTTAACGACCAATACTCTATACTAGAAGGACATGGGATGACTGATAAAGAATACCCTGCCTTCCCTTCATCAGTTACAGGCAGTGCTCATGACCTTAAGAAGAAAACTTCATTATAATGTTCAGGGGGGCTCGAGGGGTGGTGGTTTGCAACACTGGCTATGAATTATTATATAGTCTTACCTATTTTTCAAAAGTCTCAGCTCTCTCTTGCGTGTTGCCTCTTCTGCCATTTGCTGGGGGCTATGCAAAGTCCCTGGCGAGGCTGCCATAACCACTCCCTGAGGTAAGGTAGTAGTGGGAGTTCGAATCTGGTAAGCTGGCATGTCTCCAGTGGCAGCTGTATAAAAGAAACATATTTTAAAATTTATGGCAAAAAAGAGGTATATCTGAAAATAACAGATTTCTGAAAATGATTTACCCAGGATCCCGGATACATAAATTACTTCACAGGTCTATAATGGCACAACTGTACTTTTTATCTTAATAGCATTTATTTCCACACTGTAAAATATCTGAATTGCTCTAGCATGTGGCCCCACTAGCCAGCCAGACTGAAAGTTTCCACATGGCTCTCTTCAGACGACATGTGGAAAGCTGTCTGAGGAACAGTTCAAGCATTCACACTTCCTGTTTGCACAATCCCACAAAAAGAGGGTCCTGCTGTTGCAGCCACTGAGGTTCATATGCTACCCTGTTCTCCCTGTACAGGACTCAATTTGCTTCACAAGACAACTTTCTCCTCCTTCCTTGTGATAGCAACAGTACCAGCTTTACAGCCTCTCCTCCTCTTACAACAGCAGTTTGGCAACCCTTGGATAACCAGTGAGAGCTGCTGTTGCTACAGCAAAAAGGAACAGATAAGCGCTCAGGATGTAAAGACATTTGTTCCCTGGGCAAGAGGACCACACATAGGATGCTGCAGCATTAACAGGCAAGAGGAGGCAGCAGCGGTTGCACAGGAAGGGGTGTAGCCACACAGTAAATCAGAGGGCAAAAGTTCAGATTCAGCTCCTGAGCTTAGCAGTTTTGTGCTCTCCCCAAGCTAAATGCCGAGCTGATGTGACTTGAAACCAGCACCTTTCTGACAGATTCACATTTCTTTGTTTCGAACATATGTGTCCCTACATGATGTACCTCAACTTAAAAACACTGGGGAAGTCCTAAGTATTTGTGTCTTGTCTGACAGAAAACAAAAGCAAACAAAAAATATATTCCTCTTTAAATTCTAAGCAAGTATTTACCTATTCCTTTCCATGAATATTTTATATTATGATAGAACAAAACTTCAAATTTTGTCATTAAAGCAGCTGAATATAGCTGATGTTTCAGAGGCTATTATATTATACTTAGTTTATACTTTAATTCTTTAAAGCATTATTCAAATAATGGAAAAACATGTGTCACAGTTTAACCCCAGCCTGCAACTAAGCGCCACTTAGCCACTTGTTCACTCCACCCACACCCCTCCCCAGTAGGATGAGATAAGAAAACTCATAGGTTGAAATGAGAACAGTTTGATAATGGAAATAAAATAAAATAATAAATATAATGAAAAGGAAAATAACCAAAAGAAATAAACCCAAGAAAAACAACTGATGCAAGTTAAAAACAATTGCTCACCACTCACCAACTGATGCCCAGCTTGTTCCTGAGCAGCAGTCCCCAGGCCAGCTTTCCCTACCATTTATATGCTGAGCATGATGCCTTATGGTATGGAATATCCCTCTGGCTATCTGGGGTCAGCTGCTCCGGCTGTGATCCCTTGCAAATTGTGTGCATCCCCACCCTAACTCACTGGAAGAGCATGAGAAGCTGGAAAGTCCTTGACTTAGTGCAAATACTTTTGAGCAACAACTAAACCACGAGTGTACTATCAATATCTCTCTCGCCCTAAATCCAAAACACAGCACTGTACCAGCTAATAGGAAGAAAATTAACTCTATCCCAGCAGAAACTAGGACAACTGGGAAAAATAAAATGTAGCAGAAACATCTTGAGGAGGCTGACAGGTTGAGCAGTTAAGAAACATCAGTTAACTATAGGGGGAAAAATTGAACTTAATAAAAATATACTATTCTTACTATATTAATGCAAGTGCTTCACCAATTCAAAACAAAAAAACAGAATCGAGTTGTGTTTAGACTACAATTCCACAGCCATGTCCTGAAATCATTATCAGCTTAAACCCTGTGCACCTCCCCCCTCTCTCAGTCCTGCGGGTAAAAGTGTTTGTGGAATTACAAGATGAACTGGACCAGTGAACTGACCTGGATAATCCCCTGGGGATGTGGGAGGGAGGGAGAAATCAGCCCAGAACAGCCCTGTGAGCACTGACAGGCAGCTGCCATGAACACAGGGCTTGGTCATCTTGTACATCTACAGGGCAATTGCTTAACCCTCTAAGTTCTCCACATTTCTTAGCAGTCCCAGTCATGTCAATGGAATGATACTTCAGCTCACTATTTATAAAAATGGAATTTTAGGAACTCTTCAGGCTCAACTTTATGCTGGCCACATTACATACATCTTATAGACTATGGTAAGAACTACCTTTTTCTCTCTCATCACTAGGTATAAAAGAGATGTTATCTTAGGTTGCCTTAGATAAAAAGAACTAGAAATCCAAGCAAACCATTTTGTAGATCAAGTCATGGGGAAAGCTCCACAATCCAGATCACCTCAGCCTGGCAAGACCAACTACTTTGTTGTCTGTGTCTGATTTATACTCAGATGCCAGCAAACAGGACTTACTGCAGCTTTTGTGAAGAGGACTCAGTGTGATCATGTACCTGCAGCAAGACTTAACAAAAGCAAGTCCCTATCTCAGCTGGGATCAGCAAACACCACTGGTAAGTATACTAATCTGAGCAGATCCCAGTAGTGGCAGTCTCTGCCTGACAGTTGTCTCACTCATAAACCTGCCAGCACAGGAACACAGATAAATAACCATTCTGGTGGTACAGACCTTGCAAATTCAGACACCACTGTTTAGAAACGAAAAATGCATAGCATAGCATTGACAAAGTATCTTTTAGGTGTGCAGTAATGTTCTGTTTTATGATACAGCATTGCAAAAAAATATTTCAGACTGAAAAATGTTTTGTACATTATCTCAAGAAATTACAATGTAACTGATTTCCCCAGAAAAATACCTTTGGAAAGACAAAACGGCTTTAAACAGAGTGGGATAAACTTAATTTTTTTCAAAGTTATCTTAAGCCTAGTTATGTATTTATATTACAGTGAAGCATACCTTCCATTTCAGCATCTGAGACAAATGTCACACACACCCCATCCAGACTGACAAACTTCTGTGGCTGTTTCTAATGACACTTCACAAAGGTTTAATGTAATTCCTAAGGTACCAGAAGTAGAACTGAGACCAGTTAACAAAGCAACAAACCTGGAGGTGGTACCTTTCCCTAACACATTGCCACAGGTAATTTTTTTTTTTTTTTTAACTCCATAAAATGCAAGGGAGTAAAAAGTCACTGAAGACCTGAAGCTTTCAGTTGAGACTTACAAAAAGAAAATTATTAACAGGAAGCCAAAAAAACAACTAGTGAAAAAAAACCAAACTGCGTTTTTTAAAAAATAAATTTATAAAGCAACCACATCTTGGAAAAAGTAACTTGCTGAACACTAGAGAGCATCCCTGCACTCGAGCTCTTTCAGTGACTATCCAGGAGAAAAAAATGCCCAATGTATTTGCATGCCTGTTCTCCCCCTCTGTGAGTCATAATGGTGGGACTTGATTATCAAAAGGTTTTTAACTTCACCACTGAACTGGCTACACAAGACATGACTTATGATCTCTTTGAGCATTAACAGCATCGACCTGGAGAAGATATTTATCTCTGAATTAATGGAACAACGTGTGCCAGGTCTGAGCAGCAGCACGTAGGAGCCGGCAGGGAAGTAGTTACTGTTACCGAGCTGCCGGAGGCAATTGACGAGGCAGAAAGGAACTGACTAAATCGCAGCATGACTTGGAGCTGACGTCAATGTGTATCTTGTTTGGAGTTTAACTTTTCCAGTTCCCTACTGCAACACGATTCCAGGAAATCTAATGACGTCAGCCTTTTGAACTCAATTAGCTGAGGAACAGACCATTTTAACAGTGGAGGAGAAAACAAGCAGGCGTAACAATACTTCAATTATTGCCCTCAAATTTGTTTCCATTCAGTGTTTTTTTAATAATGGAAGCATAGGGTTGATTTTTGCACTGCTGAAACAATTTCTGTACAGCTGGGCTTAAGCCCATGGCTATCAAATTTGTAGTGTTTATTGCTCAGTAACAAAGCCAGCTGTCAATTTTACAAAACAAAAAGCAATTATAAACATAGTAACATATATACGAACTATCACCACAATAAAGAGAAATGCAAAAGTAGAGTGGTGGATTGTTTTCAGCAAAATCCTGCATCAAATAATAAAGATTAGTTATCTGAATCAATCTGTGCAAGAACTCATGCACTAACAGTGATTTTTTGTTTTTTCCCCCAAATGAAACTGTTAAAATTGCCCTGGAATCCTACACTAAGTAGATAGAATTAGGAGCTATCTGTATGACTTTAGAGAGATGAAAGAATTACAGCAACAGGTTCAAAAGAAAATGTCACAAATATTAACTAAACACTGCACAGACATACAAAAATACCATGTCAAAGGCTAACAAAATTTTTACCTGTTTCATCTCCTGTAACAGCCATGATCAACTTCTGCACACACGATTCTGCTGTTCCTCTACCAGAGCACAGCATGAACTGTTCTAAACTACCAAGCATGTGCAGGATTACAAGCAAGAGCACTGACATCACAATGACATCACTTGCTTACCACTGTCATTAATATGCTCCATCACTGGAACAGCTCACTGAAACTGCAGCCCAAAGAATTCCTTTTCCAGCAAACCTGCTTTTTTTTCCCTCTTCCATATTGCTATAATCCTAGCTTTGTTCTTTTTTCCTGAATTATTCATAAAGCTACAGAAAGCACTCACCACAAAGCAAGCTGTTAAGAAAGACCTGAAAATTCACAGCACTGACTGACAGAAATTAAAATGTGGCTCTAGCATTCATGAATGAATCCAAATCATAAAGTCACGATTGGATAGAAAATAAGGTAATTTTAAACATGCAGCTGTTTTCATTGGAACAGTTCCACTAAAAGGCAGAGAACTCTGCTGGACAGACACGCAAGATAGGAAAACTTAATAAGCTGTAAAAAATAGGTAAATGAAAGGCTAGAACTCCTTGCTTTGCAGGGAAACCCACAACCCACTCATTTAATTTCAGTTAAAAGCTTCAGAAATTATTAAGAAATACTCCAACAAAGTAAGTCAGCCTAATGCTAGTGATTTCAGAAGCTGTAACAGGCAGAACAGTAACTCTGGGTAAGGGCAACCTCTTCCTCCTTCCCTCCTTTTTCAAAATATGTCCAAGAGATCTGGTTGAATTAGTTTTAAAATATAAATTAAAATAAACAGCTCTAAGAGAGTTGCTCCTTATTTACATCAATTTAAATGAAATTACTTTCAGACCAAGAGTCCAAGCATTGGTCTGTACACAGGGCACAGCAAACTTCTAAGGTCCTCTGTCTGTAATAAACAAATTCAGACTGGTAATTCATCAACTGTGAAACTGTGCTGGATGGCAGCCGTGGAAGCATCAATGCAAAAGGAGTGCTCTGTGATTACAGGACCACTTCAGGATCATACATACAGAAGATCAGAACTAAAGCACAAGAAATTCAAGCCACAAATTTCAAATATCACTAACAATGTAATGAAAACACACATAGATCCCAACACAATGATTTTTTATGTAACTTTTCTACACTCATTTTCACTAATAGTCAAACACTTCCTTCTTCAGCTAGCAAAACAATCCTTAACCCTTAATGTATTTGGAAACTGTCCAGACACTACAACTGCCTCTTATTCCACCTACAAATGTAAACTTGTAGCAAATGCAATGACACTCAATTGGACCAACACCTTTGGCACTTTTATCCTAGTATTTTTCCACACCACAGGTTATCAGGAAATATCAAGCACATGGTTTATGTGATCTTATCTATTATTACATGAGATTCATCAACAAATACTTTAGAAAAAAGTATCAATACATATGCTATCTGAAAGATTCTGAAACAATCTGAAACAGATCTTTTCTTTTTCCAGGTATTTATTATAGTCTTTTCTTCTTCTATGATTAAGAAAAAAAATCATATGCAGCCTACTCAAAATTATTATAAAAATATATGTAAGTGGTAAGATTAGTAAGCAGACTATTTTTTCTATTATTATCTGTGCTATCACAATATTAGGTGTTCAGTCAACTACAAAATGTACATAAATGATAAATCTTCATAACCTATATTCCTACAAACTTTTTAGCATAGGCAAGATGACCTGTAGTAAGGACATTTCAGACACTTGTATATTCCACTAATTCCACTGTCTCACTCCATCCTGATTAACTCACGTTTGCTGACTACATACAATTGTATTACTGTAAACATCTTCAAGTGCTTTCACACTATTTTTATACATCTCAAAGAGGGTTTTTTTATGTTTTTTTAAAGATTTTCCAGTATCAATAGCATGTAGAGTAAGCTGAAGCCTTTTATCTTCCCATCATCTCCAAGTTCATGCTTGCTTACTGTTTGCTTTGTACTTCTCCCTGTATACGTTAGGTAGCATTTTTCTTCAGTGTTAACAGCTATGAGGGCTCATTAAGCACCGGACTTTGAACCAAAGGAACAGAGAATTCCAGGAAATAAATTTCTCTCAGCATGGACAGAGAACAAATCAATTTAATTAAAAGTATCTAGATGCTTCCAGAAACATGATATAGAAGCTATTCAGTAACTGTCTCTGAATCCATTTTGAAAGTTTCCATCACAGGCACAACACTTATGGGCAATTCCATCTTGTGGAGCCCATTGCTGAGACTGAGTAGCCCTGTCAGAGAACAGTTCTGTAATGGAGAGTCTGTAAAGGAAGGTCAGCCAAATGGAATTTCCAAGGACTGAAGTGCTGCCAGGTAAAATCCTCAAACACTCTGCTTCTTCACAGACTTGGAAAGTTTTAGGAAGCAGCTAAGGAGTTATTCTTTCTGCTCCTGACCCCAAAGCTCTGAAGAATCAAAGCAAGACCTATAAAATACGACAGTCAACCTGGAGAGATGGAGGCAGCCTCTGATTTAAGGGATGTATAGGCACACACACAGAAAACATATTAGACTCATACTCAGAAAAACTTGTAGTACCAGAGTGGGAAATTGGTTTGGGGGACAGCCAAATTTGGGTCTTAAGGCTTTGTTAAGAATGTATTCATAATAACATTTAGAGAAGTTGTAACAATACTCTCTGAACAATAAAACTAATATTTGGCTAAGGTTTTTTCATCTAATAGTCTTAAAATTTCCTTGAAATGCTTCTGGAAAGTCTTGGGATGACAATATATTTCAGCATTTATTTGATGACTCTCATCCACTCTATCGATACATACCTAAATCCTTCCTAGCTCTTCTCATGGCTTATTTCAGATAGCTCTTTTGGCTTACTAAAGTATTCATACAGCCCTCCCTCCCTACTTCTCTGTGTCAATAAAATAATTATATGTTTAATTCTGTATATCCTCCATAGCTATTAATTTAGTGTCTCCATACCCATTTTCAAAGGTTTTCATCACATAACCCAAATCCCCTGATATAGGTAAGAATCCAAGACACCTTTGGTTCTCCAACACCCTCAGCATTACCAAAAGGTTGGGAACAGTGGAAAGAAACATAATTCTGCATAAACTACAGTAAGGCTCAAGAATTCACTATTCACAGTTCAATTCATGTGTGCATTTTATAGGACCATCAAAGTGTTCCCCTGTGAGAAAACTAGCCTCAGTAAAGGATCTGCTTTCTAGTAACTGCAAGAGCCGTAAGTTGCAAGGAAATTCTGCCCTAAACGTAGCCCAGAATCTTCAGAATTTGTGTTTTATTAACATTAACTGCTGAAAAAAACAAATTAGTTTCATATATTAAATGCAGTGCACCTTCAGTATCTCACCAATCTGTAAGAGCACCTTTATTCCAATTTAACATCTCTCTCAAAATCTGGACAAGAGAATCCAAAGCAGAAAGTGATGTTATACTGCTATTTCATTCATTTTAACCAAACATAGTAGCTGCCTTACTAAGCAGAGAACCTGAATCCCCTCCTAAGAACGTCTTTCATCTTGCTATGCGCATTTTACTTAAAAATGCAATAATGTCAACACAAAATAAAAAACCTTTTAAGAAAAATTGTTTAATATGAAAAAACTAAAATGGAGTAGACTAATAAAATATACCTTGAACAACAACTTGGCTTCCAGGAACAAAAAACTGTTGTGTGCCATCAGATGACTGTGCTGCATATTGCACAATGGTAGCACCTGGCTGAGGAGCTCCTGAATTTGTCACAGTCTGAATTGTACCACCTTGAGATATGGTAACTAAATGGGAAAAAAAAAAAAAGATTAAGTTAGGCAATAGAAAGACATAACACACTCTAAGAAACATGAAATAAACATTGTCTTATAGGACTCCTGGTCCTCTCCCTTGCTTAAAGATCAGTCCTATGATAAAACTTAGGTAATATTAATACTGATTTCCACACATAGAAAGCCTGTTGTGTAGTATATACCATATGCATAACAAATAAAAAGCACAAAAATGTTTAACACATTTTCTCTCTGTGTTTCCAGAAATATCAACTCTACTAAAATAGTTTAAATATGGGGAAAAAAATAGTAGCTCCTAGCTGTATAAAAGTGTTGTTTCAAACACGTAGAAGTTATTAAAAAAAACCAAAACAAAAAAAAGTGCTGTTTATCGACTTTTAGAAAACAAAAACCAGGACATCAAGATAAAGGAAGAGAAAGTTGTCTGACACTCACAATCCTTTCCTTAGTGTGAGAAAATGTTTAGCACAACGTTTAACCAAGTTGTACACAGTTGTGAAGAGCCCAATGCTTATGTAAAAAGAGAAACAGAACAAAGTAGGGTTCTTCCCTCCATGTAATAGCAATATGAAAAAACAAATATACTTTCCCCATTAAAAAATCATATTGAATTCCTTGCCATAATCAAATATTTATAAAAAATGCAATTCCCTAGAGACATTATTAATTGTATATTCCTTTTGAATTTAGCATTGCCTTTCTTAAACACAGAAATGTCATAGAATCATAGAATGGCTTGAGTTGGAAGGGACCTTCATGACCATTTAATCATTCTAACTCCCCTGCCATGGGCAGAGGCACCTTCCACTAGATTAGGTAGCTCAGAGCCTCCCCATCCAACTTGGCCTTGAACACTTCCTGGGATGGGGCACCACAACTTCTCTGGGCAACCTGTTCCAGTGCCTCACCACCTTCAAAGTGAAGATTTCATCCTAATATCTAAACTCAGTCTATCCTCTCTGTTTAAAGCCGTTCACTATGCTCCCTGGTAAAGAGTCCCTCCCCATCTCTTCTGTAGGCCCCCTTTAAGTACTTGGAAGGCTACTGCAAGGTCTCCCTAGAGCCTTCTTTTCTCCAGGCTAATCAATCCCAAACATGTCAATCTGTCTTTATAGAAAAGGCCTCCAGCCCCTGATAATCTCCATGGCCCTCCTCGGGTTCTGTTCAAGGAGGTCCATGTCTGTCTTGTGCTGGAAACCCAGAGCTGGATGCAGCACTCCAGGTGGGGTCTCACCAGAGCAGAGGGGCAGAATCCCATCCCTCACTCCGCTGCCCACACTGTTTTGGATGCAGCCCAAGATCTGGTTGGCTTTCTGGGCCTAAGTGCACATTGTCAGCTCATACTCTGTGTTTCATCCACCAGCACATCCAAGTCCTCTCAATTCACTCACTGCCCAGCCTGTATCCACATTTAGGATTGCCATGACCCACACACAGGACTCTGCACTTGGCCTTATCATGAAGTTTGCATGGGTCCACCTCTCTACTCTGCCAAAGTCCCTTTGGATGGGATCTCTTCTCTCTATTGAGCTTTGAGTATCAACTGCATCATTTAGCCCGGTGTCACCTGCAAACTTTCTGAACCTTCCACGTCTCCAACCAGCAAAGATAATAAATACTAGTCCCAAAGCAGAACCCTGAAGGATAATGCTCATCACTGGTCTCCAGCTGAACATCAAGCTGTTGACTGGAGCTCTTTGAGTCAATTCCTTATCCACCAAGTGATTTACCAGCCAAATCCATATCTCCTATGTTAACTAACACAGTCCTTGAACTTTTAGCTGAGAACCCAATTCCCAAGGAGTAACAAACTCTTTTCTCCCCCAAAAGATATTTAAACTACAAACATTGTAATTAAAGTGATCTGAGATGTTATAAAAGTCAGACATAAAAAAAGATTCAAGCTTGTGAGCTCCTCTGAATTCACTGTCAGATTACAGTATTTGACACCATTCTTGAAGGTTCAGTTCTGCTTATCTCAATATAGGATTTGTTAATTACCTGTGTGAATTTTAGAGATTGCTGATTTCAAATGTTCTGTTTTGACAACAATAGGATATCTCAAAAGCTCAACTTCAGACAGAAACATTTAAAAGAGACTGAGATTGCCAAATCCCAACAGCTGAATAAACTTCTTTGGGGGAAAACATGGAATTCCTCTCATGCTGAATTAAGTTCAGAGCCTTATCTGCAATATTGAAACAGGGTTCAGCATGGATCTCCAGTCCCGCCCTTGGAATAAGGAATATGTAACACAGGAACTATCTGGGTGCTGCACACAGGCTCCATAAGGCATTAAGGAGAAAGGGAAGAGTGTGGCAGGGTGTAGAGTGAAATATGTTTCAGTCTGGCCTCCAAAGCAGAAAGTGTCCCATTTTGGGGCAGGACGAAAAAGAGAAAAGCAAGAAAAGGAAAGCATTGTATTCTCTACTCTTCACAAGGTCCAGGATAAGAGCAACAAGATCTGTCAACCCTACCTCCCAGAGAAGTTACAAAAAGCCAAATTCTGCCTCTCAGACTTAGCACCAGGAATGGTTCATCTACACCATCACAGAACCATACCACATAAACACCAGTCAGTTTGGCTTCCTAAGCAGTAAAACATCAGCACAGATTGATACAAAGCTCTTAGCTCCAGAGTGAACCTGGGTAAACAATTATGTCACAGCTGTCCTGCAATTATTCATTCAGATCCCAATCCAGTACTTCATAAACAAGAGTGAATTAACTTCAGTAACTGCCTCCCTTACAGGACTGATTCCTGCCATATTCCCAGAAAAACACATTGCCTGTCCCCCCATTCACTGTCCTGATCTCTATCACTGCACCCACTTTATTGTGCTGGAGTTCTGAAAACTGGGCCTTTTATGATGAGTACAGGACTTTCCTGGACAGTTTCTGTAGCTGAATGTCATGCAGGTGGATGGATGCAAGTGGCATCCATTCTATTCCAGCTAGGAGTGAAGACAGTACCAATACCACTCTCTGAGTGTGATCAACAGCTCTAATCCAGAAAAAAATCCAGATCTTTTTCCCTTCCAAAACTGGAAATGGAACTAAAGTTAGTCTTTCCCAATGGATTTCTTAATTCTCCAACTGTTAAAAATCTGTTTGAAGATATCAAGTAACCCAAATAGCAAAAGAACTAATAATTTTCATTCTCCCTGCATCTTTTCATTCAGATCATCATGATATGCACAAGGAGGCAGGCAGGTGGGGAGACTGATTCACACACTCCAACTGAATGAACAACTCTTGCACATTATACCACTACCACAGGTGAGGAACTAATTTTTTCATTATTAAATAACCAACATGACAAAACTACAGCCAATGGAGTGGGTGTGTAGTCAGATGAGGCTACAAGGCTCCTACACAAGACAGCACCTTGTGCAAAACTACCTACTTCCCTGACAGAAAGATCACACATATGTTGATGGAGGTAGCTGGCAAAGACATTTCATCTGGTCATGTCAGTCTGTCTGCTTCTATAAGCCAAATCCAAGAAGCTCAGAGGCAGAAGATATTTGGAAACCATGGCAACATACCATTTTGGCTGGTGAAAAGTAAGTAGAGAACAGCCATCACTGCTACCAATAGGAAAAATACATTTGTTTTCCAGAAAAATTTACTTATCAAGTTCTTCCAAAAAAAAGTCACCCCAGACATCCAGACATAAACACACAGTCAAAATTATCTTTTCAACTAAACTACTTTTTCTTTGCAGGAATAGAGAGAACAGTAGAGAAAAAGGAACCAGCAAATGTAGTAACATAACACCTCTTTTAAACCAGGGCACAGTACAGATGGCCACAGTGACACCGCAAGGCCAGTTCTCCATTGCCTTGGCCACTGCACAAGCTTAATGCATAAACTGCTGGGTGCCTGCACAAGAGAACCTGTGCAGCCCATGCTGTCCAGGGAGAGAGGAGTCCTCAGGCACAGTAACGACAGGCAGAAGTACACAGCTACTGATGGGAGGCATAAAGATGAAGGAGGTACATAGAGGGACCCTCTGCATCGTGTCCAGTCTAAAATCAACACTGGAGTTGCTGCATTCCCACACAGTGTTCCTGGTTTTGGCTAACAGCAGCTCCTGAGGATCACAGGCAACCAACAGGATGGCTCAGAAATGCTTCAAGATCTGTGTTTCATACATGTAAAGACTAGGGGTCAACAGTCAAGCTCTCTTTAGTAAGTTCCAAATTAAGACCCCCTTTATTACAAGGAAACGACCATCCTTGCTACCACCTGGCCTAACCAGAATTGAAATACACAGACTTTGCTGAGGCAAAAGATATTTTAGCTTACAAAAATGAAGTTAAAAAAAAAAATCAAATTAATGAACTAATAAATTGGACAAGAAAAACTATTCCCAAGAAGAAAAAGCTCTCAAAACAGTCTTTGAGCCAAAACCAAGAGAGTCTATGAAGGCTGACACTCCATCTTGAAGCAATGCCTCATTATGATGAGAACCTTAATTATACAGCACATGTTTTAGGCTACAACTATAACTTACTCAAAGAAAAAGCAGCAAAGAACAGAAATCTCCCAAGCTTGGCTTATAGCCAAGTTTAAATTAAGACACATGAGATTTAATTAAAATTTTGTGGATTCTGTTCTCACATTGTCAGGGATGTTCTCTGTTGCTTAATTTTCAGAGGTAAATGTCTGATTGAACAAGAAAACAAAACCTTTGACTTTTGCTATTGACTTAAACACTGCCCTGTCACTATTGTTTATAGGTGTGTTCAAATGAAAATATATTCCCCTAAGAATCACCTCCTGCAAGACATTGCAGTCAAAGTACAACTCTGGCTTCCCAGAGGAAGCCACAATTAAGAAACCTAAACTCTAAAATTTCTTAGAAATCCTATAGGTTTGCAGGCTCACTAGGTAATACACAAACATTATAGCACTTCTTTTTAAGCCTTGAAATGGCAAATACATAATTAATCAAACCTAAGCAAAATCAAAAATACAATTCAAAAATTGAAGAAAAATATTTACTTGTTCTTAGAAGAATACAAGAATACATGAATACATGACAGATTCTGTACTGGATAGCTGTAATTTAGGATGACCGTGTTCTTTTCCACAGAAAAGAACACTTCAGATACTGGACATCACAAAGCAAACATTTATTTACGTCTACAGCTTACAGAAAGGTTAAGAAAAGCAGCCTAGGGGCACAAGCAAAATTACTTTCTATACAGGAAAGGATAGATACTACAGGCAAATTCTGTCTTCTCACCATTAATAATTAGTTTAGTTGCATAAATTAAAAATAACTGCAGAATTCTAAGGGTGAGTAGAATACAACTAGAGAGCCATTCTATCCTCTTTTATACGCCACTGCAGTGTTTTAATATACTTCCTCTGTTTTCTCATTTCAGGAAAAAAACTCCACAACATTTCTTACACAATCTTCCTGTCATTATATCAAAGGAAAAATACCTGCACTTTAGTGTGTCTACTTACGAAAAGACATGAAAAAACCCTACAAACTGCAGGAGTGAACCTTTATCTAATACATAATTTAAAAATTAGTTATTATAAAGTTATCCCTTAGATGATATCTTATTATGTCCAAAGAAGCCAGAGTGCAAGTTATGCAACACTTTTACCATAAATACAGGAATAAAAATATCCAAAAGCAAATCTATAGAACAGAACTGTGAATGCAACTTTTAACTTGCATTTGGATGAAGTATCAAATGTTGGAAACCATGATTTAGGTTAATTCTGCAGCGAAAGTATGGATACTTAAAAACTGGAGACAAAAAGACATAGTTCTTTTAAGAAAGAAAATTGGAAGTTAACAAGTAATTTCATACTTTACATTTCAAAAAACTCTACTTGCCGTTTCATATAATGAATAGCATAAATACATAGCAAATCACAAGAATTTGAAACTGCAATGATTTGTATCATTAAACATTCACCTGAAAGTGTCAGCATTTCAGCTGAGCCTCACCTCCACATTTTAATGCACAGAAGCTCTAGAAAGACTAAATCTAGCAGCCAACAAATACTACAAGAAAGAGACTAAAAGTCTATAATGCCCATGTTAGAAAAAAAATTAATAGTAATTACTTAGAAATACAGAATCTCTTCTTCTTCTTCATCAAAATACAACATCCCTACTGCATTATGTAACTCTTAGAAACAAAGTTGTGTTATGTATGTTCTGCATCATCACATAGTACATTTGCAAACATACGGTATTGCCCTGTGTTAGTATGATACAGGCTGGTTGGCATGGCCACTGCAGAAATACCAGAAGGCGTTCCTTCATCTTCTGACTTCTCTTCTTCTTCAATCTTCGCTACTGCAGGAGCATCTGATGAGAGTTCATTCAAAATTTTTCTGAAAGAAAAATGCAAGTAATTTTATGTACTTGAAAATCTATACTCATAAGAAAATAAAATAACTGACTTTTATCAGACAGCTTTGCTGTAATAAACAAGCTGCCTTTAAAACCAGCAAAACCAAAATTAAAAGTCCTTACCGGTATGAAGGCCTTCTTGAAAGTATTTCCCTACGTTTTTGAGAATCAATTATCACTTCTGATTGTGCAGCTTCATCTGCAATCGATGCTACCTGTAATAGCAAAGTTCCTGAAATTCATAACTTCATTTAAAAAAAAATAGCAGAGCAAAATATTTAAAAAAATTCCTTCCATGTTTGCATATGGGAAGTTTGTTGACTTATTTCTCACCAATCAATGTGATTTTGGACTACTTTTTTCAACACAAATCACTAATTATGAAGTTAGCCAGATATAGCCACTTAGATAACATCTTACATTTGAAAAAGAAAAAAGTCAAAATAATCCAGGTTACTTTTTTGTGAATGACACTTAGAAAATGTACTGGAAACAGATTTCTTTAAATATAAAAATATTATACAATTTAATTAGCTCTTAAAGTGAGATCAAACATCTAAAATACAGAATATTGTGCTAATGTGCCTTAAATAATAGTATACAATATAAAAGCCTCTTCACACCACACCAAAGCTATTTATAAAATAACTTTATTGAAATATACACATTTATTACACTTACTAACACATTCATAAATACAATGACATTGCTTAGCAATGCAGTATGAGTTTTGGAAATGCCTGACAAGACCACAATGTCTCATTTTCTCAGACCTTTAGTATTTTCATATATTCTTCTTCTCTTAAAATTATCCAAGACAACATTAAGGCCTAGGGCAGAATCACACTCTTGATCAGCAACCATCTTACTACACAGAACTGAAAGTCATTACTGAACAAGGAAAACACATTATTTTCTTGGATTCTTTTAACTATTCAGAACTATTGCTGTGTTGAGATTTCCAAATTGAAACAGTGTGAAAACCTTTTCACATGAAGACAGACCAGACTGCAGTTTCAGATTAAGCACTTTGCTAAAACTGACACTGAACAAACATGATGCAAGTGACTAGAAGGCTTCAAGTGTTTGACCTGGCTGCAGTGGAAGCTCAGGGAAGACAAGGAGGAGCTCTAGAATTAATGCACCTGCTAGTCCTCAGAGTTTGGTACCAGAAACAAAACCTGCCTGACCTCAATAGAAAATGACTGTCTGGAAGGTTCTGGAAATGTACAGGCCTGGGTCACCTCAACTCAAATCTGCAGAACTACACTTTGAAGGAACTGCGCGTTATTGCAGAAGGAAATTGTCTCTTCACTTGTTAATTTTATTACATTCCAGTTCTGTGTAAAAATATTTAATGTAGCCTCATTTTGCTGGGTAATAGGCAGCACCTATCCTTAGAACTCTACATCTGCCACCTAGGTGGTGAGAGGTACTTCTGCATGTGTACAAATGTATAGCTCCAAACCAGACATCAGAGCTGACTGCAGAGATTCAGGTGCTTCAAGAAGTTTGTATTCCTCCTTTTGCAGGATGGACCAATGCTGAGCAGCAGAGAGAGATCCTGAAAGACATTTCCCTCCCAATGTGCCTTCAGCAATCTGCTCATGGATCGACCTTCAAGACTCCGGCATAATCCTTCAGAAGTAAGATAGTATTGCAGAGCCAAGAAAGAGACTGTTAGGCATCCTAACTCAAAACAGAATTTTCATTCTGCTGGGGCATGGAGGGTAATAAATAACCTATTTGTTCCAACATAAATAGCTCGAAAACAAGACCTCAGTTGCCTTAAAACCTTCACATTCCCCTAACAGCTACCAACAGCTCCCCCAGTTTGTGAAGATGTCTGAAGAAGCTGAGAACAGTCATACTTTAGGAAGAAGGTAAGGAAATCACAAGAAGATTTAAGCATTTTAATGGGTATTGGTTTTGCATGGCCTGGTTTTTGGTAGCAGAGGGGCCAGAGAGGTGACTTCTATGAGAAGCTGCTAGAAGCTTCCACTATGTCCAGCAGAGCCAAACCTTGATGGCTCTGAGGATGGACATGCCACTGGCCAAGGCTGGGCCAATTGGAAATGGTGGTTAACACCTCTGTGTTAACATATTTAAGAAGAAATCAAAACAAAGGCCGGGGGCACAGTTTCAACTCTAGCCAGAAGAGAGGAGGAGGTGAGAACACGTGAGGGAAACAAAATTGCAACACCAAGGTCAGTAAGGAAGGAGGGGGAGGAAGTGCTCCAGGTGCCAGAGCCAAGACTCGTCTCTGCAGGCCGTGGTGCAGACCATGCTGAAGCAGCTGTGCCCCTGCAGCCCATGGGTCCACGGGGGATGCAGACATCCACCCACAGCCTGTGGGGAAGGTGCCCATGCCAGAGTGAGTGGATGCCTGGAGGAGGTTGCAGTCCTGTGGGAGACCCATGGAGAGAGAGGCCTTGCTCCCAAGTTGGAACAGCCTGTCCTTGGAGAACTGCACCCTGTGGAAGAGCGACCCATGTCGCAGAAGTTTTTGGAGGACTGTTTGCCCATGGGGGGAATTCACGTTACAGCAGTTTTGTGAGGACTGCTGCTCGTGAGAGTGGCCCCATGCTGGAGAAGTTCATGGACAACTGAACTCCATCCCTCTCCCATGGGAGGGACCCCGCAGTCTCACAGGGGAAGGACTCCTTTCCCTGAGCAGCAGAGAAAAACCTTGGGTGACAAACTGACCAAAACCCCCACAATTTGTCTCCCTGCGCTGTGGGTGGGAAGGAGGGAAGGGTTGGGGGAAAAAAGGTGTTTTTAAGGGCTTAATTTACTTCTCATTATCCTGCTCTGATTTTTTTTAGTAGTAAATTCACTTTATATCTTTAAGTTGAGCCTGTTTTGCCCTCTGAGTGTTTTCTCCTGGTCCTAATCTCAACTCATGAAGCCTTCATTAAATTTTCTCTCCTCTGCCCAGCTGTAGCAGGGGAGGGTGAGTGAGTAGCTTTCATGGGTGCCTGGCATTTGGCCAGTGTCAAACCACAACAATGTGGAAGAGGAGATTTTCTGCAAGAAATTTCAAAAGCTTTAATTTTCATCACGACAAATCGAGAAATGAACACTTCAGATCACTCTAGTAGCAAACAACCATGTCCATAATACTAAAAACCAGAAACCATTGTAATTTTTTCCTGGACATTGTTCAGATTTCAACTTTACCTATTTCAACTTCATCTGCATTTGAACAAATTTAACTTCAAACTCACGTTAGACTTTCCAAGACCTGATACGCTATAGGGGTGAGCAAGCAATAAGTCAAATAACAATCTGAACTTTAAACCTTCCTACAAATAAAACAACGTTTAACAAAACAACAAGGAATGCTATACAGATATTTCTCCATCTAAAAAGCAACAGCATTATGAGAAAAACTTTTGAACACTTTCCGGTTGAAAATGGCAGATGTTTGAGGGAAAGGTCATGCAAGCTTCAACATCAACCTTCAGCAAACTTCTTTTCTTCTTTTTTCAACTGATATAATTTCCCAAGTTCCCTACTGTCTGGCAGAGAGAAGGTAGCAAGTTAAAGACAAATGATCTAGTGGAAATGCCAGGTGGCAGCGTAAAGTACTGAAGAGGATCACAGAAGGGCTGAACACCCTCTGTAATGAAGCCTTTTACAGCATCTTCAAGCCCTTCTTATCCAGATGAAACCAAAGCAAAATCCTGCAAGTAACTAGTCGGTATTAATTGGGACAAAACTTTCCTGTTCTATTCCTTTGGGAAAGAGAGGACAGCCAGAGTTCACTCAATACAACAAACAGTTGACTTTCACTCCCCTAAGATGACACAGCAGCAGCTGGCAAGAGATTCCTGAGAAACTTCTCCTTCTGAGCTTTGAAAAAAGTCCTCTATCTTTACATGTACGTCCTGACTACACTGACTTAAAGAAAAGCAGTGACAGAAACTGGGAATTACTGATGTGTTTACTGAATAAAGGTTACTCAGGAAAACTACAGTTAGAAAGAATTCCAATTAAAAAAAGTATTTACCTTGAACACTCTGCTCAGACTTCAAGTTTGATCAAGTATTGACATCTACTGGACCTCTTTCAATAATGACCTAGGATTTCCAAACCTTGAGGTCCCATCATCTACACCTACTGCTCAACAATAAAATACTCATTATCTGATAAAGGTTTTATTCTTTTTCTCTAATATAGATCATACTTATAGATGTATTTTTATATATTATACTTGAAAGTTACTAAGAAGCCTCTAACATTAAAGATGGCTTCTCAAGAAGACTGACAATGCAAGGCTTTTCCTTAACATGTTGCAACATTAAGGAAAACCTTGCGTTGGCCACAGGTAAAATCCCTCCCTCATAACAGGTGTATCACATCTTTTACCAGAAATTTCAGTTCTATCTGCAAAAAGCAATTCAGTTGACATTTCCCAAGCAGTTTTTAATAAAACTAGAGCAGAGGCCTTCCTAGCCACAAAAAAAAACACCAGTGGGAGGCCAAACAATTTTCAAAACACTGCAAATTGATTCTCTCTTGCCTTTCTCACTTTTTAAAAACTCTGAAAAGTTTTACACATTTTGCACTGATCTCTGTTTTCTAGTTCCAGCAAATTCAAATGTGAACATTTGCCACATAAAGGTTTGGTTTGAGGCTGCCCATATTTTTGTTATCTACATATCTACATCCACAAAAAGCAATACCAGATGCTCTAACAGGGTCTGACAGCGCCTAAAAACAAGGCACCACTTGATATAATATGCTTACTTCTACTACATCCAGACCCTCTCCAATAATAAAATAGGAGATACTTGAAAATTTATGAGTTCAGAGTATCATTAGAAACATTATGTTCATAGAATTTAACAAAATGGAAAAACTGCAGGATACACTGAAGTAAGGCCATGTTATGACACAAATTTGCTGTTGTGTAAGTTCAGACACAAGTTCCAACACAATTTCTTATAAGATAAACAGGAAGCATTAAGGAATTGCTACACAATGCTTGTAGAGCTGCTGCTGGTTGGATGTTTGCCACCTTTCCCCCTGCTGTTTCCTGTGCCATCTGAGCAAATCTTGCAGCACTGGTTGGAATGAAAAGAAACTGAAGATGGGTTGGGAAAAGAGTTATGAGGTACCAAATATTCATGAAAATGTAACAATAAAAAAGCTAACCTGAACAGCTTGCATATGTGGTGACTGAATGACTGAGGGCTGTGTGGCTTGAATGACACCCTGGACATGAACAGTTTGACCAGAAGGCAACTGCACTAGAGTTACAGCTGGAGATCCTCTTCCAGCACTGGAAGCAGCTACAGAAACCTGCAAAAATTACAATCATCATGTTTAAGTAAGATGCCTTAAGACTTCAGCAAATGCTTTTAGAAGTGATACTACAACAAACTGATTTTGTTGCCACATCTAAAATAGCTTAGATGTATATAATTATCATGTACAAAAATAAACTAGTTTTATTAGTAAAAGTTTGGCATGTACCTTTCCAAATGGTATGGAAAGCTGTACCCTAGCAAACTGCAATTCTTTTTTTCTTCCCCTCCAGAGCCTTTGTATTTTCTTTTCAATGAAAAAAAAACCCCAACCCTTGGCCATCACACACCAAATCTGCTGCTGCTAGAAAGGTTAGGAAGAACCCCAAGAAAAGTAACAAAACACATGCATATTCACTGGAGTGGAATGTTGCTGCAACAACATGTTGCAGAATGTTCCCAGGAAAAAGAAATCCAGACCCACTTTAGTTTGGCTTTGCTTGTTAGGTAAGAAGATACGCTTTTCAGATGGATGTCTCAAGAGACATGAGAATTCTTCAGATAGCAAAAAATCACCCATAAAGCCATACAAGGATTTGTAAATTGATTTAGTTTAATGGACTCTTGTTATATACATAATTATATATATCAAGAAAAAGAGACTTGGAGTATATCAGTGCTTCAAAACAACAACAAAAATAAAGAACAGCTGAATCTTCTTTCAGGCTAGCACAGCTGTAAGAACAGCTTTCCCCAGCCTGTGGCTCTCAACCCTCAGTGCTGAGGACAAATGGGTTAAGAAACAGTTTAATACCTATGGGCTAAGAAACAGTTCAGTATTTCTGCTGTTACTGTTAAATCTATTAACAGAAACAAATACTGATGCAAAGGGAAAACACTATGATTGATCTCAAGTTGTGTGATGAAACATCTCTAAACTCAGAAAAGAAGACAAAGACAAACATATACCATATCATAAAAAGAAATACTGTGTTTTTCAATTAAACGTCTTTTCAATTGAAAAGACTTATTTCTATATTCTGCACATTCAACAATAAACTCAGACTCATATATAAAATTCTAGTATTATTCCCTTCCTAGCTTTGTTCTCAGTTCCAAAGGTATCTGGTATGACTAAAATGAGATGACTGTGAGAAGAAAGCCACGAAGAATGCTGAATATTAAAAAAAAACAGTTAATGAAACTTTTGTATTTTTCCTGTATTTACACTGAAGTGTTTTTCTAATCCCAAAAATGACAGCAGTTTTGATTCCTGATCCATAAGATATTGCTTGTCTAGGAAATAATCCCTTCTTGAAGCAAGTGAAAAATTTTAACTGCTATTAAGATGCACTACTATCAAAAAGACCTGATGTTGGTTCAAATTACCTTGAAGAAACAATGTTTCTAGGAAACAAAGACAGGATCTTGTCAACATTGACTATGCAATTGTTCAATGTTATAGGACACTGAGTCGCTTTTCAGAAAATAGAACAATTGAGTGCATTTTTAACCCTGAAATGGTTTCCTTACATCATCATTCCTTAAATGGCATGAAATGGCAACAGGGAAATAGGACAAACAAACCTTTTCCCCAACCAGTTCAACAAATATTAATATTACGAGACATTTATTAGAAATAGATATTTGAGATTAAGCTCTAGCTCTAGAAAGTCTCAAAGATCTGAAGAGTATGATCTATTTTGTGGTAAAGCTTACATCCTGAACCCAAGCTTCAAGGAGAGATCACAGAGCAGTCTAAATGTTTACAAAGCATGCTAACTTTTCAAAACATTATAAAGGCAATTTCACCAAACCCTTCCATTTGCTGCTCTCTTTGTGAGAACTGCAATTTGATACAATACTTGATGGGTCAGAAAGAACTTTCTGAATACATCAGCCATAAAACAGCAATAGGTGAACAGTTTAAGAGTTTCTATTTGGTACACAATGGGTCAGTCACACAGAATCTGGAAATAATCCAGTACTTGAGATTAAGAAACTACAATCATTTTAAAGCTCCTTATTCAGTATAACCACACAGAAAAAAAAAAAAAAAAAGAAAACCTCATTCAGCTAATACTCTTTTGGACTAAAGTTTACAATGTAACAAGAGAAATTGTTTTCTTCCCATTAATTCAGATAAGAGATTAAATGAAGGGGGGATAAGTGCGAAGGGAAGAGGAGATGGTAGTATTATGAAGTTTTCAAGGTCCATATTCTGCATCGCTTTTATACACATTAGAAATTGTTATTAGAATTTTGATTCAGATTTCCCTTTGCAGTTTTCAAGCTGAATATTCCTGTGTTAACAGAAATACTAGAACATTTTGATGCTATCATGCGTAAATCCTGACTGAAACAGACTTGGCAAAAAAATTTCTTTCTGACATCAGTGATGAGCAATGCTACCTTTAACATCATTACTTCAAGGGCTGTCTGGCACAGCAACTGAAAACAATCCACAGAAGCAACTCAGGAACACAGAGGGTGAGGGGAAGCTTAACACATTCCATGGTTTCTATGCTCCTAGGCATGCAACAGTCACATCCAATAGCTTCAACAAACATCAACCATGCACTCTATAATAGCAGTACGGTCCCATATTTCAGGTATTTGGAAATGTAAGTGCTCCCTCTTCTATGTGGGGAGAGAAAAGTAGCCAGCAAGAGTGATCAGGTACTACCCTCATACCAAGGCACACACTTGCAGAGAAAGAGGCTGCCCATCATTTATCTAACTTCAAGATACATGGTCCATCTGAACAATTATCCTGGAGACCCTATGAATGTCAGATATCCTTTCTCTGCTAAGTATTAGAGAGGTTACCTCCACATTCAATCCCTCATACCTTCAACATCGCCAAATGAAGAATGTAGTACACAGGCCCATCTGATTTCTGTCCCTGCTGTAGAACCTAAATACTACAAGGACTCTAGAAGTAAAGTGAAAAGTAATTCTGGAAAAGTCAAGACAAATGCATGCCAGATTCACCTAAAAAAGGAACAAAGGACCTGCCACACTTGGGCACCAAGTAGCATCTATGAGGAAAAGCTGGAGACAGATGTTTTGATCAATTCCAAAGCTACTACCAAAATAGAAGCACCTACTTTTAAGGAAAATAAGGTTAGGTTGATTCCAGATGTTTGGTGCCAGCATACGCTCCGAGGAAGCACAAAATGGTGACATAGCTGTGCATTTATAATCCTCTAACATCAACTTCGCTAAATGGCCAGCATTTGCGTTTGGCAGGCTGGTTACAACAGGCCTAGCAAATTCCTACTTACAACAGCCTAGCAAATTGCTATAGGTCTCAATCTGTAGGGAGCAAGATTTAACACAGTTTCATGTCAAGAGCCCACAAGGACAACCCCTCTGAAGTGCTAAACTTGAACAGTCCCAGCTTGCAATGGCTATGCACTCCAGGCTCTGAAAATCTCCCTATGCTCTCTGACAGCAGTTCTTACATTGTAAATCCGGACATATGTCTAATTCAGGGCCAGCACCAAGAGGTCAAGAGATGGTATCTCAGACAAGGTCAGCAGACAGCTCTACTGACAGACAACATGATAAAGTTAACAAAAAGTGAATTAAAGAGGAACCCATCAAGATGTAGGATTAAAGAAAAAAGAAAACATAACTGAAAGTGTTTTTGTCAAATCTGAGAAAGGCTAAAGTACATTGACCTTGCATTGTTATATTTAGTGTAGCTGAGCACAGAGCAACACAGAATACAGTATGGCTTCTAGAAATCCTGAAAAAGGAACATCTAATTTCTCTTTGAATACCATTGCAGACATAAGTGTTTCAAGATGCAAGTTTGACTACCATCAACACTATCAGAATATTCCAATACAAATTAACTTCCTTTTAAGTACAGCTCTATATGTAGCAACAGAGGATCTGTGCATGTGAGACAACCCATGGAGCTCATCTCAAAACAGGTTGAGAAATTTTCCATCTCACACCTCTGTTCTTCCCTCAAAGGCATCAAGCATTTGTACAGGTGCTCTGTACATTTTCAACAGCTTCTAAAGACAGCCACCAATAATTTTACTTTCTTACGTAGTTATTCTGGTGGCTGGATCACAAAAACATTACCATGTCAATTCATCAACCGGCTAAAAGTGAGGGATGCAAGAAATGCAACTATAAACTGATTCTATAGTAGGACATTTTATTTTAAAAACAACCCTTTAATGGACAAAAAGTGCATCTCATCTTTGCTAGTTTTCAAATTTACTCATTTTTGCTTTAGTAGAAAAAGTAATTTTGCTTTCAGCACCAGAAAATTGCAGGAGAATATAACAGTATCTATGACACAAGCTAAGGAAAAAATGCAAACACTGGTTTTTTGCTACAAATAATATATAATAGGTCCTTTTTAGCATTGGAGGTTATCCCATCACACCAAAGTGCTCCAGCCCACACATTCTTAATGTCTCCTCTCTCTCCCAACAGGGAGACATTAAAAATGCTTCAGCACAAAACAATCTCTCCCCTCTAGAGATTATCATCTTATGGAGTACCTGGTCCACCCTTTTAAAACTAAATGGCAGGAATTTCTTTAAAAAGCCTGGACTACAGAGGAGGGAAAAATAAGTCTGCTGTTCCCCCAAAAAGAAGAAAAAAAAAAGCTCCCTTCTCCTATGTAGTTGTATCCCTGAGTATTTTCCTATTCACTCCCTGGCCAAAGACAAAATTCAACTAAATATCAAGCACATTAAAAACCATTACATTCCATCTGGACATAAAAACTCCACCTGTTTTACAGGAAGGGCAGTCACCTGCTGGCACAGATGCCCACAGAGGTTCTAGAGACTCCATCCTTGGAGATATTTACAACCCAGGCAGACACAGTTCTGGCTGACACTACTTGGACAGGCAGGTCAGACCTGATAACCTCAAAAGGGTCCTTCCAAACTCAACCCTTCTACAATTAATTCTTTGATAATACACAGAAAACCACAAATTAAAAGCTGGTGCATTAAAATGTTTTACTTCTGACTGAACAAAACCAAGGTTGAGCAACTATTTTGCTAGAAAAAACACATAGACACCCCTCTTGAGATACCTGAAAAGGAGCCCTCTGTTTCAGTGACCAGGCATTTTAGCTCTCAGTAAGAATCGAGTCATTCTTTTCTCCTATTTCTGCATACTTGCAACAAAATTTGCAGGAGGGATGACTGGAAGTTGGCACAAGATACATTTCAGTCCCTTTTAGTTGTTGTCTTCTCTTAACTGCACTCCTCCACAGGCCAAAGAGGGAGAAGGGATCTCTGCCCCTCTCCAATAGTCAAAATACACAGGCAGTGGACCAGTGGCACAGACACAAATTCCTCAGAAACACACATATTTCCCACCTGGACCACCACAAAACCAGTCAGATGTCCCTCACAGGGGCCTCCGGCGGGCTTTAACACTTCAACATCCAGGCCCAACTCTCCATGACAAAGCGCCTCACCTTCCAAGCCAGCCAGGTAGGAACACAGGCTAAGAAAATCCTACTCATCTTAAGCTAAAGGAGCGTCTCAACAAGGCCTGTCAGTGACAAGTGTTCTGTCCAGGCCGTTCTACCACAACAAATGCTGTGGCAGAGCAGCCTGAGGGCACCAAGGCCGTGTGTGGGGCTGCAGGCGCTGGACGCCAGCAGCTGAGGAGACGGCGCAGGCCCGGAGCCCTCGGAGTGGGACAACAGCACCAACCCCGCTTGTCCGGGCAGCCCAGGAGAGGGATGTCGGCTCCAGCCACCTGCACCAAGCAGCTCTGACAGGTCCAGGTTGGCTCTCTGAGCCATCTGACAAAAAAAAAGGGACTCCAGATGCCAACTCCGGACTGTTCCCCCTCAGCCTTCAAACTGAGGCACATGTTTTGGTTTAGTGCTAATTGAACGATATTCATCAATGCTTCAGAGTTATTCATTTTAGCTGACAGGGATGAAACCCATACTCAGTACAGCTGAATCTTCACACACAGTACTCAAGCATTAAATGCAGACAAACATAAAAAGTGTTATACACTGCACACTGCAGGAGTGCAAAAGCTCTCCTACAGCATTAGTGACAGCTTTGTCTCTGGATGAACGTCAAACACCCCAAGTGAAAAAATTCACAGGTA
Organism: Aphelocoma coerulescens; assembly: GCF_041296385.1. NCBI lineage: Eukaryota > Metazoa > Chordata > Aves > Passeriformes > Corvidae > Aphelocoma > Aphelocoma coerulescens. The sequence goes on from NC_091015.1 coordinate 13,368,251, forward strand.
TCTTATTCAGACACTATTGCACAAGCCAATAGATTTTACACATCAATCATCCTATGAAGCTAAACCAGAAAATTAGAACTACTAAAGAAGAAATGAGGGGATGACATCAACAGAGCAAACCAAATAAAATTCTTAAAGAAAAAAACTGAACAAACAATATTCCCAATGCTGCATGTATCAAAACCAACAAAAAAAGGTTGATAAATATTTTGCAATCTACTTTGTGTCTGACAATCTGACAAAAAGAACAGCTGCTTTCAGTTTCAAAAATATATCTATAATGTAAATCAAGTATTTAACATACCAAATACATGGCATCAAATCTTAGCTAATAACTTCTAACTTCCAATGATGAAAAAATTCTGTCAGACATTTTTTAAAACCAGTTCCTTTATTTAACAAAGGGGTTATGAAGATCCTTTTAAGTGGTCCATACACTTTTCTGAACCTATAAATCTTAGTAGTCAGGAACACTATTTCTCTCAAGTGCCGAATGTTTCAGTACATATTTTTAATGTCTGAGAATTGTTACTATATCATCTTTTATCCATTAACTACCAAAGAATAATCCAGGTAGAGCAACCATACAGAACATGTAAAGTATGCTTTCAGAAGTCCAGACACTGTCATTGGATACACAGGGATGAAACAAAACAAGCATACATTACAAATGTACTTGCAATTAGATTAAATACATTCTGTACAAAAACTGGAACTAGGAGAAAACCATGGTTATTTTTATTCACATTTTCTTTTTTGTTATACAACACACTTCAAGATACACAGATGGTTTAGATATGTTTGATCTTGTAGCCACCTCAATTCCTTAAAACTGTATCCCATCTCTGTAACAATCATCTTGTGAAAGTAAAAGGAAAAAAACCCATGTGCCTACTGATCACTCTTCTCTGAAAGGACTCCTAAAAGCGTTACCTTTTAACAGACCTGATGTTTTATTAGTCCTTTGCTAACTACTGCAGTATTCCAGTATACCTTTGCTATATTTTTCCTATTTAATACCAAGACTTATAAAACATGAGAATTCCATACAAATTGATAGTTTAAAAATCATAGTAGCTCTAAATATCACTTTATTGATTCTTCTCATCTTTACACATTCCAACTTACCTCAGATCCTGGGGAAATCTGACTTTGGCCTGGCTGATTCTGAAGGTGACCAGCACTTCTCTCTGTCAGAGAATCCACTGCACTGTCATCCTGTTCAACCATTTCCATGGTCATCAGTCTAAAAGTAAGTACATACACATTTAAATAATGCAGTACAGGGAGGTATATCAGGCAGCTATAGAGAGTAATTCCAAACTATTTTTAATTTGGAGCAGACAGAAAATAAGTATGTTTCTGTCAAACTCAAGTCCTTTCTTCATTCCCCTGTATTAAAATATTTACTCATATAGCCAGGAGCTCTAGAACAAGTATTTTGGAAAGCTGCAAGGAGAGGCAGTTCCAGAGATGTTTCTCAGGGAGGGACAAGCAGCATCCCAGGGTCCCATGCAGTGCTGGTAGTGGGGCTGGGAGCGCAGTGCTCCGGAGCAGCACTGCCTGCAGCAGGTCCCCCAAGCTGCCCAGCAGCCAAAGGCTGCTACAGCCCCCTTGAACCTTCCAAGATGCCTAATCCCAGCTGGGATCTATGCTTGAATTGTCTGTAAACTACTCATGGCTCAAGAGTCACAACAATTCTTCTCACTTTACAGGTTTAAAAGTATGGCAGAATTTCATTGAAAAATAAGCAACTTGCTGACCCTCAATTTAAACTAAGAGTTTAAACTTCATACAGAAAGCTTCCAAATCTGCTATTTATCTGCTATATAAAAATGCAATTACCTGACAGCTCCTTTTCGGTATTTCTTGGCACACTTAGTCATAACGGAAGGTGTGAGTTTTAAAACAAGAGCCTGGATCTCTTCAGCTCCCTTTCTCTCCTACCAAACCCTGCACTGAAGGTGCAACATTGAACAGGTGATGTCAAACATTGCCATGACAACAGGTCAGTTTACAAACAGAACAGGGACAGGATAGGGTCAGGCAGAGGCAGGCAGGATGCCCTGCAGGCACACTCCCACCTACACCCTACTTACACAACCAATCGAGGCCGCAAAAGGAAGACATGATATTAGTTGAGAGATTTAAGAGCCAGCAAATCTCAGTTCCCCAGGTTCAGTTTCTGTACCTAGGGAATGCCAAGCCCAACTGAACTCAAAGCTCAATTAATTTCAACTGGCTGATAGTTACTTCGATTTCTTCTCAGGACTTGCACTGAGAGATGGAAGAGGCAGGGAAGGACTGCTACCCGCCTGACTCTGAGACTCTGGAATTTAGTCCCACATATTATAAGTTAACTACATTAAATCAAATTAAATGTAAACCAAACTCCTTTTGTGGCACTATTTTACAGAACATTCCACAATCTTTGAAGAGAATAAATTTTATTGGTTTTTTAAATATCAAATTTTTGCCCAGAATAAAGGCATGAAAATATGAAAAGATATCCAATCAAATGATGCAGAGAAGTGTATTTTCTAGCTCATATGCCTGTAGTGGTATTCTACTGACCAGACTTAACAGTACTATAGCTAATGGTAGCCTAGATGCACACAATTCAACATTTTATGGCGTAACATGAGTATTTCTCCTCAGAGAAGTTATGTATTCTATGCCAGTATCAATTCAGATTAAAACCATAAGGAGCTATTTTTCACCTAAAATCTTTCTACTTTTTTGTCATGTTAGTTACCACTAATTACCTTTTTCTTTAGATACAATCTAATTAAACATCTACTGAAATTCACCAAAGTCTAACAGCTCTGGGGAAAATGCTTTCACCAAGCTTTTCACCATAATTTTTTATAAGATCTTATCTAATTAAACTATTCTGGTTTTATATAAATGTGCAATATAATAACAGTAATAAAGTAGGAAAAAAAAAGTTCCTCCTTTATAAACTAGAGTCTCAAATATGAAAGGTGTATCTGGTTCATGTAAGAATAAGCTTCAGAACAGCTCACACACCAAGGAAGACTAAATAATACATAGGTACTGGCAACATATTCATTGTAATCTCTTTCTGAAGATGGAAGATAGTCAAAATTAATTCACTTTATGAAGGCCCTGAAGTATTTTTGTATGCAGAGCCATCTGTCACAGACAACCTACTGTTGAAAATAAAAAACAAAAACCAAACAACAAAAAAACCCGAGTACTTTTATTCCCACTGAATGCACTTCATAGAAATTTTACCCAGAAAGAGCCATTTTTCATCTTGGAAAAAATTTAGTTCCTAATTCTTAGCTTAATTTCTCACTGATTGCAGAACACTATAAAAATGTATTTATTTCTGCTACTTTATCAGGATTTTTCTCCGCAAGTCTTTTCGTCTGCAGCACTTCACTAAGTTAGCAAAAAGCTACAAAGAGCATCAGTGCAGCAGAAAATCTACCACAGTTATTCCCCATGTTTTGCAAAATGCAGTATGGAGAAAGGGGTGTATTTTTAGATTTATCTTTAATTAGAAAAACAACAGCAAGTACTATACATGTCAGTGAAGTGACAAACATGATTAAGATTTATGGTATACAAAGAAAACTCTAGAATTTATATAGATTTTCCATCTACAATTGTGTATATTCTGACTCTTACTAAAAATGATTGCTTAATTTAAAACTTTAGCAAGGTGGAGTAAATTCTGAAAATTTGACTGCCATAAAATGCAATCACTACTCTGAAACATAGCAAAATACTCAAACACACTTCTTTTTGACAACCTCTGTGACCAGACAGTGACTTGACTTAAAGCAACATCCAAATACAAAGATCCAACCATAGTCTAAAGAAACAAAACAAAAATAACGAACTATATGAGTAATTTTAAAAGATACACAAGCTAGCTTGGCATAAAACTTCAATGAGAAAGATGACTTAAGACAAAATGTAGCACATTAGTATCACAATTCAGACATGTTACAAGGTTAGGAATTTTCGACAGACACAACCATGGGATCACTGAAGTGGCAGGAGCAGGTCAGCTGCAGTCATTTGAGCCCCCAGGGCCAGCGGTGGCACAGTCACACTGAGCTGTGCCAATTCACGTAGGCTGGTGCACAGCCAGGCATGCCAAGGAACTCCTGGATTTCAGACTAGCTGGTCACTGTCTTGGAGCAGTCTCATAAACTCTCAGATTCCTAAAACCTGAATTGTTGTGCAGGGTTTTTATTTCCTGTACTACATATCATGTCAACATGAATACATCAAACTTTTTAATAAATACAGAGAAAAAAATACTGAGCAATATCATAATTATGCTTTTTTGAACACAACAGTAATACAGACTGTGGCAGGAAACAGTTACTAATCTAATCCAGAAAAGAGTTTCCACATCTACCACACTCAGTCTGCACTGCAAGCAAATTCTAACATATTCATTGCTTTTAAGTGTCAAAGGAACATAATTTTCCACCAAGCACTTAAAATCCTTCATTAAAGTCTATCAGTAGCACTACACATCACACTTCAAAGTTTACATTACCTTCCTTCCATTTTAAAGGAACACTAAGCAAATAGTTTAAAGTAGATGGTCTTGGGTCCTGTTTAGAATTATATAATGTTTTTCTTCTTTGTATGACTAACTATATACAAGTTTTAGTCATATACTCAGTATTAATACTTTTTTTCTTATTTTTTTATCTTAATTGCTTACAAAAACTGAACAATAATTTTAAATATTAGTCTGGATTTTTAAATTAATAAACAAATTATACCTCTGCACTCCCATAAAAAGGGGACAAAAAATGGTTTTCCGTAATTTAAGCAAAGATACCTGCTTCCTACAACATAGCAAAGAGATCTTCAGGATCTGGCAGGAAGTTTAACTGTTACCAAACTAGCAACATTTAAATATATATAAGCACATGTTTACTACAGTCACTAAAACTAATGGACAGCAGGTCAGTAGCAGATAAACACTGATTAAGATGATGCATAGAGTGCACATCAAAAGCTTCATCAACTGTGATCAGGTGAACCATCCCTGACAGGACAAATCTGACAGACAGAATCAGCTAGAGGAAAACAGAAAATTTTTCCTAGAAAATTCGAGGCAATTTAGAGCTAACAGTGTGAAATTTTTATATTTTAGTCCATAGGTAAGCGATGAAGGATGGCATCCCTATCAAGACATGCTCTTTTGGAATAAAGAGCACAAGAAATCCTTTCACTCCCCCCAATACTGCTGTTTGTTTTACATCACTGCATATTAATATAATATTTAACATCTATTGGTGAAATTATACTGCAAAAGCAAATTGCTACAGTATTTTGCATAATTGGAAGTGTGTGACTATCTAATTAAATACCCAGAGACATTTTAAAAAACAACTTTTTTATTTCAACCATCCTTTATACATCAGGAACTGCTTACAAAGGTGGCTAAATACAAAAGAAATCAATCATAAGGGGCTAAAAAATATGTTTCGGCCCTTGCCCCAAATCTCTTTGAAGGCTTTTATTCACAGGGGAGTTACTAGAAAGCAAGAATGTGAATTTACGAACACCTGGTTTGCATTTATTGATGACCCCACAGTGAGTGTGGAAACTCTCAGAATGCACTCGTTTCAGAAGAGCATTGTGTTTTCAAGTATGAACTCTGTAATAATTGTTTTACCACCCCGGTAGTGTGAAAGACACCAGCTGATAAGGTGGTCACAGAATTCAGCCAGGTAAAATTGTGCAACAGCACAACAGACCCGATTTTGAAAGTGCAAACTTTTAGTTTACAGTATCACCAGAAGTTTCATCACTAAGCTTCTTGTGCCTCCTTGCCTCCTAGACTCATAATGTTTCCCTTTCTTCCCCATTATTTTCTTCTTAGCTAAACCCTAAAACCCAAAATCTTTAAATCCCAACCTGACATTACCGTGAGCACAGGCAATGCTACCTGGCCACCTCAACCATCCCGACAAGGCAGTAAAGAGCCGGCTGCGAGAGGACACACGGTCCCCTCTAGAAGAGCCCAACCAGCCCCTGGATAGGCCAGAGGATCAATCATCAGTCCCCGTGGAATTACTTAACACACCAAAAGTTATACTATCACAGCAGTGGGGGATGCAGACAAAACGCTCAAACTTCTAAGCAAGACTTCGGACTCAGGAAGTCCGCTGTGATCCTTCTCCACCTGTTCTGACTCAGCTCCGAAAGCCCTATGGGCACGGGTATAACTGAGAGCAACGGACTACGGGGCAAATGCCACCGGGCGCCTCGCTCCCCCTCGGCCGGGGCAGCCCCGCAGAGACCCCAGGAAGGGCGGTCCGGGGCACTCTGCCCGCAGCGGGCAGGCGCTGACCGCGCTCCTCGCCGCAACGCCGGGCGAGCCGAGCCGGTGTCCAGAGCAAGGGCTGGAGCCACCGCCTCCCAGAGCTCGGCGAGCGCCGCGTCTCCCGGGCGGGAGCTCCGCGCACCCCCTCCTGAATTCTCGGGATGCGGAGCCGCCTCGGGGCCGCCCCACAGCGACGTGCGGGCTCTGCGCGGCCGTCCCTGAGCACAGCGCGCTCCCGGCTGCCGACGGGGACACGGGGACGCGCCTCCGCCGCCTCCTGCGCGCTCTCGAGGCGGGGCTGAGCCGAACGCGGCACAGCGCCCTCCGCCTACCCTACTGTGCCGTGCCGTGCCCTGCCCGTCCCTGCCCGCCGCGCCGCCCGCTGCCCTCCGCGCTGCCCCGCTCCCGGCCCGCGGGGGGTCGGGCTGCGCGCACACGTGTCCCCGCCCCCTCCCGCACTCACCCGCCGCCCTGTACGTGCTGCCCCCGTCACAGGGGGTGGGGGGGACCGGGCCGGGCGGAGCCGCACGTCGGCCTCACGTCAGCGCTGATGCAGCCGCGCCGCCGCGGGGGCGCCGAGGAAATGGCGTCTGTGGGGCCTCCCAGCGCCAGCGGCCGCGGCGGGAGGCGGAGCCGCGCGCGGGCGGCGGTGCCGGGCGGCCACGGGGCGCAACGGCCGCGGCGCTGACCAACCGCCGCCGCGGGGCCGCCGCCGGCGCCGCCCATTGGCCGGGGCGGGACGCGCCGCGGTGCGGGCGGGGCGGCCCCGCGCTGCCGGGGGCGGGGGCGGCCGGTAACAGCCGGGGCAGCCGCGGGGCCGCCGCGCTCCGTGGGCCGCGCTCCGGGCGTGCGATAGCGGGGCGGTGCTGGCAGCTCGCTGTGCCGGCCGGGCCCCGCCGATAAGGGTGGTTGGGCCCCCCCCCCCCCGCGCCGGGTTCAGTTCGGGCTGTCCTCTCGCTGACCTAGGCAAGGGACGCAGCTCAGCGCTCGGTTGTCCCCATGGCGGTGCCGGAGCCCTCACGGACACGGAAACCTGCCCAGAGGCCGCCCCGCCGAGGTGCTGCCCGCAGGTTGTTTTGTAATTCTGCTTAGTGAAAGCACGTCCCTTACATCAGTCATTCCTGGTATGACATCGTATTTTACATTTATTTGACTGAATAAATCAGAAATTGCCAAGAGGCAACAAGCGGGAGCGACGTGCGTGTTTCCCCGCTCGCTGTCACGGTATTACGTCCAAATACCCTGAGTCATGTTGGGCTTGTGCTGCAGGTGTGAGCACGTCCTTTGCTGGGAGCACAGGGCCCGTCGTCTCAGGGTTAATAATATTGGGGTGCAATAAATGCATAAGCCATAAACTTTGTTACTAGTGGTGTTTGAATCTCATATGTCTTATTGCTGCTCAGTATTTTACAAGGCCGTGTAAGAAGAGGTGATACTAAAGTATATTTTAAATTAGATGTCTATATATCACTGCACATATATTCTGAAGTTACGTAATGCTTTTACCCATTTTTACGTTTTGGGTTCGTTATTTTTTTACTGTGAGAAACTACTCGGTGTGCTAAATAAACATGAAAAACCTAAGTTAATTTCACATAACTCATTGTCATTGAAGAATTGGAGGATGTGTGTGTCAGGATTGGCGATAGGTCCATACAGGTCAAACACTCAGTCTTATTCATGGCATGAAGAGAACCTGCGTATTGATTTCCTGTGTTTTAAAAAAAACAACTCTTATCTCTGACTTCATAAGAGATGAATCATATTTATTTGCAAAGGTTTTGCCTTTAAGGATTTAGTTCTTTAATTTGCTTCACAGGAGTTATTTAACAGCTATCAAAATTGCAATCTAGTGAAAAAAATACAGAATCTTCAATTATCACTATTGCTTGTGCAAGTTTTCAGTTTTAATCCTACATTTCCTTTGTTGAAATATTTAACACCCCCTTCCTGTTTTGAGTTCTGTTTCCCTCCCTTTGTTGTCTATATATTATGTGTCTGTTCTTGGTTTTAAATAGGAGTTTCTCTTCCCATAATTAATTCACTTCTGGTTTAAAAGCTCGCCCATTAGGTACACTATTGTTATGCTCATTCATTAAAAGGTATGTTTTACTAGAAAATCTCTTGTCAATTAAAAATGTTTGTTAGAATAGTAAGATAATCAAATGAACAGGCAAGTGTTAAACTACTCTGCTGAAACCTTTGGAAGAAATTCCAGCTTTGCCTAGTATACTCAAAAAGCCAAAAATAGTTGTGAGGATACTAGCAGCACCTCAAAAATATTTTTGAAGGTAGAAGTCTTATTACAAACAGGATGACATTTCAAATGAGTGTGTTAAATAATGGAAACCACTGGAGTGAGTTACCTATAAACAAACTGAGAATTTCCATGAACTCTTGGTGCCTGGATTTGGACAAGCAGTTACTTTCTATTAGTTTTCAAGTAAGTCATAAACAGCTTTGAAATGTTTAACTAAGAATTTATTAGTATTTATACCACTTGAATGAACTGCCAGAGGGATTTAGACCCTGGTGATATAAAGATGACTAACCAGATTCAGCTCTTGATGCAGCTCGCTGAAGTTGGTGGGCTGGAAGAGGAAGGGAAAGAAGAGCAAGTGTTGTGTTCTTACCGTAGCAGGACTGAGGTACCGTGTTTGTTACCTGAGGCCCGACTGACCTTTGCCGCAGAAGTGCTCACTTCAACTGAAAACCAGTTCTCGTTGAACTGGGACCAATGCCTGATATGAACCCATTTAATTTCAAATGCTGAGACCAAAAGCAATGCATAAGAAGGCCACACAGGTCAGGATTCATCATGATTTTCATAATTTATATAAGAACATAAACTTGAAATCCCAGCTCTTTGCTGCCGTCAGAATGGCTGCCTGAGTCATCTTTTCTCTCTAACCCAGAATGATTATGATGGTATGTCCTGCAGATTTAAGGAAGTATCAATGATTCAGCAGCAATTACTTTTTAATTGCCCCCCCCCCCTTTTTTTTTTCGTGTGGGCAAAGCCAGTAAGTTTCTTTCAACCTGGATCAATTCTTAAGTCTGATCCATGGCACCATCACACAGAGAGAAGTACCCCCTTAACCAAGGGGGGGTAATAGATGAGCAGGGAGTTGGAGCAACTTCATTTGGCACCAAAAGAAACATGGTGCTCTTTGCAGAGAACGTAGATATTTCCCCAATGCACAATACATCAGTAGGAATGCTATATATGTAATTTTCAGACAACTGATTCTACATATGGGTCTCATAGATATCTTTAAAATAGATTTTTTAAGGGGATTGAAAGAATTTGGTGCATTTAATCATCTAATCTTATGAAATGCCTGTTTAGTTTTCTTGTAAAAATGTTCATGGATTGTCATGGCATAAACAATGACAGCAAGAGGGATATGCTACCTAGCTTAGTTGTCAATTTCCCTTTAATTAGAATCCAGACATTTGAAGATAATACAGGTAAAACACAGAAAAATAGACTGGCATCCTATTTGGTATAATACTGATACTTAATGATTCATAATTCCACCACAGGTCTCCTCGTGGACCACTCCAGTTTTAACTGATCAGTGAATAACCCTACCTCTACTCTTTCATTACCTACAAGGAAACAGAGGGACAAGAGCAGAACTTGCAGAGTGGTCACAGGAAAGTGCAGTCAACACACAGCCACTGTTTTCGCAATTTATTTTGTAAATGTGATGAAAGTCAGAAGTAGCCAATATCCACATTCTGCAACAGAATCCTGATCAGTCTGAAACAGAGATTAGGCAAGAAGAACACTTCAATGAGTATAAAATATAAGACTAATAATTAATCTTACCTATTATTTCCTTTTATTAACTCCTAGCAATGCAAGAAAAATATGGATTTCCATTGGCTCACAAATAGAAACAGAAATGGCACCCCCTTAGAAAGGCAAACATTGAACAATATTGTAAAAGGTAAAAGCTTTGTAAATCAAATGTATATAGTTTTTTTTTAAGTTACACATCTGTAGAATTAGAAATATTTAGTAATGTTTCCTTCCTTAAACTATATTAAGTTGGAAATAAGACTGAGTAACGGTATGAGTAGTATGAGAACAAATTGATGATCCTTTTATTCTTACTGTTTTCAACTGCCCATCACTGGAACCTCTGAAAATTGATACTGCCTAAATTAGTGCTGTGCTAAGGTACCACCTTGACTTTTGTGGGTTGCGTAAGCCAGAAGCACAGGAAAGAATAGCCTTGAGGAGTCCCAGGTCTGGCTTAGTGAGAAGCCTGGCCTAACAGCTGTGAGGCTTTGCAGTACCTCAGCTAGCTCTACTCTACCTTGTGTCACATAAACAACAGAATTTCTTTATTTGGAAGGGTTGGACATTATTATTGGTGAAAGGGGTATCAAGTACTATTCTAGGTCCATTTTAAAAAAATATCATTACTGTGATTTTCTTGGGTTTGTAATGATTTGATTTTGAATAATAACTTGCAGTAATGTTACAATATTTTACACCCCAAAGATGAAATACAACATTTTAATGTGGTTTGTCTTTGTTTGTTTTCTTTCTTTTTTTTTTTTTTTTTTTACTTTTTTCAGGTTTGTAATAAGAAATTAAAGTTTGTAAATACAAAACAGGTATCACAAGTGATATAGTGCTATGCTACTGTCTGGCATGTCCTGCAGTTTGAGAGGAGGTACTTACTGATGCACCAAAACATAGCAAAGCAAATCAGAGTACACCAGCAGCTAAACTGTGATCACTTTATTAATCACTGCTTGAACAACAGCACAAATGGCTAAAATGATTTGTGAAAGTGTAGTTAGATACCTGGTATGGTGTTTGTAAGTAGTGAGAAGGAGAATGGACAGGATCCAAACTCTCTGTTTCCTCATATACCAGTCCTAGGTCAGGTCTCCAGTGCTGTTGTCTCCCCACACACTGGAGCAAGAACAAACAAAACAGTGGAGAAACCCATAGTCTGACAAATAATTTGACATTCTATAGATTGCTGCATACTCACTTGTTGCATATTCATTTTGTGAGAGAAATTATTATAATGGGAAAATAATATTCTAACTAGGGAACACTGTAATGTTAAAAGGATTGACTGATAGATGCATAATGATATTTCTGTTGCAGCAGAAAAAAAATGGTAACTTAGATCTACTACTTGAAATTTTCTCCTTTCCTCTCCTGAATAATGAACTTTCCTTATATAACACTTTTCTTGTAACATGAATATAACATGTATCTCACAGTATTCGTAACCATTTACAATTTATTGCTGTTTGTAGAGGTCTTTGAACTTTTTAGGTGAAAAATACAAGGTATGTATGAAGCATTATTTTGTACTTATAGCATGAATATTAGCTTTCCAAACTGCTGCTTGAATTGTATTTAAAATTTGAATACATAAAACTTTAGTATTAAAAGTCTTCTGAACAGGCTGTGTTAAAAGAAGCACACAGAAAACAGTTTGTAGTTTAATATGAATACACTGTGCCACAGAAATATGCAAACTTTTGGCATACATCATGCCTTGAAAAAGATGTATCCTGTAAGGCACGGTGAGCCAGTGCAGGGAAGTGGCCAGCACTAATAGGACATTGAGGAACTACCTCACACAAAGGTGACTGACATCAAACATTTGGATAATGCAGTAAAAGACAAACACATACAAAGAGTTCATATTTATTAAAAAATATTCAATGAAAATAAAAAAAAATACTAAGAAGAATTTGCATTTGGTTAACAGAATGGTTGTGGACTAGATTTTCTAGCAACTGTAGGTTGTTTTTGATCAGGGAGCAGATTTTTTTGTTGGTGGTAAATGGTTGTAAATGACAGTGAAGAGCAAGAATGCAGAATATAAAATGAGAAGCAAAAGCTGCTGAATAAATGGAGCAAGGTAAAGGTGTCTGGGAGCTATAAAGAGAAGGAAGAGGTACAAGTGAAAAATAACTAAATGGAAGAGTATTCTGTATAACAGATTATCAGGCTAGTTGCAGTGTGTTTATGTGAGAGAGCTTCTGTATTTCTTTCGTGTCAAGAATTGTTAGTTCTTAATCTACCAGTGATACAGATAAATGGCTAAAGCAACATATTTTTTCTGAAAAGGATATATATTTCATCAATCGTAGCTCAACTAATTTATCTCCTTTATAATGCTATTTGGCAGTTGGTTTATTTATGAGCTGTTTTTTCTCATTGTATATGTCCAGCACTTTTGCACATTACAGGAGGTTTCCATCTCCATTAAGTATGAAAAATGTGTTTTACTGGATTATTTGAGAGACGTATATATTTTTATGAAATAATTTCTCAAGAAAACCCAAGGAAACTGCCAGTGGAATGATGTCTAGTTTAATTTGGAAAATGACATTTTAGAAATAGGCTCTAGACATTTCCTATTTATCATATTTTAGTGAAGACATATACTACTTGCTCTTTTTCCCTTTTTCTTTTTTTTTTTCTGGAAACAACAGCTCTGCAAATTCAACCTTGTCTTGAAACTAAGTTGTGGTGCCTAAGAGTCATCATCACTAGGAGTTGTGCAGTCACCAAGTTCAAGTGTTTTTCTTCCATTTGTGTGTATATTTTTACATACTGCACACACAGATGTTGTAGAGCTGTATGCTGAGGTTTACATTTTTAGTACAGTGGGAGAACCACTGAAGATTTACTTGACTATTTTCTCCAAAACATTGTGCCTAGCAAACAAAAAGCAGCAGCTGCCTTCCTCTCACTGTAGCTGCTCATAAAATCATAGTTACAGAATCATTTGCATTGGAAAAGACCTCCGAGGTAGTTGAGTCCAACGTTTGGCTGAACACCACCTTGTGAAATAAACCACAGCACTAAGTGCCACATGCAGTTGTTTCTTTAACACCTCCAGGGATGGTGACTCCACCACCTCCCTGGGCAGCCCACTCCAATGGCTGACAACCATTTGAGTGAAGAAATTCTTCCGGATGTCTGACCTGAACATCTCCAATTGCAGCTTGAGGCCACTTCCTCTCATCCTGTCTCTGGTTGCCTTGGAGAAGAGGCTGACTTCCACCTGGCTACAACCTCCTTTCAAGGAATTGTAGAGAGCAGTAAGGTCTCCCCTGCCACTCCTCCAGGCTAAACACCCCCAGCTCCCTCAGCTGCATCCTCATGTGACTTATTTTCTATACACTTCACCAGCTTCATTCCTCTTCTCCAGACACACTCCAGCACCTCAATGTCTTTCTTGAAGTGACAGGCCCAGAACTGGACACAGGACTCGAGGTATTGAGCAGTATCTTTTCACTGTGTTGCAGTATCTCCATGAAAGGATTATTTCACTATGATTTTTAAAAAATTACATTTACTATGGTGCACATGATCGGTGAGCGTTTTATAAAAAGACACTGCTAAAAAAAAGGGCTTGAATCACTTTCTGAAGAAACTGCATAGTTTCTGAATCAATGGGGAAGGAGAGACATTTAGAATAATATTGTTTGGTTCACTGCTGGTACTAAAAACAAATATATTTCTGGCTCATGACCCAGTAGAGGTAACAGAACTTTCTTGGAACTGCGGCTTCCCTCCCATTGCGTGCAGCATGCTCTCATGGCTCTCTCCCTCTCTCTCTCTCGTTTCTACCAGCAGGGATAAGTGACAATGTTTGAACAGTTCTATGTCCTCAGCTCTGTAGCTTTGGGATTTTATGCATATAAGCTAAATCATGAAAACTACAAACAATTGCTTATTTACTAGAGTAAATTTCAGGGGTAGTTTCATATTCAAATTAAACAGAAAGCAAAATCCCAGTAGTTAAGTCAAAGGCCACCGGATGATGACTCAGCCAGGACTCCTTCATTTTTAACAATTCAGAAAATAAAGTCACCTAATAGCTTCTTTAGAAGTTTTTTGCATTCTTTTTCCAAGTGCTTAGATGAGCAATATGATAAATAGGAACACTGAAATGTCTTATATGCCAGGTTGCTTGTTTGTCAGTAAATTATTATATCTGATTCAGCCAGCCCACAGTAAGTACCTGTGCTGTTGGCATCTGATGCACTTACTGAACAGGAAGGATTTACAACCTTGTAACTGAACACAAAAGCTCCAAAACCTTTTACTCTTTTGATACCTCATATATAAAGCTATTTAATATCTGAAAATTCCTGTAAGTAGAATAATTTGGGCTCAGTTACTGCATCGTAAAGTCTTGCCAGCTCATTGATCTTTAAATACAAGTTCTAAATACACAATTTTGCTTGTCAATAATGTTGCAGAATATTTTTAGCAGGTTTTTTTTTGGAAAAACAGATAAGAAAGAAAAACTAACTAGATTTGCTCAGACAGATAGTTTAAGTTCTTAGCTACAATGGCATGAAAATAAATGGGTGCCCCTTTTTAATAGCAGATGGAAAGAAATGACATTTGCAAATTTTTTTCCAAGTAATCTCAGATCCTGGGGAAGGATAGAATAAACCTGGTAGTTGAAGTAAGCACTTGATGACTAACTAATAAATGTTGTCTGGGAGAGCTCAACTTTTGTTTATTTTCCTATTTCATGGACAAAAACATGTGGGTTTTGTTAGTTTTATTGTAGGTTGTGCAAGTTTAAACTGTTGAACTGCTATTTTTTAATCTATTCAGTGCTGCCATCTTGTGGCCAGGAGTGCAATGAGCGTCCGCTTCTTACTGAAAATTAAGGGGGTTTAAGCAGATTAGACACACATTTAAAATTCTTCATAAACTTAAAAAAAGAGAAAGCTACAAGAATAATATTTTATTGCTGTGTATTTTTATAATCACAAAAGATTTTTTCAGCTTCTACATATATTTTGCACATTACCACACAGAAAACAAATACCCACAATAAAAGTCTATATTAAAAATATCTATAGTGAAATAAAGGTCCACTCCTGCTTTTATTTTTCTTGTTTTCAGAAGAAAAACATTATTTAAAAAGAAATTAATATTATCTGCATCAATAATGCCGACTAACTCCTCTAGTAAAAATTGAATATAACATGAATGTAACATAAATAATCCAGTCAATATTCTCATTTTCTACATGAGAAAGGCTAAGGAATATGTTACTCTAAAAATAGGGTTTTAAATCAAAGGCAAGAAGAGCAGATAGTAACATAGAAGGCATTTGTAAATTAAATGGTGGTGATGGGGAGTGTGGACTGTTCACTGTCAGTTCAGATTGCAGTTTAAAACAGCTTTCAGATAAAGTGGTAGGTGGTATAGTGGCACATTTCATATAGTGTTTGTATTATCGTAGGGCTGTGGAATTCCTAGTTCTGTACCAGAATAATATACTGCTAGACGTAGCATAAACATAAACAAAATAGGCAGCTCCTTCCAAAAGAATTAATTACATAAGAGAAAAGAAAAGAAGTTAATGCAAACAGACAGAGAAACAGAAGTATCAGATGAGAGAAAAAAAATGCAAAAAAACAACAGGCAGAACTCAGGAAATACTGCAATGGTGGTGAGGGCAGTGAGCAGACTTGGTAGCAGATGTAACCAAAGAAACATAAATTTGTGTATGTGGTGGCAACGTTTTAAGGTGGCATAAGTATGTAGTAGAAAATAACCTGTGTCACTCCCTGCTGTAATCAACAATATATATAGAACTGATAAGAATTTGTTGGGAAGAAGTTGACTTCTCCATAGGACCATCCTACAAAAACTTCCAGAATTTCCATCTGTCCCCCATCTGTGTCTCTGCTATGTACAGCTGCTGAAAGACAACACTAAGCCTTGGTCAAGCAGGATTTAAAGTATGTCTGCACATCTGTTCTCATCAAGGAATGCATCAAAACATGACTGAGGTAGCTGAGGACACCATTTATTGGTCACACTTTGCCAAATGGCAACTTTCTTCGCTGGCTGTCTTGGGCATGTCTGCACAGCACAGCATGGTAATTCAGTGATCGACAGCTGGGCTTCAGCAGGTAGGAGCAGCCCCACCACAGAGCTAACACTGACCTGACCTCACTGATGCATAAATCATGTATCCACTCACATAAAGCATTGGTGCATACACACAGGTTTTAGTCTTGCTCTTGGCAGATTCATTATAATTATTTCTTAATAGACTGTATGAAAACCTTTGTTCTTTTGGAAATGCAGGCAGCACTGGGGGAGTGGCGAGATGACCTTAGCAACACATACAATAATGCTCACAACTTGCTCATCTCAGACTGCTGCAATACCCTGTTCTGTATTTTCAGGTGGTAATTCTCTGGCCACTGTTGACAAAGACACTTTATGAAAAGGATATCCAGATTTTAAAGTTTTGTGACTTAGGTAGGAATTGTTATTTCCTAAATACATTTAAATCCAAGAAAAAATTTTAAATACCTTACCATAAAAGAAGTAACAAATGTTCATGTTCTTCCTCTTAATTGTGACTCCCTAATTGTGCTTTCTCAACTGCAGCCTTCTAGAACAGAGTGTGCAGAATAGTTGAGGATTTGGTACCTAATTAAAGTCTGTGCTAATTGTGAATATTCATAGTTTCAGAAAATTAATACATGATTCTCCCATGCTGAACACCATAAATTTTTCGTTTTGAAAATACCTCCCTTTATCTATGTTTCCATCTTACAAGAGTTAACTGAGGACTAAACTTCCTCGTATAAGAGAAATTTAGAAAATATGTCCTCTGTAATGTTTGGGTACTGTATAGATAAGGATGTTTTTCATTAATGGCCATCTAACTCATGATATCTGATCTTGTACAATTAATACATTCACACAGCATGGTTAAATAGCATAATTAAATTGTACCAACATATATTTTAATTTCTAAGAGTTTAAGTCACAAGCTTGTGGGTAATGCTACCACTAAAAAAGGGCCTTCAGTCCTACAAAAAGGAGAAAGTGCCACAGATACAGTCCAACACTTGCAAAAAATAACAAGCAACCAAAAGCTTAAAGTTACAACCTACCCCCCCCTCGAGCAAACAGAAGAGCTTTAAACCAGCAGAATAAAAAAATAAAGGGGTTTGGGGTGAAAATAGAGAAAACCGAAATGGTGTTTAAAATGTCTAGAATGAGCTAATAAAAAAATTTTAAAAGAGAACACAAAGGAAAGCATTAAGGCTTAATGATAAATTTGCAAGCACTGGAAATGAAATGGGCAAGGGCTTGATTTGGAAACAGGGAAAGCAATTACTTTGACATGAGTTTTGAGTAATTTGAACAATAGAGAATTTTCAGAAATAAATGTCTGTTTTCCAGAAGACTCCTACTCCAGAAGACTCTCCTACGGAGAGCTGCACTATATGCTCTAAATGAATCCCTTTTTAAAAGCTTTTTTTCTCTTCAGTTGCGAGCGCTCTGAGCAGCAGACTGGGTGTCTGCAGGACGATGCGAAGCCCAAGGGCTCCCACAGCGCGCACGTGAGCCCGGGGCATATGAGCACGCTCGGCTACTTCGTCTCCACAGCGACTCTACTTTGTTACTGCCACTTAACAACTTTGTGTTGCGCCTTTCCGCCAAGGGCCCCAAGGGGACGGCGGGCGCTCCGCCGGGGCCGGGGCACTGCCCGGGAGTTCCGCACGGAGCAGGGTGCTGGAAGCTGGGGCAATTCCCTGCTGGGGGCCGGCGGCGGGACGGGGACATTTCCACCCTCTGAGGTAAAGGCGACCTCCTGACACGAACCCCGGGAACGCCGCGCCCGGAAGACAGGCCCGTTCCAGCGACCGTCCCGCCACCTCCCGCCCGCCCGCCGGGACTCCATGTCGGGAACGCGCGGGGCGGGAGGGGTCCCGCCATAGAGGTGGAGTGGCGCGTGCGCGGGGACCGCCCCGCCGCTGGGAAGTGCGGCCGCCCGCGCTCGCCGTACATTGCGGACTGTACCAAAGCCCGCTGCTCCGGCGGGGGTGGGTGCGATCGGAAAGTGACGGAGCGCCGGGACCCGTCGGCTCCAGCCCATCCTGCGGCCGGCGGACGGAGCCCGGCGGGCAGAGCACGGGGGCGGCGGCGCCGCGGGTGAGGCGGCCGCGCGGCGGCAGCTGCAGCGAGCGGGGCCACGGGGCCGCGACCCGGCCCCGGCAGTGGCGGCGCCGGCGGAGGGGCGGGGCGCGAGCGGCTTTGGGTAATGGCAGCGCTGTGAGGACGGAGCGGGGCAGCGACCGCGGCCGAGGGCAGGAGCGAGGGAGGCCGGGCGGGGGTCGCTGACTCGGGCCCCGGGCCGCCAGGTAACGCCCTCGCCCGGCCCGGCGCGGCCCGGCCGCCGCGCTGAGAGGAGGGAGCGCCGCGCTCGGGGGGGAGGTGGCGGTCCCGACCCCGCCGGGTGTGCGCGGGGGCGATCGGGCCCTGCCTCCCGTCCGACCCCGGCCCCGCCGCTGCCCGCGCCCTGGGCCCCCGTCCCCCGGCGGTGTCAGTGCGGCAGCGCCCGCTCGCCGCGTACTGCCCCGGCTCCTACCCTTGCCCCGCGGGGAGGGCGCGGTGCGGCCTCTCCGGCGGGGCCGCTCATTATCGGCTGGCTGAGCCCTAAGCCAGTTTCGCTTTTGTTTTGGTGGAGGGAGAAGGTGGGGAGCAGGGCACGGGGCGGGGGCGGGCAGCGCTGGTCACCTGTTTGACGCGAGTGCTCCTGCCCGTGGCTGTGCACCCACCACGGGCTTGTAATGCTGCTTATCGAGATGGTTAAATAGGTTGGAAATTTGGGGAGTTCTTTGATGCTGGACAGAATGCTATGTTTATTTGTGTGAACAAATATATGCAGTATGACAGCGGTATGTTTTAAAGAATGAGGCGATAGAAGCGGCATCCTTTCATTATCCTGCTGTGTAAATATATTTCAATAACATCTGTGTACTTTAGGGCTTATCAAACAGGTATGGCCTTCCCACCCCCTGAATAGTCTAAACCCTAGGGTAGATATTCTGCCCTGCTATAGTTCTTACCGTGATCAATACAAGACGTTTAATAATTGAAGTTGGTGAGCTTGTGCATTGCTGACGCTGGAGCACAACATACCCCAAAAAGCCCAGTGTCTTACAGTAAAAGTTACACCATATTTGTTAAAATGTCTGTAAAACATGAAAGAGAATGCCAAATAACAGTTACGTTAAACTCCTTAACTCCAGAATACTTAAATGACCATATGGATGCTTTACATATTATTAGCTTTTAATCATCCTGATCACAGTGTTAGTGATTCATGAGAGCGGGATATACTGTGGGGAGGACTTTTTCTTCACCCTCCCTTCTTTCCCTTGGTTTTGCTTGCCTTTGAAGAAAGGGCTCTTTTACCTTGGATGTACAGCATGTTCCCAAGACAGCGGACCTATAATATAGCACAAGTACAGCTTCATTACCACAAGCACTTATTATGATTCTTAATGTCTTTTGTGGACCATGATTATTTTTTCTTGGGGTCAGCTAGAAATGCTCTCATGTTTTCCAGAAGAGGGTATTAGAGCTTTTTGAAGATTACCGCTTCCCCTCCTGGAAGTGAGCTGTTGTCTGCCTCTGCTGAGGTGCATGTTTCTGTGAAACGTACTTCAGTGTGGTTTTCAACTAAATTTTCTTTGATGGATCTTTGTTTTGTCGCTTCTTGCTGATTTTTTTGTGTAAGCTTCTGCCAACATATATGGACTGAATTAATAACCATGTTACAAATATGACAACATTTACAGCAATTGAGGAGTTTGGTTAGTTAGTCAGGGGGGCAGGTTGCATGCATGCATGCTAAAAGTTGCATCTGATTGCTTTCTTCATAAACTGAGAAGTAATACATCCTGTAAGAGCCAGTAGTGGTTAAGGTAGTAAGCTGGGTGGTTAATAGTTTTTTAGCAGGACATTTGATTCTTTCCCTTACAGAGGTCTGCCTCTTGTGCTCAAAGTCTTTCACTAACATTCTGCTTTCCCTTATGACCTTGAAAATTTAGAAAGACAAGAATCACTTGTCCATCTATTTGAAATGGAAATCGAAGTATTCTTTCCACTTTTTATTGTAGTCTTACAATGTCATGTTTCTGAGCAGGAACTAGACTTGCTTTGTGCGTGGAATGTCACACATCAGGTCCTTTCTAGATTAGGTGCCTAGGACAGAGACTAGTTGAAACAAAGAAGAGGCCTTCACAGTTGTCTCTTTTTTTAAATCAGCTTACCTTTCCCCTACTTTTATTCAGATAATTTAATGTTGAGTGTTTTTTTCTGCAATACATCTCTTCTGGTATTTTTGGTATGAAATTACTAACACAGCTTCTGTATTTTCAAGTCATGTCTTACATGAAAGATTTCACTATTTGTCCTATTGCATAGTGCAGTAAGCTGCACAAGCTCTGCATATTGCTCTGTGTTCTCTTTTTCACAATCTGATCAAAGCTTTCAGGTTTTGTGGCTTTTCAAATGTAACACCAAAAATGTCTCATGAAAGCCTGAGGTGAGCATAGGCTACAAACTGACAGTAGGAATTTCAGATACTCTGGTAATAGTTTATTGTGTTCTTAACCCAAATTTTCTTAGATATAGTTGAAACAGTCTTTGAATAAATGTTAACAAATCAAAATATACAGGAAAGTTGTTTTTTTTATATGACATGGTTAAATGAACCGCTTGGTGAGATAATGAACTTCACAAAGCCTGATGGTGTTAGATTAATAGATGTTAAGTTGTAAGCTTCTCATGCAACATTAATGTTCCATTCCATAGCATTAAAAATGAGGGATTGTGAGCTTTATTTTGGTGGGGGTGGATGTTCTTTGTGTTGCTCTGTCATAGTGGTGTGACAGTGTACAAAGATTAAATTGAAAAATTTGAAGGAAATGTATATTTTTTAATGATTGTGCAATGTTGTCTGACATGTTTAATTCTTCTACAGATTAACACTAAAGCCCCACAATGTCCTTGAAACCACGAGTAGTTGACTTTGATGAAACATGGAACAAGCTTCTAACAACAATTAAGGCTGTTGTTATGTTGGATTATGTTGAAAGAGCAACGTGGAATGATCGCTTCTCGTATCCTTTAAGTGAAAAATCCGACAATGTGTTTGTGTGATGTGTTTAACACAGAGTAAACCTGTGTTACATAACAGTTTCAGTGATCTTGAGTAGCTTGTTGTTAGCCTGTACCTGTTATTAAGACTGTGGATAAGTTGAAAGGGATGGGAAATTCTGCATATTTGGGAAGTATTCTATGTGAAAATCACCATGCTGATAAAAAGTAAACTGTTCTCAGTTTTAGTCACTTTTGATAGCTGTAATACTTAGCTTATGCTAAAGCTTATCTTACAGGTATTGTAAGAGTGTCCATTGAGTGTCCCCTGTTCTGACAATGAGGTTTTCTAGTGTGTTAAATGTGTGTGTGTAGCAGGGGAAATACCCGGGACAGAGAATGCACGGCTTTAAATTTGGGATGTGGAGGATGATGAAGTTGTTCTGCATAAAAATGTCTCCCTCTTCTTTGCATTTCTAACTGTACTGATAACTACCATACTAGGCATTTCTACAGCAAGGGTTTATTAAAAAGCCTTCTTTATTTTCCTCCACTGTTATTGCCTCATTACTCCTGACAGTTAAACTATGTTTAAAAATAACTACTATTTCTGCATTCATATGGTCTTGCTTTTCAAGTCACAGCTGTACATACATTGTTGTAGTGAAAAGGTTTGTGTTTTACATGTAAAATGAACTTGTAATATTTTACAAGATTTACATTTCAGTGAACTTCTTTTAAAAGAAGTATAACTGTTCTAACCAATTATACTGTGCCCTGTGTCTATGTGTTCATTAGCTATGGTGAATAATTGGAGACTTTTACAAGGCTTTGCACCTGTTCTGCAGGAATTGGTTACAGTTTGGTTTATTTATGAGGGGGAAGAATCGTTCAGGCTTATTTATTGATTTGTTAATTCTTGTGGGTGAAAAAAGAAGCACCTGAGAAGATCTTTGTACGTAGGTTTTTTTCAACACAAGCTTATCCTGCGTGCAGGAGCTTGACTCTGAAGTCTCATCTTGTTCTAACATGTTACCATTTCTCAGAATTGCTTTCCCAAGTGCCTGTGTTTTGAGTGTGTGCATGTGTGTATGTACATAGCTCATAGTTCTTGTGGAGCCTTTTTGTGGTGTAATAATCTTTAAGAACTCTTTCATTTTAAAATTTTGTAATTTATTTCTGGGGGCATGACTTGCCAACTTGTACTGAAGTCAAGTTCAAGTAACTTCAGAATTTCCAAATATTTTGAATTAATGAAGTGGGCACTTACTTGCTGAGAAGTTGTGCTGCAGTCATTTTTTCTAAGCAGTTTTTGAGGATTACATAATTCAGTCTTTAACAAGTGGTTAAATTCTGTATCTTAAAACTCTAAACATTTAAACAAGGGCATCTAAAATAGATTTAAATTAAGATAATAATTGTTGCATGAGATATTGTTTTGATTCCTCTTGTCACACTGTTTCACTTAGAACTTCTTATGTGGAGACCTTGCACACAAGTCTGCTGTTGATCCTCTTTTGGGATTTACTCCAGTTGATTGAACATCAGAAAAGGATTGCTTATGAATAGCAGATTCAGGAAGCAGTCTTGGAATAATCATTTGACATGTAGTTCTTAAGACCTAACTTACTATCATCTCTTAATTATGTTCCTTGGAAAGTGGCACTATTAGTGCCTGATTTGGCACAGGCATGAGCCTTTTGGCTTATTATCTGTGGCTGAATGGCCCAAGGAGTTTGTGTGACTTGAAACTTCCAGCTTGAATGTTGGTTGTTTAGTACTTCTGCTTCTTGTAACCAAACAGGTTTTTAACACAAACTGCTCAATGGGTATTCAATAACTTGGTGGAACTGGTAGTTCTGTACAGCTGGAATGAAAACTTTTTCCAGATTTTATATAGAAAGAAGACTAAAATGTTAATAATATTTTTAAAAAATATTTGGCATTTAAAAATACGTCTTCTTCTTTGTTAACTTTTTATTCTGTCTTAAATTTAATTTGAGTAATGTTTCTAAACATATACAAGGACTTTAAAAGAAATGTTGTATTAACTCTATTTTTCTTATTGATTAATCAGCACAATGGAAAGGTGGCAAATTATTTGCACTGTTTTAATAAAACTCAGGTTATTTCATTGATTATAGTGTCACTTGATCTTTGTACTGTATAGTTGACGCAGTGATGGGGAAACAAAGGATAAGATACAGCAAAGAATTGCGGTTTCAGTCTGCAGCGGTGTATTCTAAGAAGTGTTAGCTTTCTCTTGTGCTGTTTGAGGCAGCTGAGATCAGTGGAGTATGGAAGCTAATAGTATTTTAGGGATGACAGGCTTGTACTATGCATATTCCACCTCTAGAACTAATTTTTGCCCCACTAGTTCCCCAGAACTTATTTGTCTCGAATATAGTGTTTCCTTTGTAACTTAGGGTAATTTTATTGTTAAACGTGGCTTATCTTTAAAAAAACCTTTTATCTCATACTTGAAATGCTAGAATGGCAATGAGCTGGGAACCACAATGGTATAAGAGTTAAAATCTTCTGGAAAAGATCACTTGAAAGACCATATGTCACTTTATTTAAACTGTGAGTCATCCAGAGCCACCTTTGACCTTCAGATTTCCTTTTAAGATTCTCTGCAGAAAGAAATGTGTATGAACTTATTTCATTGTCTGCTAAATGAGTGACAGTTATGTCTGTATTGGAGGGGTTATTGTGAATACGTTGTATCACTTTCAAGACTTTGCTGTTAACTGTTCAGTAGGCATGGGAGTGGTTTTTAAGTTAAGACTTGGTTAGAGAGTGGTAGGTAGTTCACCTGTACTTTGGTAACTGCCTTTTACCTAGAACTTTTTTGAAAAGGTAGGACATCAGGCTCTTCCTGTTGTTGTCTTTAGTTTTCCACCCAGTAAGTTACAAATAAGATGAACAGTACCCAGGGGTAGCTGTACTTCAAACAGAATTATTTTAAAAGTATGCAGCATCCCCATTTTTTCTCCATGTTTCTTCTCACTTCTCTAATGAACTGTTTTACAAGGATCCTATAATGAACCAGAAACTTAAACAGGTATCTTTAAGAACAACTGGCCCAAAGAGAAGAGTAAGTAAAGTTCATACGGTCATGATTCTTTCTGACTGAATCCTCAAATCCTCTACAAATTTTGGTTCTGTTACAGAAGATTGATGAATAGAAATTTTCCTAAACCTTGCATTGGTCTCCTAGAGAAGTCTTAACTAGATGCTTTTTTAACCCTGAGGACAATATTTGTGAGCTTGTATAACCTTGGATATAGTATTTTCTGGTTGACAGTAATTTTGTTATTGTTCCTTCTTAGTTTGGAAGTGCTTCAGTTTCCCATTGCTGGGTGATGCCCCTCAAATAGCAACTACCAAAGCACTTAAATCACAGAAGGGTTTTGATGTTCTTGTTCTCAATATAGAGTGGAGGCCCCTAGGCAGCAGTTTGGCTGCAGCTTCCTCTGGCCTTTCTCACCCTGCAAAAGTGCATGCTGAACTGGAAGGACAGATGGTTTTCACTATTAAAGATAAATTATTGAACAGTAAAGGCTTCCTCCTGTTCTTCTAAGAGACAGTAGCACAAGAAAAATGTGCTCTAAGTTTAAGGAGTAAAATACCAAGGATGATTAGTGATTCATTTCCCCTCAGAGTTTATTTTTTTGTTAAGAGAGTCACAACATTTTGAATATGACCCTTAAATTTGGATTCTGGCCTCAAAGACAAAATGAATAAAGAAACAGGTGCAAATTGATCAAGAAAGAGCAGTTTTGCTACAGTCAGCAGTTTTGTATTTCAGTCTCATGAAAGCTTTTCTTTTGTAGAATTCCAGAGAAACTTGGTATCCAGCAAATAGTATTTGGTTGATACAGGAAGGTGAGGTGCCTGTTCAAGTGCTGCTGTGATTAAGCTCTTAGGTTGCATATCTGCTGATATTAAACACAGTGGCGTATGTCAAGGAAGAATACTAAATTCAGCTTTCTTCATTTATAAGAAAATTTATTCTCTAGAAAAAGGAAAGGCATGTTTGGAAGATGTGCATTTTCATGAAGGAGCAGAGATACCATTTGTAGTCTTAAGCAGGGTTATTAAACTAAGAAACTTGTTTACAAGATAAATTTAGAAGTACTTGTTTGCTGCTTTCATCAAATAAACTGCTGTTGCTCTTTTCTTGTGCTGCTGTGGTGAAGACTGCCTCTTTCCTCTAAATTTGTTGTAAGTTGTCCTTGTAGTAGAGATCTGTAATAGTTTTGGTGACAGATAGTGTAGTTGTAGATCTAAAGAGAAGACGTGTGTCCCCTTTGCTTGTGAGTAGCTTATGAAGATTTCTGAGTTTAATTTCTCAAAAATATGTTTGCATAGTGAAGAGGCTTGTGGTTTGAATTATACTGAGGATGCATTTGACTACTCACCATCCTTAGACTGAGAAAATTTGTTGGGGAGGGGAAAGTGTAAAAACCAATTATCCTTTGCAATCTCTTTAATAGAATCTTTCATTCTTCACTGTGTAAGTTTGTTTTGGTACTTTATTGGTCATAGCTTTACAAGCTGGTGTAGTGCAAGCTACTGTTACAGGGCAGCAAATGTTGCCTGTTTTGTTTCTCAGTGTTTCCATTGGATGCTTCTTGCTGTTTCGAGGAGAATTCTAATAAAGATGATCTATATGAATGAAATAACTGTACTCAAGATTAGATTCTGATTGGGCTGTCTGAGATTCCAGTTGCCAGATAAAGGGTTTTTTCCTAATTAGTTCTCCTGCATCAGAATCTTCTTTCTTTTGAGTAGTAATTCCATATAAAAAATGAAGCATGCATTTGGACAAGCTGTGTGATGAGAGCTTGACACTGTTCTGTAGATTAAGCAGGTGACTCTTCAACTGTGTGTGTCTTCTACCTGCTTTTGCACAGGTATGTGCTTTTTTAGGGTAGACTAGAGGAAAGCAGATCTTGTGTCTTCTCTTAATTTAAGTGATATACAATCATTGATTTCTGCCATGGCTGGCTTTAAAAAGTGCCGAGGCTTAGTGGTTAAGCATAATGTTTTAAAGTAATTTCTACAGAACAACACGAGGTTGTTGATGTGAAGCTTGACCTGATCCTTGCTTGACTTTTCTGAAGGCAAAGTTCTTAGTCATAGCTTCTCTTCCTCAAATTACTCTTAAAACTTGATATAAACCAAAGGTGTAGCTCTGCAAGGTAGTTTAGGGACAAAATCACCTTAAGGGTGGTTTAGCAGTTTGCTGCTGCCCATATAAGTTAGCAAGTACGACTGTTTTGTGTGGCTGTGATCTAAACAGGATTACTGAAATTACAATAATGGTTAAAAGAATACAAACTTTTTTTATCCACACCGCCATTGTGATTATTTAATTTTCAGTATTCCCTGAAATTGTTTTACCTGTGGAGTTGAGGGCAAAATGCAGGGACAGTAAGTTGTTTTGGACTCCAGGAAGGAAAAGTTGAAGCTGGCTTCACCGTGTGTTTGCTCTGCTCTGTACTTGGCTAATCATGTTCTTAGCCTAATTAGTGCTTCTTTCCATTATATGAGAAGAGTTTAGTTCATATTGGCTGCAAATACAGAAGAATGGTGCATAAAAGCTGTTTTTCCACTTTGAGATTATTGAATATTGTTTATAAATGGCAAATAAAGGGTAGAAGCCACATCAGTATGGGGCTATCAGAAGTTTCAAGATCTTAGCTCTAACATTCCCTCAGCATCCACTATTTAAAATTTAATATTGATGCTGTAAACTTGGATTCTGTACAAGCCAGTACTTACACTAACTTCAGAAAATGTTCCATTTTGTCTTTTTTACTTGAATGTAAAAAAGACCCCAAAACCTAAACTTCTTATGTGGGGAAGAAAGGGTTCTGTAAATCATAAATTTTGTTGATATGTTTTCACACTTTAATACAAACCTTGACTTTGAGCCCAGAGACATTTATGCTTTGTGTGTGGCCTATCCTGAACCTCTTGGAGAGAGACTTTATACTGAGACTAAAATTTTTTTGGAGAATCACGTACGCCATTTGCACAAGGTAACCTGTACAGTTACTGATGTCCATGTAGGTGTTCTTTGTCCTTCTTTTGACTGTTTGTAGGTTTTTATGAGACTAAATCACAGATGGCAGAGTTACAGAGACACAGTACTTGTATATATGAAATACGTAACACATATCACACAACAATGTAGGCAGATACAGATATGTTGATATGCAATACAAAATAAATAATTTTCTTTCTAAGCCAACAGTTATGGTTTATACAATATATTCATTGGCTTGAAAAGCAGGTTCTTTTTTTTCTGTTGAATGCTTATAGTCAAACTAGTTTGAGGAACATCTTCACTTTGAAAATGTACTGTAGTTTGTCATTAGCCTTCTGTTTCAGCAGAAAAATATCTACTCCAGAGTCTTGGAAACTGATTGTATATACTCTGTTAAAAAAAACAAAAGAAAACCTTCTGAAATATGTGGGAAATAACACAAATGCTTGGGAGGAGAGGAAATAATGGCTAATTATTTATTATGACAAATAACAATATTGGTATATCTGTATAGCTGTGAGTTATCTTCTGTTTCCTCAGCTAAGACAGCAAATTTCATCAGAATCATGATTCATTGTGTTTAATAGATCAGATAGATGAACGGTGCCTCCTTCTATATCAGTAAAAAGAGATGTAGATTTAAATAAGATGCTTACCTGTCTTTAATGTCTTTACAGGGGATAAAGCATTGCAAATTCTGGATAGTGCTGCTAAATGGCTTCATGCTTAGGTACCTGAGTATTTGACAGGATAGGCTGGGTGTCTTAATGGGCAGTTCCACAGGTTACAGAGAATGGTTCTGACAGTCTGATATACTAAATCAGTTCACTAAACTAGCAGAGAACTCTGCCAAATAAGTTCTTCCTCATTTATTTAGTGAGCTGAATGAGCTCACTTAGGATAATCAGGCAGGTGCCAGCACAGTAGAAGCTGTCGGAAGTAGCTGAAAGCATACATCCATTTTTTAAATTGGCTATCCACCACTCGCCTCTGAAATAGCGTTGCAAAATCTCAGCAAAATGCATACTGCAGAGGAAAGCATTCTCAAGTCTTTTTTGTCTGCCAGTTTTTCTCTTTCATGATTTTTTTTAACATTTTTTGGATTTTTTGCATAGGCTTCTTTGCTGCTTGAGCCAGATTTTAAAATACAAACTCTAGAGAGAATTAAAGTTGAATTCCTAGTATCTCATCCCCCCTCACAAATCATACTAATTAGTGTAAATTGTTGAATTTACATTGTTGAATTAGTGTAAATTCTCTGAAGTATGAATCTATTTTGAGACAGACAGTAGCTTTTTAGATGATGATTTGCTTAAATTTCAAAATATTTGGGCCTAGATTTGAAAAACTTATATGCATTTTACATTTATATGTATCTGTTAAAATTGTTTTATTCTTGTTAAGTATAAGGACTTGTCCGTCCAGTAAGGATAGTGGTTTTAAATGGTTATAGTTGGTCAATTCCTCCAGTGTGCAGTGCATGTGGCTGTGTGAATATAAAACTGATCTGTGTCAGTGAGAGAATGGTTCTGTGAGTTATCCCGCCAGTATGATGTGAGAATATGAAACAGGCTTATTCGAGTAGGTACTTCTGAAAAGATCAATAGAAAATAATACAGTAGAGAGATTGCTATTTTTAAATGCAAAATCAAGCAAGTCCAGATGTTGTAGCTGGCTTACCAAAACTTGGTAGTATTAAGATTGTTAGCTTTTTGGTCATTGCCACAATTCTGAATATGCAAATACTATTCCACAATGATAATCTCATTATAACTTTCTAAGTATGTGTGCTATTTTCATACTAATTCTAGTGGGGGGGGGTGTGCCTTCACAGAGAGTTCTGGAAGCTGAAGAACAAGTACTGGTTATGTATCACAGATACTGGGAAGAGTATAGCAAAGGGGCAGACTATATGGACTGTTTATACAGGTAAGCTTTGCAAAAGAGTTGTTAAACTTTTGAAATTATTAAAATTATCTGCAGCTTAAGTTGAAGAGTGTTGATTAAAGAGAGCAATAGATGAATATGCCTCAGGTCAATTTTGGAGAGAATATAGTTATGGTAGCAGAACATGAGAAAGAAGGAATAATGCCTCAACAGGTAAGTATCCAAGATGGTTCCTAAAGTTCTTTCATTACTATTGTGTTCTGCTTGATGTTGCAGTGCTGAATGTGTTGGTGCTCATCAGCCCTGCAGCATATAAGCTCATAATTCTAGGAGTTCTTCTACAAGGATGGCACTGGACTGCAGTGTGCAGTTGAACCAGCATTGTTTGATTCAAAGCTTTGCCACATACCTTGGCAAAACCACAATTCTCCCTTCTAGTGGGGCCTTTCAGACAAGGTGATGTGCTCTTTAGGTCCTTTATTTTCAGGTGAATGTTTGAGCTGCAGGGGTTGGAGAGGGAGTGAAAACTTCTCCTTACTCCTTTTCTGAGAACTTAAGAAACTAACAGTTTGTATACAAGTAATCCATTTTACTCTCTTCTTTTTTTTTCCAGTAGATTACAGCCAAATCTATAAATAACACAACTAAACCCTTTTATTTTTATAAGTCTGCTCTTTCCTGAGTTGTGAATGTATTTCATTGCTAATAATGATAGCTTGAGCATAGAAAACTCTACCCATTTCTGAGTTGCTAAAATTATAACTGTGTTGATATGGCTTTGGATTTACTAGGATTTGGATTTTAATCCCACTGGGACTGTAGGTTGAACATTCTGATGTCTATTATGCATGTGATACCTAGTAGGTAAATATCATTTAAGAGGCACTTACCATTGTACTTAATTGATGGTATGATGTGCAGATTTACAAAGGATTTCAGGACCTTTACTAGTAAGTTAGGAGATGTATGTGTGATCTTGTAGACTATTAAATTTTCACTATCACACTGGGAACAGATGTGATGGAGTCTATCCTGAGCTTGCAAACTTTAGTTTCATAATGTGTCTGACTTAACTGGAGAGTTGATAGAGAAAAAAACAGGACAAGTATGTAATGTGTATACATCTCACTGATTGTGCTTCGTGTGATGGTTTTTCTGAGAGCTTGTGTGCCTCTGGTCATAAACAAACAAATTAAAATACTTCTCCCATGGTGGAACTTAATTTTTTGTTTTATTTTTAAACAGGTGAGGGCATTTTTTTCCCAAACAGATATTATGTACATACACCAACCTGTACATTTACATAAGCTCATATTTCACACCAACTCGCCCATCCTAACTCTTTTTCCTGCTTTGTATATTGTGTTTTGGTCCCGAAAATGTACTTGTTAGGGTGTTCTTTTTCACCTCCAAGTTGTAACTTCGTTCTTTGTGCTGAAATTCTGAATTTTGTCATATCTTTTAGAAGTCCCTAAAGGTATAACTTTGTGAAAGAATGATCTTTCTCTTCAATAATAAAACATACATTGTAATGGGAACTAGAAGACCCCACATGAGGACAAGAAATAATTCAGTGCTTGAGTAGTAGAATTGTAATGACTTTCATGCACTGGAAGCCCTTCATTAACTGAATGTCATTATGTCACTCTTTCATTTTTTGAGAGAATATTTTGGATGAAAATACTTGTGAATACCATAGGAAGATATTCTGCTTTTTATAAAGCAGTTGGAGTTCTTTTCTTACTTGCATGCCTGCCTTCAGAAAAGTACCATAATTTAGTTGACTCTCTTGTATCCCAGGTTCTAGTTTGTATAATTCTTCCAGCAATTAAATTAATGTCTACAGCTAGTAATCTGAAAGTTATTTTAAAATAGATTCCCTTAAAATTTAATTAGGCATGCATCTCTGTTTCTAATCTGATAGGCAGTATTTGAAACAGTACTAAAATGTGAGACACTTTTGAGCAAAATTCATAAAATGCAAGATCAATCACTTAATTGGCAAATGAGTTAAATCTTTTCTTTCTTCAGTGTTGATTTTGATTTGGTTTTTTTTCACCCACCCTCTTCAGTGCATTTTGGTAGGAAAACAAACCTGGATTCCATTTGAAAAGTAAAACCCCATATGTGCGTGACTAAACCAAGGTGATAAAACTGATGGAATAAGGATCACTGAAAGAAACATTTTCAGTTTTTGTTTTTATTAGTTCTGATGATAAAAATAGCAGATAAAAACAATCCTGGACATTAGGCCTTACCAGTGTCTTGGTGCTGTAACTGGTGTCATAGGTACTTTTAAAAAATCTGGCCTGTATACTTTTATTTCAAATGATTGGAGGGTTTTCTTATCCAGCAAATTGAAATTAAGTCATTTAAAGAAGAAGAAAAAGAAAGAAGTATTGCAATTATTCATAATAAAATCCTGAAAACTAAACACATATGGTGCAGCTTTTGCTTTGTTCCATTTTGTCTTTAAAATATTTGTAATAATACCAGCATATCAAGGTATAGCAATTTTTAGTTTTATATGCTACTCTTAGTTCTCTTTCTGTATGTACTGATGGAAGAGAGGGGGTGAGTGAGGGGAGTGTGGAGCTTTCCTTTCCAGCAAGTTTAATGAGAAAAAGCAGATTGGCCACTTTCCCCATGTACCTACAAGGAGCATGCCTGCTTACTGCTGGTGTTCCAGCTGTTCCTGATGTCCTCACAGGTTTTATATGACATGGAGGGCCTGTAGCCTTCTCTGCATTTGCAGTTCATGGTTGGTACTGATAGTAGCACTGGGGTTCACAGTACTCTCTAAGAGTCTGAAAGTAGCTCAGGCCACTGTACTCCAGTTTGTCATCTCTGCACTATGACAAGTCTTCCTTCTTTGGACTTTGTGGTGTCCTAAATTCTTTCAAGTTCACAGGATTTCACAGTGTGTTCCTCCTTTGCTCCTTTGCATGGCTTTTGCCTTCATGCCGAGAGTGTTCAGACATCTCCAGTCTGGTGCAGGCTCTGAAGCCTGAATCTCTTAAAGTGCCTCAGTAATTCGGCTCTTCTCAGTGTCTGAAACTGGGCATCTCAAAACTTCTGGTTGGGTCAGAAATTAAGAAAACATTCTCAGTTGCCTCATTTAAGCATTTCTAATATAAGAAATATTGTAAGTGGAGTTATGAAATATATTAGAATTTTTTCCCCAGTTATCTGGGAAAGAAAAGGAGAATGGTTCAGTTAAAAAATGTTGTAATATTTGTTTTATGGGAATACTGAGAATTGAGAAGGATGTTTTAGTGGGTCTTGTACAGAATCAGTTTTGTGTTCTTTAAAAAAACTATGCATACACTAGTAAATGCTGAATTTTAAAAAAGCATTTATAGCATTTTTTCTTTATAATTGTTAATTAAAATAACTTCTGCAAAATCTTCTCTTTAAAATTTGTAATCTGGCTGTTAGCTAGTAACCATGACCTAAGGGATCCTAGATAACAAAAGTTCATGCTGTTAAAATTAGCAGTACTTCTGTGTTTGTCTGAGAGAAACCCAAAACAATAAATGGTACAGGTTGAAGAAAATACTTTTAACTTAAAAATATCTGATAGTAGGAGTGTTTTTCTATCATTAAAATAAGCTACTATCATTCTAATACTAATCTGTGAATTTAGCAGTTATTTTGCACATATATGTATGTATGAGTAACATAGCCGTGCGTGTTGAAGGGTTGGATTCTTACACAAGTATTTTGCTCACCAAGAAAATGCTGACAGTGTATTTCAGGCTCCTGTTTTATCTCTCAATTACTAACACTACTATTTTTATGTGGTGTAAGTTCTTTTAAATTGAAGTCATTTGTATTGTAACATTTTTCTACAAATAGCAATGGCATTGGTTAAAGGAAGTTCTATTTTGTGATGTGGAAGACATTCCACAATTCTAATTTTAATTTAAAAAGCCCAAATTTTGCCTCTTTTGATTAGAATATCTTTATTTCTACAGGTACCTCAACACACAGTTTATTAAGAAGAACAAATTGACTGAAGCTGATCTTCAGTATGGTTATGGAGGGGTGGATATGAATGAACCTTTGATGGAAATTGGAGAGGTAGGTATCTCTGAAAGTGGAATCAGATATAAACTGTATTCAGAAGTGCTACAAGTTCAGGTTTGTCCTTTGAAATTTTCACCCTTTTTTATGTCACAGAAATATTGTCGAAGATGTAAGCACTGTCCCCTTTGTAAAATGAGATTACAGTTTTGGTGTAGAAAAACAGAGTGACCTGGCGGGGAAAAAAGCAAATATGAAAACCGCTGGAGAACTTGAGTTTAAAATGTGATAAAGGACCTCTTTGCAAACAAACTTTAGATTCTTAAGTGATGCTGCTATCTAGAAAACAGCAGTGAAGCAGTGTCCTTTTGTTTTTGGAAGCCCTTGCAACATTACTTTTTAGGCTTCTATTTCTTGATGTGACAAAGTGTAAAAGCTTTTTTTGAGAATCTCAAGGCAGTAAAGTTAATATCTGTTCATGGCTGGTGTAGGATTAGGTTTATGGCAGTCACTCCCTTGTCCTGAAAAGTAATGAAGACTTGAGTCCTGCATTCATGTATTAATTTGCAGGACTGTTTTTGGTGAATTCATTGCTCTGTTTCTTGATATACAAGGCACTCAGCAAGTTTATCAAGTCTTTGTTTTGAAAGCATTTTCTCTTTCCTTATGGTTCCTGTAGGATTCTATCTTTTATTCTTTGGATTGTACAAGGGGCTTCGGCAGAAGTCAAAATACTTCAGTTGTTCATCACTTTAGAATGGAAGGAATTACCATTTATGCCTTTTTAAATGACTGAGATGATCTGGCCTTTACCTACCCAAGGCCAAACATGTTTAATTTAAATATAGTTCTCTTCAGTCTCAACATGAAGTTACAGAAATATTGCCCAGTGTTTTTAGAAGCCGAACTGCACTCTTTGTACTGAAGTCTGTCTCAACATCACTCTTCTGTGGTAATGAAACTTTGGGAGCTTTTCAGTAATCTTAAACAAGTACATTCTTTCTTAATTCTTCCGAGGTGTGTAACAGAGAGTGGACATGGGTGTGAGAGATGTGCGGGCACAGTTTCAAACAGTTCTTCATCCCCACAAGTGCTCCAGACATTCAGTAATTGTTGTACTAGGAAGCATACAAGATGAGATCAGTTAATGAAAATAGTCTGCCAGTGCTTGCAGGAGATACTCTGTATGTTATGCATGCATGGTGAAGGAGACTGCTTTTCTGAGTTGAGCTCCTATCACTGATTTCAAACTCCTGTGTTTTCAGTGGCTCTATGGAGCCCTGAGCTAGGAGGTGTTTAAGATGTGTCTTTTGGATTTATTTCCCCCAGAAATAGATTCTGGAAAATTGAGAAAACTGCCATGTTCACTATTGCCAGTCTAGTTGGAGAAACTTAAGATCAGTCCTTATCTGCAAGAGGAAGAAACTGTCTTGAACTAATACATCAAGTTGCTGGATTGATCTGTCTATAGTTTATTTGACAAGAAAATTCCAATAGGTGACTTGAATCTGCTTCCCACTGGTAGCTCATATGTGAGAAGGACCATGCTAGAGACCACACTGCAGAAGAGATCTACCTGAGCTTGTTTCTCTTCACCTCATAATCACAAAAGGTGTCAGTTCTTCTCCATTTTTTTTTTCTCTCCCTTTCTTCTCTCTCTCCAGAGCTGGCTTCTTTAAGCTGGCTTCTTTCATTCTTTACTGGATGCATTCCTGTTGTCTTACAGAAACTTAACTGTTCTCCAGCTACTCTCGACAAGTCGAGACTGTGAAAATCACTCCTAAGACAACTTTGATTTCAAAACATGATCTATCTTTGGATTTATAAGCAAACCTTTACCTCTCCTTTAACAGTTGTGCCAGGTTTACCTTCTGAACCCTGTATTGCAGCATGGGTGCTGAATAGCTGGGACAGCCAGAGCAAGTTCATTTGTCAGCTCTTTAAAAGGAAGATTTATTTCATGGAGTGGGTCAGATTTGTAGCTGATAGCTATGTGCCTGCTTTCAATTAAGACATACCTGATGGATAGTTCAATTTTTAGAGCTAATGACCTGTTAGTTGTGTCAAAGTTTTCTTAGAAGCAATATTCCCTCTGTCCTTACTGAAATTAGCAGTTTCATTTTTTCCTAGTCTACTACTTCCTGGCAGGTGTTTTTGGGGGTTTCATATGTGTGATTATTCCCAGTATATAAGGGATCATGTTATCCCTTTTGGGCTTTAAATCTGACTTTGACTCGTGTAAAAGCTCATTTGAACTAATGCAATTGTGTTTTTAAAAATGGTATATGTTGGGAGCAACTACTTCACCCATAAGAATTTGACATATTTGAGTCCACTTGACTGATTCTTCTAATGAAATATTAGGAATAGGGTGGCCTCTCCCTAATGTAAATTGATTTGAATTCCATTTGAAGCCAAATTTTAGCTTGCCAATGACCTTGCTTAAGCTGTAAAAATCTTAGTTTGGAGATGTTCTTTGTGTGCTGGATGAAAGGATTCTGTATCTTTGACAATGACCTCTGACAAATTGGCCAAGAGAAATTCTCTTTTGTCAGGTGAGGCTTATTTTGCAATCATTGTTAGAAATACTGGTGTTTGTGCACATTCAGACATTAGGGTAGGAAGGCATGTTACTTACCTATTACTGTGCAGATGTTTTGTTTATATGTACTGTCAAAATCTGCCCTTGTAACCAGCTTACTTGGGGTCCTTATATGCATTTGAGAATACTTGATGAAGTGGAACCAAGGAATGAGTTCTATTAAATGTGTAGGAAGAATGTAGGTTGGAAAGCCTGCATTCAGGTACTGCCTGACTAAAGAAAGAAGAGGTTGTGTAACAACTGAATTTTTAAAATCCTGAATGGGGAATTGTGTTATCTTTGGTATTGTTCTGGGTTTGGTGTGGTGGTTTTCAGGGTTTTTTAAATGTACTTTTTATTGATATAAACTTGTGTTGTGTTCTGACAGCTAGCTCTTGATATGTGGAGAAAATTAATGATTGAGCCACTGCAGGCCATCCTTATTCGGATGCTCCTCCGAGAAATAAAAAAGTGAGTGCTTGATTGTTTCTTGCTTTAACATAATGTGGGGGCATTGCAGTTTTCTTTACTTTGAAAATCTGTGGACTATCATAGTCTTCTTTTATGTTTGGTTTTTTTAAGGTAACTTCTTACCTGATGACAATGGTATATCAGCTTTTCTCATTGTAGCTGTGTATTTGTGGCTTTCATGCGTAGAAAAAAGCAATGAATTCCCTGTAACCTCAGAGTAGTGATCTTTTCTGTTTCAGCAACCCTTCTTATCAATGGGATAGGGGAAGAGTTAGAATAATTGTCCAGGCCCATGCCTTTTGCCGTTTTCACCCCCTGATGCTGACTGCCTTTAGCTTCTGTACTGTCAGTAAACTTAAGAACCAGGCCTTGGGCAAAGATTTGCCAAAGCCAGAGAAGCTATCTTGTTTTGCATGGAACTCAGAACAATTCTTGTTTATCTGCCAGAAAAACTGAGGTCCGGGGCTTCTGTTTTTCAGATCAGTACCTTCACTCAAAATTTTTGGTGTTTGACTTGAATGAAATGAAGATAATTATTTTTTGCAGTTTGAGGGAAAGTTATTTTATTTCTGAATACTGTTTTTGACTTCTAAACAAAGCCAAACAACTTGGGACTTCTGTTTAAAATTTTTGTTTAACTTCTAAAGGATCTTCTTATTATGAATAAACAGAAATTTTGACATCTACTACAGATCTTGTGTGTAGTTCCATCAGTTTCCACACTTCTACCACTATTTAGGGTAACTCTGGAGTTGCCTAATGATTGGGAGTTTTTTTAAGTGATTACTCAGGTGACCAGACTAGTGTAGATAAACTGAGGAGTGAGGTAATTTGGCAGATTGAGGTTGAACATGCAGTTGGTCAGAAAAAATTTGTAAGGCACTGAAAACCTAATTTTAGTATTTTATTTGTATTTTTCATTCCTGAATGAAATATTTGACAGCAAAGTAACTGATATGATGTCTCTTTTGGATAGCATTTCTGAAGCCAGGAAGTGTTTATTTGCTTCTGGTTGTTGAATCATGGTTCCTTTGTAATCAGGACTGATATTGCTTTATCCATTTTTACTCTAACAATTTATTTTTACTAAATGGAGATTCCCTAATTCATGGTGAAGAAAATTCTCCTTTGTTACATCAAGCATAGTGATGCTGAAGACTTGTCTTAGTTATTGTATGTATGGTGGGTGGGAGTGGAAATGTGTGTGAAAACCTTTTTCAGCCGACATCTCATGCCCCTAAAAGTAAGGGTTTGTATTTGGCTTGAGACTGACTGCAGACCTCCCAAGGGTGTTGAGATCAAGGCTGTCACTGGCTTCGGAGGCATTAGCTTTTGAGACTGTAACAAGTTGACATTATTTGTTACTCAACTGTTTGGAAACTTTAAAGTAAAAATTCAGTCATTGTCTCTAATGGTTGGATCTGGATTTTTCCCCCTTTTTTTATTAAGGAGTCTTTTGTGTCATCTCAGAGATGTTAATTCAGTTCTGCTTCTCAAAATATACATCTAAAAATTTATATTAAATTTCTTCTAGCCACTTTGTGATCTGCATATCATTTAATGAATTACATAAGAGAGAACTACTTCTTTTAGCTGTTTTTTTCCTGCTATCATCAAATGTAGGGCTTCCTGTGGGGATTCTGAGGATGGCCTTTACACGTAACAGTAGGCTTGTTGCTGTTCTTTGCTGTAATTTCAGTGATCAATACAGCTTTTAAGAGGCAGTTTTAAAGACTCTGCTGAAAGCAACTATTAAATGTCTTTTGGCATTGAGTTCAGTAATTCAGAGATTAAACAAGGTCTTTGAAAAATGGGTATCCATAAGTTATATCTGTCAGATGTGCAAGAATATGCATGGGAATAATATAACCTAAACATTTTAATAAAATTACTAATACATGTATATGCTTAAAAACTCCTCTGTTCTATGCCTTCCTCATAGTACTTGTGTGTGCAAGGTTCAGTTTATTACAAAGCTTTAAAAAAAATTAAATTTATGTAGATGGGACAGTTGAACTACTTCTAGGCAGGAGGTTTTGTGTAGCATGCAACAATATGTGGAGTTGATAACCAACACTGTAGTCAACTGGTTGCATATAACAATGGCTTTCTTACTATACTGGAAAAGGTAGGAAACCAGAGCCACAAATTCTTCTTTCAAATGTCACTTTAACAATGTATTTAACTGGATTTTTAAAAAGGTTTCTGACTAAAGTCTTGAGCACACCAACTTTTTAGAAGCTATAAGCTTGTGCAATACATTGTACATTAAAATTGACAAACTTTTTTTGGTACATAAAAGAAATGCAAGTAGTGGCATGTGGCTCAGCTGAACAAGATGGCTAAACTGATCTAAGAGTTTACTGACACCAAAAAGGAGCAGGCTGTGCTCTACTGCCTTTCATGTGCTGAATTTGGTGCTCACCTAGCTGAACTGCTAATGTGACAGAAAACCGTCTTGACTAATGTTTCTCCAGATTGGCACAATGAGTCAATTCAGCAAAGCATTAGATGAGTGCCAGAGCAATGCAAGAGAGATGGAGGCCTGTTCCTGAGCAAAAGGGAGCAGGATTAGCCCCCTTGAACGGCAGAAAAATCTTAAATCGCTTAAGCTTGTCTTGTCTGACTGCACTCCTAATATAGAGTTCTGAGTATAACACTTTCTTCCCCCTCCCTCTAGCCCAAGCACTCCTCCTACAAGGCAAGCTGAATATCAACTTAAGCATTTTTGTTTCAACACAACAGGAAGCCGACAAGATCTTGAATTGTGAGAAAATTCATCTATGAAATTCTTAAACAGAAATAATTTGGAAATTACTCAGGTGCTATCTCAAATGACAGTGTGATTAGTACAGACTAACTGAGAGAGGCTTCTCTACTAAATATAACTAACACCTTCTAACTAACTGAACCTATTCCTGTCTAAGCTGATACATTAGCTATACCATTTGTTTGAAGTTAAAGCTACTGGAAGCTAACTTCTCAAAAAATGTTCAGAACAGGCTCATCTGGTTCACAGTGAATTCTGTAGGTAATTGGCCTTGCAAGACTCTTGGTCTGACACAGCAGAGCACTTCTTTTGAATGATGGAATCTTCTTTTAATGAATCTGGTATTTATTATTGTACCTGAAATTTTAGAGATGTTCTTTTGGACTGTAGTAATACACTGTACAATACATGTTGAACATCCACTGCTAGCTTGAGCCTTAAGACGGAAACAAGATGGAGTTAATATAAATCAACACAACTTTCTTGTGCATGTGTTTTGTAGCTTTCTCCGTTTCTTTTGAAAAAAGAAACTTGTCATCACCTGAATTAGTGGAACTTGTGTTTCTAACACTATCTTTTTATCCAGATTCCTTTCCAAATGTCATCATACCCTTTCATCCAAGATACTCTGTGACATCCCTGCTTCAACCTGTGTTGCTGTTGCACTGTGACTTTATGCATCTGTATTGCTTGCTGTCTGCTGCCAAGAAGGAAAATAAACATTTCATAGACTTCTGCCTTTGCAGAATCACCAATTCCCTTTTAGTGTGGCAGTTGCTCTTACTACTACAACTTCTGTGAAAGTTGTCCTTAAAACTTCTGTCGAATATTGTTGAAAGTAGTCATTTGCACTACAAATACCTGGGAGCAGAGTGCCATTGATGTAAATAAAAACCTGAAGTGGCTGCCAGAGCAGGCAAGGCCTGTTCTGTGCTGGGTTTTTCATTTATCACCTTTGTGCCATCTGACCTCTGCCTCAAAAGCTTGTTTCCTTTCTTCCAGCTCTTCTGTGGCGCATGTCTCCTGTACAGCTTTTTCCTAATGTACATTGTCCTTTGAGTCCCCTGGGTCTGGCCATTGCTGCCCCTTCCCCTCCCACATGTGTATGGGCTAAGGCCTGAAGTGCCTGTGAACCGAGCAGAGGGAAGCTGGGGCTTGGGCTGTTCCTCCAGTAATGCTGCTTGTGTTTGTGTACCTGGTCCAGGGTCCTTTTGCAGGTCCAGAGCCCTGCATGTGAGAGCTGGGCTGGGCTGTCTCTTGCCAGAGCCCTGCTTTGTAATATGCTCATATGCTTTTAGTTCTGTGGCCTCCTGCACTCCATGGCATAGCGCTGTATTCACAGGCTGCATGCATCCTGCAGCTCTCCATGCTCCTGGGCCCCTCTGGGGTGGAGTTGCAGGCCCAGGGCAGATGTTTCATTTTTCCCTTCTGTGATTGTGCTGCTGCCTCTGCCATCATAAACCAGACCGGCAGAGGGATGTTGGCAAGGATTCAGGGTGTGTGATTACATGTACCCAAACACGGGTTTATTCCATTGCTTCAGCTCCCACCACCAGAGGAAATCATCCGGTTCCCTGGGTGAAAAAATCAGACCATCCGTGATGGAACCCATCAGTTCAGTTCATTTGTAATGGGTATTAAAGCTGCATAAACCATACAGTGACTGCTCATAATCTGTTAAGAGAGCTAATTCTTTACACCCATCATAAAACTTAAGTTTTCAGATCTGAGAAAACAGTAGTGTTTGAAAGCAATATCCATAATTAACAGTGTTAAGAATAGATGAAGAGGGTCTGGCATGCATAACACAATGACTGCTGGTGTGGTTGTCCTGGTAAACCTCCACAGCTCATGGGCATCCTCTGGAGTTTTTCCTGATTACAAACCAAAATAAATGACTTCAGCAAAATTACTTCTCTCCCATTTCACCCCAGCCTAGATGGATATATAGGAATGTTTGTGTTTGGTGTTCAATCATAAATATACTTTTGTAAATCATATTTTGTTCCCATTTAACACCTTAGGAGTTAGGGAATGTTTTTTTACTTTGTTGTAAAGTGCATATGAAAAGTGGTCTGTTTTTAGAACTTTTCATGTCTTAAGAGGAAGTCTCTGCTGTTTTGAATGTTGGTCTGTGATTTCCAGTCTTTGCAAAGGACTGAACACTAATGTTTTTAGCATGCAAAACACTTGTTTTAATTACTTCTATTTTCAACTGAATGAAATTAAAGATAACATTTTCTTCTACTCCTTCATTTGAAGCTAAGAACTTGACTGGAAGATGTAATGTTTTGCTTTTCTGATGTATGATTAAATATTATGACAATGGGCCAGGTGTGTTATTTGTTCCACTTGAAATGTACATGTTGAATAGTAGATATTCAGAAAAGAAAATAGCATGCTTCTTGTTGTGATGCTGGTAAAAATGATGGATTTTTTTGAAGGGGCAAGAGTGTGAAGGTAGTCTATATAATAAAGGCAAAAAATACAAGATGGAACTTACAGTAGCTCTTAAACTACTTGCTTAGAATATGTAATTTGGAATACTTATATCCTTAGCAAACACTTGGAAATTTCATGACCTTTAAATCCCTTTGAACAGTTTTGAATTATTATCTCAACAATTTAAATGTACATGAGAGAAGTGCATTTTTTATTTTAAGATTAATCTTATTTAATTTTGCCAATTTAAGCATAGAAGTTTACTGGAACATGTTTTAATCCAATTTCTTTTTCATTTGGCTATAGATGAGTTACACCCTGCATTCTCATAAATGTTTGCTTTGCCTGTTTCAGTGATCGCTGTGGAGAAGACCCAAACCAGAAAGTAATCCATGGGGTTATTAACTCCTTTGTTCATGTTGAACAGTATAAGAAAAAATTCCCCCTAAAGGTAGATGCACATTTCTGGTTGTGTATTTTAAATTTTGAATGTCAGTCTAGTACATGCATTATTTTTTCCTTTAAAAAAATTCTCTCTTATAGTTTTATCAGGAAATTTTTGAGTGTCCTTTTCTGAATGAAACAGGGGAGTATTATAAACAAGAAGCTTCAAACTTATTGCAAGAGTCAAATTGCTCACAGTACATGGAGAAGGTAAGAGATTCTTCAATACACGTGCAATAATTAAAATCATTTTACTGATGATACATGTTGTCCTTTACAGTTCTTATAGTTGTTCTTTGTGTAATGCTTTCATGCAATTGAAATGATACTTTTTAGTGATACAGTTAATCTGAACATAAACTGCAAACCTTGCTATGGATGGACAGTCAG
The DNA here is from genome assembly GCF_041296385.1 of Aphelocoma coerulescens. Taxonomy (NCBI): domain Eukaryota; kingdom Metazoa; phylum Chordata; class Aves; order Passeriformes; family Corvidae; genus Aphelocoma; species Aphelocoma coerulescens. The sequence continues at coordinate 13,410,589 of NC_091015.1, forward strand.
TATCAAAGTATTTCATAATAAATGATGAATCAATGCCATGAAAAGTAAAAAAAAAAAAGAAAAAAGACAAAAATTAAAACACACATCAAGTTGATCAGAATTACTTCCTCACTTCCTTATTTTCTTTTAGTTTGGAGTAGGGTAACAGAGTTCTAGCATTTTGTGGTTAGAGAAGCCTCTAACAACCTTTGTTGTTGCAAAGCATTATTAAAAATTGCATAGGTGGATTTTCTTTCATTTTGCTTTGTGGTGTATGAAGTTATGTTGTGGTTAAATTATTTGTAATTCTTATACCTTGTTTGAGAAAACAAAGATTGGTACAACACTAGGAGTCAGTTCTTGGTCCTATACTGTCCACACTAGCAAGGTAGAAGAGTTGAGGGCTGTGGAAGCTAATGGTTACACACTTGTGGTGTAATTCAGGGACAGGCTAAGACTTAAACAAAACTGAAAGCAATTTTGCCTATCATTAGCAGTCTGCAGCTGCATTACTCTCCCTAGACTCCCCTCATATTCACAGGATGTAAGTGCTTTTATGGCAGTATTCATATGACTTACCTTATGAAAAAGCCTATTTCCTTCATTGAGTTATAAAAAGAATTCTTATTAGTAGCTCAGATGTACTCCTGTACCTATTGAGCAGATGCTTATGCACAAGCAGATAGATTTGGAACAGTTAAGTGATTCGTAGAGTTCTTTTTTTATTAGGTATTGTAGTAAAACTTTCTCAGAAGTAATAAGAAGTATAGAAAGAGAAATTGGGAAGGACTGGTCACAAAGTTAAAGGGAACAAGAAATTTTGAGATGAGAACTATGGAATGCTGTTAGACATCTAATAATGACAGAGCTTAGTCAGTACTCGGACTAGATTATATTCATTGAGAAATAGCCTGATTCAGAAGAACAATTTAACTTTTCAGCATCCTGCACAAGTTCTTTTGTAACTTTATTTCTTATAATTGTGTCTCATTCTCTGTATATACACTGGTTGTATATTCTGGTTCTATATTGATTGTCAGTGTTTCTTCAGCTCACAGTTAAACTCTTGTCTGCAGGTTTTAGGTAGATTAAAAGATGAAGAAATGCGATGTCGGAAGTACTTGCATCCCAGCTCGTATGTCAAAGTGAGTCATGAATGCCAACAGAGGATGGTAGCTGATCACTTGCAGTTTCTACATGCAGAATGTCACAATATTATCAGACAAGAGAAAAGAAATGGTAAGTCTCATTGGTCACAAAAAGAGTGAAATGGGTTTTGTTTTATTCATTTTGCATTGCAATTTCTTTGTCTTTTTTCAATGACCTTCTGTGTACGTAAGCATTTTCAACTAATATTACTTATCTAGAAATGCCCATTGAAGCCTGGATGACATTTTTCTTTTGTCATGTAATTCATTTTTATTCTTCCAAGTCTATAGTCAAAACCTTCTTTTTACTGTTAACAGCCCTTCTTTCAGCTAATGCTCTTTCTCTTTCCTTGTCTTAATCAGCCTAAAAACACACTGAAGTCCTGTGTCCTGTAGAATTGATCATACTTTATGCTTGTGTTTTCATTTGTAAGCCAATGGCTCTGTCTTTACAGATTTCTTCATCATCACTTAACAGGTCAGGCTTACAAAATATTTTGGCTTCTTTTCATAGTCATTTTTTATGACTTTTATGAATCTTCTGTGACCTCTCATCCCAAATCCTTTTTACAGAAGGAGATGCTCTTATAGTTATATTCCCTGCCTGACTAAAAAAACCATGCTTCCTGATGACTACATGCCTCTTACCCTTGAAAGAATGCTTAGTCTTGCACGGAAGATGGTATCTTATGTGAAACAAATCATTTTTCACAGTCAAACTCAAATTGTGTCTAGTAATAGTGTGTTCTGTTTCCAGGGAATTTTTCAAGTTTGACCAGAGCTTGGATCTGTTTTGTTTGGTTTCTTTTTTTGGGCTGCGAGGAGGCGAAATATAATAAAAATAGCGGTTGGTTGTTTAGAGCTTTTCTAACCTGAGAGAAATGTCAAGCTACCACTGGAGACAAACCTAAACTGATTTTATTCAGCTACTGCTAAGGGAGATATAGAGAGGCCAAGGTTTAAAATAAATTGGCACACTATTTCTCCACACTAGTCCACCTCTCTTCTTGGAGTCTCTCCTAAAGAAGCAGTACTGGAAGAGTGAGGAAGTCACAATGGAGGACTCAGTAAATGCTGATAATAGCCCTACTCTTTCATTTTTTTTCTTTTGTCAGTGATCCAGTCTATGTTAATTTTTTCCTTCAAAACATTTGGTCTCGTCTCAGTCTTTTAAAAGTTCTGTGTGAAATTATGATACTGTATTAAGTGTTAATTTTTAGTGTTTCTAAATGTACTCTATAAAAATGTATCTCTGTTACAGACATGGCAAATATGTATACTCTACTTCGTGCTGTGTCAAGTGGTTTACCTCATATGATTCAGGAACTACAAAACCATATCTATGATGAGGGCCTTAGAGCAACCAGCAATCTTTCTCAGGAAAACGTGAGTTTCCTCAGGCAGCTGAAATGACTATTTGATTAACATTCTTGATTAAGTGATTGCCCTTTTCCTGTTAGTCTATCCTGTTTTTTTCCTTTAATTTTGCCTATATAAAATTGGTTTGGAACATGATAGATAAATTATAACTTCTCATCAGCATGGTTAGCTGTGCCACACTTATCTGAGAGTTGATTGTTGTAATTGTTGTGATCTAACCAGAAACTACTGCAGCTAGATACTTCCTGTTGTTTGCTTAATACTGTCAGGGCAAGAAGGTCCTTTTGTTCTGTGTACATATTTTTTTCCTGAATTTCTCTTAAACCAGTAGCATTTGCCGTTCCGGTATGTTAGGAACCAGTGATTCCATTTTGTAAAGACTTGATATCCTGTCATGATTTCAATGTGGTGGTTTTCATAATGGCTTTGTAGTCTCATATTGTCATTTCTGAAAATTACTGAAAATATTATATCTTATTTATTTTCCTAAAGTGTGTTAAACTTTTTTTCAGTTCATGTCTATTTAAATTACTCAATTCCATTTTTGTTTCTCCAGCATTGCTGTTCAGAGACAAACAACAAGCTTTCATTTGACATTGTATTTGTGCATGTGTACATCTTGCTGTCTCGATCTGTGCTCGCTTTAGGATGCTGACTTTAGCCATTCAGTGTTTCTGTCTATAATAATACATAAACACAAGCTGTTGTACATTCACTCTGTTACTGACTGCACAGGAATGCTTACTGTTCTGTGACTCCTCTGTGCTTACTGAAAAGGGACTGAAGTCTTTAGTAGTATAGTTTGCTTTCAAATTATTTTTAGGTTTATTGAAATTATTCTTTCAAACTAGTGGTTTCTACACAGGGAAATAAATACAGACCCATGAGGGTGATGACAATTCACAGCCTTATGTAGACAATTTGAAAGTGTGAAATACTTGTTCCATTGTACAAATTATGTGCTTTAAAACATTTTTAATGTGTGACCTGAGAATGCACTTGGGGAGGGAGCCATGCCACAGAGCCAGTGCCTTGCATGCTGTTGCACTTGTGCCTTTCATCTTGTCTGTGTAGGGACCCCTCCAGCTCATGTCAGTCATTTCTATACAGAATGTGATGCTGGAATGTAGTGCACGAAATTCAGTTGGTAACTGTCCAATGTAGGAAAATGCAAAGGGATTGTCCAGATTTTCTGTCTCTGAAGTCACTGTGTAGAAGCAACAGTTTATTATATCAGTTGCTTGAATGCTGTATTTATGTTAGCATTAATGATTTTTGAAAAGTCTATTAAAGGATTTTAGGGCATGTTGGGAAAAATTAGATGGCATGAGAGCAGTATAGACTCAAATCTAGGTTGGATAGCAGGACTGTGTATGTAGCCTAGACTTTTTATTTCCAAAGTGTGCTCTAACACTGTAGTGTGAGAGTTAACAGCAATGCAGAATCTATCCTCTCAAAACTCACTGTAGTATTAACTTTTATAAAAAAGAACAACTAGGAAAAAATCTGTAACTAATGTAGGTATGTTTGTGTTAGCTACTACTACTTTTTGCACTAACTTGCTTTCTGTTCTATCTACCTTCTTTAGATGCCAACTCAGTTTGTGGAGTCAGTTTTGGAAGTACATAGTAAATTTGTTCAACTCATCAACACTGTTTTGAATGGTGATCAACACTTTATGAGTGCCCTTGATAAGGTAACTTTTACTTAAGTAACCAAAGCAGTGGAAAACAAAATCCAGGACACAGTTTCAGGCTCACCAAAATTCTTTGAGACATCACATGTTCAAAGATAGTTCATATCCAGTTTTTCTAGTTTAGAAATGCAATGGAACAAAAGACAATCTGATGCTAGGAGAAAAGATGTATACAAAGGAAACCACTTTAATGCTTAAACTTTTTCTGAAAGAAAGACCTTTATTTTTCTTTTCATCATATTTTGAAACACAAAATTGGTGCTGATCCATTTAGTGTAAGTGAAGATAATAAATAGAAAACTGGTGGGGTTTGGGTGGTTTGGTAATTTTTATATGCATTTGAACTTGAATTTGCTTGCTGAGATAAGGTTTATCTCTGAATGCTCTTAGTGTTGCTTCCATAGAATCTTTGCTTAGATTTTTTAAGTTGACTACAAAGAATATCTGGAAACTTACTTCAATCACTGTCACAATAGGTAACTTTTTCCAGGAGAGAGCTACACTTGAAATTAAATTATATAGGGAAAGAGGCTTGCTGCTCTTCAATTTGAAATGCGTAGCCATGCAGGTATTCAAGATAACAGTTCTAATTATCATAAATTTTAATAATAATCATTATTAATTATAAATAATAAATAGCTTTCCTTTCTATAATTTCCTGTCACAGGATGCATGCATATAGTTCATTGCTCTTTTGTGCTGTTTACAGTAGTTGCAGTTTGGAGTTAGGGTCAGAGTCTAAGCTTTCATGATTTTCAGCTAAGGTTAATCTGAAAAGACATAATGGAGAAGGTGACAGTGATAGTACCAACAGTAGTTACCCATCTGTATTTGTGACATTGATAAAATAATTATTTAGCATTTTAAAACAAATACTTGTTTCAATATCAAATGCTTTTCTCTCTCCATTGCAATTAATGTCATGTACCAGAAGGTGGAGTAACACAAGACAGAACTTCATTTGTTGGCATGTAGGCAATGTACTTTTTATTAAATACATCAGTTCTTCACTTCAGTGATCTTTCTTACAATAAATACTTAAAATATTAATCTGCTGTTAATTTTTCATGGTGGATATCAAAACTGCTATTGCTGCCTCCAGTATTATTGCAAAAGAGTGCTCCAAGCTTTAAAGAGTTTCCTACTTCATGTCAAGTCATGCATTCTTTTCTCACAGGAATTCTAGGGACCTATTATCAAATTTTGTAATGTTGAGGTATTGTACGGAAGAGTTCCTTGTCAGTTTGTCTTTATAATAATAACAACAATATTTTCCTTTTACAGAGGAACTATAATTCCTAGGAACTATGATCATGCAGTATTTTTGGTTCACTCTTAGTTTACAGTGTTAATTTAAATGTGATGTAGTTTAGAAACTCAGTAATTCTGATAATATTTTTTTCATTTCTAAGCTGCCATTATCTCTTTCCTTTTTAATCATATTCAACTTTTCTTCAGCCACCATATTGTTTGTGCTCTACTGCTTCAAATTTCCACTTTCAACAATATATTTTTCTCCTATTCAGTGTATGAAAAAATCCAACAACCAAGAGCACTTTCATTTCTTACTGTTATGAACACACCATATAAGTTTTTCAGCTTAACATACCTGCTGCTGATGTGCTGCTGCTCAAATCTACTTTATCTGCACTTATTCCTAAGTTTCTTTCCATCCGTTCTTTTGGACCATAATATTACTGTATATCTAAATCTTCATACTTTTGTGAAGTTTCTAATCAGAACTTAATTTGTTCTTCTGTTTTCTGTAATTAATTTTTCTTCCTTTACTCTTTCACTTTTACTTAACTCTAAACTTAAAAATGTTTAACAACCAAATACTCACAGAGCAGTAATTTAAATCTTTTTGTTAATTGTTTCTTTTTTGATCCTCTTTAGTGTAGTTCAGTTTTCTAGGATCTCAGATGGTCTTTGCCCTGAGCATTTTCTTGATTTTTTTTCAAATTTCATTTGAAAAAAGGTTTAAGTCATTGACAATTTTTCTCTTTGCTGCATGTTCCTATGTAGGCTTTGACATCAGTAGTCAACTATCGGGAGCCCAAGTCGATCTGCAAAGCACCTGAGTTGGTAAGTGATACACACAGGAAATGATAATTCTTGTATATAACCAACAAATTAATTGCCATAGGGTCCTTCCCATGCATATCACACTGGGTCACACTCAGGTGTGTATTTCAGTAGTAACAGCTTAAGCTGCACACCCATTTTGTGAGTGTACAAAATTGCTATGATTCTAATTTTTGATGTAGACTGTATTTTCTGTGGATGTGAATGTATAGTTTGCCCACGAATACAGCCCTTGTACAGAATGTGAGACTGTAGACTGTGACTTATTTTGTGTTCGAACTATTGTAGAAGTTTGCAAATACCTTGGCATGCCTTTGTTCTCAAGCTTGGCAAGTAGGTTTGGGTTTGATTTTTCTTTTTCTAATTTGAGCTGGCCAAATACTGTGACAACTTGTTAAAGAAATCAGCAAAAGGAATGACAGAGAATGAAGTTGAAGACAAGCTGACAAGTTTCATTACTGTTTTCAAATACATTGATGACAAAGATGTATTCCAAAAGGTAACTTTTTATATTCACTAAAGGTTAAAATGTTACATTTAAAGCATGGTTGAAGAATGTGGTTGTGCTTCACAAAATCCTCATCTCTGTTTTTTTTTAATGCAGTTCTATGCCAGAATGTTGGCAAAAAGATTAATTCATGGTTTGTCTATGTCTATGGATTCTGAAGAAGCGATGATAAATAAACTAAAGGTAAGGTAATACTCCTAACGCAGAATGAACAAATGTAGGAGTATGCAGTGTTGAGAGGGAGCAGCAGAGGGTGCCAGAGGTATCTTAGCAATTGGTAAATCTGTTTCCAATAGCTGAAAGGAAAAACCAGTTTTTCGGTAGTCTATGAAAGATAAAAGTCTGAGTATCTCCTAGGCATTTGAGGTTTTTATGAGGTTTTGGATAGTTTTATTAGCTATGTTCAAATATTTCGTATTAACATCATAAAACTACCCAGGACTTTCATAAACATGTCTTTCAATTTTATAAAGCAATATCGTTCACATAGGTCAATGTATATGAAGTGAAGCTAAGATAAACATGATGATTTTGTTTTACAGTGTTTGTTTTTTATTGAAACTAGTGTTTTCTGTAAATATGACGACACTTCTGCTGACTAGATTTTCATATTGTATTAGTGAGGGAACATAATTTATACGAGTACTGTTTTGACTCTGAAACCTGTTAAAATATTTCTTCACAGCAAGCCTGTGGTTATGAATTTACCAGCAAGCTCCATCGAATGTATACAGACATGAGTGTTAGTGCTGATCTCAACAATAAATTCAACAACTTTATCAAAAACCAGGACACAGTCATTGATTTGGGAATTAGTTTTCAGATATATGTTCTACAGGTACTAATGTATGTTTATTACTGCTGAGTTATTTGTACTTATTTTTAATGTTTTGATAACAAGTGTACAATTTTTCTAATTATGAATACTTCTTTATATAGAGACTGATGGTTTGTGATTGCTGTGAAAATGCTTACTTACCTAGTGTTTCATTGTAAAATTAACCCACTAGGTCCCTAAACAATAGGGATATAAAATTTCAGTCTCAATTAATACCTCAGTGGGGTATGCAGAAGGTGCAGTAAAAAATGATCAGTAAAACTTTCAGACTCAATTGATTGTCTTATGACATAATGTATACTATACATCCATTTAAGAGTGTTATTTTTATCTGGATACATATGTTGTATAAAAGTGTAATTGTTTTCTTTTTCCAATACTTTTAGGCTGGTGCATGGCCTCTAACTCAGGCTCCTTCTTCTACATTTGCAATTCCTCAGGAACTGGAAAAAAGTGTACAGATGGTAGGTTAGTAGTAGGCTTCCTGTAAACATGTGGAAAATGTACAATAACTCCAAATGAAAGATCATTGTTCTAACAGAGAAAAACTCGAGCTTCTTTATTTTGATTGTAAATCATGGCTGTCGTGTTTCCAGTCCATATGAAATGTGGAAGGGTTGCCCAAATACTTTACTGAATTTTTGTATATATTTGCATAGCTTCTTCACATCTCTCTTCTACACTTTGTGATTCCTGAGAGAGATGCTAATAAATAAGATCAAATGAACTAGGTTGGTTCTTAGCTTCAAATCCAACTCCTAGTATTTAGATAGAAGAAGATTCTGTTTGTAATATTAAATCTGAACGGTCTTAATAGGAGATTAAGATGCAAATACAGGTTTCTTGTTCCCTGTTTCATAGAAGCTGTTCTAAGTCAAGCTTTGTGCAGACTTCTTTAAAGCTAATTTTTTGATTTCTCAAAGCAGTAAAAATTTTACTTTAGCCAAATATTTTCTTCTTATGTGATTATTTCTGCTTTGTAGAGGTGGAGTATTTTGTCGCTTTTGATTAAATTGTTTTATTCTAAATGTTACTTGTACAATGTTTGTGTATACAAAATATTTGTGTTGAGCTTTGCTAAGGTGTATTTAATGGTGAAGTACAATTTAGGCAATACAAATTTTATATTATTGGACATAAGAAGAGGAGGGAGTCTTTGAAAATTGTCTGACAATGCCTTTATTTACTGTCCAATTTGATCATTGGACCCATGGAGAGAGTTCTCTTAAAATTCTGGCAAGGATTGAGAAAGAAAGAAAAAATTTTTTTGCAATTGCACTCCAAAATATGTGGGTACCTCTGTAACTGGGCAACCTGTTCAGCAGCTTTTTCTGAGACTCCTGGAGCTTCCTGTAAATGTATATTTGTCTGAGTAGTGTACAAATACTGGTTTTCATACTGTGCAAGCTTGTGGGTGGAGAAACACTAATTCTTAAAGAGGTCAAAAGTCCTATTTTTGTATTTTCCTCCAATGTTAATCAGAGTTTCGAGACCAAATCAGAATAAGCCAAATTGGTGTGTGTACACAGTGTTGGCATTGTGGGGTTTAGGGATTTTGATCCCATTTTTGGGAAAGGTTCTTTGAATCTGCTTAAGTTTTTCTCATTACCAGAGGTAGACCTTAAATTAGGATTCAGTCATCACTCATCTTCTGAAGGAAAAATGCTGTCATGAGTTGATCTGCAATGTTTGTATGCGGTGTGATGGACATAAAACCAGTTTTTCTTCATTAGGGTGGTAGGATGGTGATAAACTATTGTGAGTAGTTATATGTGTGACTAATTGATGTTCATTTTGTTTTGCAGTTTGAATTATTTTACAGTCAGCATTTTAGTGGAAGGAAGCTTACTTGGTTGCATTATCTTTGTACAGGTAAAAATAAGTGCTTTGCTAAACTTATGATCTGACAGTTACTTGCTAAAAGTAACTAACATTGCTAAAATGGCAAAAGACTGGGGAGTTGGAACATTATCTTGTATATAAAGTGAACAGACATATGTTGTGTTATAAATTAATTTAATATTTACTACTCAGAATTTCCAAAATCTGTTTTGTAAACTTACATACCTGTGATTTATTAAATCCAAGTAAAACTAGAGTTGTATGTTCTTAACTGCAAAAAAGCAGTGCAGAACTGCTGAGTTATTAACAATTGCCCTGGAATTGTTTCTATAGTATAGATGTCCCTTATATAAATATTAAATAATCTTAGGAATGCATATTATACTATGTTACTCAGGTATGGAAGTATCTACATAAATACATATTTATATTTACTGTAAAGGAATATGTGTTGAAAACACCTTAGAAAATATATATTAAATTAGTTTATTTTAGTAAGTGTCAGTCATTCATGTTTTATTTTAAGTGCTTTCAGTATCAGGCTTTAACAACTGAGCACTGCAACATATCACATGGAGGTGAAAACCATACTAGAATACAACAATGTAATATAATGACAATCTTGTTCTGATAACAGAAGGTTGCTATTAACTCATGCTCACCTTCACACAGAAAATCTAAATCTGCTTTCAGGCAGATTTCTTCAGTGCTTTTTGTTTTTCATGGGAATTTAAAGAATGTAAGAATACGAAAAATTTTTGAATGGACAAGTGTTTTACTTTGTTTTTAAATCTTTCCTTTAAACAACTTTCCTATTAATCACTATTCTGAAATTCTGTGTAAGCTATTAATGGAGGTTTGTGCATTGCAATGTGTTGAGGCTACTTGGAATTTCTCTTCTTTTATTATTATAAATTACATTGCACTATTTGTCTAGTATTTGTAGTTAATCAGGGTGGCAGCGCAGTTATGGGCCGCATTGTATATGTGTAAATTCACAACATCACTTGTCATTGTTCCATTTCAAGTGTTAAGTACGGACTTGGGTTGAATGTCTGGAAATGTATGAGGAGCTCTAGTAGTTAGGCTTCAGATGACTTTTCAGCACCTTTCATCAGTTTATAAAATAGTACTTGTGTCATTACAGGTGAAGTAAAAATGAATTATTTGTGCAAACCTTATGTAGCCATGGTCACAACATACCAAATGGCAGTGTTGCTTGCCTTCAACAACAGTGAGACTGTCAGTTACAAGGAGCTTCAGGACAGTACACAAATGAATGAGAAGGAACTGACAAAAACCATCAAATCTCTGCTTGATGTCAAAATGATCAACCATGACTCAGACAAGGTATGCCATAATGATATTAAAAAGTTTCATGTTTTCAGTCTTGTCATTCTGATATTTGTTGAGGACTTTTTTTAATATCCATTGTTTACTTTTATTTTTCTAAGCTTTATTTTTGACCCTTGTGAAAAATCGTAGATCTCTATTTATAAGGGAAGAGACAGGAGGAAGTAAAATGTCTGTCATACAGGCTTTCTATGCCCATAGCAGCATGGGCTGCTGAAAAGGTAATAATGCAGGGACTGTTTATTCTTTCTGTTGCATTGCTTTCAAAGTTGTACTGAATCATGGGAAGGAGCCTGAGTAGTGAACCAGAGTCTTACAGTGATCCTAAAAAAATGTTTGTGGGATTAAGAGACTGAAAGCAACAGCAACCATGTTCTTCCTTGCTGGCAGATTACAGGAGAAAGAAAAAGAGCAAGGAGGACTTCTGTGAGAGGATTTTTGCTGCAATTTACCAGACTTACCATTCCATGAGTTTCATGGAACTCCAGTAATATCTGAGCTTTGTTTGTGGTTAAGGCAATGGTTGATACTTCTTTTTCTGACTCTGTCTCATCCTTCTGTATGGCCTATGTGAAACCTTTTTTCCCATACAGCAAAGGGCACAGATTTTTCTCTGTTAAGTAAGAAACACTACAGAAGTGCCTGTGCATTCCATACAGACATTAGCATGTGCTTCCAGCTAGCCCAGGAAGCCCACTATTCACACAGTATCAGACAGAAGAAACTGAGCTAAGCTGTTCAGTTTGCTTACAAGAAGAAATCCAAAGCTGCTCTGATAGCTGCTTTTGTTTTTAACCAGGAAAATTTTAGAAAATGGAAAGTGAGATCACAAGGAAGATCTGATGCTTGGCTGAAGCATAGGACATGCTTCCAATATCTAGAAATGAGCTCAGGTTGGAACAATTGCTGGGAAGATGTCTGTTAAACCATGGGTCAAAAAAACCACTGGGAGCTATTGCAGAAAACAGTGAGACTTTTCATAATCTTAGAAAGTTGCCTGTTATTTAAAGGATTTACATTTATTTATGTTGTATAAGGTTCACCCAGAGTCTTAAAGCTTATGTCATAGAAGAAGGAATAATACAGCTTTCCGACCCTTTTACTTTTTAATGTTTACCACTGCATTTTCCAGTTCTTCACCTTCCAGACTGTTCAAGCATCTTTACTATTTGTTTTCTTTGTACTCAATCCAGCAATGTGATAGCAGATCTGTAGACAGTCTATCAGCTTACTTATTAAATAAACAAGTGAACTTTAGTGGCTTAAGCAGTGGAATTCAATACACAAACTTCTCTTTACCTGTATCTGAGCCAAACAGAGCAGTACAGTGTATTAACCGTTGTAGTTTGCATTTGCTTGTTTGTTCATTTTTTGAACAGGTGTGGGGGAAAGAGCATGAGAAGCTTTGGGCAAAATCTTCATTGGTTCCTTAGAATTGTGCTTTTTGAGTTCATGCTCAATACACAATTAATTTTGGTTTATATTGAACCATGTCAGCAGAATAATGCTAAAAGTTAATGTTAGCCTATTTTTTGTTAGTTTCTTATTTTTAAAGCTGTTGGTCTTTCCCCTTTCACGTTATATTTTCTATACTATGCCTGGTATCCTGATTTTTATATATATTGGAACAAAGACTATTTGTCGCAGAATATGAAATTAGAATTAATATTGGTCTGAGTGCATATTTAGATAAATATTTACGGTGTTTACTAAAATGCTTGTGCTTTAGACAGTTTGGCAAGATTTCAAGGTCTCAGAACCCCAGTAACTTTATTCTGCTGGAAATTGGTAATACTTACAGACTCTTGCCTGGAAATGGCAGAGATCAGACCAGTCATGCTGTGTTGAATGTAAAGGTGTTTTTACTTTTTTACTGCAGGGAAATATATATATATATATATATATATATATATATGTAGAAAAGAATTGAGATTCTGACAGGAAAAAATTAGAAATGTGCAGATAGATGTGCGGTGTAGAAGTTGCAGTTTGTCAGCTGTTTCTGCTGTAACATAACAAAATGCTTAGATGTTTTTCCTTAAATTCTGGAAGACAACTTTTGTAAAAATTGTGAAAGCAGCAGCTCCCCCTTGGGGTCCTGTCATAAATAAATGCAAATCCTACTTTCTTTGCAGGGAGAAAATTACTTTAAATGGAGAGTGTTTGCTACTAAGATGAGCTATCAAAGTATTAAAAGAGAAATTGCTTCTTAACAAAATTCCTGTATGGCAGAGTTCTTCATAGTGTTTTCTGAAATAGACTTAATTTATAGGTTAGTTAAACTAGCTTTAAAAATTGACCTGGTTCAAGTGGCATTTTAGAATTTCCAACTACAAATCTGAAATTTTTTGTACGTATGTAAGTCCCTAACTGTGACTTTTCAAAGTAAATTGTTACTATTTTCTGGTTCCATTCCTGATTTTTAAAAACAATTCTCTATTGCAGGAAGATATAGAGGCAGAGTCTACGTTTTCATTAAATATGAACTTCAGCAGTAAACGAACAAAGTTTAAAATTACCACATCAATGCAGAAAGACACACCACAGGCAAGTATTCATTGGTGTTTCTAGCCTGAATAGCTTAGAAAGCTTATTTTTCTAAAATGGAATTTACTGTGTTAGTTTGGTGTAAGCAGATATCAGATTCACTAAGATCTACACAAGAAAGATTTGCAAAAGAAATTTTGTAGGTTTAAAGCCTAAGCAACACACTTTTTTTGTACTTAAAATATAGGCAAGAGAAGATGAAATAGGGAACAAGAAAGTAGAAGAAAAAGATAAACAAAATGTACCAAATGATATTGATGTTTAGTTTATCTCATGAGACTTTTTTGTTGCTGGTGTTTATAAAAGCAACTTATTGGAAGAACAGCAGAACAAATCAACTGTTTTCCCGTGTTCTTGTGTCCTTTGGCAACTAAAATCAACTCCTGTGTTGTTTATCTGTGTTCTCAGTGTATCTCCTAAGACACAGGATTTTGTACAGGATAGGTATGTGCTGCCAAACTCAATACAGTATATTCAATTCTGCTTGCTTTTGTCCCTAGAAAAAATGTTGGTTTAGATACCTCTCTCCTACCTTCCTACTGACTTTCATGAAACCTTATATCCTTGATTTATGGTCATACTTTGCGTGGAATTCAAGTTCACCTGCATTTTTGTATTAGTTCACCACTTCTAGTAAAGTAAAAAGTATGGATTCAAGATACTTTTATGCAGTGTTTATTGGTCTTATTGTATTTTAAGCATTACTGTTCTTCCTGTATCACAGGAGATGGAGCAGACCAGAAGTGCTGTAGACGAAGACAGGAAAATGTATCTTCAAGCTGCTATAGTCCGTATCATGAAGGCACGGAAAGTGCTGCGACATAATGCTCTTATTCAGGAGGTAAGGAAAGTCCTTCTCTTGAGCTTGATTTCATGAAAATCTTCAGGATAGTAGGGTAAAACATCAGACTACAAAATTCAACCATGTGGAAACCAGTACTCCAGTGAAATTAGTGAGAATTTCCCTGGGGTCTACTTTGAACTGCAGTACTGGAGCTCTAGCTGGGATCCCTCAATCGTGTAAATGTGTCTTAGTACTAAAGCATTAAGTTCTTGCTCTTTCCTGTTAGCTGGTTTGATGCCAAGAGATGTTGTATCCTGTAAAAATCATTGCCTGAACTATGGGTTCAGTTGAAAACCTGAATAGGGATATTCTAGTATGGAATTTCCACAGAAGCACTTAGCCAATTTTGTGCTCTAATCATTATTTTATTATAACTCATGGCTTAAATTTTAAAAGCTGTCTGAGTATGGAGACATGCACTTTTTAATCTCCCTTTTCCACAAAGTGGTACAGTTCTCTAGATTTTTTCAATTCCAGATTAATGATCTGTGAACTGTCACAGGCTGGCTGGGAAGGGAGTGCTGTTTCTTTTAGTTTTTCTCCCACTTTCCCATCTGCTGGTTGCTTGCCTAATTGTATTTCTCATTTCAGCCTAACACTTGCTCCTTCCAACCAGTTCCCAGTTTTACATTTCTCAACCTTCCAAAGTGTTCTTTCTTCAGTTTAGTTCATTCTTGTGTCTCTGAGCCTTGCTGGATGGCCTCAGAGCAGACTGGTGGGAGGGGGAATAAAGGTGCCTGCTTTATTCAACCATTTTGAGCATAGAGGTGAAGAAACGTTAAGTAATTTGAGGTGGGGAGGAAACAGTTTACCACACCCACCACTTAATTTTTATTTATTTAAAAAAAAAAAAGGCAGCAACAGAGAGTTTGTAAGCCCAGAAGATGCAGTGTGAGGCCTCTTAAAGGTTTTAGATATTGAAAAAGTGTTTATACACAAATAGTCTGAAAGTAAGCTTAATTTAAGAAATCTGATTTTGAATATCTAAAAGATGAGGCAGCATAGGTCCTGATTCTTCTCAAAATCTTTGTTTATTTGGTTTCCCATTATTTAAATCATCCATGCAATTATGATGAAATCACGTAAGAATTTGTAATTAAAACTAGAAAGTGATAGGTAAGCCCTTTCATCTTTGAAAATACTTTTTTCTGCCTACTGTCAAATTATTAGGAAAATTTCTTAAAATATACTTTGCTTGACACCAGTTTATAAGGGTGAAATAGAATACAAATTTTTGTTTTGATAAATCCTTTCTGGTTGTTTCTTCCTTTGTGTAACAGCAGGGCCACTTACCTTATCTGCCCTTGCTGTGTTTTGTTCTTGCAGGGCTATTGCAGAATAGTAACATTAGGACCTTTTTCTTCAGCTTTGCAATAAAGGTGGATATTTTGATGGTTACTCAGTTAAAAATGAAGTAGAGAGTAAAGTTGTGATATTCTTACTAATTCTGGTTCCATTGTTACTTTTATCATTCTGGTTATATTCTTATATGTCATGTAACAATTAAAATTTGCTGTTTGACTTCTTGAGTAAGAATGAATCTTTCTGAAAGGAGTCTGTTTACTATGAATAGTTAAAATTTTCTCACCTTGTTAATATTTTTTTCTTAGCTATAGGAATATATACTGTTACATATACTGTTAGAGAGAGATTTGAGAGACTCCTAACCCTAATGTAGTTAGCTCTGATTCTAACACTTGGACTACAGCACCATACATTTCATTCAGGGTAAGATGTCCAAGAAAATATTCCAGGCCCTTGGTAGACCTGTATATGTCAGCATGGTCTTTGTGGAATTGTTAATTGTGTTAGCTACGCCCTGATTATTTCAATTCTAGCTCGATGTTGCAGTAGCCTGCAGGACGAGGTAGCTTTTCCCATAAAATGAGTAAGTCTGGAAGAGTAGTAGAGAGGAGACATCAGACCAGTCATTCCCAGAAAATTTTTATTCTGACCATCAGGTATTTCTGTCTGTCCTTCTTACATGTACTGTCTTTGGGGAAAAAAACAACAACAACAGCAACAACAACAACAAAAATCCCCATACCAATACAAAATTCTCTCTTTTGTTCTCTCTGTCCTAAGTAAATACTTGAAGTGTGGTGATGACAATCAGCTTCATTGGAGGGCTAAGTTAGGTGAAATCTGAGCAGATCTCTTAGCTTGTTAGCACCCAGTTTCTCCTCACTCGTACTGCTGTGGAACATACCAGACCCTTGGCTGTTAGCCCAACAAAATTCACTCTTTTGAGCTTTTTGTTTGCTTTGCTGGGTGAGTTCCACCTGGTGAGTTCTGTTGGCTCACAGAGGGCCCCAGCAAACTTTAGAGCTGGGACAAAGCCAGCCATGAAAAGTTGTAAAGAAAACAGGATATTCAGCTGAAATAAAAATAATTTTCCTTACAGAAGAAATTAAAAACTACAGGCAAAATATATTGTGACACTTGAGTAGTAAGATCTTTTGTTTGAAAAATTTTCCAGCTTAAAGATTTGCACGTTCTGTTATTACACACAATTTCCTCCCCTTCTCTACAAGAAAATGAGTAAAACTGAGAACTACTAAGAGACATCTAAAGTTTTGCCTGCAGTGGCAATTTCTTCCACAATGCAAATATAGATTTGTTTTTACAATAAATAACTTCTTACTGCACGTATTAAAAAGTTGCAGCATAGCCAGATGGAACTCACTAAATTGTAGGTCTGTCTTCAGTGACTGAAGAGAGGTTCATCCTGATTGTCTCCAATTGTATAGGAAAGGAGGTTAGTGGTAGGGGAACTCCACTGTGGTGGTAGTGAAGAAATGTGTTAATATTAAATAAATTTTTAACATGGATATTTGTCTTCATTTGTACTGTGACAAATGAAGCAAGCAAGAGGAATGAAGAGATCTGCAGCCAAAGTAACCAGTGAGCTGAGCAGTCAGTTTCAGTGTCTTGACACTAATGCATAGAGATGCTTTCTTTGTTGTTATAAATTAACTGTTCCAGGGTTCTTTAATTCTGTTTTTAAATGAAAAATATGCTGAATTTGCCCTAAAACCTTTAGCAAATATTTAGATGACATTTATAACTGTGAAAAATAAAAGTAACACAAAAACTGTGTCTTTCTTTTGCAGGTAATTAGCCAATCAAGAGCTAGGTTTAACCCAAGTATCAGCATGATTAAGAAGTGTATTGAAGTCCTGATAGACAAACAGTACATAGAGCGAAGCCAGGCCTCTGCAGATGAATACAGTTATGTAGCATGATGTTGCTATCCTGCAGGTATGATTGTAAGGAGATCATTGCTGTCACTGTTTGGTGTGTTCCTGTGGGACGAGGCAGGCCTGTGCCTCCATAATTGGTCACTTGACAGCCCCTGTTTTTCTGCTGTTTACAACATCACCAGTGCCATGTCATGAGCGTCAATGAAAATGCCTATAGATATTTCAAGCTCATGTCATTACGACATTTCTTAAAACTTTACTAAAAGAATGAGTGAAGTATTGCTGAAATGTGGAGAATTGGTTGGGTACCATGCTTTTTTTTTTCCCCCTCCCCTTTCACGTTTGCAGTTGATGTTTTTTAATGTATCTTAAGACAAAGTAAAAAAAGAAATCACACAAAAAACCTAAATATTGTAATATGACAGATAACCTAATAATTGTATCTACATTAAAATGTAAAAAAATGACGAACATGATACTGCTGCTTGTCAAATAAAAAAATAAAGTTATATAATGTGTCTGGAATGATTGTAGAGCTGGATATAGCATTAATGTCTGTAAATATTATTCAGGCCTGAAGAGTAGAAATAATGTTACATGTTTCGGTTTTGGATAACCTCAGAAGTAGGTCTGACATAACAACTAATTTATATAAAACTGAATACCAGGTATGTCATGTTTGATGTGATTATAAAAAGTATTTATGGTTAAGTGCACATCTTGTTTTCTTGAGATTAGGCTAATTTACATTCTCAGTGCCTGAAGGCCTCCCCTGTGTCTGTTAATCCCACACTGCAGGAATACGGTACAAGAGAAAATAAACTGACTGACGTTTGAGGGGATTTAAGTGGTGTAGTTCACAAACAGTTAGGAATAGTTATCATGAACATCAAAGATAGAGTTCAATGTGAAACCACCTTCTTAATGGGAAAGCATACAGCAGACTGGTAACTGAAAAATGTTTTTTCTCCAGTGTATTGGGTAGAAACACTACATGGATGGGTATCTATGTTTGTTTCCACATAAACTCATACTGCTTGTTTCTTGTTTTCCCGCCTGACTCCTATGGTTGTTTTTATCATGTTTTGTTTTCCTCTGCCCCAATTAGATTTCCAGCTGTTGGGGTGAGACAAGAAATCCACAGGCTATTTCATGTCCTGTGTTGTTCATCAGGGTTGGCATGGTGAGTGTTCACTCTCAAACAAGCAAACTATTAATTTTAAAAGGTACTAACTCTACCCCTGGAAGTGAAGGGAATTTAAGAGCATTGAGAGTTTGAACACACTGAATGCCTGCTGCAGAAAAGAGCTTCCTCATGGCTATGCCTGCAATTATGATTGACAGGATAAATATTAAGTTTAAATGTTCTATTTTTGCCAGATTTATTTGTGTGCATATAAAAATACATATGTAGATATTTACTATTTGCAATATTTTTTTAGATTGTGTAGTATCACCTACTAAAAATCTGTACATCAAGAACTAATTTTAAAGAAAAAAAAACCTTTGGAGGGAGTTTTTTACTCCTCTTTTCTTTTTCTAGTTCTTCACTAGAAAGAAAGCTTTCTCTCCAACTCTCAGATTGTTGCTGTTTCTTATTTCTTAAGTGGTATTGCATTCATATGCTATCTAGAGGATATAGGAAACTTTCTATGGTTAACTAGGAAATGCATCAAGAAGTGGTGCTATGTTTTTCTGATGTGACTTTTGCTAAGGATGAAAAAAGGGCAATAAACAATAAAGGACAGTAAATATTCCTTCCACATTTATGGTGTTTTATCCCACTACACTAAGATCTAGATTTTTTATGTGGATTTATGTCTTAAAGAAGTGAGGTTTTTTAACTGATTGTAATATGGTGCAGTAAATCATTGTCTCAAGTGTTAGTTTAGATTTGTCTCTGTGTGGTGGGAGACAGCACAGGTACTTATACTGTCACCAGGTGTAGTAAACAGGAGACACATCAGCATAGATTTTGATTGACTTTAATCTATTTCTGTGTGGAGCATTTCTGTGCTTTATAAAAAAAATTAATTCAGTACATCTTAAGACAAAAAAGAGGGGCAATACTTTATTGCATAATACAAAAAAGGGAAAAAATACTGCCTGAATGCTGAATTATCAGATCCTTTCTCCAGAAAACAAACTAACACTGACACCAAAGTGTCTGGAAACAAATGTGTTTTATCTTGTACCTTGTATTTGAGTCAATAGACTTTAAGCTTGTTTATAAAAGGGTGAATAAAAGTTTTATTTAAATACAGATTGCAGCAGCAAAATTTTAAGGCTGAGTTTGAAGAAGGCTTGACGAATTTATTTTCAGAATCATATCATAGACAACACAAGAAGTTCACTGTTCTAGCCCAAATGTGCAAAGTTTTAGCATTACCTTATCTCTGAATTTTTGTATACCTAAACCATCAAAAGTAGTATTTTGGGTTTTAGATGAGCATTCTGCTGAGTTGAGACATGTTTAGTGAGTTAAAAATATTAATCTATTTCAGTGCAGTTGGCATCCCCAGACACACAAACTCAGTGTTTTCAGTGCCTCTTAGAAAATGTGGTTATAGCTGGGAAACATTTTGAATTCTTCTTTATAAATCACACCTTCTCCATCAGGAAGAAGGTAGTGCAAAATTCAGACCCCTGTAGCTGGGTTATGTCACTGAAATCATTGCTGGCACACAGGGATGCAGTTTATAGTGTAGAACTTCAGCCTGACAACCAATACCTCTGGCAAGTATAGGTTCAAAATATAAAGTGCTAATGGGTATTAACAGGAGGGGCAAATTGTAAAAAGAGAAGATAGCCAAAAATGCCATAGTTTTAATATTTTATTAGAACAAACTGGTGTAACTGTACTGCTTTTTTTGTTTGTCATAAGCCTTTTGACATGTATGACCTGCTGGTATATAGGAAGCCGTACAGCTGAGTCTGGAAACAATGGTTTCATCCATCTCATACATCCCTAATATCAAAATGCAGTTTACCTCTGGTATTGAGCACTACTGATCATTCTTACACTAACTGAAAAGGTATTTCTGTGATGTTTTAATTTGTCTTGAGATTGATTGTCTAGTTCTAGGAAAGAAAAGTATGTACCTGCATTTTAGTGTGTTCATACACACAAGGCAGTCAGAGCTATGAAAGATATTTAATCACCATAACATAAACTGTTTGCAAAGCAGGGAGTATCATTACTTTCAATGAGTACATCACCTTTCCAAAAAAGCAGAGTACAAAATTGTTCAATGGAGAAATAAATTTTATAAACTGATATCTTTCAGTTATGCTTAGAAAGACATGTCTTATCCTTAAAAAAGTTGACTTTAAAAACAAGTCCTGCAACACGGTATTGATTATTGAATATACATTCTTTGTACCCTAGGACAAATATTTTAGGACTGCCCTTGCTTTTTGCAAACATGGTAAGTACTTAGAGTTAATTAATCTAAGATATCACGATATATGCTTAATTTTTCAAAGCCTGCTTTTATTTCTCACACCTAAAATCCCTTCCACCTTTTGTGTTTCTCCACAAATTTTTCTCCACAAATTACTTCCACCATTCATGTCTACACTCTTTTTAGGACTGCTGTGACTGAAAGCTGAGTGGTGATTTAAGCAAAACTGAAATACTCACGTTTGGTTGTTTTGGCTGGAGTAGCAAGCAGCTGACACTAACACCATCATAAGTTCTTCCTTCTCAGCTGGGGAAAGTGCTGGGCACATGCATTACTAGTCTGCTACAGTATCAGGTACAAACTACACTTGAACCACGGGTGAACTTGGTGTATGTGAACCTTTTCTAGAGCTTCTGGATTAGCTGGAAATCTCTGGTATTTTACAGAGGAGTGCTATACCAGCTTTGTGTGTCCTTCCTTCCACTCTTCCACTGAGATAAATAAAATCACACACTGGTGTTCTGTAAAATTTGCTCTCCAAATCTTTGATGTAGTTGTATACATTGTATACCATGAACAGAAAATCATGTATTTTAGGACTACAGAAAGTAATGTCTGACAGAACATTTGCCAATATCTGCTTAGCCACTGGCAAAGTTGACAAAGGCATCAGTTCTTTCAGTCTGACTCTTACCCAACCAAAGATTTGATACATTAGTGTTTACAGGAGCAATGGATGCATAAGGAGATGGTTACGCATGTTGCCATCTGAAAGAGGCCTTGTTCTTAACATAATCACTGAATGGCAAACGCTGTAATTATCACCTTTTCATGGAAGCTGGTGCTTCTGATGTGTGTCAAAGAGGCTTTTTCCAGCAGCTGAGATCAGTAGCAGTGTAGCTGTCAACAGTTAGTAAAGAGGACCGATGTGAGGGCAGTCTTGAAACTTGGCAGGTTGCTGTTGCCCGTCTTTTAATGTTGGTTATATAATTTATAACCTACTAGATATATATGATAAAAAGTGCAGTACTTCTCTGGTAGTATTTCACATTATATTGAACAGTTTCAGTTGAGTTTCATAAGATGTACTTGATCTGTTTTCTTAAAAACTCTATGCATGGATCCATTTTCCTTTCTTCTTTCCAGTCACCAGCTTAATAGAATTTGTGATCATCAAAACCTGAGTTTGAGAGAATAAAAAAAAATGTCTGAAACTCATGATACTGTGTACTCATCTGTATATTTGATGCCAGTTAAGGATGTTTTATGGCATTTGCCTCCTTCAGAGTGGTGAGATACATGGAGTGAGGTACTGCCTGGAGCTAATCCAGAGGAAGCTGTCATTGGAAGGGTGTGAACGATCTGCTGATCCTTATGCTTTGGAAGTTAATGTAGTGCACACAATCCAGCACATCACATGCTCTCTTCAGGGTTTGTTCTCTTTTAAAGAGAGGCGCAAGCAGTGATGCCAGTGGGCATTCAAGAAACGTGAGACTTGGCCTTTTTGAATCTGTCTTCATTCTTTCCTTGACTGCAAGAGTGCCCCAGTCTTAATCAATAAGGCAAGCAGGGCCTGTCTCCTCTCTTGGATTTGCACAAACTTAAACTGGCTTGAAGGTAAATCAAAAAGGGTGAGCTCTTACCTGCTTCCTAAGGCTTTTTGTGTATTTTTCATTCTATATCCAAGGGACTAGAAAACAGTAATTTAGACAAGGGACCTGTAATTTAGTTGTTAATATATTCCTGTGGGAGCTGGGGCTGGAGGTTCCCATCAGTGGGTTGGTAACTGAAGAGCATCTGCTTCTCAGTGCAGAAGGAAAGCGGCAGTGGCCAGAATTCTGTATGCAATCTGCATCCTCTGTGCTGGTTGATTTTCATAATAGACTTAGATGATAGCTAGTAATCTAGATAGCAGTAATGAATATTTGAACATTTAAGTTTAGGGGTCATCTCACCATCTGGCAGCTCAAAAAAACTAGTAAATTGGGCTTTCAAACCTACGTTCGTGGTTTTGCCCGTGTGTTCTGTCTGACTGCCATCTGAAGCCGTGAAAAGGAGTCATGTGAAGCTCATCTGTAGCCTTGTCTCAGTGATTCCAAGTGAAATTCTCCCTTCCCCCAAGTGGGTGTCTGCTGGCACATGTTTTAGTGTACTGGTAATGGTTTATCTAAGCCTTACTGTGGCCACAAATTGAAGAGAATAGATGTACACCCACAAAACATTCCCTGCTTAAAATCTGAGTCATGGCTGTGAATCAGAGATGTGCCCATTGCAGCTGGTGAAGGAGATTTGGGAAGATGTAACATTCCTCTTGGGAACAACAGTAGTCTGATTTTGGGCAAAGGAAACCACCCATTTGCATGAAAATAGGTTCTAGCATTAAAAAACCCCTATCCATGGAGAAGACCCCACAAAAACCTGTCATCCATCCTGGAAGAGTTCAAGGCCAGACTGGATGGAGCTCTGAGCAACCTGGTCTAGTGGAAAGTGTCCCTGCCCATGGCAGTGAGATTGGAACTAGGTGATCTTTAAGGTCTTTTCCAACCAAAACCATTCTATTATTCTATGGTTTTTAAGTGAAGTAATTGAGAAACTGCACTGGCTGCTCCTCAACCCTCTTTCCCCAAGGCAGTAGCCTTGCCTGGTTTGGATGCTCTCTCTCTTTTAGAGGGCTGGGCATTCAATTTTTTAAAATATGTATATTGAAAGACATGTGTAGTTTGATAGATAAGATGGGAGAGAAATGGAGCTTGCGCCACTGAGCACGTCTGGTACTACCTCAGTGGGAAGGGGCGGGTGGGAACGTACTCTAGTCCTGAGCGGCAGCCTGGAAGTTGGGGCAGCAGAGTGTGGAGTTTTGCATGTGGACTGACAGACCCTTTGTATTCTTTCCCACACCCAGGCACAGCCTTTGAAATGCAGACCTGACAGGCAGAGCTGGAATATCTGCTCCTTCCCTTCCTGGTACAGCTCCCGTGCGCGTAAGGGCCGCGTGTCGGGACAAGCCTTGCTTTGCCAACAGAGTCCATAGGGAGCGGTAGCGCCGTCACCCTTTCGGCAGCAGGGCTGACTGGGACGCGGCCGTGGGGATTTGCAGGTGGCAAAGGAGGCTGGGATCTGCATGGACTCAATTTTAATACAGGGACAAAGATCAGAAACTCTGTGCATGAAAACGCCGGGAAGCATGGGATAATTCTAATTGTGTATTAGCTGAGGTGGCTCAGGAAACTATAGTTTATGTGGGTCATTTACAATGACAAAGATGAAAATATGACAGGTAAAGTAGCTGCTTTATTCTCAGATTTGCCTTTTTTAGTTGTTAGTTTATAAATCCTTTTGTAAAATAAAAGCCTTTCAAAAGGCTTTTGAAAAGTAGATGTTCAGGAAGTTTATTTTGGAAGGGGTTTTTTGGGAATATTTAATCCACATTTCTTGCTGATGTGCACTCTGGGCTTTGCATCCTTCAGAATTCCCTTCCCCACTGTCTAAAATGGTCACTGCAACAGTGGTTGGGTGGCTGAGCTCCAGACACAGGAAAGTTGTTTCTCTCTGCAGGGGCTGTTCTTGCTGTGTCCACCTCCTCACTGTGACCATCTCCTTTCATGCCATATCCTCCTAGGCTCTGGTGCCTACATAGTGCATTTTGTATATGGAAATTGTACATAGCACCTTAACACTTTTTTAAAAATCTGTGCTTATAAAGGTATGTCACAGGTTTCTACTCCTCTGCTTCTGTAGCAAGTGGTTTGGCCTAGCCTGCCTTAGAATGTGATTTTATTACTCTCGTACTTATGTGAACTCTTGGATACTTCAACCAGGTTTTCTTCAGGAGTTTGCTATGGTTGTGTCTGTTTTTTAATTATGAAACTAAAAATCCCATTAAACCTTGTCTATACAAATTAAAGTTTTGATACCACTCCTACAGAGCACTGAAAACCAGCAATTAGTGCTTCATGTGCTAGAGAGTAGTATTTTGAATTAACTTTTTGTTGTCTTTAGAAATCCCTTGAGAGGATATATTGTTCATTTTTCAGTGTACGATATGCTTGTGAAAACTTCCACTTAGCTACATGCTAGTTAAAGTATGGACAACTGTGCCAGTTTGGACAAATTTGGAGGAAAATATCCTCTGATAGAAGGCAGGTTACAACCATCCCTCCCCCACCAGGTTCAGGAAAAAAATTTTTTCTTCAGAGGAAAGTGAAAGGTAAAAAACCCATTTATTTAACAAACACACAGGAAAAGAATAATAATGCTAAATAATAAACTGTCTCACTGTGGAGAGAAACCTGGGAAGATTTCAGAGTCCTTCTGTAGGTGTGGTCTCTCTCCTCCTCCTCAGAGCTGGGTCAGCGTAGGCCCACCTCTGGGGCCTTGGTGGAAAATTCTCCCGATGTGTTCTGATGTTGAAACAGTCCAGAAGAGAAGAAGGGAAAAACCAAAATCCCAGGAAAACAAAGTTCAACTCTCCATCTTCCTCCAGAGAAAAGGAGCCAAAAGCTGGCTGAAAAGCAAGAAGGGTGCTTCCTCTGCTCTTCTCACCGCAGCAGGACGCAGAGGAGTGCCTGTCTGTGTCCTTGAACAGCTGCTTTGAAAAGTTTGCTTATTTTTTTTCTCCCCCCTCTCTGGCTCAGTTAAAGGCACAGAAGGGCACAAGATTGATTTCTGGGCATAGAGCAGTGATAGGGGATGCACATCATAAAGTCACCCCAAGACAACAATGTAAATGCAAACTCCTTTTCAAGCTATCACCTGCAGTGATAGAGGAAGCAGCTGTGACAGGACATCTCCGTATGGCTACAAAGGCTTTCAGAAATTTTAGAGCAGTTACATTCGGTGACAACTGCTCTAAAATTAATATTTTTAGGTTAAGTTGCAGCATGGAAGGGAAATATCATTCCACTCTTCTGGTTTTGCACAGTGAGATTGTTCTTTACTCAATAGGTACATTGGCTGATAGGGAAAATTTGCGGAAGGTGACAGAAAGCTATCAAACCTGCTTGTAGCAATGCTCATCTTCCCTGGAGCCACCATTGCAATGTGATTCCCGTGCTAGCTCCGAGCAGCAGAATTAATTGTGGCTGTGGGAAACATGGGTGCTTTCTTCAAAGTGTTGCAGCAGAATCTCTGCTGGTTTAGAGACTTTCCAACCCTAGTGACTAGGGTGAGGGGACCAGTGTGGCCGTACATTCTGCTGAAGAGGTGGAATATTGGGGAAGACAGATACTCAGAAATGGCATTGTATTGCTTCTCCCTGGTCAGACTGAGGCGTTCGAGGTGCCTGAGCCTGTTCCTGGAGCAGAGGCCCCCCCGCTGCAGCCTCCTGCCAGCAGAGGTAGCTGTGGCAGCTGAGCTGGGCAGAGGGAGCCTCGCTCGGTCCTGCGGGTCCCAGCGGCAGCTTCCCACAGCAGCAGCCTGTTCTTCCTAACAGTGTGTTCTAGGAGAGGAGACACTCTCCATTATGGAGTCAGAATTTAGCAGTTGCTGCAGCAAGGTCACCTGTCCGGGGCCCAGCGAGGAGAGCTTGGATAGCTCAGGGCATGAACAGAGTGAAACTTGTGCACACGTGCTTGGAAGCTGGGAAGACAAAGTCCAGCTGCTGCCACACTCTTAAGATTTTAGGGAGTGGGGTTGGTATCCTTGGGACTGTCCTGTGCAGGGCCAGGAGCTGGACTTTGGTGATCCTTGTGGGGCCCTTCCAGCTAAGGATATTCTATATGATTTCAATGTTCCTGCTGTGATGCATTTCTGCTGAGACAGCTGCAATCTTTTAGCAAATTTGGGTGGGAGGAGAGAAAGGGGGAGGTGCTTTGCATCTCAATCAAATACTTTCTCCATGCAAGGACAACACATCTTGCAGAAAAGTGTACTTTGCTTTTCCATTGGAATCCTGGGTGGAGGTAACCATTTGTTGTTGTAGAAAGAGGAGGCTGGGGGAGCACGGCAGCTTTTGAAAGGGGTTCATCATCCTCTTGCCAAGACAGAGAGAGAAAAGGGCTAAGAAAGAAGATGGGTGTGAAGCTGTTCACACTCAAATCACTGTCAGAGTAGAAGGGCCCTATGAAGGTGAGGAAAGATACCCTAACCCTAGGGTTTAAGGGTGTATGAAATAGGGATTGTATGTATATGTATTGAAATAGGGTGTATGTATAGGGATTTAAGTATGTATAAAATGGAGAAATAGGCAGATGCAGAGACAACAGTGCAGGAATATGTTGTGTGTTTTGATGTGTGGTGCATCAGTTTTGTATAGGGCAGGAAAAAACCCTACAGTTCATCAGCTGGGCAGTTTTTAAGCACAAGTAGTAACTGATGAGATAACTAATATTTCTCATTCCTTGTGTTCCTGTCAGCTGCTTCCTCAAA
Organism: Aphelocoma coerulescens; assembly: GCF_041296385.1. Classification (NCBI taxonomy): domain Eukaryota; kingdom Metazoa; phylum Chordata; class Aves; order Passeriformes; family Corvidae; genus Aphelocoma; species Aphelocoma coerulescens. Next base: position 13,437,782 of record NC_091015.1, read on the forward strand.
CCCAAAGCTTCTTTCTTGGAGTTTTGTGTGGAATATCTGACAGTGTGAGTTTTTGAAGCCTTATTGAAAATAAAGGGCTCCTCAGCTGAGGATGTTGTGTGTGAGTTAAATGGGGGATCTAAAGTTGGCTTGAGGAGGAAGATAGAAATAGTGAAAGCAATGAGAGTTACAGGTGCAGATACCAAACTTTCTTTCCCAGCATTTTGAAATGGGTTAGCAATGCTGTTATGTGAGTTCCAAGTGAGCAGGAGAGAACGGGAGAAGTCCTGAAGCAGAGAAATGGATTGGGAATAGAGCCAGAAATCTATACTTGTCTTACCATTTGAAACTGGCTGCTGCTAACTGGGGAGGCGTGACAGTAGAAAATGGGTATTATAAATCCTGTTATTTGAAGGCTGGTGCTGTACCACTTAATGCCTCCTTACTGTTGAGATTCCTGTCTGAAAGCTGTTTGCTTTTTTTACCAAAGTCTTTATGGGTTTGTGGTTTTTTCCTATTTTTTGTGGCAGAAACAAATATTAAGAAAGGATTTTCAGATGCCTGGATATAGTAATCTGGTTGGAATATATAGGGCAACCTGATAGTAAGAAGATTTAGATTTTTTAACCTTTTATTTTACAGAATACTTGTCTTCATAGATTCATTGCCATGGTGGGCGGTGCTGTGGATCTGAAGAAATGTGGGGACTCATGTGGGAGCAGAATTTTGCCCCAGGCAGCCAGGAAATGGGAGTGTGCTTTCACTCTGGCCTGGTGGGGTCCTGAATTCCCTTGTGTTTGGTAGCTTCAGTAGCAGATTGGAGAGGCCTCACTCCCAGGCGAGCCTTTAGCAAAGTGCCCCTAAGAGGCTGCTTTGGATTACCTCGGGCTCTGTGTAGAGAACTGAGCCTGGTCTTCTCCTTCCTGGGTGTGCACTCTAATCCCCAGGCTATTAAGTAGAAGGGATAGGTGAGAAGGTTGCTGGCTTCCTTTGACTCTGTTCTAAAAGGAAGTATCTGCCATCAGTGCACTTCATGGGGCGCCTAATCTTGTTGAGTGTTCTGAAACACCCTTCAGACGGAGCCCCTTAGGGGACATGAGGTTCTGGAGCCTGCTCAGGCTGCAGTGCTGAGCTGTTCAGCCCTGCTGAGACTCAGGCAGCTCTGGGCATGCACAGAGGTGAGACATCACCTATCCGGAATGTCTGGAAATCAGAAAATGTAAGGTGCCTCTGTGTGTGAAATTTCAGGATCACGGGTTTTGTCACTTGTGGGTTTAGCTTGAAAATATGGCTCAATATTTTAATTTTGAATAAACCTTGACCTAATAAAGTCAATCTTCATCTCTGTGAGAAGCAGAGATTTATATTTTTCTTTTATAACTTGAAGCAAAGGTTGAACAAATTTTCATGGGCAGCCCCATTGTTGGATTAGTGCCCTCATTCAATCAGAGTGTGCAAAACACAAACCCTAGGCAGAGCTAGACTACAAAGCAGAGGAGATTTTCACAATGCTAAATGGAGTGAAAGCACCAGGGGAAGAATATCTGAAATCCTCTTATATGATTATTAAAACAAAAACACACACACACATGAAACCAGCAAATTCTTTGACTGGGGTGCCACAGGGAGCTGGTAAGAGGACAGCCTGTTCTAGTTGGATGCTTTGTTTGGTATCAGATGGAAGCTGTAACAAAGCAAATATCCCGGGACTCCTGGTAGGTCTCTGTGGAGGAGCTGACCATGAGTACATTGACCCCTTTCTCCCTCCATGGCTGATCCCAGCTACCTGGCAGCTCTTGTCACTACCCCTCTCTAGTAACACGTTATCTCTTTTCTCCCTTCAGGTTATTAGGAAACCTCATGCTCATCTCTTCCTAACTCTCATGAGATTAATTTCTCGGTCTTTCCACCCAAATATATTTGTCATCTACAATTGCAGCCATGTCTGTGCTGTGGATTCCACAGGATTAGCATTCCTTCTTGAGCATCTTGCTTGCTTGCACTGGCCTTCTTTGCATACACACTTTTAGCACTACCAAGAGACAACAGTAGGGGCATTTTCACCAGAGTCTAGCTAGCATTATTACAGACTTTTAGAAGCAGTTTTAAGAGACTTTAGGATTACAACCTTATTTTCTGGCTTCTTTAGCAGGTGTTCAAAGGCACCTGATTTTCAGCAAAAATGGTAACATTAGTAACAGGAGCTTGCACAGTGGGAGACTGGATTGCTGAAGTTGTATGAAGCTGTCTGAGAGCACGTGGTGGGATGGGACTGCATAGTTTACATTTCAGGCTGTTCCCATTAATGTTACTCTCCTTTCCACTGTGCTGTATGGAACCTTACAGGTGAGGAATTACTTTCATTTTGTGTAAATTGCATCTAGTTTATGGGGCTGAGGCCAGTGATTATACACAGAAGATGATATATAATATACTGAAATAAACATGCACAAAATTGCACAAGAATATGAAATCCTAGGTGAAAGGACCTAAAGTGAAAATAGAGAGAATGAAGCTGAATGGCAGAATGAATACCATTAGATTTGCCAAGCCAGGTTCATATGCATTCTCTTTGCCAAGAGGAAATTGATAGGTAGAGGAGAGAATTTAGCCTCCAGGCTTTAATCCCAAACTTATTAGGCAAATCATAAAGATTTGATAAGAAACATCTATCAGGTACTGCAATAATGAATCACCTTGATCTGCCACATACCTGCTGGTGGCTTGGAGCATGGTGGCAGTCTCTGAGTGTCTTTACTCCTCTGGATGTTTCCATGAGCAGAGGGAAGCAGTGGTGGCTTCCTAGCAGGTGGAGTAGGTGGCAATTAATTAGGCTTGGCCTCTTGGATCTGCTGCCAGCATGCAAAAACCCCAGGCAATGAGTATGTTAGGTCTTACTGTGGATGAAGACTTCATGGTGGTACCTGAGCCCATCCTGGTTGTGGAACCACTGGTAACACCATTAATGTGAGCCAAAGCTCTCTCCCTGGCTTAGCTCGGGGTAGGATTTCTCCTTTGGCACAGCCTGGCCAGGAGGAGATCCTCATGGCTCTGCTGCCGTAACTGGCTCCTACAAGGAGAGGCTGCCACCTGAGCCCTGAGAAACTTGGTAGAAGAGCTATAGGACTGTAGAGAGTCTCTTTGAGCATCTTAGGGTTTCGAGGGACATGCTTTGATTTAAAAATATTTGAAGGATGAATACAAACAAGGGGGGGGGGCACATAAACAACATATAAACAATATGGGGGCATGAAAAAGCTACAATAAGTGATGGTTGGGTGAACCTAAGGAAATTTCAAGCTGAACATGAGGAAAACCTTCCTTACCTTGATTTCTAACTATGCAACAGCATTTTTGATACTTAAAACTAGAATGTAACAAACAGTAAGAATGCAACTCAAGAGAAGCATTTGGCAGAGTTCAGTGAGCTAGACCTCTACCATTTCTAATATATTTTGACTGAGATGCTGCAGGAGAACATCCACAGAGCTCTGTGAAGCTGTATTCTTTGTCCTTTGCAGATATTAAATGCAAGATCAAAAAGAAATTAGATTCATTGTCTTAAATAAAATTACCCTTGTTTGTGCCTTTCTAAATGGGCTGCAGAACAGTTGCAGGTTTTTTTAGAGAACTCAATTATTTTCTAAATCTCTACTGAAAGCAAAAGCCTCTCCTTTAATTATTTAAGTTTTGTTTTATTGAGTAGACAGTTTATAATCATAAACAGTTCTGCATTTAATAACAAACTTTGAAACTCAATATGTAGGAATTGTTAAAATTTGTGTTTGTTGAATTAATATATCCTTTTATCTAGAAAAAGTTTCCATTATTTTAGCAGCATGCATAATCCTTTTTTGATGTTAATAGATGTCTAACTTTAGAAGTCTAGAATGTAAAGGTTTGCACCTGAGTTACTCATCTTTTGTTCTTGTATAGTCAATAGGAAAAAGTACGTACTTTGTGGTTTCCTCTGAGCTATTCTGGCTCCTTTCAGAGAAGAAATGCTCCAGAGATGCTACTGAGTGGGTGTCTACCACTGTGAGAGGAATGTTGAATGATTAGGTGACACATAAACACCTACATTTATGTAGATGAGTGCTGTACCAGCAGCTTGGCCATGAGGGATGCTATGAGGGCAAAAACAAGGCTGGACTCAAAACTTGGAAAAGGCCTTGCAATTTCTCTGACATTTGGGAATGTTCAGGGTTGGAACAAGACCCAGGAGCAGCTGTGGGAAATCAATTATCAGGTTTCTGTAAGAAGAGGGGTGTTATTGTTATTGGCTTTGGTTGTGTGGATTGGACAGGTAGAAGAGGACATGAGATGACTGACATAGCCTGCTCCTCCCGGGGCTCAAGGCAGTAATCCTTCATGAAGCTCAGGCTGCTGCTGCTGCCTCGATTACTGTGAGATAAAGCTCTGTTCTTTGAGCTAATGGAATAATGCAATTAGGACAAGGCACTGCTCATAAACTCTTATCCTTTAAAGGGCTGGTTGATAATGAAAAAGAGACACCTGCCATGCCAGGTGTAGAACTTGCCTCACCAAGCCTTGCTCTGCTGGAGAGACACTATGTTGTACCTGCCCATGGCTCTGGAGTGGGAAGGACAGATCTGTAGACAGGAATTAGGGAAGAGGTGGGAGCAGAGGACAACTTCGTAAAGGTCACAGCTGTGAATGGTGTGGAAATGATGAGCAGGGATTAAGTTCACTGCCTCTTTAAAAAAAAAAACGACGGGACACCAAATGAAGCTAGCAGGAGCCAGGCTAAAAGCACTAAATAGTAAAGTGGATTTTCATAGGATGGGTAATTGAGTGGTTAGACACTTTGCCTAAAAGGTGTTGTGACTTCTGAATGTTCTTGTGGCTCAGGAGGAGACCAGACAAGTTCATGGAACTCTGTGAAGGGCTACTAATATAAAAGAAGCCACATCTAGCCAAGAAATCCCTGAAAAGGGCTGGAGACAGGGAGAATACTGGCAGAAGTACAACATGTTCTTACACTCTGATCTGGGCTAGTGCTTAAGGAATGAAGATACTGGGTTAGAGGCACCTTAGTGCTGACTTGTGCAACCACTCTCAAGTGTTCTCTCCCCTCCAGAAAATTATTTAATCTTCTTTAAGTTGGTAGTTTTTTTTTCCAGAGCAACTTTGCATGTTCTTCATAGCATAGAACCATGTTTTCTTTTCCTGTCATGTTATAATAGTGATTTGTTTTGCTGGCTTTACTTATATTTATTTTTAAAATGAGATATTCATCTCAGGGGAAAAAAACTCATTTAAAAAGCCCTTATTCATGCCAAAGCACTTCTGGGAGATCTGTTTTTGTACTTTAGAAGATGCAAAAGTAAATTTAACTTGCTGAGGTCAGACTTTCATCTTGTTTTCCAAAATAAGCTACAAAGAGCTGTTTACATTATTGTTACAAAGCAATGTGTGCATCAACAGCCTTCAGCTTTCTGCCCTGCCTACTGGGACTCCTGTTGCTGTCTCCATGAGGAAAACAGGGTGGTAGAGTGTAGAGGTGGACATAGATTCATGGAAAGTGAGGGCTGATAGCATGGCTACAGCACTCCCAGGATGGAGGAAAAATCTGTCAAATCTGTATCATTGGTCTGTTTTCACAATGGGAAGAGCTGAGTTGGAAGATCTGTTTTTAATATTTCTAATATGGTGTGTAATTGTTGTTATGCAACTGCAATTGTAAAATCCCAGGCAATTGTCTCAAAACGAATCTGTTTCTGAATGTCCAGATTTGAACCCTTGTAACAGAGATGTTGGGTACTCACACAAAGCACTGCAGTCTGTGGGATGTCTGTTTTGGATGGGCAAATCCTCTACGAGGTGCAAAATTTACTGGCAAGTGAGATGCTTGAACTTCTGGTTGGGAATCTAAAAATCAGCATATTCTCAGCAGTTTTGGTCTTTAGCAGAGTCATCCTCTGCTTCACAGACTCACTGAGAAATGGGTAATGATATCTGCTCAGCTCAGGATTATTGAGAAGAAAAGCCAATATTCACAAAGTTTTTATAAATAAATGTCTAATACTGCACCTGGTGCAAAGACACCTAGGGCACTCTAAGGAGGGCTTGGGACTGTGCAGTGAATGTCTGTTTAGTGAGGTAATAAGCATTTGGTGCCTCAGGAATCCTGTGACAAGATCACCGTGTAGTTGTGCAATCTCAGTTCTGCTTGCATTTGTCTTTTTTTTGTGACAGAACAGTTACATTTTATTCTCTCTGCCACCTTTCAGGAATGAAGGTTGTACAGGCATTTGAAAATGGCACCTTGAGAAAAGCACTATCCTTCTCGTGGGCATGGATACACAGAGGGCTTTTCTCAGTGAAGCCTTTAGGGATTTTAAATACCTCTTTTATGGGAGTGATGGTGCTCATAATGTTGCAATGGAAAGATATTGATTTTAGCAGTAAGGAGAGCTGTGTAAATGCATAAGTAGTGTCAGTACACCCAAGTCAGAAAGAAATAAACCACAAGAAGCCAAACCAAACCTATGCTTGTCATGAGTTAAAAACTATCCTCAAGAGTGCAATGAGCTTTTGTCCTTGGTGGCAGCAGGTAATAACACATCAGTGGTGACCGATACCTGGAGAAATTACTCCCTGTGTGAGGAAGGTTTCAGCAGAGCGTGTGCACTGAGCTGTTGTCACAAGTTGCTGGCACTCCTCAGTGCTCACTCCCACAGGCAGTGTTATATTACTCAGTCTGGAAATCAGGCAAGGAAAAGTAAAGACCAACCTGCTGTCCTGGAAAGCAAATGTTTATTTTTCCTTTTCCTGGTGGAGAACAATTTCTGTCTGATCAGAAGTAGATGCCAAAACTAGCAGCAAATGTGTAGGATGAGCTGATTAATTCTCAGAGTAAAATGCCTTTGGTGTGACAGCAGAAAGCCAGGATGAAAACTGAGGTTAGTCCCTGCAGTGCTGTGCTGGTGTGTGTTGCAGGAGCCTGCTCCCAGTACTGCTCCTTGTCCAGTATCCTCCCTGAGGAATGCAAACCTCCAGGTGATGAATGGTGAGACATTTATGCAGATTGAACTTCAGACCTCTGTGTGTAAAGCTCCCATTTGTGTTATTTGCTCTTGCACATTATTTAGTTTGTGAGTACTGGGCCAAATAACTATAAATTCCCGAAAATAGCTTTTGAGAAGATCTGGCTTGTCTTCTTGGCTGTCAAAAATAGACGTGATTCATAGTTTTAAAGTCAGCTGAATGGATTGCTGCAAGGATTAGAATTATTCCGAATTTTTGAAGATGAGTGAGAAAATTACCCCTTTTTTTCCAAATTGATTCTCTAGCAACAGCAGTTTGAATCAATATGGTAAAAAGTTTCTATTCATCTTCATAGTTTTTGGACTGATGTTTTTCCTGATTTTGAAGTAGCAATCAGTGAGACTGTTGTAGATGCCATGTATAGTATAAACTCTACTTCATACTCTTTTCCCCACTATGAGGCTCATGGAAAGAGCATGGACTTGCCACCCGGAGATTTAACAGATGCTATCATCAATCACCTCATGAGACCTGTGTGTATCCTGCAGAGCTCTTACTTTCTCACAGATTTTGTTATTTGTCATACAATGATCTCAGACAAGTTGACATAACAAAAACGGATTTAAGGCTAAGAAATGGGATTGCTCGGTCCATTGAGCCATTGCTTTAACTCCTCCTCACCACCCACCTGCTATTTTTTGCCTTATTTTTCTTGTTTTGCTGCACAGCCACAGGCTGAGGTTCATGCTTAGTCCAAATAATTTTTAAAAACCCAAAAAACATGAGTTGGGCATTCCTAAAAAACCTCCCAAACCTACTTAAGCAGGCTCCTAAAATCTCAGCAGGATTATCACTGAGCTATTGGGTTTTACTCTAGGCTGAAGTGATGCAATCTGGTGGAGGGACATGGGGCTTTCTGATCCATATCTTGCTGTCAGGTGTATTTCTATCTGGCGTGCATCCTGCTCACTGACAGGGAAGCACACACTGCTCACCAGCACGTTTGGCACCAGGAGCATCTGAGACTGGCCCATCAGAGGCAATTGGGATTAGCAGAGTCTGATATTCCATTCTTTGAGAAAGGTGATGAATGTTGTCTGACTTTGTGCAAAGGAAAGTCAGCTGTATTCAAAGGCAAACCAAGATGTTCTCTGCATTTGAAAAACGAAAGAACACAAAAACAACCCCTGAAAGCACTACAGTGAGCAAACAAGAAAAACTTACAGCAGATAAGGTGTAGTAGGGCAACCCTCTTGTGGGAGATGAGACCTTTTGGATATAGTCACACAAACAAACAAATAAACCTTAAAACCTGTCTGCAGTTAGCCAGAACAGGTTCAGTGATTACTCAAAAATATTTAGCTTTTGAATTCTCTCTCCTGGTGTCATTCTACTTACGCAACGCTGAAGTCTCAGAAGTCATGAAAAGATCTTATATCAAATACAACTGGAAAGCAGAGGGTGCTGTAATTCACCTGCTGCCCCTGCAGTCATGCTCCACGAGATAGTCTGGAATTCCTCAGCAGAGACCCTGAAACTGCTGTTCAGCTCATTTGATGATCTTGATATGCTGCAAAGAATTATTCAAAATATTCAAATGTAAAGATTCGTGATTAGTTTGAAGGTAAGCATGTTGTCAGCCAGATCATTTATTTTCATGTAATTTGTATAATTCCATCTCTAAACCGTAATTTTTTCTGGGTCTGCCACATGCTGTATGTGGGTAACTAAGAGCTGTGGTGCACCAGTTGCTGTGTGCAGGGTATAAGTCAAGGGAAGCTCGTTTTTGGAACTGGACTTCTCTGGGGGAGAGTCTTGAAGCTATGCTTAGTAGCTGAACTCTTCTGTTTAAATCCAAGGGCCACACAGTGTTGGGTAGTTGGTGCTGCCTGGCAGAAAGAGACAAAATGCCAGTAAGGTGTTGTTGCAGATGGCAGCTGGCTCTGGGCTTGAGTTCATCACAACCTGCTCTGATTGATGAATGCTAGCACAGTTAATGATTTGGGTGTACGCTGGTACACTGGTGCACTCACACTTCAGAACGAGTAGTAAACAAATATCCAGTGCACACTTCCTTTGCTCCAGATTATCTACAATTACAGGAATACATTCAACTGATCTATAAAAGGTTCATATTATCTACAACTATAGGAATACCTTCAACTGATACATAAAAGGTTCATATTTTTAAAATCCACCCACTTCTGTGTGGTGCTGCAACCCATGGATGAATAGTAGGAATCTTGTCCGTTGTGGTTTCATGACCCAGTCCTCCTCTGATTTCCAGCTGAGGTACTGAAATGACAGACAATGTAAAAGCAGTCAGAAAAAACAGTTCCTGACTGTCTCATGATCATCTTTCTTTTCCCTATGCTAATCACTACTTCACTAATCATCTTTTTGTCAGTTACCCCAAGTTTTCCCTCTGGCTTCTTTTCGTAATCTCTTACTGAAATTTGAGAGTCAAAACTAACCTGTTGCTGTTGGCATCTCTGCTGTCAACTTTGTTTCAGGAGTCTAAAACTAGGTGTGATCTTTGTCTTTTTGCCCCTCTTGAAGATATACATGAACTATGTATCAATTAGTTTGGTGGATATGTACAAATTTCCTTCTTTTCTTTGTGCCTGAACTACCAAATCTTTATCTGAGCACCCTGTCTTAAATGCTGTAACCTTCCTCCCCTCAGGATGGAGTTATGTCTGACTGCTAAGCTAGTCTTACATCATTTCAGCACCAAAATGGGGAGGCTTTTGTCCTGCCTGCTCCCACCCTGATTCCTTCCCCTTCCTTGATCCATTCTGCCACCTGCCAGACCCTGGGTTCAGCCTGACAGAAAGCTCTCTACTGCTTGTTGCTGTACTAGTCTTCTGCCTGTTTAGTGAGTTGAATATTCTAATCATGGGGTCCAAAAAGCACCAGAGCCAAGGGAAAGCAAGGAGCAGCAGCAAGGAATGAGAATGGGGCAAACTGGAAGAATGTTTTCAGACTGAGGATTATGAGCCCAGCTAGAGCTCTGCTGTTGAACTTTACCTTCAACCTTCACTGACTGATGGAGCCCTTCCACAGTCCTCATGGTGTGTAGTTTCTAAGTTTGTCTCCTTTCTTGTTACTTTGGGCACATTCCTTCGTAATGTTTCTTTCTCATTTCAGCATACAAAGTTTAACTTCTTGTTTTCACCTCAAATACCTTCAAAGTTCTGCTCCTCTCTGTTATCTTCTCCTATCATAACCCATAACCTTCATTTTACCAATGATAACTTTCATTTTCCACCCACTTGCCTTTTTTTTTAGATATGGAGGTGTATGTGTCTATACATGCACACGTTTGTTTCATATTTTCCTATATACACAAAGATCCCTTCCCCAGTTCATCAGCAAGATAAAAAATCTTTCCCCAAAATATGCATCTTTGTATGAAAATAATTAATAATAATAATGTAGGACAAATGAAAGAAGCTACTGTTTATGGTTTAGGTGGGTAAGGAGAGTAATGCTTATTTAGTTTAAATACTCAGTCACTCTCCTCAGATCTCTTTTATCTCTAAGAGTCAATTTTGTGCAACAGGGATTCTGTATTGCATGCATTTTTTGGGCCCATTACACAGTAGGGACCTGACCCTGATGCTTGTACCCAAGCAGAAATATTTCATAGCATCAAATATAAGTGAAGGAAGTCAAATGAAATGACATCCGTCTTCACTGCTTGAAAGCAGAAAATCATCAAAAGTGTTTTTTGAAGTTCGGCTTTTCTGAAAAATTATTTTGCATTTTATTACCTTTTCTTTTTTGCCTAACCTAGGCAGCAGCAGCCTGTGCTGGCAGCAGTGGAGGCGTTCCCATCAGACAAGTTTTCAAAATAGAACTGCCACAGGAATTCCAGCTGTCACCCTACTCACGATGTGGCCTTTGTTGGCGATGCTCCGGAGAGTACCTTTAGCTTCTCATTTCAGGACAGGTGGTGGTTGTCAAAGAAACCCCTCACTGATGATTGTTTCATTACTTGTTATATAAAATACATTTTTTCAGTGTGTATCACAGATTAAAGCATGGGTGGTTGATAATAATTTTGAAAATGATTTTGTCAAGAATTTTGAAAAGAAGCAGTACAGGTACAAAAGAGAAGATGGGCAGCATTCAGGTAAATTCAGATTTGATCTGGCCTTCATGAGGGGCACAGCAGCAGAAATATGGGCAGAAGTTGAAGTATGGAAGATTCCATTCATAGTGCTCATCTCTCAGGCTGTCAGTGCTTCTGAGCAGGGACTGGGTTGATAGGCTGGCTAAATCCCATGGCTGTCTTTTGTATATCCCAGTGTACTCTAGTACGCACTATCTAGCAGCGAGGGTCTTTTGTATGACTTCCACTAGGTAATTGAGTGTGGGGGGGGTCAAATATTTCAGAATATCCATCAGCTTCTTTCCCTAAACAAGGTAGGAATAGAGAGCCAGCTGCCCAGCTGGGACTTTCTGTTCCCTTCTCTCTGACACCCCACTGATGGAGCCCACTATTTATTTTCTGGTGCCTGTGCAATGTACTTTTTTTATTTGTCACTATTTTATACTGCTTGTGTTATAACTCTGATAGTCAGGCTTGTAAAAGAAGAAAGGTTTGTAAGGGCAAGAAATATCTGTGATTAGATCAGTTGATATAAAATGTGGTCAAGCTTTCCAGTTTGTGTGCATTTCAGCAAGTCTGATGCAGATAACACTGGAAATCATTATTCCCAGGCTGCTGATATATCTGTCGGAGCAGCAAAACAGATCTAGGAGTCCTTCACCCTTCCAGAGCTACTCATTCCTCACCCCATCCCTGCATTGACTGTTCCCTCAGAATGGGACTATACTGTAATGCTAGTGAAGTTCTGCAAGTCATTTTGAAGTAACCAAACAAAAGAAAAAGTAATCTGTAATTATGTTAATGAATTAGTCCATTCGTGGGAGAAGTGATGTTACCAGAGAGTTTCAATACCAGGAGAGTTGACAGATTGAAATGAAGAGAAAGAATTTGCAGAACAGGAACAAGGGAGCAGGAGATGAGATGCTGAGAGAATTGCAATGAACATAAATTTGATGTCTCTATTTATTCTGTACTATTTAATAATAAATCGTATTATAGTCAAACGTAAAAGCTTTGTAAGTCTCCCTTCAGAGCTGGGACTCAGATGTGAGAAGGAATTGCTGTTTTGCAATAGTAAGTGATGACTCTGCTTTTTTATTTATAATTTTTGTGAGTTTGTTCTAGTATGTAGAGGTTGACAGGTTTCACCCAGGTAAGCTCTCCAGGGACCTCTGGCACGCTGCACACTGTGCATCACATGCTGGCTGTGAAGTCTGATGGCTGAGGAATTAGGAGTATTTCTTGTAGACCTTCTGGGGGCAGGCTAGTAGCTTTTTAATTTCTGATTCTGGCACGATGTGGTTGTATTCAGTCCTCTGCTCCTTTCCTTTCCTTTTTTTTTTAAGTCTGAAAGATTGAGTGTTTTCTTGAAAGCTCTGAGATTGGATTCTGGAGAAAGATCTGTCAAGGATGTCTTTCTTCCCTAATAGGCTGTATTTCTCTTCCATGTGACTGCCCATTTGAGGCAATATGTGACAAACAGAAGTGTCTTGTTAATATGAGTTTTCTTATTGTATGTGCTGTTTGCTAGAGAATGAGCCTAATTACTTCTTATATTTCTCATGCTCTGACATGAAGGTAGCATTTATGCCTTTCAGCTTTAGTGGCATCTAAACCAAAGTATTGTAAGAAGATGTAGAAGCTGAAGTTTATCATCATTTTTTTTCTTCAAAATTCTTTGCTTCCTCTATTTCTGCCCACTCAGAGTGAGTAGTTATCTAAAACTCTCTGTCTAAAATTGAGACCTTCACAGCTGTGCAAACTGCAGCAACCAAACATTTCAGGTGTCCAGAAAGGAAATCTCCTTCAAGAGCAGGGGCTTTTTTCAGAGTTAAAAAAAAGTCATATTTAAAATTCTTTTGACCCTGCATCATAGCATGAGCAGCTGTCACCACATCTGACTGGGAGCCTGAAGGATTAGAAGGAAAAAATTTGTTCACTACAGAAAGGAAAGTTCTTGTAGTGGTTCTAAGCCATTGTGCCTAGTGGTGGGATTGTGCCTAATTCCTCTTCACCCCCCTGAGCTTTATGTCATCCCCGGCTCTCACCTTGTCTATAAAATTTTCTGCCTTCATGGTTTCCTTGTTTTTATGAAGATAATTTTGTTTTTCTAAAATGTTGTCTCCCAGCACTTATCTACAGAGCTCCAACCCAGTCTGCATTAAGAACTCCATTAAAAATTTCAGCCCAGCCCTGGCTGCCCATCCCTGTCCCCCACAGCCACATCTCTGTGCTGGGACAGCTTTGGGACAAGGACCCCCCTCATCTCAACCTGAGCAAAACCAGGACAAATAGAAACAATTTGAAATAATAATCATAGTGCACAGAAGATCACTGTATTAAAGGTGGCATGTGTATCCTTTCAAAGGGGTTTTTAAACTTCATTAAGTAGAATCTATTAATATGGGATGCCTATTGCAAGTAAAAGTGTGTCTTGCAGCACAAAAGAAAGCCCTAGCAGCTCAAGCAAGTGGTTAAAGCACAGTAGAGCAGTAAGAAACACATGTATTGTTATGAAAAAAATATTAAAGCAAACTACCTAACTGGATTCAATCCTTATGCCTTCTTAAAGCATGTAGCAAAAATAGCTATGATTCTCTCTCTAGTTTTCAACTTTCAGAAAATAGCAAGTTAGGAGGGAATATTAAGTACATACAAGATGAGGAATTACAGTCTTGAGAGGTAGAAAGTCTGATTCCACAGTGTTGTGTGTGATGCTGTTTTCTTAGTTTGCTTCTTGTAAGCTAGCATTAACAATCTGTATTTCTTTCCATATATTTTTCTAATAATGCTGGTGGATTATGTTGGGGAAGAATTTCACTGACTGCACAGTAAGAGTATTTCCTTGACTTTTTTTTTTGAAACTTTAGCAAAAGTGTTTTTAAATTTAAATTTTCATCTCAGACACTACTGCTGTTTCTGCTGCTGAATTCAGATAATGAAACTGGCTTGATAAGAATGGACCAAATTTAAAAGCAAACCAGTTTTAATTGCTAAGTAAAATAAAATGCAAAACCTAAAGAATTTAGACATATCCTGTAAGTATCTCAAGATTCAAAATTGTCTTTTAGTACTGTAGTAACAAGATGTTAGCATTAATAACAATTATAGTTAATAGTCTCATTAATAGTAGCACAAGATGTTACTATTAATAATTAAAAGTATGTATTCAGTTTTCCAATAGTTGTCTAGTGTTTTGGGCAGTGTCACTCTTTTGTATTTAATAATATACATATATAAAATCAGTATTTCCATATTGTGCCACATTATTGTCATTTTCTTTTCTCTGACTTGTTGGTTATTAAAGATATGGACACGTAGTGCCTATGTAGTCAAACCTTACAGAGATTGAGGCAGGCTTCCTGCCAGTGCAACGTGGTATTTTAGGCTGAGTGGAGCCTTCCAGAAGAGAATCACTAAGTAATTGATCTGCTTCTCTTTCTCAGTGAACTGTCATGCTCCACTTCACCTGTCTGTGCTTGGCTGAATTCACTGTAAAAGAATGGCTGGAGAGAGCTCCCAGAGCCCAGAGGAGGCAGCAGCAGCACCTGTCTCAACATGGACAGGTGGTGTAGCTGTCCTTGCTCCACCAGGTTCCTTGGACACAGCTTCTGGGATCACAGTTGCTAGAGGCAGGAAAGCTCTTTTGATAGATCTACATCTACTTTTTTTATTTTAATGGTAAATCAAAACCACTCTTATTTAATCAAGACATGAGGATCATGTAACAAACCAACCAGCAGCTTGCTTTAGCATCTCACCAAATGTCTACATGGGCATTTAGAAGTAATTTCTTGTGTTTTTAAACTCTGAGAGAGGTCTTGTGCTGCTCTCCTAGCAGCAGCTGGCCTATCAAAGCACCAGGCAGCAGCAAAACTCAGCCTGGTGAGGCATTGCAAGCAGTTTTCCTGCTGTTGCTGTGTTCACCACGGTCATCCCATGGGGTCTGTTTCTGGAATGCAGGATGACGATGGTGCTTATTCACCACTGGAGAGTATATTTGTAACATGGTTGAAGGGAGCAGCTGGTGCTTGCCAAAGTCCCTGTAAAATTTATTGGCAAGGGAGTAGCAGTGAAGAGCAAGTTTCATGCAGAAGTTTTGTTCCAAAGTCTCCTTAGGTGACTGTGATGTTTTCTTTAGAACGAAATATTTAGGAGAATATTTGTGTCCATATGGAAAATTGTTTTAATTTCAAAATACTATAGGTTTTGCATGTTTATTTAAACCAAATCATGCATTGTTCTCTGAGATGAATTAAAATATCTGAGATATATGTGGATCAGTAGTGAGTATCCTGCCGTGAAAGCATAACACAGAGTTCACTTAGCAGCAGCACCAGATCAGCCTCTGCCCTCCCTTCAGCTGTGTCTTTCAGACCAGATGTGTCTTCATACTGAGATATCAGACTTGGGGTAGAAGCCACCAGAGATGCTTAGTGTAGCTGTGGTCACCTGGAAGTGGTCGCTGGAAGTGGTCACATTGGGTCTGCATTAGTGTTTTATAACAGGAGTGACACCTTGATAGGAAAACACGAGTTCCTTGTAGTGAGGACATAGCATAGAAGTGATTATGCAGCACAATAATTACTTGGCATTGAATTACTTTATTTTTTTAAAAAGTGGGTTCTGGACACATCTGTGCAGGCTTTTTTGTAAACCATAGTAGGCTGCCAACCACATTTGAAGGCCTTTCCTTCAGGGGAAATTTTTCAGAGCAAACATTTGCCAAGAGCTGAGCAGCTCAGTGCAAAACTGTGAGGTTACACAGATACAAAAAAAATCCCCAAAACCCAAACCCCCAAACCAAGAGACAAAATTTGTGCTTTCTGTATTTGTGATTGATTTGATTCCAGTACCAAATCACAAGAGATTGCTCTGAGAGCAGACTCTTGTGATTCTTACAGTGGGTAATTCTTGCTGCCTCAGTGCACCGCTTCCATCCCAATCTGCAAGTGTTGGTGAAGTAACTTGGAGGAAAAACCTAAAGCAGTGCATATAAACCACATAATTGTAATTATATATTTTAGGACTTTTCAAGCAGATTCATTAATTGGGAAAGACAAAGTAAATCTCTTACTTGTGAAGTTCCTGGACTTGCTATTTACAAATTAATCACTCTGGAGCTACCAATTATACCTAATGTAGCATATACACTCAATGGATTGTCCCAAGACACTGTAAAATGACTTAATGCTTCTTCATCAGAAAAGAGATATTAGAGAAGTAAATATAAACACTTTGGTTTGGAGTTGAAAGGAGTTCACATTAATAGAAACAAATAAAAGATTAAACCATAGGACTACAAATTATTGCTCAATTGAGCTAAGTGAAAGCATCAAATCTTGGAAGCAGCATGTTTGTCTGTGTCAGGGTTTGGTTTCTTATAGTTTGTGATATTTGTAAATATGTCATCTGCTGGTGATGTATAGAGGGGGTGGATGGGGTGAGGATTTCAGCAAAAGCCGAGAATGGGCAGGCTCAGGCTACTGCAGGAGCTGAGCATGGAAAAAGAACAGTGCAGCATTCTGAGAATAATGCAAGCTTTTTGAAGGTTAGCTTTTACCCAAGAAGAAGGGTTAGGGGATTCATTTATCTCTGCTGCTGCTTCATGGACAAAAACCCCAAATCCAACAAACAATAACCACCAGAGTGTTAGGTGAAACTGAGAAATCTGTCAGCTCTGGTGGAGTTCTCCAGATTTACACTAATGTTGCTGTGCTCACAGTCTGGCTGCAAACCTGCCTGAAATTACATGAACTAATCATGAATTTTGTTTCAGATTGTATTGATTGGTGATATTTATACTGCTATATGGAATTTGGGGTTCTTTCCCAGGGAGGAGTGGGAGATCAGCTTAATTTATTTAGCAGCCCACGAGTTGCATAGTCAATATCCAAGCCCTTAGTTTTATTACTTTTGTTTTATTTTTATATTTACAAGTTTTATGTATTTTTATAAACTTACGTATATATATTATGTTTTCATATATTATATATATTACATATATATAATAGATGTACTTAGTTTTATTACTTTTATTGGAAAGTAATACACACTACATAAATTTATGATACTATTTTATGTTTATGGAAATAATATCTAAAATTATGTTATCTGGAAGACACTAAGAATGAAACAACAGGAGGTGGTTCCTGTTCACAGCCTCAGTACTTGTCCTCTCAGCCCTCTGATCAATATGGACTTTTGTTGCCTTTTTCATGTTCTAAGCAAAGGGCATAGATCTTGTTTCATTTTGGCTTTTCTGCTGACTTTTTTGCTTTTCCAGAACATTCCCACTGCTAGTGCACTCCAGATTCTTCCTGGTGTTCACTGTTGCTACTGGTTCTGAGTATATGGGAATATTTTAAAGACACAATCCTGTCCGATTTAAAGGGGTTTTTGGTGTAAAAACAGTGAAAGGTTGTCACTCATCACCCCTGAGGCCCTTGCCGTGTGTTTGATCGTGTGTCAGCAGAAGCTCTGTGCTGTGTGGCTGTGAAATTGATGTGTAGTGTCCTGGTTTGCCTTGGGAATGCAGGGCTGCATAGCAAAACAAGGGAAAACATGCACCTTTACAGGAGAAATAAGAAAAATAATAACAAAAAGGAGGAGCACAGAAAATCTAGAGATGAAGGAATATTTTTGTGTTTCTTTAAATTCATAAGAGTATGATTTACAGCAAAGAGTGTGCAATAAGGTGTGACAAGTAATAGTGACAGAGGAGACATTAGATCTTGCTGTATGAGACAGAGGCAGAAAATTATCTTTTAGAAGATCTCAAGGTGATATGGGATATTAGAAGTATGATGGCAATCTTTTCCTAGTAATAAAACCTGCAAAGGAGAAACCCTTTTAAAGAAAGTCCATTTGCTGAAATGGAAGACAGGCAGTGGAGAGGATGGTGATACATGAGAAACAGCAAGAAAGAAAACCCAGCTGGTAAAGAAACCATCTGACCATCTGTACCAAGAAGTGTGCACATGGCATCCTCTTTTAGAGACAAATCCCCACAGAAGGGTAGGACTTGCCATTCATTTCAGAGAAGTATTTGTTTCAGTCTGATTTTAAAACTTATAAAACTTTTATATACAACAAATCACTGATGTTCAACAAGGGCCTGTCAGAGGTTTTATAACGTGGGCAATGTTAGAAAATCTTAGACAGTCAGCTCAGAAGACAGGAGCTGCTTCATTTCATGCTTTCATTTCTTTAGGAGATAATTTCAGTATTTGTTTTTATGGAATAGGAAGGCAGTTCCTCACAAACATATCCAATCACAGCCAATTCCTGTTTTATGTTCCAAAAGAGCCAGATTATATGAAAAAGTAAAGTTTGTAGTAAACATCCAAAGTTTAGAGCTCATTGATGGCAGATTTTTTCCAAAGCATAACAGGAAAGAATAATATGATAAAAATGCAAACAAAAATACTACAAGAAAGATTAATTTTACAATGAGACCTAGCAGAAGATATGATCCTTGAAATGCATGTATGTTAGGTTGATGAGGTTTTAGGCCCTTCAGCTTCTTTCTAGGGCATAGCTTCTTTCTAGAGTCATCATCGTCTAAAATGACTCGGGAAAGCAGATGGGCAGGATCAGCTCCAGCGAGGCTTTGGCTCCACCAGGATTATCTCTGGGCTTCCTCAGCCCTGCAGAGGAGTTAGGGACGTCCCTTAACCCCACCCTGCAGAGGGAACCTCGCTGGGTCCCGGGAGAAACCTCTTCAGGAGAGGTGACAGGAAAGATGACAGGAAAGATGACAGGAGAGGTAAGAGCGGCTCTGTGTGGGTGGCCCAGAGCACACAGTGGCATCACCTGCCACAAAGGCTTTTGGAGAAAAGCAGAGTAGGCAGTGGCATCAGGGAGAGCCAGAGAGGCTGGACTCCCTCGAGAGAATCACAGAACAGTCTGAGTTGGGGGGACCCCAAGGATCATCGAGTCCTACTCTTGAGAGAGCAGGGCTGAGGGGAGCAGGAGGAGTTGAGCAGCCCGGTGTCAGCGGGAGCTGTGGGGTGGTGGTGGAGGCATGGGGCGTCCCCCTCGCTCTGAGGGAGCTGAGCTGTTCTGGTAGCACCAAGCTTTGGTCCCAGCATCTGGTGGCATCGAGGTTGTCACTGTGTCATGTGCTTGCACTTTGCTGCTGGGTGGAGCTGGAAGCGTTGCTCTCACAAAGAAAACCAGGGGGCTTGGAAAATGTGATTTGCAATCCCCCTTCACTGTAGCTCTTTTATTTGCTGGGATTTGGGATGTACTGCAGTAACCCAGCACATTCGTAAAAATGTGCCCTTGCAAACAAATACATGGTTATAAACTGGCCCAGCTCCTTTGTTTTCCTCCATGGGATCGACAATATTTTCTTGAATGTGAAACAGTCTTAGGCCCACAGGCTAAACTTCAGTGCCCTGAGACAGAACCACAAACTTTGTCAAAGGGTTGGATAAAAAGACAGCCAAGGATTTTGCCTCCTGGGCCCTTGAGCAGAAGGTCACTGGGCTGATACCTGGAAAGAGATGTCTATGTGCAATGTTAGCTGGGAGGTTTGTATGTATAAATAATGCAGTAACTGCGACTATGCCCTCTTTACTATGGTTTTCCCAGTGTTTTATGGACACTAATCCAGTCTCTTGATCAAATTGCTTTAATGGACTAAAGAAAACGAGTGTGACAGTGCAGAGTTTGATGGTGAGAATGACAGTAGATGGCCTAATTATGATTAGCCTGGAGGTTTTAAGTCTGCACTAGAATGTTCTTTTTATCCTCTAGCACTGCGGGATCTGGAAACATGGAAAAATGTAATATTACATCAGTCATATAAATATTTAATGTGGTGCTGGAAGCTGTGAAGAAATGCCATGTGGAGATTCACACTAGAAATACTCTGTCTTCTGTAGTCTTCCCCAAAACATCTGCTCCTAGTTCTGGAGTTACAATAGTGAGCTAGATAGATCATGGTTCTTGACACAATATGGCAGGTTTCATGTTCTTATGCATATGTGTTGGCTTAGTCTGCCTTGTGGCAGCAGTGTATTTCCAAAGTGCTTATGAATTAACAAAGGAGGAGTGAGCAAAACATGGGGATTGGAGGATGAGGATTCAGCATAAAATTGCTATTTAAATGTTAACAGAGAGGATGTGTGCAACACATTAATGAATAAAACTGCATAGTCAAAGGTGTCTTTTGACTGAGAAGTATTATTTTACTGTTTATTGTATTTGAATCTAGGTGGTATTTATAGAATCATGTATTATGTGTTCTTGTAGCCTGGGCCACACTCTGCTTGCAGGTTCCTGCTATTGACCTGGTAAACAAGGATTCTGATTGCAATACAGATTTAGAGATGGTGCTGCTGGGAGCAGAATTGCACCCGGGAACAGAATTGCACCCAGAGCTACTTTTGAATTGGCCAGCTTAGAACTAATAACATACCAGATCACAGCCATTGATGAAATTCAGCTGATGAGAAAAATGCCCAGCTTAGATAAGTATTCTAAATACAGAAACATGAGTAACTGTCAGCACATGCATTTATCTGTAATATTTAGTAGTTCCAAAAGTTTATAGTACTTTTTTAAAGTAAAAATGTCAACTTATGTTACAGCTTGCTAGTAAGTGTGCTGACCATTTTTTCACAACTTCCTGTGTACTTTTTATTTCCCCAGGAAATAAAGGAGGGTAGAATTTGTCTGAAGCCATATCACTCAACTTACATTAAACCATTTAATCTAATACAATATAGCTGTTCTATTTCTCCATAAAGGTGACTTATTTGCTCCTGGAAAGGCTCTTCTTTGGGAATAATGTCCTGTAGGAATTTGAGTCCTGGCTGCTGTTGATCCTTTGTTACCTGCTGCTCCTGACTGAGTCAGGGAGATGGAGCAGAGATACTCAGAACTGTTCAGGGAGATGCCTTCCCAGGATGCTGCTCCTGAGCACCTTTTGGGTTTATAGCACTGAGATGTTCCCAGAGCCAAAGGAAAAAGGAGATTCAGAAAATAACCTCAAGATTAGAGTGATAGAAAAGTGATCCTCATGTCACCTTTCCAATCTCTGACTTGCACTCTCCCGTTGTGCTACGCCCAGCACGCTGGCCCACTGCTCTGCTTTGGAAAAAGCATGGTTACAAGTTGGGGCAGGTTAGTTTAGGCAACACTCACTTTGAGAAGTCATTGCCTTCAGACGCCCATGCACACACCTACTGCTTTGTCCGTAAATAATTATATGTACATTAGATTGCTCTGAATCCTAATTATGACATCCATTTAGTAAATTTGAATGAAATTGTGTGTCCATGTTATATTTGGAAATGGGCTTGCTTTTTTTAAAGTTGAAAAAAGGCCTGAGAGAGGCTGATTTCACTGATAACTTCTACAGTTCTCTCTTTCATCCACCTGTTGTGTCTTCTTGTAGCACTTACGTGGCAAGAATTATTTCTATAGACTTTGAAAGGCACTCAGTGCAGCTGCTCATCTTGAGCCACAGACACTACTGTCTGCAGGGCAGGAGGCAGCCAGAAAAGGGGCTGGCAGGAAAGCAGGGCACTTTATGAACCCTCCCTGTCTCGTATGCCAGCCATGCCTAGGAGACCCAGGGCCCTCCTATCACCTCTTCTTGTTTTTCCTACCTGAATAGTACATGCAAATAAGAAATATTCTGCAAATAAGTCATAATACTTCCAGGATTGGTGTCACACTGAGGAAGAAGTCATCCAGTTCTTACTGGTAATGGGAGAATATCTTCCTTATCATTCACATGGAGAAGGAGGCATTTTTGAGTCTAATAACTTAAATGAAAAGGCGGTGATCTTGGAGCTTACAGCTCTTAAAATATCTCTGGCTCTGCCAGTGACTCACTCCATAGCCCTAAATACCCCCCAGACTTCAGCTTCCTCCTCTATCAAAAGGGGAGATGAATACTTACTTGTGTTTGACTGCAGAGATGATGCAAGACTTAATTAGCTATGTTTATTGAGAGCTCTGAAAATGTGGAAATGTCACTGCTCTTGATCGTCTTGAATAGCTGATGGCCTGGCTTGTCAATGTATTACTGTCAGGCCCCTCTTCAGAAGTGAATGGGACACGTGAAATCTGGGTTTGTTTGCCTGCCTTGGCTGGCCTCGGTGCACAGCTGAACCTTGGCTCTACGTGTCTAAGTAGGAGGACAGAAACTTGGTGGTTTCAGGAGGGAGGGTCACATCCCACCTGCTCCTGGGTGCACCGGTTCCAGGTTTCCTCTGGGGCCACGTTAGAGAAGGTGCTACAAGTGGCTACCTCCTTAGCCTCAGGTTACATCTGCCTGCTCTACAACTACGTTTTCTGTTCTGTTTTGTTAATACGACAGCTCATTGGTGGAGGCTATTAAGAAATTATGGCTCCTCTGGCAGGACTCTGGCAGCAGCTGTACCAGCAGAGAGCTGCCTAAACGTTTAAAAACAAATCAGAGAGGAACATCACCAGAGGAGAAAAACTTCCATGTCAGTGACCAGGACCTTTCAAAGCATGAGTTTTTCAAACCTTCTTTTTTTTTGATGAGGCTGCTCATTCGATTACCCATGGGTTCAGCTCATTCGCTCTTGCTGGGGTTCAAGTAACCCTTGAGGAAAACCCTTGTTCAGGGCCAGAGGGCTAGGCAGGCTGCAGGAGGAGGACTCTCTTCCATGAGCTTGTCCTACCATGCTGCAGTGAAGTTTCACACACCCGGGCTGTAAAATGGTTCTCAATGAACTCTGAGGCCTAGGAAGAACTAGGAAGAACAGGAAGGAAGGAACTAGAAACATGAGTTTTGGATACAACCATAGACCTTGGCATTTATTCATACCTCTATTAAACCAGAGCCTATATACAATTCTTAAAGCTCATATTTCAAATTACTGATGTACTTCAGGTCCCATGCAGTTCATACATTGCCCACAACTTTAGTGTTGTTCATTAATACAAGGTTAAAGTCAGGCTCCTTTGCAGAACAGGTGGAGTAAGTCTGTGAAAGTTACAGAGGCTTTCAGTAGCATTAGGTTTGTGGTCTGTGGACCTCTGAGGCGCTACCACTAAGAAGTAGCAGGTAAAAAACTCCCCACTTACTGTCAGTAGGCTTCAAATTTTTATGGAAGCATCAAAAGCCCCATTGATAGTTGTTTGGGATCTGCACACTGAAAAGGATTGAAACCACAAGATGTAAGTTCCCTTAAGAAAGGTAAATGGACTGTGGGTATCAAGCTATCAAGCACAGATGGCCCACAGACAGAAACACCCAAGCAAGATGAAACGGTTAAAACCTAAAATTAATCTTTCTGTAGTTAACCTCGTGTAATTTTGTGGTCATTGAATTACAGAATAGAAAGACATGAGGAAAATGCCTGGGGCCAAAGTACGATTTTGGTGATAAGTGATTTGGAAGTAATAATAAGAAAAAAAAAATTGCTGTGCCCACCTAAATATAGGTTAAGAAAATAAAATTTATTGCCTATTGCATACATTTTGACAAAGTTAAAAGTATACACATGTAATTAATTGTCTTGGAGGTTTTATTTAAGTGACAGTAATGAGACTTGCAATTCTGTACCTTTCTTTTAAGTTGTATCAGCATGTCTGTACTTGAAAAATGTTAACAGGTTTGTTGAAAAATCTTGCTTTGATTGGCCAAGGTTTTATAAGCTTCAGCCTGATTCAGCTTGAACATCTAGATAAATATTAACCACTTTCAGGCAGAAAATCAATATTGGTTTTATTTTGATTTCTTTTTCACTTTGTGACTAGCCTGCCACAGGTAGGTCATGCCACCCTTCCTACCTGCCTCTAAAATATACCTTCCCTCAGCAGCTAACAAAATGAAGACTTTATATGGTGACCTGGCAATTCCTCCAAGGTGCAGTGCTGTGTGGCACACACAAACATTCATGTCCCGACCTCTGTGAAAGAGCAGAATGTTTTTTCTTTCACAGAACAAGCCATCATTACTCAATTTTATTTTTACAAGAATGTAATGCCATTGCTACTACCTCTCTTCCCACTTCCCCAGCAGGCCAACATTTACTCTGCTGAAGATGAACTTTCCATTTCTCCCTTTCCCATATCTCCCCAATACTCTCGGGCTGCCCTTGCCCCCCTCCCTGAGCTCACTCGCAGGCAGCAGTTGTGGTGGGCGGTCGTATTATTTCAAGCTCCTCAAGCTGGAAAACTTTGCCAGAGTGAATCACTTTGCTTTCTTATTACTGCAGTTAGAAGCAAGCCAAAACTTGCCATTCATGAGGTAACTTTCATTTTGTTCCCCACATTGTTTCTTTGCCCTTGGCTCCCAGAGCTGAGGTTTTTTTCTCTTCTGCCAGCTCTGGTTGGATCCAAAAACAGGCTGAGTGAAGTAGTTACTAAAATTGTCTGAATTCAAGTTACTGCTAAGGATTTTTACTATTTGCAGTTATCTATCTTTTAAACATGCTGAACTCTTCTGGTTGACATGAACAGTCAAGTTCAGTGCTGTGGGTTATTTCACAGTCTGATGAGAAACTGGTGATGAAATCAGGTGTGTCTGTGGCACAGTCCTGTTTATTTATAATCAAAGCCTTGTTTTCCACTAGTATAGGGTAGGTCTTAAGCAGCAACAGTTTTTCAGATCTAAATCCTATTTCAGGCTCACTCAAGCCTATTGGTGAGGCTTTTTTTCAGGTCCTTACATTCTTATATATTTCTATTGCTTGCTTTCTTGTCTTCATGAACTTCCCATCCCTCTTAATCCAACATTACAAAATAATACTAAAGAAACAAATCTTTTTACATGGGTCTCTATTTAGGTAGTCATACATGGAATGGAAGCTGTGTGTCATAAAGCAGAGTTGCAGCTCCTCTTCCTATTCAACCCACTTGATTACAGATATTAACATGGTCAGATGGGAAATCATCGCATTGCTAGGGAGAGGTGAGAGCAGGCAGGTAGGGTAGACAGTCCAAAACTGGTGTCTACAGTGCTTTTGGCAACAGAAGATTTTGGCCAGAGAGAGAGATGCCAAGAGGAAGAAGAAAACTGATCCTATCAGCCTCAGGAATCACTGTTGTTCTCTGTACTGCAGGAGAAAAAGCAGATGCTTGAGATAATAGATTAAGGTTTTGGGCAGGGAGGTGTCCAACTGTATTTTCTCGAGGACAGGGGTGCCTTACCAGGTGTCTTTCATCATCAGGTGAAATGCTTCTATAAAATGACTGCTGAGAAATCTTCACTGGTAGAAGCTGGAAGTGTAAACTGGATTAGGCGGTTCGTGGAACAAAGCTCTGGAGTCCAGAGGAACATCTGGCCCCAGGGAGGGCAGGACTACCTGGATGTGTGAGTTACTCCTGGATAGGCAGTGTAATCCTCAGAGCAGATATTCAAATATGAATATGAGACTGAGCCTCAGGACAGTGAGCCAAATTTTTGTGCAGTGTGAAGGCAATCAGACTCATGATGCATCCATTCCACTCCACTGTGGATGCTAAAGGTCAGTTGAAAATGCTGTGGTACTGTACAAGCTGTCTCATAAATGAAGGGTGTTGGACTGAAAGCTTTGTCCTTTACTGAAAATGACCACCAACACTCTCTGCTGTGGCTGATGAAACTGGAAGCTCTGATATGTCTTATTTTTCACATAAGACAAGCTTTGACTAACAATTCCAAAAGAGCCAATGGCTGGGTGGTGTTCTTTGACCAGTGGAAGTTCCAGTGAAAAAAACAATATATTATTCTTCTCCCCTTCAATAAAATCCCCAGAGTTCAATAATACAAAAATAGACTGCATTTCATCTCTTTGTTTAAGGTTTTCACTTTTATATTTATCAAAATACTGTGGGGCAAGCCAAGAAATAAATTATGTTTCAAACAACTATCCTGTCTCTGGTTAGTAAGGTAATACAATATGCACTTTTTCCCAAGCATTTCCAGAGTTTGTAAATACTAAAAAAGTGTATTTGTCTCCAAGAAAGTATAGCACAAGACTATTCAGAGCTGAGTTTGTGCCCTCCAATAACAAATTAATGACTTCCCTGGTTTGATGTATAAGAAAGATTATTAATTTGCTTAGTTGTGGTACCAAAGATATATTGAATAATTTTGTGTGCATGGAAGTGCTGACTCCACAGCAGAATGGGCAGACACCAGCAAAATGATGCTCTTAATCCTTCTGCCTATACAGTACTGGTTCTGTGAAGAGAAAACTTTGCCTAGTCAATAGTGCTGCAAACCAAGTGTGCTAACAATTATTAAATCAACCTCCCCCCAGTCAAACCAGTAATGTCGTGTTCCACTGCATTAGAGTAGACATAAAGCACTACACAAGTGAAATCTAGAGCAACATCTTCTATGTCTGATAAGTCTGGCACTTTTCACCATCACTAAAATTATCTCCAGCCTCCCACGCACTAAAACAGGGCTTTACAATTACTTCCACTGCTGCCAGTGACAAGAGTCTCCTAACGATGCCAACAGCTGCAGCCGAGTTTATCCTTCTGTATTTGCAGAGACAAGGCTTGGATCCTTCCTGCTTCCACCTGTGCAGACTCAGGGAAAGGCCTCACTCAGCCCATGCATTTGGATATTTGGTTTTGTGTCCCTTCTGTGGGCACCATGATTAAAGGGGAGCTTTACCTTTTCTTTAGTAGCTGAAGAAATTTGAGGCCACAGAGGACTGTGGTTTGCTGCAGGGATGGCTATTTCTCAACTCTGGTGATTGGTTGCAAGAAATATTTAGAGAGGAGAAAACTACCAAAGGAGAAAAGAGCTGCATTTAAAAAGATGAACAGAAAGAGAAATCATGGTAGTGATGGGAGACCAGAGCTGCAATGTTAACGAAAAGAAGCTCC
Organism: Aphelocoma coerulescens; assembly: GCF_041296385.1. NCBI lineage: Eukaryota > Metazoa > Chordata > Aves > Passeriformes > Corvidae > Aphelocoma > Aphelocoma coerulescens. Next base: position 13,464,708 of record NC_091015.1, read on the forward strand.
TGCAAGGGCGTTATGTACACAGCTCTCACATCCCTCAGCTGGGCGTGTGTTTGTGTTTGCATTAGGGATGAAAAGATTTTTTTAGTAAGCAGCTGTGAATTATTGAATATATCATGGATCAGTATACAAAAAGAGGAAAGACAAAAATAGAAAAAGGAATATCAATATTTCATAAGCAATACAGAAAAGTTGAAAAAATGTCAAAGGGAACAGGTGAAGTTAAGATCTGATGAAACAGAGAAACATGCAACTAGAAAAAGTTAGAAAAAGTTACTGTATCCTAAAAGCTCTAGACATTAAAAGAGACAAGAAAGTATATTCGTTGCATAATAATTAAAAATGCAAGAAGATGCTGTGAATACAAAGCTGTCCTGTAAAAATGGGCAGAATATATAAAATATTTTCATGATGAACAGCAGGAGTCCAAATTCACAGTCATCACAAGAGAAGAACAAGTTCAGGTAATTGCTTTGTGCAAAACAGGGTGTCTGGCAGCATGGAAGAAAGAAGAGATCTATACCTAGCAGATGTTTCTTGTCTGAAAAAAACCCAGTCTTGAACAGGTGCATGAGTAGAAGAAGCTGACTGAAGATGGAGAGGATGAGATTAAACTGAACATTTATCAGAAAAAATCACTCCCTGCACACAGCTTTCTGATGAGGCTGTTATTTAACCAGTGGGCCTTGTGGCAGAGGTGTAATTCTAAGCAAATATTAGGGTTTAAGTACTGACCTAAGTCATGTAATGTATGAGCAGTCACATTGACTACCTTACCTTTACCAATTTCCCCTTGCACATGTACAGGTATTCAAATCAACCATTTCACCGTGAATTTCAAAGCTTATGTGACTGAACTAAAAAACATCAAAGTACAAGGTAAATTTGTATAATACACTTTTTTCAATTTTTTGATACAACTTAGGTGCTTCAAGCACAGGTAAAGAGCCAAATATATGAAAATATGCAGAGACAGTTCATTTCTGGAATGAGTACCCTGTAAAGAAACCATAAGACATTTACAGAACATGGCTAATAGGAAAAAAAAAGTTCACATACTTTGCTTGCAGTCAGGGAAAAATAAAGCAAACCTTAGAGAACAGGTGAAAGCAGAGGTCAGGTACATGCAAAATATGCTAAAAAATCCTGCTAGATCTAAATCAGGTTGAGAGCTACAAATGGTAAGTGGTGAATATTTAGTGTTGCAGAAAATTTGGATGGATAGACTTGAATAGATGACTCTCAAGCATTGCTAACACCTTCTCTTTTGCCCGAACCACGCAATTCAAAGGGTGTGAAAGGCTCTGGCCAAGACAGAGTGCCTTGTCTGTAATGGCTCCCCACAGTGCTGAAAGAAGCAGGGTGAAATATCAGAGCAATTAATCTTGGAAGACAAAACCAGACACCCTCACAGAAAGGAGGATGACTCACGAAACAGGCAGCCCAAAGCTGTAAGTAGCGACTGCTCTGTGTCCTGCTATGGGCAAGGACAAGTCAGCAACACAGAAAGAAGCTCTTGAGCTGCTCTGGTTTAGTAGCCACGATTTTGCTGTGTTCTGGCCACTTCAGGTGCCTTCGGACACCGTGAGTGACCCTGCTGTGATTCAGAGCATGTCATCTGCCTGTGAGGTCAGCACCCTGCAGGAGAGAGGGGGAGAAACCCTCAGGCAGGGTAAACTGTTCCTCTGCAGGTTTAAAGTACCCGTGCCCATCGCAGCTGCGCTTTGCAACAGTAAGAACTGAAAAACACGAGCTCCCTCCGCATCGCTGCTCAGTAGCTTTAGACTTTGAAATCTGATTCAGGTGGAAAAGGTATAGAGAAAGCAGCATTCGCTGCATTCTTATGGCAAGATGTGAGCTGGAGTAAGTATTGGATTCTGTAGGAAAAAAAGTCAAAAAACTTTAGCAATGTATTGATAAATCTTGCGAGAAAGAAAACACATTTGCAAAACCCTATGTCAAACAAATCCACTACCATGTTACCAGTTTAACAGCTTAAGAAGAAATTGTTTTCCGTGATAGAAAATAGTCGTTTCACCCCAGCAGATTTAAATGATTGAATTCTTGCAACAGCCTCTACATAATTGAACTCCTTGTTGGCTCCCCTGTGTGCTGGTTTTGGCTGGGATAGAGTTAATTTTCTTCACAGTATCTAGCATGGGCTGTGTTTTGGATTTGTGCTGGAAACAGGTAAGCTTGTAATTTCCATGGTGTGAGAAAGACAATTTTTAGTCCTTGAGAGCAATTATAGCTTCTTTGGGTATAACGCCCTAGCATACCAATATCCATGTTTTATTTCCACTGTCTTTTTGTATGAAGCAGTATCCCATACTAGTGATTCTCTGTACTTCAACTCATCAATTTGAGACATAATTTAAGTTCTTTGTAACTTATTTGTAATAATTTTTTTTCCAAAAGAGAAAATAAACTTTAGACAACTTATTGAGGTATATATAATGCACATTTACTCCATATGAAGGAAGAGTTTTTAAACCTAGAATAAACTGAAATCCTAGAACAGATGACATGATAGATGGAGGTGCAGCGTCAGCTGGGTTAGTGTGGAGCCACAGTGTGAACTTCTGGCAAATTAGAAGGCTCCTGAGTTGCTAATTCTGGCTGCAGGAAGATTGGTAGAGCTAATCTTGTCCATCTGATCTATCTGTTTTGGTTTGGATGTCTGAATTAATCTGCTTTAAATTCTTCTCTCAAATCTGAACACATAGCCCCTGCTGACAGTAGCAGGATCTGTGCTCAGGTGTGGTCCTGAAGACCATTCTGTAACTATAATGTGTGAGAAATCTTGGTTTTTAAAGACTCTCCTAAGTGTTTCCTTGAGCTCTGGTATGTCAGTTGCTGAAGGGCCTTTTTGCCCAGTGAAACAAGATGAGACCTGAGTGAAGACTTCTTTTGGCTCTGAGCAGTGGCTCTCAAGCTGTTCTGCTGCTGCTCTCCACAGAGACACTCTTCCAGCGTGCTCTATTCCACGTGTTAGCATAGTCAACAACAGATTAAAACCCAAAAGATGATCTTATCAAGTGATTTTGTTGTCACTGCTTTCAGCTCTTCTCACCTGTTGCACCTTGATGGGCCTGATAGCCTACCTCTGCTAGGGCTAGTTAGTTGACTTTGTTTTGGAGAAGACAGTTTGGCTTCGATTACAGATCTGGAATCTTTGCAGATCAATTTAAGCTGTTTGGCTTCTTCTGAGAGGAATTAAAACGTCCTTATGCTGTTTAACACTGTACTGAATTTTGGAAAACCTACGCGTTTACTGTCATCATTTTTTCAGTCTTGAATAAATTAGATTACTGGTAGCATGTCACAATCTGTCATATATTTTAGCTCTTGGGGATTCTCCTATTTCATGTGAGTCTTCCTTTTTACTGATTTCAGCAGCTGCAAATATTTTTAAGCAAGACAAGAAGAAGGGAAGGCAATAAAAGGATGTGAGAGGGAAGGATAAGTTGGATTGGGTATGGAAAAGAGAATAAAATAGAGAAAGAGGAGGGGAAGAAAGGAGATTCTGAGGTTAATGAAAGGAAAATAAGAGAAATCAAAGAGTGAAACAACATCATGTCTCACCTTTTTCGATTCTTTTTTTCTTATTTTGTCTTCTCTAAGTCATTATCTTAAAAGCAGTGTTCAAATTTCAGTTGTCTGCTTTTGCCCCATTCCTCTTCCAAGTACTTGGTTCTGGTCATAGCACGTATTTGGAAATTTTTGGAAGTTGTCAGTGAGTAGTTCTGCAGCAGCAGTGAAGGTGTCCATGTGTATCCTGGTCATACTCCCTGCAAGGAAATGTGTAACTCATTCCCTGCTGGTCCTTCATGCTTTGACACTTGACTGCTGGCCTGTGCCCTAGAAAAGGCTTTCTGCAGGTACTACGGGACTTTGCTCAGGAGCAAATATTTATGCAGGAGTGATAGCATGTGTTTGCAGCAGGAGTGTGTTTAACTCCATGTCTAACAGGGATGAACGTGTTCCAAGTGCATGTCTGCAGTTATATCCCTCTAGATTCCTGTGCAAATTGGAAAGTCTCTGCTGTAATATCCTTACCCCATGCAGTCCTCCCTATTACCATCAACAAAAGGAGAAGCTGAGCAAAGGATATATTTCCCTTCAAGCTTTATCAATGTTTTCCTGCAAATGTCAAGATAACATGGTATTGAAAGCCATGACACTATCCCATTCACCTTCTGTCCAACGAGGATGAGAACAGGCTGTGAAATTAAACAGAGATCCCTAAAGAGGAACACCAGCTGAGAAATATATTCTTAATATGTTTATAAACCACATGAATAATTTGTGTGGTGGAATATATGTTCTATCATGTTTTGATAGGCCTTTTGACTAACATACCCTGTGGGTGTTCCTCTTCATGTCACAGGAAGGTATTTTTTCAGGAATGCTCATCAATAGATAAAACCTGATAGTGGCAAATAATTTGGCATAGCTTCTCTTCAGCAAATGGGTTCCTCTGGCAGTATCTGAATTTGTTCCAGCTCTGGCAAGTAGTTGACAAATGAGCCCAGTACTGTAGCTCTGTGTTGATATTGTTTATTCATTATTTGGGTAGAGTAGAAAAGGCCTGAGGGCCTGATCCAAAGCCCGGAGAAGTCAGTGAAAACACTCCACAGGCCTTCTTTAGTCACTAGAATTCTGTATTCCATGTTTCAGAGTTTGGAAATCTGTGCCAAGAACTTCATCAGTAACTGAAAGACTGGAAGAAAAGCAAAGAGCAAACTTCTGGACTGGCAGAAAGAAAAAAAAGAGAAGGAAAACATCCATAAATTCTCATCAGAAACAAAATGTCTCCAAGTAGCTTTTATAGGTGAGGCTTAAAAGTGAAGCAACCTCTGACATTTTTAAGAAAGTACCAGGCTTATAAAAGCTTTAAGACGAAACTGAAATGAACATCCTAGAGTCTTAAAAACATATATTCCACAAGTACCCTTTAGTTCAGTCTCCTGTATATTAAACAGGTTCACAAAAATTTCTGATGCTGCTTGTAAATCTCTCAAATTCTCCTATTTTTAACAGCATTATTTTTACAATTTTTAATTATAGTTGCTGGTAATTGAAAAGTTGCTACAAATTTAATTTTACTGATGATATGCTTACATGTTTGTGTTAAATATTATAGGACAGCAATGACCCCTCTACTTAGATTATCTACTATTTTCCATGGTGGAAAATATTGTATTTAGTTTTTCATTTTTTAGGTGTTGGGAAGTTTTGGTGACTGAATATCTGGAGCCCCCCTTTGAAGCTGGTCAGGAATAAAATTCCAAATCTGTATTAGTGCTTTTTCTTTGTCTTGTGAAATTATGCAGGGCTTTTCTCGTCTCAGCTGCTGACACTCACTGCTCCTATTCTCCCTTTTCCTTTCCTCTGTAAAGCTTGCTGAAACCATAACTGATGATGGACTCTGGGTATAACTAGCCTCATATCCCCAAAGTAAACCCTAGTGTGGCTGCAGTCTGCAGAACAGCCTCAGTGGCTGCAGAAGAGCTCCTTGGCATGAGAGAAGGTGACAGATCATTCTCCTGCCAGTACAATCCCTGTGGTGGGTGTCCCTCACGGCAGGCACAGACCTGCGAACTCTTCACAGCCCTAAGGGCAAATAAAAGGAGTTGGCCAGCTCCAACATGTGACTTAGATACGTGCTTTGCAGTACTGGGACATTCAGAACCCTACCTGTATCATTATGTGAATATAGTTCTGTTCAGCCCATAGCATAAATACAGTATGTGGTATGAGAGCTGGCTAAAGCAAGTTGTGTGAATGTTTTCTTTATGACATTCCATAGCTCTAGCACACACAAAGACTATTTGGGTATCTCCTGGCAATGCCCCCTACTGCGCTCTGGACACCTCCAGTAACTTCACTCTTTTCTTTCACTTTTTAAACCTCTAATAATTCTGCTTCCTTACCTATGGATTGCCTTTAAGGGTTCACACCAAGAAGTGACTCAATACATTCTAGTTCAGGCTGTCCCAGATCTCAGCTCAATAAGACATTAGTTGATGTAACTCAGAGAAAGAAATTCCATTTAAACAGTTCCATGGTGGCTGAAAACCACCAGAGCATTTTCAAGAAACGATTCAAAATCTTTGAATGTAACTCTTTTAAAAGCAGTATAAGACCAGTATAGATGCAGAAAAACAAAGTAGTGAATTTACCTATACTCATTCTTTAACCCTAAACACCTTCCCACTACCTGAAGTTGCTTGAGACACTGGTTGGAGCCCCTGGAAAGGTTAACAGTCTTGTGGCTTTTCTTGAAAATCATACATTGTTCTTTGCTACAATTTCCTTCTTCTATTATACCACAAGGAAAGTTCTTGTCTTCCCAAACTTTGTGTGCCTTCATCCTCTAAGTCTGACATTAATATATGTGTGATTCTGTAATTACTTTTTACTGATTTGGGGGTTTTTCAGTCCCCAAATCCCAGACTCTTTTGAGAAGCTGTAGAAAATACATTTTTATTCAGTTTCTCTTTTTTTTTTTTTTTTTTTTTTTTCAGACCAGGGCTAGCCACTATTACTTAATAAGCTTTAATGATTTTCTCATTCATAAAAGAAAATGATGGGAAACACTGCCTTACTCCTTTGTGGAAGAACCATCAGTATGGCAGGAAAAAATCACAAAATATAACAGCTGAGAAACCAACCCACTCCTATAGCTAAAAGGTTATCCACAGAAAGATCTCAGTCCACAGACATGTTTACTTTGATTAGATTTCTGCTTCAGAGTAAAATGTAAATGATTCAGAACTTTGAAAGTCAGATTTTTGAAAAGAAGTTAAGGCTTTATCTAATAACTGAGCAGAAGAGTTACAGCAGGTAGCTATCCTAAATCATCAAAACCTGGTACTGTTTGGTATATCCTTAAGTCACTTTCACAAATGGCACTTTTAAAAAAACCTGTAATTCTTCAAGGAATGCTCTTGCTCTTCAGTTTGACACTGGTCTTTCTACAGTACTGGATGAACTTTACTTGGCTTAAGGAAATATCTATATTTAAAATAGTGTGAACTTAAAACATACTGTACATGGAATTGGTGTTTTCTTGTCAAACCAGGGAATATCTGTATGCCATGAACAGACTACTAAGCCTGAACACATCCAGAATTATTCCATACAAATTCTTTGATGCAGAGTATAAGGGCAGGATAAACTGTGAAACAGCTCTGGAAATCAGCAGCATTCCACTGTCTGAATATTTTAACATTCACAGCAAAATGGCTTTTGATAATCTGCATTTAATTGCAAGAGTCTCACTCCTTGCATGTTTGCAGTGTCCACACAAGGGATTTCAACCTGGTTGGCTGTTTGGAACAGAACTTGACTAGTGATCATTAGTAGTTGTAAGCTCTGATCCCCTCCAGCCCATGCTCCACCACCCACTTCTTCCTGCAAGACAGATTATTGCCTCTTCATGGAAATCCTCCAGCAATGTACCATTAATAAATGAATGGACAGGTTCTGTGCTATGTTAGCTCAGGAAAGCTCAACATCCAGAGCTATATATGTGCCACCCATATCACAACATGGATAGTAGTTGTAATTTTTGTAAACTGGTAACTAGAAACTCTTGCCAATTCTTCTCCCGATTAGTATAATCCTTTTCTCATAATCTCTTATAATAATGTTTTATACTTCATTTATCTTACATAATTAGACCTCATACAATCTCACAACCTTGTTACATTTGTTTTTTAAAGTTCATTCCTCCTTCTGAGGAAGAACAAAACAAACACTCTATGTGGTAAATTTTATTAAAAATGTTTTCAGAATGATGTATGTATAACTTGTATGTGTACCTACTGGGGAAGAAACCCAAATCTTGGAGGTTCTCATTCCTGTTAGGTCTATCACTATTCATGTGCAAGTCTTTAAGTTTTGGCCTTAAATCAGATCCCAGGATAGACTTGTTTTCTTGTACTTCATTACTGAAGTTTCCTGTTTCACACATTTAATGGAAAAACTATCAATATTTCTTTCTAAACTGTTGGGGTTTTTTTCCAGGAGACTGTTAGAACAGCTGGGAAAACTGCCAAGAAACTTGCTAAAGACAGTAAGAACAGGAATTAAATCACAGAAAAACATGAAAAACCTGTAGCTGTGTCTGAACAGTGAAATAGTATTAAGAATTGTAAACAGTGAAACAGTATTAAGAATTATAAATAAAACAATATTAACTTTTTTAGCAGTGTGGTAAACTTTTTGATATGCAACATCATGTTTTAGCAGATATATGCAAATGACATCTGAAGTATAATGTAGAACATTACAAAGTCTATGACACTGTAAAGTTCTTGTTAAAAACAGCCTGGGAAGAGCCTCTACTGACTTCACATTTTCATAGTCCTTTCTGCAAGTTTCTTAGGTGATGTATATTAAACCAAGGATTTATACCTCTTTCATCCTTTCAGTAGGTTCCCAGCAGCCTTTATGATCACCTAGAAAGTACAGAAGCAGCAGGTTGAAGAACATTTTCATCATTTTCCAATAATAAGTTTGATGAGCTATGGCCATAAAACTGCAGCGTGTACTCAGTTGTCTCAGTCATGGGCTGTAAACTGTTTACACCAGTTTTATTTCACTTCTGCCTTTCTGAACTCCTGCATGCTGCCTTTATTCCACACAAGTGAACACTGGGAATATGACAAAATATAACATGGCAGGTGTGCTTTAACAGACAGACTATTTCTCATATAAAATTCAGATATATTAGTCCAGGTGGATAATGGTAATAAAATTGGCATCTAAGCTAAAAATTATCTGTAGGTCAGCAAATGGATCGTTTGATCTTTCGAGTGTCCCAAAGCTTTCTAAAACTGCAATTGATAGAAAAGGTTCAGTGGATTTCAATGAAATTGGATAATATGCATGGAATCAAATTAATATAAACTGACTCCTCCATTTCCTACACTGGAAACTCCTAACTAGAACTCAAAGGGTTAGGGATGCCATTCTCACCCTTGACTTAACTGGGCAATAATTTCACCTTTGATGTTTTAAAAACATCATTAATTCTTCTCCTTAGTTGTGTACCTACCAAACCGCAGACAGCTTTGCCATTTGTACCAGGTTTGAAGTTCTTAAAGTTACTAATACTATTGCTAAGGGAACAAGAGCAGACTGCCAGCTGGGACAGCTGCCGGGCAGGGAGCACCAGAGGACACGTGCTGAGTTGCCTGGTGTTGTAGAAGGATGTTGACATTATGTGCTACAAAGCTTGCTTGAAATTCACATCTTTAGTGCTGCGTTTAAGTTCAGAAAGAAAGAAAAAAGAAAGCTGTTTCCCACTGCTCTCCTGTCCTCCAAACTCTGCCTCCACTCTAGTTAATTTGAATTGTTTTACCATTTCTACACAAAAGGTATATATTGTCAGGCCACACTGAATGTCCAATGAACGGTGCAATTCTATCGCCCTTAGTGAAATCCGTGAAAAAAGTGAGCGATATCTATAAACCCCTATGACTTCTGACGGCTTCGTGGAGGAGATTGCTCAGCAGTTCCATTGATACTGCTGTTAATGATGCACTAGTTTTCGCACTGTGTTGGTCCTGTTGCGTTAACAGATACCCGAAAGACCACAAAGAGCATCTGACTTTGGCCGTGCGCGGTGGCTGTTCCCCCCTGGACACCCGGAGGGACAGCAGACCGCTGCGGTGTCCTGCCACGCACCTTCTCGACGGTGCCATGTCTCTCTTTCTTCGGACCCGCGAACCTGAGGCAGGGCGGCAGCAGGCAGCGCCCCGAGGAGCAGCAGCGGTGCCCGTTCCCCCCAGAGCACCAGCCGGGGCCGAGGGACCAGGATTTCGCGAGGCTCCTTGTGTCGGTGCGATCCCGGCTCCGCATCCCCGGCACCCAGCGGGGCAGACGGGGCGGGGGCAGCCGCACGCCCTCGGGCTCCGTCGGGACACTCGCTCCGGCCGCGTGCGGGACCCGCCGGCTCCCCCGCCCGGTCCGCGCCCCGCGGAGCCGGCCGGCTGCCCCCGCCCCGCCGCACCGCCCCACGCCTCCGGAGCGGGAGCCAGCGCCGCCGCCCCGCCCGCCGCCGCTGCGCGCCGGGGCAGGCGTCGAGCAGGTGGCCGCGGGCAGCGCCGCGGCATGTGAGCGGCCCCCGGCCCTCGGGAAGGCAGCACCGGCCCCCGTCCTGCGCTGCCCTCCCTTCCCCGCGCCTCCCCGGGCCGGCCGCGAAGGCAGGGCGAAGGCAGGGCGCCCGCAGCGGCAGCCCGGCGGCGGCCGGGGGCTGAGCGCCGCGCCCCGCCGGGGGGCGGCCGTGGCGGAGGGCGGAGGGGAAGAGGAGGAGGAGGAGGAGGAGGAAGGCTGCGCGGGGCCGGAGGGACGCGGGAGCCCCCCAGCCGCGCAGGATGAAAGTCACGGTGTGCTTCGGGAGGACGCGGGTGGTCGTGCCCTGCGGGGACGGGAACATGAAAGTTTTCAGCTTGATCCAGCAAGCGGTGACCCGGTACAAGAAGGCGATCGCCAAGGTGAGGGGCGCGGGGAGCGCCGCCCGCGATCAATATGGCGCTTCCCGGAGTGGGGAGGGAAGCGAGGGGGAAAGTCCGGGCTGCCCCGCCGGGGGGAGCGGCGGGAGCGGGGCCGGGGGTGGCCGGCGGCGGCGGCGGAGCCCGCGGGGAGCGTGTGCCCGGCGCCGCCGCGGGGGGCGGGGTGCGCTCGGCCCCTCCGCAGCGGCCAGCGCGGCCCCTCCGCGGCTCCCCGCGGGAGCCTGGCGGGCCTCGGCCCTTTGTTCGCCGGTGCCTGGCGGCCCCCGGAGGTGTCCGTGCGGGAGCCGCCCGAACCCGGCCGGCAGAGCAGCGCGGGGCCCGGCGGTGCCGGGTCTGCCCCGGGGCGGGTGGTGGGGCCGAGGCGCCGCGGGCCGGGCGGGAGTCGCCGCGGAGGGCTGGAAATCCAGCTCCAGGCTTCCCGGCCCTCCAGGCCCCGCGGGGAGGGCGGTGCGAGGGGACCCCGCTGCACGGGCGTCCGGCGGCGCCCCGCAGGCCGCCCCCCGCGCCGGGCGAGGCTCCGAGGGGGCCCAGCAGCGCGGGCGCCCCGGCAGCTCCGCGCCCGCCGCGCCGCGGGGGGAGGCTGCGCGTGTGCGGGACGGTCCGCGGTGCCCCGGGGTGCGGGGAGCGCCGGCCCGGCCCGCGGCGGGGCTGAGCCCTACAACCGCCTGCGCTGGCCTCCCGCAGCCCCATGTTGAAATTCCTGGCTGAGCGTGTGTGCAGGCAGTTGCAAACTTGGCTTTCCCTCCATAGGCAACTTGTTGGATTTTGGTTTTTTTCCCTTATTTAAAAAAAAAAAAAAAATTTCTTTCTCTCTTTCCTATTCTCCTCCCCCGCTCTCCCCCAACGTACTTTCTTGTTGCTGCAAACTTCTTTTTAATCAACTGGTTGGTTGGACAGTATGACTATCGTTGTCTGAGAACTTGAGCAGTGCCCTTCCCCTTTCCTCTGCCTTGTCGATCCAAGAAGTTTGAGTGTGCTTCTCCCCCTTAGCACTTCTGAGACATTTTACACTTCTGACCCTGGAAGTTTTGCTTTGGCAAATGCAGACTGCCAGGCTGTCCTGAAACATGCGATGGAAGGAATATTGTGAACGATTCATCGATTGAAGTGATTCCCAAGAAAATTTTTAAAATCAGTTTTTTCATAGAGAATTCCAGATGCTGGGAGGAGAAAGTTAACTGAGTTTGCTGTCACCTCCCCACCTGATTCCTGAAGATCATGGTTTTGAAGAGGGCAAACATATTCTGATGCTGGCTGAAAAAAGAGAAAAATTATTCTCTAGGATATGGCTGTGGCTGCATACCAGCAGTCATTCATATACAGCAATTAATGCGCATGACAGTCTACCTGCATATAGGAGACAGGCTGAAAGTACCTCTCTGGTTAAGGTAAAGCAGTGAACAGTAAAATGAGACTCTGTGGAGGACTGAATGCCTCATTGGGCCATTCAGATGAGAATTGTTTGCAACATCTGTTCATCAGTGCTACGACATTAATAAAAGTGATTATTTTGCTATGTTTTGTTCCAAAACTGTGTTCCATGTAACTCCTGTGGCAGTGGACTGCAGCGTCCTGGCTTCCAGCTATTAAGTTGCATTAAGGGATGGCAGTTGCATTCTGCAGCATAATGTTAAACCTGGGAGGGATTGAAGTGGTAAGCACTGGGGAGACACATGCCAGTCACCAGGAAAGGTTACATCATTGCAAATTGCACTTCAGAAAAGAAGTGGCCCGCCTGTGGAAGCATGAGGGGAAAAAAAACCCCAAGAAACTCTTTGTTGACTATGGCCGTGTGCTTATTAAAAAGCCAGTTTGCAGAGGGGCAGCCATACTTTGACTGGTCCCTGGTACCAAAAGCTCTGTATTCTGGGTTAAAATGACACAGTGGTTTTATTTATTAGTATTTATATGGTGGTTATGCTGTATGCTGCTGGTATGGACTTGAGGTAGCTGCAATTACTGAGATTGTTTCTATTCTATGGAAATTCTGTGGTTAAAAGCAGTGGCAGTATCCATGGGCTTTCTCTGAGTGTTTTATATGGTCACTGTCAAACTTCACTTTTGACTGAAGATTTTCTGTGGTGATGTTTAGGTAGTAAGGAACTGGATCTTACAGTAATTAAGTTTTGTAAGTAGGCGTATAGTGCTGTTTGCTGTGCTCGCAGTAGAGTAACATAGTAATTTTATGGTTTGGATGCCAGAATTCCACAGATGACTGTCTTTTTGTAGCAGTTAGGTGGCTCCTTTCTGTGCTAATGTAGCAGATGAGCAAATCCCCACTTCATAAAGAGACAAGAAAGGGGACAAAGTAATTCCTAAACTGAGAGGATCAAAGTATATGTGCCCGTATGAACTTACAGTCTGCCAGCAGGTATCAAGCTGACACTGAAATCTACTTCACCCCCACTGTGCTGTTATGGAAAGAAGCATATCTGGTGGAAGATTATTCAAAATATTTGAATGAAGTTTATGGTTTTCATACTTACAGGAAAACCAGCATTTCTCATCCTGCAAGAATGTGTGTCTACTGTATGTAGCAGTTCCTTCAGGAGAACTCCTCGAAGCCTATGAGAACTGAGTTGTCAGCCCTTCCCAGATCACCTCCCACTTTGTCATGGTTTCCCGGTTGTGATTAGCCATAAGTGATCTGCATAGTGTACTTATGATGTCCCTGTGCAGCTGTAGTGAGGCAGCCCAAACCCATGATTGCAGAGTGCCAGGAGTGAATAACTTCAAAATTTGACCTCAGTGTTCTGGCTTGGTCTTATTTAGCTTCAAGAGACATGTCAAGAATGGAAAAAATACTTCTGGAGAATAATGCACATAATAGTATGGTTCTCCTCTCTGTAAGATTTTAGGAGTTAAAAACATACAGATGACATACAGATAACACAACTGCAGATAACTGCAGTTAGTTCTGGGTGCTATGTCTTTGATTAGGATTCATAAATCTCCAAAAATTAATTATGGATTAACCCTCCTGTCAGTACTAAATCTTTGTGTGTGGAATTAGTTATTAATATTGACAGGCTGTGTTTAAAGCCTGGCCTGTGTAGTGTGTATAAATTTTTCTGTACTTTTGCTTTTATTCCAAGAAAAGCTTTGTGTCTGAAACATGCTGCATTCTTTCTGCAGGCTGTGTTTGCGGGAAATGAACCAGCAAATGATAAAGAGATGTTTGAAATGTCCACCTTGTTCAGGGCAAGTGGAGTCAGCAAAATCGATCACGTTTAATGAAACCCAGTTTTCATGGGGGCACACTAATGGTGCACTTTTGTGTGGCTGGATGGACTGATGCAGCCTCTGGCACAATCTCTGCCTGAGTCTTAAAGGAGTACAGCTTGGGCAGGGGACAGCTGGCTTGAGGAATGGTAGGTACATTTTCCAAACCCTGCAGGGGTTGTGCAGATTTGGAGCAGGTGTAGTTCTGCTTATGGCTTCCTAGCAATTAATTTAATGGTTAAAAACTTGCAAGAAGGTAAGAGTGATTTAAGAGGGGAGGTCAGCCACACCTGAGTGGCTTAACATTGATGGCAGGAGATGATGGACTGCACCAAAAGGGAGAAAGCAGACAGACAGTTGAGATGAAACATGCTTATCAAATATTGAACTAGTGTTAAAAGGTGGAAAATTATTATAAAAATGATGTATTGAGCAACTATTGAAAGGATGTAGTTGTGCATCTTGTAACTTTGGTTTGACTTAGATGTAGCCAGAGATGTTTCTGACATTTTTTGTTGACTTTTGACTGTCAGCATAATCTTTCATCCTTTGGTTTTTTGGGGCGGATATTGTAAGCATTTTACCTTTATCTTCTTTTTCTTGCAAGTAAAAATAGGTGTGCAAAAGTGGTAGGCAGGTATAATTTTTTTTTTTTTTTTAATTTTAATGTGATGTAAATGAGCATGGTAAGCAAGAATATGAAATAGGAGATCATAGATATGCTGGAGTTGTTCAATGTCACGTTCAGTCCCCAGAGGGGTTGTTTGGTCTCCATGATAGTTCAGTCTGATGCCCTGCATATCGTGAGCTTGTAGTGGTGTTCCTAGACCTTACAGATAACTCTCATTTTCTAGTTAAAATAAGTAAATTAACAGTTTTCCTGCTGAATCAAAAAGATTTTAATAGAAGTCTCAAGACACCTTTTTTGTCGCCCTCGCCAAATGCTGTAGGGAGGTGAAGTTTTGTGGGGGTTTTGATGTTGCGTGGAACAATACTTCAATTGTTAATTTGAAAACTGCAATGCACTAATATTTGTGAAAAGAAATTGTAATCTGCTCTTTGATAGTGGTAGAGGCTGTTGCTGATAAGAGACCAGAACTCCAGGAAAGTTGGCAGTGTAAGCAAAGGTAACAGGTGTCAGATGACCATATTCTCATTTAATTTGTACATTGGGGGCTTAGGCCACCCAGAGCTTAATGCTCCCATCTCTTTGGTAGGTCTGATATTCATCAACAGGGAATTGTGAGGGGGGAAGGTTGTAGTTTGAGTGCATGTGTGTGTGAAGCTTGCTTTTTTTACTGTTTTTTGATTTTATTCCCCCCAGTACCAGCTAACAGGGATTATTTGCTTAAAAGTCTGTTCTCAGACAGCCGTTCTCTGAGTACACAACGACAACTTTGATACAAGTTATGTTCTGTAGAGCAAACAGTTGCATGGTTCCTCATGACTGTGTCACTGGGGCATCATTTGTAGAGCCTAGTATATGGGTGGGTTGGTATGAAAAACTGCTGATTTTACTTGGACTTTGTATTGTTCTTGGTACATTCCTCGAGTCTGACCACTAGGTTTTTGCCACAGGCTTAAACGGATCTGCCACAATGCCCATTCAGAGACCTCTTTGGCAATACTCAAGGGCAGTAGTGACTAAATTTAGCATAAAAAAGATTTAAAGTTGGGGGTTTTTTTGGTGTGTGTGTGTGTTTTTTTTTTTTTGTTCTGGATTTCATTTTGATATATGTGCAAATATCAAGCCTTTTTTAAGTAGAAAAAAATCTTACAGGTTATTTTCAGAATGCACAGGAATCCTCTCAAGCCCAAAAAGGAACCAAAAAGCCAAAAAAGTCCATGTCACCCCTGCTGCTCAGTTGGCTGTCAGTTTAGTTCCAGATGACATCTCCAGGATGATGTTTCTGGGCTCTGCATTCCTAATTGGCTGGGTAGTATTCCAGTGATTTACCTGAGATCAGCCAGGATTCCGTGGGGCTCCTGGCAGTTTTCTCAAGCTGGCTCTTGACCTCTTCGCTGGTGCTGGGCTCCCAACAGCGGCAGTGAAACCCAGCTGATGGGTAACATCATTCTGCTGAGGCTTGGTGAACAGCAGTGGAGAGATGCTAATTTAAGAAAGATCAGTACTGAAATGGGTCATGATTGCTTCGTGTTTAGAAAGCTGCTGTGTGATCCTGCAGGTTTGGTGCTGGAAATGCACGGCTATAGTGATAAATTCCCTCTGCTCATTATGGAAAACTTTCTTTTAACCTGTTTTCTCCAGCTCTCTGTGTTTTCAGCCAAATCAATGTTTTCCTGTCATTGTCTCATCTGTAAATACAGGTGACTCTTGCACATTGCAAGAGAAGTTGCAGGGTGAAGGTAGAAATGAACCTTTGGAGTGAGCGTGGCATGGTGGTGGCTACGGAGGTCCCCTGCACGGGGACTTTGCTGTATGGCAGTGCTGTGCCCGAGGGACCAGTGGCCTGCAAGGCAGCGAGCTGCACAAGCCCTGCCATGCCCTCTCTGCCAGCTCTTGCCTGTGTTCAGCCGTCCGTCACACGAGAGAGGAGGCTTGTCTTAGGAAGGCCTTAGAGCCACGCTGGGGCTGTGATTCACCGCTGTGATTTGAGCAAGCACCCGGGATTATTCAAAGCTGATAAAGAAGACTGAATTCTGTAGTGCTTACAGAGCGGGGCTTGAGAAGTGGACGGCATGTAAGCCTTCAATTTGGAAGGTGCTTTCAGTAGAGGATGTGTGTGGTTCTGCTTAGCCTGGCTGTGAGAAGCACCTATCCCCGGCTGGACGGGGAGCATCATGGCTTTCAGTTTGGCATTATGTGGTTCCTCAGTGTTTCACTGTTACTTAACAGTGATCAAAATGAAGTGTGTGTTTGTGGAAGAGTGGCTTGAGAGTGATTTCCCTTTGAGCAAAGCACCATTCAGCTGCTGAGCAATTCCTGTAGCTCTGAGGGGGAGGACTGTGGAGGAGCCTGTGAAAGCGCTCAGCGCATTTGGGGAACAGTTCCTGGAGGCAGTCTGGGGTTTAGGGAGTTGCCAGCCTTTCTTCTCCTGGGCAATAGCCTTCCACCAGTGGAAAGCCATCTGATTCTCCGAGCTTTTTACACTTTAACTTCGGTTATAACAGCCACAGATGTTTTAGTTCTATTACAAAAACACCACTGGAAGTAACACATTCTCAGCTGTACCAGACTATGACATCTTTTGGTCGTGGCACATTTAATCTGGTAAAATAAGATGGAGTAAATGGGGGAGAAATGCTGGTGATCTTAGTTATACAGAATACGGTTCATGTAACTTTAAAACGATTTCCTGGTTCTTCAAAGGAAAACAAACCTTTTCATCCAAATATAAATTGAATGGATAAAACATGCAACAATGCTGAACCAGTGCTTATGTATATTGAAAATAAAGTGGAATTCTTCTAACATCAATCCAGAATATAGCACAGATGTTCTCACTCAGAAATATTTTCTGAGCAGTAAGAAAATAAAAAGTGAAGCAAAAAGTATTAAAAAATTCTGCAAGATACTTTAGGGCATCTGTGCTTTATTTTTTTTTCCTCCTTTTTAATATACATTATATATTTTGTTTCTTTGAGGTCATTTTGATGTGATGCTCAGCAAGTCTGGTACTGGGAAATGGATAAAAAAACACCAAAAGCCAAACTGCCTTTGAGCTAAGTTACATAATTCAGTGGGGCTGTTTAAAAAAACTGAGAAAGTAGAAAAGAAAACAGCAGCACAGTCATAATACTTGTTGAAATGACTAATATTACTAGTGAAAGAGAAATGAGTCAAATTTTAAATTGGGGAAAAAGAATTTTAAATTAACAGCATTTTTTTTTGTTTTTGAGATAATCACATTAGTTTTACTTGTTACAATACCTCAGCAAT
The DNA here is from genome assembly GCF_041296385.1 of Aphelocoma coerulescens. Taxonomy (NCBI): domain Eukaryota; kingdom Metazoa; phylum Chordata; class Aves; order Passeriformes; family Corvidae; genus Aphelocoma; species Aphelocoma coerulescens. The sequence goes on from NC_091015.1 coordinate 13,482,354, forward strand.
GTCCAGGTTTTTTTTCCTATGGGTATCCTTAGTTGTTTTCTCAAATTGGCCCCAGGTATTTATTAAATTGGAAATAATTGTAATAACTATTTTGTTGCAATATTTGCTTGCCTTTTTTTTTTTTTTTTTTTTAATCAGGTAGTGGGTACTTGATGGTAACTTATTTTCTACTTCAGTTCGCTGTGGTGAAGTGATGCACATTAATCACCTATTTAGTGCCAAACAAAAGGACAAATGCATTCCAACTTTCTTACTAGAACTGTTGGACTGGATCCCGTGCCCTACGTTTCAGGGCTGGGGTCTCTCATGCGGGGGAAGAGGAATGAAGACCAAAAAAGTTTCTGTACAAGGGAATGATCCTTGCTGCCCAGGAGCAGAAACCAGCATCCCCTGGAGATGGGCCCTGGGATGCTGCTGTGGTCCTGCCAGAGACCATGCTCTGGTGCTGGAGAAGTTGGCTGATGTTGCTTCCTGGATCATTGTGCCTCCAGCTTGTCAAGACTTCTGTGGTGACAGAAACAGGGCTGGCAGAAGGGAAGTGACTGTGGGGAGAAGGATGGTCTTCTGTAGAGGTGGAATAAAGGATGGGATGTCCTTGGAGTTTGGTGGAAGGAAATGCTTTTGAGGTAATGATAGACAGATGCCTTTTTTTTTCACGTGAGTTGGAAATGGGAGTTTCCATGGAAGCGAGACACTAATGCAGTACATTAAGTACAGACAAACAGAAAGCACCAAAGATGGGAAGAAATGGGTTAACTTGGTGCCCTGGAGGCAAGCGGTCCATTTAGCAAGAGGATGAAAAATTGACCTCAGTGGCGCAACAGATGTCGCCCAAAGGCTTTCATTTTAAAATAAACGTGTGGAGTTTATTATAGGAAGGTTTTCTTTCTGGGCAATAAACTTAGTGAAAGTAGTGTATCCCTAATTTGATAGAGAAAATAGACACGGTTTTGGAAAAGCAGTGTCACATTTTTGGCCATACTTTACTCATTCTCTCATGCTTAGCCTGCCGCTGATGCAGTGAAATTATGAATTTGTTGCAGGAGGAGCGAGCTGGTATATCATTAGCAGTTTTCTTTTTAAGTGGCAACATTTATAGGATTTTTTTTTTCCGGGTGTGCATGTCTTTACAGACTGAGAATAGCAATTTAAAATGTTGCTGGTGTGGATGTTGTATTACTAGAAAAAAAAAGTTACGTGGGTATAAAGTATTTTAAATGGAGATAGAACTTCTGGGAGTGCCTGTATGTTTGTGTGTGCACCCACTTAGTTGTTTTCATTTGTTTGAAGAAACGTAGCCACACTTACTAAATGGAAAAGTAGTTTCACCTTACCCCATCTTTTTTGCATGTGCTTTCAAAGTTGTTGAGTTACTCTATCTTCCCCCTAGGCAAAGGCTACATAATTTTTTTCCTTCTCTGTTAAATGTCAGAAGCAGTATCTTACTTGGGAGAACCTTGCAGCGATACACCTCTTTGCACATACAATGAGAAGAACATCTTTGTTCCAAGTTCTTTGAGTCCTGAATAGGAAGGAGCTGAATTCAATAAATATTGGAAAAATTACTTCTGGGGATGCTGGAGTGGCTCTGTGACCACACAGCTGAAAGTTTTGTTGCTACAACAACTTAAATGACAGTTGAAAAACCCCAATGAAATGGAAGCTTCAGAACCTTTTGCTTCTTTAATAAGCTGCTAAGTGAAATAACAAAGCTTGATTTAATTTGACCTCTCCAAGAACCTGTTGGACCAAATGTTATTTGTGTTGTTTTAAGTGTGCATTTGTTTGTGCTGTCAGTTTTCCCCTCTGCCTTCCTGTAAAGACCCTGCGCCTGCAGCTGTGAGCACCAGGAAAGCAGCCAGCTACCGGGTACCAAAATAAGAAGAATTTAGGCAGCAGGGCTGTGGTGGCAAGGCTGTGGTGCCTGTCCATTCCTGGTGAATGAGCTCTGGCCTCAGCACTGTGTGCAGCCTGAAGAGGGAAGGGATTTTACTCACCTTGAATTTGTCTCTGGCAGTAGCAGGTTGCTGGATGACTGCTATCCTGAAGTGTTGGGCTTTGCTAAAAGTTAAAATGTATTGTGCAATTATAATAATTTGGAGAGTATTATAATAGTAGGAGAGTAGTCATCTCTATACACTTCACTTACTCTGCTGGGTGTTTCTGGTTTTTATTACAGAGATGAGTGCTGGGTGAGAGAAGTAATGCTGCTGCTTTTGGAGGAAGATGAGGGGAGGCAGCCCAGCAATGGCTTGTGGCTTTCCTGGGGTGGGGAAACCGGCTTTGCAGGGCTCCTGCGAGGTGTGAGTGTGAGGGGGCTCGGCGGGAGGCAGCAGCTCAGGTTTGGGTCAAGGTGAGGGTGTGCCTTGGGTCAATTGCTTAAACGCTGACAAAGCTGCTGCTTCTCTTGTGGCACTGTAGGAACAAGATGCCTGGGGATGGGGGAAAGGAAAAGTCCTGGCACAAAAGACTCCTCCACCCTCACTCAGTCAAACTGAGTCCTGTCTTCTGGGCATGGTGCAAGTTCAGTGTTGTTGCCAAATCCTGTATTGAACACTTTTTTTTGTGTCATTAAGAATACTAATTTGAGAAGATAGGTTTGATGGTTTTTGCTCTCACTGAGTTTTTTTTAACAGCAGCTTTAATTGCTCTTTCTAGTTTTTCTTCACATGAAAAATAGCACAAATAAATGCAGTCTGTAATAATTCTGGAAAATTTGAAGTCTGAACTAAGAAATATCAAGAAAAGTGGACTGGCTGAAATAAAGTAGAGCTTTTAAATCCAGAATACTGTGTTAGCATAGGCTCTCTGTAAAAAAGCCAATGAATGTGATTTTAAATGACTATACCTGTATGCAAAATATTTGTATGTTTAAGAGCTTCCATTTGAAGAGAAAACCTTCTGAACTTACCTAACCTGGTCTTAAAAGAAAATGCTCTGCTCTTTATGTAAAACAGCATTTTTAGCTTGTGGTTGTGTTAGGCAATGGAGTAGTCTCCTCACCCTGTACCTAGTGATCACTCAGGAACACAATGCTGTGGTAAAGTAAACCCAGATGTTAGTGTGTGTAAAATGTTACTGTAATAAGTGTCTTATAAATATCTCCTTTATTAGTGTAGCTGTTTGAAGTAAGTTCCTGATGACCATTTTGTTACTTTGGCGTTGCCATAAAATCGCTGTTGTTAGCTTGAAGCCCCTGCTAAATTGGAAGCCACAGGTAATGAATATCCTGTATTATATCTTTTGGTGTTTGTGAAATATTTAGCTGAAAATGCTCCTGGTCCTCACCCTGTCTCTGTGGAGGTAAGAAGTTTCTTTTGCTGGTGAAATTCCCTAGCTGAGGAATGAAAGCAGCAGCGAAGGGGAGCTAGCTTGTATGAAAAGCTAATTTGTGCCGAGTTAAATATTCTTTTGATATTTGAATATGAGGTAATTAGCTTGAATGTACTGCTGTTTACATTTTAGCATCTGGAAAAGTCTAAACAATCTGCTGAAGGGAACTGTATCCTAAATCTACTTCCAGAATATTTTTTTTACAATCATGTGTTTCAGACTTGACTAAATCTCCTTTTTGTGGTGGTATTTTCCCAGTGGCTAGTGACCTGTGGGAGAAGTGCTGAGCTAAATGGCTGAGGAAGGGTTTCGGCAACGGCCTAGTGGGCTGTTCAGGATGATCAGGTAGATCCATAAAGTTGTCCCCTTTCTAAAAATGCTGTCAAGGTGGACCTGTAAATGCTTATGCATGCATGCTACTCTTCTCAATGAAAAAAAAGTCTCAATATTTACCATAGCCATCCACTGTACTTGAGTCCAATTTGTGTGAAATGGTCTATTTTATTCTAAATTACCTCCATTTCATAGTTCAGCACTTGCTTGGTCTCAGAACAAAATAAAAAGAAGGCTTTTAAAATTTGCTTTATGTGAAAGTTATTAAACTATTTGGAATCTGTAAATTGAAATAGCTAATTTTGTAAAATGTATGTCTTGTTTTCACAGAATCATAGAGTGGTTTGGGTTGGAAGGGACTTTAAAGATCACACGCTTCTAATCCCCTTGTCATGGCCAAGGACACCTTCCATTATACCAGGTTACTCAAAGCCTGATCCAACCTAGCATTGAATAATTCCAGGGGTGGGGCACCCGCAGCTTCTCTGGGCAGCAGAGAAGTTGCCGATTTTATGGGTTTACGGGTGGTCTGTGTTACCCTTTATAGGACAATGTATTATGTCTGTGATTAGACAGTGTGTAAAGACTGCTTTAACTCTAGCAGCCTTCACAAGTTGCTTCTGATTCAGTGAGCCAGTGTTTTGTTGCTTTCTGAAAGACTGTTTCCAAAGGTTGGTGGATGCCAGAGACATGGTGAAAAGAGAGAATTAAGACACAATGAGCCCACATTTTTTCTTGATCACTTGAGGGGATTAAAGTTGTGTGTGATACTGAAATAAAAAATAACAGTCTTTCTGTAATTAATTAGGGTTTTAGAAACGTGCTGTTTATCATCCAGAATTTTCCTGTCATTTTTTGAAAAAGTACGCTGTTCTTTCTGAACTGAAATGTGAAGTGCAATAATTCGCTTTATGTTTTGTGTTACTCTTCAGTGTAAGCTAGAAGCTGAGATAGGAAGCAGAGATCTGAGCTCAGTTTACAGTCAACAGCCCTTGGCAGCCTGCCTTTCACCTGATGGGCTGCTTGGGAAGCCAGCCTTTGGGGAAGACCACATGGCTTTGGATTTGTACACAGTGCCTAGATGGAATAAATAAGAGTGTTGGTTCCTTGCAATTGCAAATTGTGCATTTCTCAGCATGAACAGCAAGTTGCAGACAGCCTGGTGCTGCTCACTTGCTTTGCTGTCAGGGAGGGGCTGTAAAATCAAACACTGAGCTCAGAGATGCCAAGGTCTACCTATTTTAACTTTGTGGCTTTCCTCTCCCTCTCTCTAAATAAGTAGGACTACAAATGCAGCATGATATATAAAAGCAAAGCTGTGGAGTCCTCCCCCCCACTGCTTGCATCTTTATATATAGTTCATTCTGCAGGTCAGACTGTCACACCTGCTACCAGCCTCCTTCAGAGAGCAGATTGCAGCCTTGCAATTTAAGTGCTCCTAACATATGTTGGTGATACACCAGCAGCAGGACAAGGCTTTTAGCTTTGATAGGCTCTGCTGGTTTGGGAATGTTGTTAAATGGACAAGAGAGAAACAAAATAACAGAGTAATTTTGAAAAAAGAAGTAAAGTACATATGCAGAAGGCTAAAGTGAATTAATAAAATTTGCCACTTCTTTTTTTTTTTAAAGCATGGATTTTAATACATATTATGCTTAGTATAGAACTCCACTAATAAAGCTTCCCCTTTGTGTCATGACTTACACTGTTGCCCTGGTCATTGCCATGGTGTTGAATTTCCATGTCTGTATCCAGACTCACTGGTGCTGGGTTGCACTTCCTATGTCCCATTGCAGGCACCACCTCTGTTACTGCAAGGCAAGCAGAGGCTCTGATGTCCTACGTGGCTGGGCTGCCTTGGTATATTCCTTGCTAGTAGATGAATAGATTTTATAACTTGCTTTCATTATAGCATGAACTATTCAAACTGCCTTAATTTTTAACATGGAGGTAAGACAGGTTGTGCATACAGATTGTTCAAGTTGTTAGAAAAGACCAAACATTTTGTGTCCCTAAACAGTTAAAATATTCACTAACTCAGCTCTAATTCAGAAGTTCACAGTGTGTTCAGAGAAGTTTAATGTGGCTTCAGTAATGTATTGTAAAAAAATGAGAGTTACTTTTTTGTGAAAACTATTGCTTACTCCATTTTAGCAAGTTTCCTAGTGCACAGGAGCCTGAGTTATAGAAAGAGATATATAGAAGAGAACAGGAGAGACTCAAAATGCTGTAGTTCAGATTTAAGAAACAGTTACAGTGTCTTTTGGTTCCTTTCAGAAGCATTGGCTGAATCTTGTGGTGTAGATACAGGAAATATCTGGTTAGTTCTGCTTCCCTGCTGCTGTGATTTGAGAAGGAAAATGTATGTATCAATGCTCTGCTTCTTCAGGTGTGAAACAGGGGCACTAACTTGGCCTGCATTAACTTGGAAAGTTTATTCCAAACACAGGTGATGGAGTATGGGATTGCTCACCTGGGAGCAGCATTGTGTATTCCCGTGGCTCATTCTCTGCAAGAACCTCATTAACTGCATTTCACAACAGCACAATGTTAATTGCAGTAAGTGAGTACTGGCATAAAGTCCTTCTGTGGTTTTTCTCTGCATCTTTCTTTGACCTTAGGAAAGAGAAAAGTGCTTTGCTGTACTGGTTGCCTGTGCTGTGCAGCAAAGCTATGGTGCACTCATCATTGGTAACAGCATGCAACACCCAAACTACTTGCAAGGAGATGGCTCTTCAGCACCTACTCCTCTTAACAGGGCAATTTCCTTCCTTGCTGTGCCACCTCCACCCTTTGAAAACAAAATCGGCAAATGAATGTCATAGCATGAGATGGGCAAGTATGGATTTATCCCCACAGGCTCATAGAGAAAGAAGGCACAGGAGGTCAGTGTCTCATCCAGGACCACACAAGCAGTTCGGAACCAAACTGGAAATAAAGTGCTGACCTGCTGACTCCTTAATTGCAAGACTATCTTTTCCCTCTAGTAAGGATGTGGTAAAATACTGCTGTATTTAGTCCTTCTCTCCTGTAACTCAGCCACTGTATGAAAAGACACATCAAGCTCTGCCAAGCTGAAAAGAGAGTAGCTTGTGCTAATTGGCTGTTGAAAAGAAAGTCTCTTCATTTTAGAAAAGTGTGGAATCTGTAATGTTAAACTGTTAATGTCTGTTTCTTAAGTAATTTTTTTCAACTTTGGTCGAAACTTACATATAGAACCTGTCCTTGGCAGTGTAGGATGTTGGTTGATTCCAGTATTGTTTAAATGTTTATAACTTAGAATGAAAGTAAAGGAAATGCTTGTGTTTGACTTCAGTATAGTTATCTTAAGGGATTTATGAGTAGTGATTTTTTTTTTTTTAAGTGGCACACTGAAGCCAGAGGAGGACTGTCAGTGTTGTGTTTGGTTTAAATATGAGAAAATTAGAGAGGGGAGAATATTAATCCATTATAGTAGAGTTTAAATCTGTTTTTCAACTTTTTTTCCTCGTTAAAGTTCTGTAATACTCTTCTAATACAGAAGTGTTGTAAATAAGGTGGACATGGCCAAAAAATCTGAGGTAGTTGGTGAGTGCTCTAATAGTGTTCAGCTGATGCTGGTAAGACAGAACTGTCTTCATGCTTATGGATTATTTTGTTTAGATTGGTGGGGTTAGTTGCCTTGGTCTCAACTTAGCTTGTAGACTACTGTGCTACAGATGCTGATTTAAAAGGAACTCAATCTACCAAAACTTTTTAATCCCTTCCGCATACAGTGCTGAAGAAAGCATGGTTTCCCCTTGTTAGCTGTAAGAGTTTGTGATTATAATGTCATATTCAGGATCTCTGTATTAGGAATAAGGAAACGTGTGGGACTGCAGTAGGGCCAGAGACAGCAAACAGAGGAGTGCTTGCTATAGTACAAATTTAATAATAGTAATAATAATACTAAAGCCTGAAAATTGGGGTTTTGCAAATTATAATTCCACCATAAACCAGTTCTTTTAGAATGATTGGTTTGACTTTAGCAAGTGGTTTAGCTTTTGTATTTTAAAAAACGCGCTACAGCATAACTGCCATTTATTGTTACTGCTTTTGTTGAAGCCTTAGAGTTTTATTAACAGCTGTAATAGTCATTGTGTTATCTCCAGCATTCTGCAGAAATGTGGCTGGTGGACTATGCAATTGGGGGCATTTATGAAATAATTTTAGATGACATTATAACCGTTGCTCATCTTTTTCCTCTAGAATCTGTATTTTCAAGAGATTCTGTACAGCTTTGGTAAACGTGCTTTTATTAGGCATGGTTAGCCTGAGAGATTTCAATTAACTCCTGTAGAATGTATCTCTTAACAATTTACATGACTTATTTTGTGCTTCTTCCTTGTTTTGGCATATCCCTCTTATTTTAAACAGCTCTCTCCAATAGAAAGCCTCAGAGAAAAGAAAAGCTGCTTGTATTTAGATTTAACAGTCCTGAAGTAACAGTGCTGACGCTTTGCTTCCTTTACTGCCTTTGGAAACAACTATTCCTGACCTGTTCAATGGCATCTCTGTTCTTGGCTTTTTCAGAAAAATTCATTTTTTTCTACTACATTCTAGCCTCTGTTGTTTTCTTATGGTGTTGTTTCTGATTCTTGCAATTGATTTTTGCACAACAATGTTCCGTTCTCTTGAATGTGCTGCATGTACATCAAAGATTCTGGTTTAGAAGGTTTCCTTGTCCTCATGCATTTCTGAGTTATATAATGATGCTATGGAAGGAAATAATCATACTTTGGAAACTTGTACTGTAATTCTATTTTTTTTTTTTAGGCTGTCCCCTAGCTGTCTTTTAGGCTGTCTTTGAGCTTCTTTTTTTGCTGTTTTAAGCTCAGGCTATTCCCTATACCAGAAGAGTAATATTGTCCTATTAATCTTGCTGATTAGTTGATGAGATGAGTTGTTCCTTAAGGCATGCAATAGCAAAACAGAAGGGATGGCTGGTGACACTTTATTGTGCCATAAATTGAGTCTCTCCTGATGGGAGAGAATTCGCTGAAAGTTCTTGCAGGGAGTTTAAAAGATAAAGCGAGATGTCTTGTGTAGTTTCAATGCTTCCAGATAGTTGTTTATTAAGTCTTATCAGAGAAACTGAGCCACTAGTGTGACCCAGGTACAGCATGGAAAAAGGAAAAGTAGGAGTGAGAGCGAGAAAGCCTCATTATCAAGATTTACACAGCCTTTTAAAGACATTTTAACCAATAGTTACTAAAGACGTACATTATTTTTACTTTCTTACTAATTATTCAGTAACATGGGCAGGAACTGTGGAATTTTCTATCCAATCAATCCAAACTACTTTTACTACAAAATATAGAGTGGTAGAAGAAGGAGAAGAAGGTCTAGAGAACAACAACAGTCCTCCATTTTGATATTTCTTACTCTTATCTATTTACTATAAAGAGAAGCCTAAAACCTCTAAATTTTTCACCCTATGACAATCTTACATAGTAGTCTATCACCTAATTCACACCACTGTATTTTCTAGCTGTTGTCTAACTGTTGGTAATTTTTTCCAAGGTTTAAAGCTATACCAGTGTTGTCCAGGGGGGTAAAAACCCTTAAAAACAGGCAGAGAAATATTCTCGGCACTCTGGGTTCCTACAGCTGGTGTGCAGGAATGATCACAGCAGCGCGCTTTTGCTCTGGCCTCTCTCCTGCTCTGTCCTCGTACGCCTGAGCTCGCCATGTGAGGAGGATTCAGATGGACAGATTTTTAAGCTACCAGCAATACTGTCATGGGAATTCTGCAAATGCTACTGAGTCAGGACTTTTAACAAAAAGTTGAGTTTTATTGAAAGCAATTGAATTTCAATGCGTGGTGATGAATGGATGTATGGTGGTAGGGCTCTGCCAATTCAGATGTTGCTTTTTTTTGTTTGCCCTGTACTTTGTAAATGGGATATGTTTCCAAATGAAGATTGTTCTGATAATGACTTAAAAGGATACTTCTGTTTCTGTTCTTCCCAGGTTGCATTTATATTGAATTTGTACTCCATTAAATAACTTAAAATATTTATTTAACAACTGGTGATAGTTTTTTCATGTAAACACTTTTACTTAATCTTAAGAGGGTGTATAGTCAGCATTTCATCAATAACAGACAGAAAATGCATTGGATGAGCTTATTGCCAAGCAAGCTGGAGATAGAAATCATTATTAGAAAAAAAACCCCCAAACTGATCAATGTGAAGGAGAGGAAATAATTTAGTCAAAAATGGAAATGGGTAACTGTGTGTATTATATATCTATATATTTTTCACTGAAGTACAAAACCTATAAAATCAGGTTTGTTCATTGATTTACAGATTGCTCAAACATGACTCTGATCTGAGTCAACTGAACTTCTTTCCTAGGAGAAAGTAGCATATCCTGAGGATCAGAAACCCTGAGGGACGCTTCTTTTTTGAATCTTATGTTTCCAGGTGGAAAGGGAAATGTTCTCAATTTTCTCTGTCCCTTCTTTTTTACTTATTTTTTTTCCCCTCATCTGGAAATGATTTTAGCTGTGGACAGACTGTGCTTTCACAAACCAAGCATGCTTCCATGCAATTGTGCTATTTGCTTGCTGCTTTATCAGTCCAGGGCAAACTGTTCAATCTATTATTTTACAGTACCTCCTTTTTATTACACTTGCACAGAGCATGGGCATGGTTGTTAACATTCAGCTGTACTCTGTACAAAAGAATAAATAGGAGTCATCCCAGCTCTGCTGGCCACTGAAATACCTTATCTGCTTTTCTGTTCTAAAAAGCTTATTCACATTTTTCCCTGTATCTCCTCTACAAAGCACAAAAGCTTTGCAAACATCCTATAATTCGTGCTGTATCAATCAATGGAGAAAATAGTCTGCTGTGTGTCTGGAATTTGATATTTACCTATGAAATCTGAAAGGTAGAGCATCTGAAAAAAATTTGTCTCAGCCCTTCTTTTGCTGTACTCTGTGAGAATGCTGTACTTAGTAAATATGCTTTTGAGTCTTGGAATGAGCATGTATGGTACCAGGCCCCTCAGGGTAATGCTTACTTTGTTGTGGCACGTTATGTGATCAGGTTTGGTTAGAAACTGGGTAGAAGTACCCTGAAATCAGCAGAACTGTGTCCAGGCAAAGGGATCTGCTGGTACAGCTACTTGTAAAATTCTGGAGCTAGAATCTTAATTTAGCCCCTTGTGACTTGCAGTTTTTTCAGGTAGTAGCCCTGCAGTTGGATTAATATTGTGTCATGAAATCTGTGCTGTGCAGTGCAGCTCCCCACCATGAGCAGGAGTGGCCTTGTTCCCAAGAGTGACCCCATACAGTTCCCAGCTGGTGCTTTGGGTATGACTGGATCACTGGGGATTACAGCAGGCAATGGGGGTGGGAAGGAGAGAAGACAAAAGGGTGTATTTGTACTGGGCAGTTCATGTTGGTAAGCCTGCTCTTTGGAAGTGGTGAATGTCACCAGTGTCACTTGCTTGGGTCACTCTGCAGCGGTACTCGTGGAGAGAGTTGCTCCATGGGTGATTGTGACATCCAGGGACAGGGAACTTCTGTGTTATCCTGACTGTGTCATTACCCTTCCCTAAGCTGCCATGGGGTGATGTACCTGAGTGAGTGACAGGCCCTCCTGATTGCCTGTCAGAGAGGTTCCCAGAGTTGGCTGAGATGGGCTTTGAAGGATCTCTAGTGATGTTGAAGCCAGTGCATTTATAGGTAAATGCTGAGTGATTCTCTTGCTATTGAGAATGTGCCCTGTAGTTTCAGTCTGAATATAGAAAACGACTTTTTGGCCTTGTATGTTGAAGCTGATGTAGTGGGTCTTGGGTTTTCAGAAGTAGATTATGTTTGAACTTTTCTGGTGGCATGGGAGATCCCCATGTATCAAAGTCTTCTTTACCTATGGATAATTGCAGGCTTTGTGATGACAATCATCCTTCCTCTTCTGGATAAACATTTTGAACTAAGAAATAATTGATATGTAAAACTGAAGAGAAAATGGGTAAAGTAGTAAGAGACTACATTTCATCTTGCAATGGTTTATCTTCTGGATAACCACAGGATTGAATTTCATTTGATTTCAGTTACAGGAACAGAGTCCATAATTAAGGAGTTAAGTGAGTATCCTGAGAGTAAGGTTACTGATATTTTGAGGAGTTACTTAAGTTAGCTTCATTTTTGTTCAGAGGTGGAACTTTTATGGGTTTGTATTTGTTTTGGTATTTCTTTTATTGTCACTCATACTCTCACACACAAAGATTGTTCTGTAGTAGAGAAGTAGAGTTTAGTTACTGTTTTATCAAGAAAGAATTTGGGTTTTGTCCTCAAAAACCCCCGAAGTTTCCAGAATGTGTTTGGAATGGCCCCCTGAAATACTTTCCTGTGACAGAGCATCTCTACATGGGTAGAATTTCTCTTCAGTGAGGGTATGTGGAAGTACTCAGTGATTCAGAAGTCCCTCTGCTCCACTGTTGTAGTTTGGGATCAGCATGAAGTTTCATTTTGGGGTGACCTGACATCAGTTGCTGTAGGTAGCCTGCTTCCCATCATGGGCAAAGGTTGAAATTTCAGTTGTCTGGCAGTCTGGGGGATGTGGTTCCCAAGTGAGGGGGCTGCTCTTCAGTTGCTGATAAATTGCATGAGTGCAAGGATCCACAGGATTCCTTTCTAGCAAAAGAAAACCACAATGATGTAAACCAGTAACTTATCTTCAGAGTTTTGTTTTCTACAGTTCTGCTGAACCCCATACATACTCCTGAACAATGCACGTGCTTTCTGCAGTGTCTTTGCCTTTGTGGCTTAGGGCTTACACATATTAAAACTCTTTGAGAGTAGCCCATTCACTGGTGAATGGTATTAGTGATTCAGATACCTATTGTCAAGGGCAAAAGAAATAACAGAAATCCTGAGCATGTTTTTTTGTTTGGCAATCATTTTTCACACAAGAAATGATGCTTTTTTAGTATTCACAAGCTAAAAATTAGAACAAGCTTCGAGATAATTTATTATAATCAGCTACTGTCATGTCTCATGATCTTTGCTACGCACTGCTGGTTAAAGGTGTCTCATTGCAATTGGAAGGAGCAGTAAATGGAATAGTGAATCAGCTGGGATGACAGCTGAGTCAGGCAGCCACCCTGCTCACGTGATGGAGAGTGTGTGTGGACTCTGAGCACACCAAGGCTGCCTTGAAGCTTCAGGTGTGTATTGAGAGAATATGTTGAACTTAGATACTCAGCTGAGGTGGGAGTGTGTACCAAGGTGTCTGTGAGGAAGAATACAAAGGTCACATTTGCATGAACAAGGAGAATAAAGATGTTGAATTTTTCATTGCAAAGGCTTGTACTTGTCAGGGTTTAGCCACAGAGAGTGTTTGCCACTATGAAATTTAATGTCAGAGTGTGTGAGAGCTGTTGCACCTCACTAGATGTGTATGCTGCTCTCTCCAAAACTCTTACCCTTGTTTTTGTTTCATATTCCATACTGAGAATTAAAACCCAGTTTGGGAGAGTTACCAAAGTTGGTCTGTGTAACTGTCAGCTTCTTGTGGATGCTTTAAGACACTTTTGTAGCACAATTTCTTGTATTAAATGCTGTTGTTTTACACAGAGACTATGCACATATCTCTAATTGCAGCTCTTATTGATACTACAAATTGATATCCTCATACTTAGGTCATCTTCAGCTCCCTCACCTCAGTTAAGTTTGATGTGTGTGGCAGAGTTTATGTAGCCTGACTGCTAATTTACAAGGTTGGAGTCTACATAAGTTCTGTTTAGAGGCAGTGCAGAGAAATAAATGTCTTTAAGATGTGTTTCACCTGTCCTGAAGTAGCCATGTGAGATAGCTCAGTTTTTAGAGTTCAGGAGCTGGCTGCAGCATGCTGCAATTACTTTGGCACATGCATTTCCAATGCAGACTGTCCAGGTGGCTCAGGTGGCTCCTAGTCATTACATGTGTCCCTTTGTCACAGGCCTGTTTTACAGTAGGGTGTGATCTTGCTGAGTGGCTGCTGTTCGTAAAAGTAAACATATGCATGGAAAAACCACAGCTACCTCCCTGAAAATACCTGCTAGGTCACTGTGTGGCCATAGGTAGGTTGCACTGTCTTTACACGGGATAGAAATGTTGATGCCTTGCAGGATGTTGTGAGGGCTAGACAATGTCTGTGTGAGACTGTGCTTATTAACTCATTCCTGAAGTACAAACTTTCCTCTGCTCTGGGGACTACTTAACTCCATGGAGCTGAGCCATGTTGAGAAAGGCTTCTTTATGTCTGTTCTTGCGAGGAGGGGTTGGCACACTCCAGCTTCTCCCACTTAAGGCATTTACTCCTATTCCATCAATAATTTTATGATTTTTTTTTTAAGGTCAGCAACTTGAAATTATTTAGAAGAATCCTACATATATTTTTCTAAATAAGCTCAGATAAACTTTCCAAACCCACAGTTTAAAAAAAGGAGCATAAGACCCTGTTCATATCTATAATCTAATTTTTTTCCCCAGTATTGCTTCCTAGTTGTCTAAAACTTCACACTGACTTTTTACATGTTACAGTAAATAATTTAAAATTGGTTGTTTCAACCAAATAATGTACTGAACTGTGTTTCAAGATCCATATCCCCACTCCTTCTGCAACTTTGAAAACAGACAGCTAAGTGGTGATCATGTAGAGGCAAATAGGTTTTGCACGTGCCTTACCCTTGCATATGAGATGTGAAGTATTAATATTGGGAACCCTGGAAAAAGTGCAAGAGAAGTACCAGGGTTGTAACACCACTTCTGTGTAGTGAAAAGTGGTGTCAATCAGATACATAGGCATGTTGCAGCCCATTCAGAAGCTGTTTGAAAAGAAATCAGGGCCATTGTTCCTTCTACTGTAAACATTCTGTAACTCTAATTAAAAAGTATAAGAAGAAAACAGTTGTTCCTGGAACTAGGGAGTTGTTATATAGTGTGTTGGGGCAAACAAAGTGTATTGTTTGGCAATTTATATAATGTAATTTAAAAAATGAAGTTCTTAGTGGACTGCCCTTGTGGAGGTAGTCAGTGTCAGGTAACCCTAATCTACGGACAGCCTGTTACAAAGATAAGCAGGTCTAAAAAGTTGCAGGCAGTTACTTGCACTGTTGTGGAGTAAAGTTGAAGTTAACAGCTTGCTAGTGTTGGTAAATTAGGCAGCACAATTTTTACCAGTTCATTTCATACCATGAACACTATCACAAACAGGTTGTCACCGTATGTTGGATCCAGATGTACCAAGAGGTGAAGTGGTCATTTGCAGTCTTGAAGGGTAATGTTTCCAGTTCAGGATGGGCAGGCATCAGGAACTTTGTACCACTTCTGGTGGTGTTCTTGGACTGAGATTTTTGTAATCCTATTGTTATAATGTTGCTTGCCATTGCTCAGCAAAATACCAAAAATTGTTTCAAGGCTGCAAATCTAGCTCTTCTACTGAAACAGTTTTAACTGCCAGAGCTGTTTTGTGTTGAAGTTAGAGGAATATGGAATATTCATATGGAATATGAAAATACATTTCTCTTGGTTGTTTTGCAAGCCATGTCTTCATTTATGTGAGCAGGGAAAAATCCATCTGCAAACTGGTGTTTCTTAGCCGAGTGATCATAAAATCTGTTTAGAAAGACTTTTTTTTTTTTTTTTTTTTTTTTTTTAATAATTAGAAGAAACTTCCACAAGATCCATCTTCTTTCTCAAGACTGGGTACTGATATCTTACCAGGGAGCCTTCTTTTTGTTTCTGCACTGCTTCTCACTGAAATCCTTAGTAATTCTGTGCCGTGTATCACTGGTTTGTTATTGCTATTATTACTGTTTTTCCCAGTGTGGGTCTTACCCAGTGTTTTTCCCTGCAGTATTTGAGTGTTTGTTGGGTTGGTAGATGAAGGGCGTGTGCTGGTGGGCACTGGGCACTTGGGAGCAGAGTGGGAAGCAAATCTGCTCCTCAGTTGCAGAGCCTCGTGAGCTTTGCCAGTTCTTCCTCAGTTTCCATGTGGCATTTTCCCAACCTTTCCTGGTGAACACTGATACTTAACGCTTGCATGTACTGAAATTCTGATGTAGTACTATTAACATGTTGTGAAGCCAGAGGAGCTGCTTATGTGGTGATGACACCATTAGTTTTTTGATTTGGAGCTGCTCTTGTCCTTTAAAAAGATGCTTCACAGCTGGGAGATCTTGTTTCTGTGAATCCAGGTGGGAATTCTCAGCATTTTATCTCTGCGTAGTGTGAACAAATACAGAGTATCATGAATAGCAGTTACCATGAGACAGTAAATCTGTATGTGGTGAATTAGTGATCAGAGAATCCATTGGTTCAGCCAAATTCTGTTGCAAGGTCGAAGATGCTTTGCCATCTGCAGTGACCTGTGAAGCAGTTGGGTTGGTACACTGAGTATTCAGGACAGAAAACCAAGCACCTTTTCAGTGCACAAAGCTTGCCTGGTCAGGCCTTCCTAGCGTGAGAGTTCACACCAGGCAAATCCCAAAATTTCTAGTTTATTACTTACTTCCTTGAAGTTTTTAATTTGTCAGAGTATTCACTTCAGATATTTGCACAAATTTGAGGTTCTTGAAAGTCTTGCTGTGCCAACATTGCCAGGCTGATACAAGTGGGCTTTGAACGTCTTGACGTTAGTAGTGATTTGAAATGAAGTATTCAAATTAACAACTCCTAGCCTTAAACCAGACTTCTCTAAAATCTTTTATGTTCTGCATGGTGGATGTTCAACGTAGAATTTTACTGTGAATTATTTAGACTATCTTTGCTCATTAGGTGCTCATATCTGAGTGAAAGGATAGGGCTGTCTAGCATTGTAAAAATATATACCAGTATCAACACTGGTCAGAAGAAGGAATTCTTTCTTCCAGGGAAAATGTATTCTCTTTCAATTGTATCTCTTTAAGTTACATTGCATTCAGGTGTTGCTTATTCTACTGCAACTTAAAAGATTTTTTTGGGAAAAAACAACATGTGGAAACTCTGAAGAACTGTTGGGAGTAATTGCATACTTCATCAGGGAGGTTAGCATACAGTTGTCTGTATGACCATAAGCTTTGTTTTTCTCATTCCTACCATTGCCTCTTTATTTGGAATGATCTTGTGCCTTCTCAGCCCTCTAGCCTGGGTTTTGAATAGTGCTTTAAGAAGACTTACAAAAACTGCCATTGCTTTGTAAAATGGAAATGGAGTATACTTGCAGAACCAGTGGATACCTGGAGTGTGAGGGATTCTCAAAGGGTTGGGTTTTTTTTTTTTGGAGACCATTACTGACGTTGAAATCAATAGCAGTTTAAGGTTGTATGCATTTGTCATCTTACACATGTTTTTTGATCCTAAAACAAGACACATGTTGACTTTTCACCTGTGCTTGGAGCCTCTTGCAAGTCGAGATGTTGACTCCCATAGAAGCAGCAGCCGTTCTCTCCTTGGTACAGTGGACGTGGGGAGGGAGCTTGTGCATGGCTGTGCCCCAGGGTGGTGGGGTTGTTGCTTGCAAGGTGGGCAGAGCCTTCTGCTGAGAGGGGGTTAGAGCCAGAATGGAGAAAGGATTTTTTTTTTTTTGGGTGAGGCAAGCAAGTGGTCGCTCTAGGAGAAGCTTTGGAAAATGTCAGCAGTGGCAAGAATGGGGAAGAACCTGATGAGCAACTAGGTTAGCTCCCAGATGGAGAAGGGTAGCCAGAGGCAAGGAATAATAAGGCCAAGAAGGATAATCATCCTTCCGGTAATGCCTGTACTGAAGAGGGAAGAAGGTTCAGTTATGGCCCTGCTAGCAACACTTTGAAGTGGACCAGAAACTTCTGTAGCCTTTGGACAAAATTAGTGAGAAAAACGGTTGTGAAAGAATTTTTTTTCTTTTTGCTTTTGCTTAAGAATTCATTGCAGAGGGCTGGGGGAAGGGAGAGCAGTCTGTCTTCAAGGAGTGGGACTGAAAAAGCATTTGTGCTGTGTATGGAAAAAGAGACAGGAACCAGGAAGGGAAATGTTTGAAAACTGCAAGTTTGTTTGTAGTCATGGGAGAGCTGGAGGGGAAAGCAAAAATGAATATATACACCAGGGGGAACTTGTAGTTGAAGGCAACATGCCGTCAATTTAAGTCCTCCTTGAGCTTTTGAAGGGGTTACCATGCTGGTGCTGCTGGGGGTAACTCAAAAAAACTCCTGACCCAGAAACCAACTCCCATTAAGAAAGACTGTCCTTCCCTGCAGGCACCTCTTTGTTTCATTTGGTTCACATTTTAGTAGTGAGGGCATTAATAACACCTAATGCATGCTGGCAACATCTTTCTATATTTAAACACTTGCACACTTATTTCCCCTCCCCTAGTTAATAAGAATGCTTGATGTTCACATTCCTCTTTCTGCACAAAGGAAAAACTGAGGCAGCAGAATGCTGGGACTCTTACTTCAAGTACTGTGCAACTACAGACTCCAGTGAAATCAACAGGAGGAATATACAGAGGTTTTTCCAAGTCTGAGCTTTATGTTACCCATCTGTAATTCTTTTAAGAAACATTGGACCTAGAGTAAAAATTTCTGCTTTTTGTCCATCACTGTCTTCTGCCTTTCTGCAGCACAGAAGCTAGTTGATCTTCCACTCCTCCTATCATTTATGTTCATGTCTACTTCCTTATAAATTATTGGCATGTTCTCTAGTTCATTCTTTGATGACAACTAAAAGAAGCTTGTGTCTTGTTTCAGTAGAAAGCAATTTCCCTGAGGTGAATATCTCATTGCTTTTGCATTGGTGCATTGTCTTAGCTTCTGTATTCCCTCCTTCTTGCTTTGTAAGTTGATTTAAAAATAAAATCATGAAGGACAGAGACAAAATGTTTTGTTTTGCTACAGGTATTATGTTATCTAAATGATATAGCTGAAAACAGAAGGAGAAGTACTGACTGCTTCTGGGACTTGAAGGGACAATGCAGAGGATATGTGGCTGCAGAAACCTCTCTTCCACTATTTATGCTGCTGCCTGTAAAACTCTGTGAATGACACCAAGCTATGTCATTGCTGGATCTGTAAATAGGTCTGCTATGATGTAAAAATCTGCTGTTTCTGAGGTGGGTGTTGCCCATCTCTGCAGCACTGCATGGTAGTGTGACTGCCCTTCTCAAAGGGAAGAGATGGGGTTTCATTGCATGGTCCCACTGACATGCATACCCAGCATCTGAAAGGTGGGGCCTCTGCCCATCCTGCCTGGAACTATCATGCTTTGCCTTCCTCTCAATTAATAAATACTCAGGTGTTTATTAACTTTATTTATTCTTTTGTTTATTTATTGACAGAGGCATTTAAGTGTAAGCAATTACATTCAGTTTCACTGTTAATTTCTTGGAAGCAGTCTATTTGCCTAGTTACCTGCAGGGGTTTCTGCTGTTCATGCAAAATTTCAAGATCTTGCTACTAAAATATTTTAGTATAAAACCAACTGTTGTTAAAAGACTTTTCTGATATGACCTTTTTATTTTCCAGTGGAATTTGAATTCTGTAGTTACCGTAGGTTGGGAGGAGATTGTTATTTCAACTACTGAAAAACATCGAGACACTTTTCTGTATTTTACATTTTTTTTTTTATGCAGGAAAAAGCAAAAATTGGTAAATCCTTTCCATGGAGTAGTATGGTTTGTTTTACTGGAAGTTTTACTGTATGTCAAGATGTACAGGTAATTACAGAAGCTCATTTGAATCCCATGGGGGCACATAATGACGGCGTGAAGGTTACCCTTGTGTGTGCTTCGCTGCTTTGTTATGGACACCTTGATGGAGAGTCCTGTGCGAGTGATCCCACTGCACCACGGGTTTCTGTTTACCACCCAGTGGCTGACAAAGAACTGTGTTGCAAAATAGATGGTTGCAGAGGCTCAGGTTCACTAGGAAGGCTTGGTAAGTGGTGCCTTATCTTTTCTGGGGTCCTGTGCAGTAGGTCTTAATTGTGGCTGTGGCTCCTCCAGCTTCCCTGGGTGCAGTGTGTTGGGCAGCCATAGCCCCAGCAGTGCTCCCTTATCTTTCACCCTGAACTGAACTGTACCTCATCTCCCTGCTCCAGCATCCTGAGCTGAGTGTTGGAACTATTCCAAGTGTTGCTGCCTGACCTGCATTTGCAGATGTGTTTGATATTTGGTGCCCAGAGCAGCTGCTGGCTGGGCTGTGTTTCTGGGAGTCACCACAACAGTGAGGAGTATTGGTATTTGTGGCAGGTGGCATTGGTCCTTTTAAAGTCTGTAATGTGTTGTGAGCGTCACTTGTGTTGCTGCACTGGTACTGTATCCATTTAGTAACCATGTCCATGTCATTAACAGAGAAGATAAACAGGATTTATAAGAATGGAAGATTTTGTAAGCTTATTGAAGGCACAGGATTTCATGAAAAATTGTTTTGTGATATTTTGCTTATACTGCAAAATTCTCTCTTGAGGTCGTGAAAGTGAGAGTATTGCTCCAAATTTTCCAGTAGAAGTATTCCCAACACACCCTGTAACAACAGAAGGCACTAAGCATCCTGCCCATTTTGTTAGAACAGAGCTCTCTAGAGTTCTTGAGAGGCAATTCTTACTATATATATACAGCATTATGCTAAATGTACTTTGAAATGAAAAGCAGGTATTCCCAAGTCTACTGTTCAAGTACTGTTCTTACAGAGAAAATCTGTTTTGCTCCTAAATCTTCTGATACTTCAGGATAGCTGTGAAGTTAAAAAATCTTTCCAACAGAACAACAACAGGAGGTTAAAGTAAAGCACAAACAAAAAAACAACACCCAAAAGAAAACCCAACCCCACCACACATGTATTACCCATACCCTCTTCCTCTCCCTCTGTTCCCACTGTATTCAAATTTTATTTTCCCTCTCAAGTAAAGGAAACATATTCTTTCCAGACAAGATGGGTGAGGCTTGTCCTAAATTTTTCTTTTAGAAGTATGAACTTCTTTCAGTCTAAATAAATGAAAAAAAAATATATACTGAGAAAGCAAGTTGTTTCCATGTACTCTAGTTTGCTAGGGAGTGAATGATGTATTTTTTAATAGAGGCAGGAATATGCAGAAAATGGGAGAGAGTGCAGAATGTATGTGGCTGTTGCAGAGTCCTTTTTGCAGTGCATTGTGGAAGGTTTCTGGCACCAGTTCTGAACACTGTCTGCGTTTCCGAGTGAGCTTCCTTTCCTAAAGCTCTGCACTGGAAATAATACTCTGGAAAGTATAAATGTACACTGAGGGACACCAGGAAGGGAAGCCTGAGCCCACTTAAGTGTAATGCACAGCATTGATTCCTGCAAGAAGAATTGCTTAATCATAAGCTTTAAAAAAAACAAAACAGCTGAGCTTATTGAAAAGTTTGCTAGTGAAAGCAAACCTGAGTCAGGATGTAGTGCAAGGCTTATAAATGTAACTATGATGTATGGATGCACCAGATTTTTAATCAAAGGAATAATTTTATCCTAAGAAAGCACCTGAGGGAACAGAAGGAAATTGGAAGAACAGAACACCTTGCTGTCATCCATGTTTATATTTCCTTTACCCATCCTTGCTGCCATACTTCAAACTGCATTTGCAGTGAGGTGTGTTTGTGTTCCCAGTCTAGCAACTCTGGGTGTTACAAACAAATGAGATGCCCAGGATGGTTGTTTAAAAAAAGAGTAGTCTGCAGAAGATTTTAAGAGCAGACATCCATAGTGCCAAGAGCCAAAGTGAAGTTTGGATGCTCATGAATGCTTCGCATGGAGGGGAACAGTGCCTTGGCCCTGCTGGGTTTCTTGTTGGTTTTGAGTGACTGGACAGGAGTGCAATATGAAATACAGCTGAATGCAAAATAATTTTGAATAGAATATGATTTTTTTTAGCAGTGAACTCAGATAATGGAAGAAGTTAGTTTACATTCGTTTTGGTTTTTGTCATTTTCATCGTGGTTTCTGTACAACATGATGTAGCAGCTAAATTCTTGGGTATGGAGCAGCTTTCTATGCTGTGCAGCAGTACCTACATTTTAATGTACCAATAGCTATTTCCCCAGCTAGCCTTTCTTATTTTAAAGACTCCAATAAATCAGATATTTTTTGGTAAGCATTTTGTGTATGTAATTAGCTTTATAACTTGCATATATTGAGAAAGCCACATTAATAATACTCTAAAGAGCTGGAGCAAAGCAGACAAAATATTTTATTTGTTTTGTCCACAGATTCACTTCCCATCATTGTCATTTGACCCTTGATTTTCTTGCTTTCTAACACTTTTACCAAAAAACCACAACCAACCAACCAAAAATAATGACAAAAAAACCCCAAAACAAAACCAACAAAAAGTTCCTGTGTTTTTTGGAGGACAGATGCATCATTTTGTAGAAGTGGCTGCTATTTCTGATTTTGTGCAATTTAATTTTCCTTAGTATTTAAGAAGGTTCAATACCAACAAAACAAGTAAGTTACCAGAGAAACTTAGTGTTCTTCTGCAAGAAATCTTGCAAAATGTATAATTATTTTTTTTGGTGTAATGCCTGCTTGCCAGATGGTCAAGGCTTCATAGGAACCAGTCAGAGTGTTTGGAAGGCTTGGTGTGAAGCGACACTGATGCTGGAGCCCTTTGGTATGTATGTGGTGAATGCCAAGAGACTGTTGCAGGTGTGACTGGTTTGGGCAGTGGTGTTGGCAGGAGAGGGAATTTTGGAGCTCGGATGGTTGGGGGACGCTTTGTCTTAAGGATCATTGAAATAACTGGGTGCACATGACTGCAGAGTGAACTTCCTTAAGCCACAGAAGGACTGTCTTCCCTCTGCATTTCTTGCCTTCCAGTAATGATATGTAAGGAGCTGGTTCATGTTACAAGCCTCTACAGTGCATTATGCTGGGAATAACTCCTCTTGTTCTCTAGTAGAAACAGTGGGGATTTACTGCACAAAAATGGCTGCTCAGCAGCAGCTTAGTATTTGGGCAGTATATTTGTGAGGATATTGAAGACCATTTGTGGCCTGGTTATCTGTGGTTTCCTGGTTTATGGTGGCTGTGGCATATGGGCATTTTCCTCCCCCAGAGATACATAGTATGCATCTGTGATTTCTGCAATGGTATCTTTTCCTTGGTCTGTGTGGTTGTAAACCTTGCTTGACGGAGGGCTTGGAAAAACTACGTAACTTAGACTTTTTCTCCCCCCCCCCCACAGTAGGAAAGGTGAGGAATCTGGGAAGGATCTTTTTATCCTTTGCCAGCCTACAGTGAATTTGTCTGTTGAGCCTCCCATCCTCCCCTGTACGTTCAGTGATAGTCCTCGGTGAAATGGAGGAGGCCTCTGTGCCTCTTTGGTTTTGTTCACCTGAGGTGCCAGGTGCTGGCTCTGGCGAGAAGAGCAGCAGTTGCGAGGGCTGTTGGTACTGTTGGCCAAAGTGTCCCTGGGTTGAATTTGAGGCTATTCTATAGCTGCTGAAGCCAACGTTGAGCCAGTGCTACTGCTGGCATTGCTTTCCCCACCCTGTTTTCCCTGCTGTGCTTTGCATTGCTGCAGAGGCAGCATGTAGGAGCTGCTTACTTGCTGAGCATGTGAAAGCTGACTAAGGAGAGAAGAAATAGCAAAAAGAAAGACCTAGGCTGTACTGAGGGATGCAGGCGAGAGCTTGGGGAGGCCTGGGGACATGAGCTTGCTTAATGTGCTTCTATTGCCAGGGGCCACTGGTCACAGCATCCCTGGGGTAAGTCACACGGGCTGTGGGTCAGCATCAGGTGGGTGGAGAGCTGTGTCCCATCAAGCTCAGCTTGTGTTTTGTGCCTTGCTGATGCTCTGCTGTCCTGAGGGGAATGTGGTTCCTAGTCTGGCCTGTCAGGCACCTGTGCCTCCCCTCTGTCTCCTCTGGCTTGGGGCAGTCCTGTTCCTCTACCCCATTCCTACAGCTATCCATGCTGCTGAAGGCTGGACTTCTGCACGAGATGGTGGGGTGTGAAGAGATTGCCCCAAGTATGTCAGCATTAGAATTTTGTTTTTAAGACTGAATAGGTAAATACTGCATTCTTAAGTGTGCCTTGGTTCTTCCTTCTCCTTTCCAAAAGCAGCTGGAAAAAAAATCAGTATTATGAGTTATAAAATAATTTTAGCCTAGATTTTATTTTTTTGAAAATGAAACATTTTCCAATAATAATTTAACTACGGTAAATAAAACACTTTTATCAACACAGACAGCAACAGAATAAGCAACAAAAATATATATAAAGAAACCTTAATGGATGGGTGGCTCAGATCTTGGCAATGGTTTCTTTTCAGGGGCAGGAAGTACTGTTGTGCTGGGGAATAAAATATATGACCTCTAATTGATTCTGTCCTGCATCTTGTAGCTGAGCAAAACTTCTAGTAATAATATTACACTGAAATTCTTATCCCTTCTTTCCTTGTAGTCATGTGCAATATGTTAAAGAATTTTCTTTTAGTTGTTCTCTGATATAAACCAAATCTACTCTGATCTGCTGAAGGAGGGGATCATATAAATTAATAAGCTAGCTGTTGTATAGACATCTTTCATATTATGACACACTTTCACTATTTATGCATGTGTGCCAACTGCCCTGTATCATAGCACAGTGCCTGCTTTACAGCAAAATGACAATTTTCCTCTTTGCACATTTCATGGGTTAGGAATCAAATGTATTTCTGAACTTCATGTATTTGCTTTGCTTCCCAAGTGCTTCTTGCAAGAATTTCACTAGAATAAAACATGATGCTCTATGCCAAGTTAAAATGTTAGATTCTGAGGGTGAGCAAGAAAAACAATGCAGATGTGCTATACACGTCTTGGCAGAAGACTAGGGCTTTTTATAGTGTATCTGCCATCATAGCTCGAGCTCGACAAAACATTCCTGTAGCATATGGGTATGGCTTTTCAGGCAAACAGTAAACAGAGTTTAATGTGGCTTTCAGCACAGACTGAATCTCTCTGGAGTTGGGGATGCTTTTGCCTGACTTCAGTGCCATTTGAGCCAGACCAATTATGCGGTTGCACGTTTGTCTTGGCCTTTCAGGGTAGTCTCTTTTGGATTTAGTCTGTAATCAAAAGAGAATGTCAGAAACAGAAGTCTCAAATAACCTTCTCCTTTTGCCTGTAAGACTGAAACAAGAGAGACTTATGTAGGCAGAAATAATCTAAAGCTAAATACAAGGTAATTGCACAAAATGCTTATTATTCCACTGTTTCTGGGTTGCCCTGTGAAAGTTTGAACTGCAAGTTGTAGTCCAAAGACAAACTGTATTTTCCAGAGTTTGGCTGAAATGGTAATGAGTTTTTCTTTTAGAGAATGGAGATCTGTTAAAAATGACAAATTCTGAGTTCTCCCCATGCCCCCCCCCCCCTTTTAATCTCTTTTTCCTTTGCCATTTCTGTGTTGTTCTTAGAGCTGCTTCTGCACATCTTCAAAAGGTGGATGAGCATCCACCTTTTGAAGTGATTCTGTGCCCTTCCTCATGCTTGCCTTAGCTAACTCATGTTTCATCCATATAATTTAGACTCTTAAGCCTTCTTGGTGCGGGACAAAGCCCCAGAGTTTCTAAGGGATTTGTGTAATTTTCCCAAAAATTCTCTGCTGCTGGTTAGAGTATACTAAGGTTTATTTCTGGTCTGAAGTCCCCTTTTATTTTCTTTTTTTGGCTTCAGAAGCAGCTAGGCAGAGAGAGGGAAAGGAGAAGACCCCTTCTGCCATGTAATGCAAGCAGTGTAACAGGCATGAAGTCTGTACTTCACACCTATCAGAGAAGTGGAAAGTGTTTCTCCTTTAATTGAACTTGCACCAAAATAGGCTGGGTGTTCCAGAATTAAAAGTAGCAAAATTTGCATTGGCAGCTTTTGGTTACCTCCTACTTGTGGCACGCCTCTGTACACACTTTTCTCTGGAAATAATAAAATGAATTTTAGGAAATTCACTAGGTACATCAGTAAAATTTCAGCTGGATCAACTACAACCTGTAAGTTTTCTGAAGCAGATGGTCCATCTCTGGCAAAGCAGGACTCTAGTTCCTGCTGAAATCTCTGGCTTCTGTGGTAATGTCAGTAATAAGGTGGGGTGGAGGCAGAGATCGCAGGGAGCTTCCCCTCTGCGTCACCGCATCATCCATGCGCTGCTCACCTGCAGTTCTGCTGCCAGCAGTGCTGGAGCTGAGCTGGGCGTGCTCTGCACACCCCACCCAGCTCTGCTTCTCTTCACATTTTTCAGGAAGTACCTATAGCCTCACGTGATTTTGATGCTCACAGAAAAGGTGAGCTCAAAATAAAGCTTTGCATCTACATGTTTAATATATGAGGTCTGAAAATCCTGAAGGAAATGTAACTTTTCTTTTTTTTTTTTTTCAACCCTATTGGATGGTCATGGTGGTGTGAATAAAAATGCAGACACCTTTTCAGTTGTGACCAAGGTCCAAATTATGCATCCTGGAATATCTCTGTGCAGAGTGATATATGCAGTTGTAATTATTTATGGAACTATTTCTGGTATCTATCATTTGTATACTGACTTAATTGTTTCAGTGGAACATTTGTCTTCTGAACATGTGAGAATGAAAGCTTAAGCACAAATTTTTTTGTTTGTTTGGTGTTTGGAAGAATAGCTGTTCGGAAAACATGACCTTTTTCCTGTGAATCTTGAAGGTGACTTGTAGCTTATCAAAGGACAAGTGCTTAACTACTAAAAATTTCAAGGAAGTTTTATTCTTTTTTTTTTTTTTAAATCAGTTATCCAGAAAAGACTGATGTAAAATTTTAATTTTAAGAAATTTTATTAGATTTATGATATGAGGTTATAAATTATCACTTTAAAACATCAGTGTGCTAAATTCAAATTGATTTAATTTAGAAGATGTGGCTTGTTCTGAATTATCAGCATAAATGTGTCTGCTTTTACGTTACAGACCAGTGCAGAGGACAGCTTGAATATGTTGTAGTGGTTTGTAACAAGATTGTACTCCTCATAGGAAGCATGAAAAACTCCAGAGTTCCAGAGAATGTGTGTTTTGTTTTCCTTGTTGTTATATTTTAGGAGATTGTTTGGCTATTACAGTATTATGTTTGATCTCATTTGATGCAGATAGTCCAAAAAGAATGTTTTATACAAGCTTTAGAGTTCTAAAAGTTTTTGAGTCCAAGGCAGTTTAAATATGCTTTTTTTTTTTTTCCCTAAAGCTAAATAAACTTTGAAACAACCATGGTTTCAAATAATAGAACTAGCTAGGGAACACATTTTTTGTTGTGTGAAAATAAGTAAGGTTCCCCGCCCCCCCCCCCCCAAACATTTTAATGAAAAGAATAGCTTTTGTGAAAAATACTTCCTAAAATGCCTGTGGGAGCTGTTTCAGAGAGAGGAAGTCTCCATGGAGCAGGGATGCTCAGCTGGGAGGAGAGGGAGGAGGGAGGTCTGGCAGCAGGGTCATACTCTGCAGAGCTTTCCATAAACCTGCAGCTTTTTCAACACAGATGTTGGATGTCTTAATCACTGACACTGAAGCCTCTTCTAGAAAAGCTTTGGATCAAAGAAAAGCTTTGAGTAAACTGACATTTTTACTTCAGGTTTGGTTTGCACAATGCTGGCATTTAAGAAAGCTTTCTCCTAAGGGTGAGGATGATTCCCAGTATCTCTAAGCTGGCTAAAATATTTCTCTTTTTTCAAATGGCAAAATTTAACTTTATTGCTAAATTTTGCATTTTACTTTGTCTTTCTTGATGAAAGGGAACTGCATTCCTAGTGTAAAAACCTGCAACCTGTGTAGAAGAACAGAGTGAAATGACATCAACCTTTTACAAAATCAGAAGAGTAGAAGGTGTGTGAGTCATCCAATGAAATAAAATGTTATTAGGGCTAAGTTTTACTGTATGATGCAAACCCCTGATGAAGTCCACGCATGTGCATTTGGAACAGAAGTTTGGCCTAGCTGAGGGTGTTGCTGTGAGTCAGTGTCTGATTTCCAACAGCTGGAAGAGTGCAATCCCTCCCTGTGTGCGCTGTGTTTGTGTCCCCCCACCTACCTTATAGTAATGGGATTTATTACATCTACTCATAGAAACAGTCTGGTTCTTAAATTGAAGCCTACACGAATAGGTTTCTTGCATCTCCCTTTTCTTCATCACTAATGCGTGAAAATACAACAAAACTTTGATTTCCCCCCTTTAGTTTTGATTCCCCCCCTTTTAGTTTTTTGGGGTCTGTGTATTGCACATGCTGCCTGTTTGGAGGACAGCAAAGGCCCTGGCCGCCTTTATTGGTGTCTTTCAGCTGGTGGATCTTGCTCTGTGTCTTAACCAATGAAAGTTCATGACCTCTCTGTATCTGATCAGCTCACTATATATAGACCAGGATCTTCCCTGGGAATTCTCCTAGCAGCCTGTCTGGTGCAGCTGTGGAGCAGCTCTGTGCCCAAGTGTAGGTACTGTGTGTAACCAATTAGTGTGTGCAGTTGTTTGTCCCACTGTTGTGTGCTAGGGCTTTAATCTGTACATGACCATGGGTTACATTTCTCTAGGAAAAAGCTTGTGAAAGCAGCTGTAAGACTCTGCCAAGCTGAGGAATTCTCCTTTAGAAAGCAAGGCCCCCCGTTCCTGGAAACTAAAAATGGTTTTGTTTAATGGAATATTTTCAATTGTGTAAGCATGCATAATTATTCTTCTGAATCAAAATAGAGTACACAGAGTACAAGAGCAATCTGAGAACCCATATGCAAAGACTTTTAGGTAGACTTCTTCAAGAACAGTATTCTTGGCTTTAAGAACTGGAGTGCAAGTTTCATATACAAGAGTGGGTGTGTGAATATATATGTATACACACAATGTTGTTACTTGGATGCTTGCAAGATTCTATCAGTCCAGACATCTCGATATTTTAAAAAAGTATGAGGGATTTATAAAAAATATTTTTCTTTCAGTTGTTGAAACTTTTGTTGTATTTTTAACAGTGCAGTTGCTATTAATATAGAAGAGAAGAGACCAAACAAAGGCCTGTTGGTTGCTAGGGGAAAACTTGCAAAGTTTAATTAATTAATTTGAAGTGTTTTGCAAAAATACATGGATGGAGCCTTGTGGCTAGATGAAATGGCTTAAAACTTTGGTTGGCTGGATGCAGTCCTGGCTGGGGAGATGTTAGTGTTCACTATCTGAACCATATGCTAAACCAGTCAAAAAAAGATGCCATATTTTAGTCTCTTTCTATTCTTCAAGGTCTTTTCTTTTTGCTCTACTGCGTTACAGAACAACACGCAGATTTTTCTCTGTAGTGAAGTTTAGGACACTATCTCCATGTACCTACCTACAGCCTTGGTTTTGCACTGATCATTCAAAGCTAACAAGAGATACTAGAGCCTTCTTCTATCTGCATTTTGGTGGGAAACCCATTGGAGAGATCCCAGGTGCATAGTATAAACAGGTTTTCTGAAAGAAAAGTCATGCAATTTCTAAGAACCTGTGTGTTTTTGGTTTTTTTCTCTCTATCTTATTAGACAGGGTTTGTTGCTTATTCTTCTTAGTCTCAAGCATACTGTATGTGTTTTACAGGAGTTAATTACAGAAAATAGAAGTTGCAGTATTTTTAAAAATTCTACTTTACTGTGAACAGATGAGCTGCACCTAAATGAATCATATGTTTTTTCTATTTTTTTATTTTCTAATCAATCCTGTGTGAAACTTATTTTTGCCATTAGTTATGAATAATTCTTAGATTCTGTGTATGTGTACAATATAATTAAGCTGTTACATTGAAAACGTTTTCAATAAGGCTTTGAAAGCATGTAAAGAACTAGAAACTGGAGGTTTCAAACTCAGGTTTGACTAAGTAAAGGATACTCTCTAATTTGTCTAGCAGAAGAGAAGAAAGATAATTACTTGGGTTTTACCAGGCTTGAAGGTATAATTCTAGGGGGAATATTATGGTGTGCTTGAGTATATTTCTAACATTGTTCCTGTGCATTTAATTGTAGTAATTTCTCTGTACCTTCTGCTGAAATTGTCTTTGTTACAAAGATGGGATTTTCTAATTTAGACCACAGTAAAACTTATGACTAAAAACACCACTGTCATATCATTCTTATATTAATCAAAACTTCTGGAGATGCAAATTGAAGTGCTCTGAGCTCAAAAAATTAAATGGGTTTTGCAATTTTATATGTGATATATTCACAACTCAGCTGAAGAGACTTGAAGGTTTACTTCTTGTTCGAAATAGGGCTTGGCATTGCTTCACTGATTTTAATAGTTATTTTTTATTGCTTTCTTTTCTGGTCAAGAAGACTAGCTGGTTTTGCTTCTCTCTTAATAAAGTCTTCTGCTTGAATTTTGACGAGTGCAAACATGCTGTTAAGAGATTTAAACGATTTTGAAAGATGTGTAATGGGTTAGGGTTCAATGCACTGCTGTTAGCTGCTGCCTATCGCTGGAGGTGACAAGGGAGAAGATAACTAAGGAAGTAAAAGGAGGTTTTTAGTGCTGATCGCCATCTTCCTGCATTAGTGGATTCATTCTCAGGGCTTAATGTGGCAAGCTTTGCTTATGTTGATAGGTGCTACTGCAGTTAGGTCTGTGACAGGGTTGCAGTGTCTGATTGGAAGGAGAACTGCTGTGGTAAATGGAAGGGGCATGCTCTTAAATAAGTTTTTTCCAATAGATGTCACCTGTGTTTAACCTCTTGGAATGCTCTCTATTTTCTTCTGCTGGCCAGGTATGGAAGTGGGGGTGAGTCATAAGCAAATGTAGATGATGGAGGAGAAGAGTGGGTTTTGAGAAGCCAGAGAAAGAGGGGGAGGTTGTGGTGCACCTGGCAGCTGCAGCTGGCAGGTGATTTTTTGTATTTATACCAAATTCTGGAACTGGAAATGAGACTGAGGGAGGAGTTTGAAAATGAAAAGAGTCCTCATTAAGTCATGAGTAAGGTGAGGGTTCAGGGCAAGAAGTTTTCCTTCATTAGGCTTTTCCTGTTACGGGCTCTCTTGACTACTCAGGAGTATGGCAGCAGGATTCTGATGATACTGGGGCTAGCCTTAAGCTTAGACCTGATCTTAGGTATTTATTTGGAAAAGAGGATTACTGCAGATTTGTGAGGAGGAATTGTTACTGGTGATCTCTGAACAAAACATGGATGTAAATGAAAATGGCAGGAAGGATAAAGTGTGGAGTTGGTAGCAGTTAGCATTAGCCCTGCCTGGTGAGGTCTCCAGCCAGATATGGTGCTCACTGCTTTTCATCTTAAACATGATAATACCCTACAGCATGGTCAGTCAGTAGTACTACAGCCATGGTAAACCTTAGGGTCAATTAAAAGAAAAAGTATTTATCTTTAGAAGTAATGAACACAGTTGAAAACAAAACAAATAATCCTTGAGACTCTTGTTATAGCAGTTTAGTTTTAAGGTACTTCCTCTCCTTCACGCTAGCATGAAATGCTGCATTGCAGTTTCTGCCCTGGGTTAGAAGCAGTCAGAACCTTGAATTCAAAGAGAATGGCAGATCTGTTTTATTTAACCTTATAAAATAAGCATGATTATAGTAGTTGAATTTATATAGTGATTGTTCTTGAAGTCTCAGAAAAGCGTTAGGCATGTTTAGAAAAGAGTGACTACATACTTAAATCAGTGCCACTAGAAGGAATTGAAATTACACTCCTTCAGAAAAGATTGAGCAATTTGGAAAAGTAATAGCTAAATATTATTGCTACAAATTGTTCCCTGGAGATGAAAAAAAGGCCTGCTTTGGTTGAAGTATCTTGAAAAGCATTTAAGAGATAAATTAACATGATACCATGATTATTTCCACATTGCTTTTGCAGATGCTTACTGGAAACCAGTTTTCCTTGGTGAGTTTGACCTGGAGGTACCTGCTTGTGTGTCCAGGAGTTTGTTAAACACAGATACTGTTCCATGGGTGTCCTTTAGAGGGGAGGTAGTGGAGTGGTGGTGTGTGGAAGTCCTGGCTTCGTGTCAGCCTACTTAGGAAATGTAGAAAGCTTTGATCATGAGCTACAATGTGCACAGAGGAGAGAAGGGCGAAGAAGGGGAATATAGTTAAAGTCTTGGGAACAGTTTTATAGAGCACAGTGGAACCTCCTGACCCCTTCAGTCCCCCATTCACTATTAGCAGGGTTTTCCTACAATGCAAATAAGTAGAAATGCTCCATATATCTATTCTGGTGTTGATCTGTTGGTGTTTTTCAGCATATGTTAGTTTGCCACTTTCTTTGTTCCATTTGCCAGCTTGGTCCAACAGCCACAGGTGACACCATAGGTGCTCCTCCTCTAAAGCAGACAGGGAGTTGTTGTGTAGGCAGCAGGCAGAGGCCAAGCACCCTGCTGCCTGTGTGTGCTGTGGTGCAGGGAGTGTGGGGGATCTCCTCCCACATACACCCCGCTTACAGCAACTGCAGAGGGGGCAGGAAGATCTTACGGGTAGCGCTGTGCATGGCTGACAGGGTGGCAGGGGAGACTAAAGCACCTGGCATTCTAAAATTCTAAACCCTGTCAAAAACACACGATATCATAGCTGACCTAAATTGTGATAAATTTTTCTGTGATTCATGTAACTTGTGCATTCCTTCCACATGGTTCAGCAAAGCTGTTTATATTGCAAAGTCTTACTTACCAAGCCTTGAATTTGTAGTTCCCTGAGGAATAAAATAGCCATGAGGACAGAGAGTGGTATTTCATATTTTGTCTTAACTTTATAGTTACAGTGTGTTAGAAGTGTGAGGCAGTGTATGTAATGATGATTTTCCAACTCTCTGTGTATTAATCATTGTTTAGAGTTCACATACTATGTCATTAATTGGCTGTGCCCATTTGGGAACATAATCAGAACTGGTTGTTTCTATCTTTCATGGTACTTGAGATTGATGGCCCCCAAATGAAAATCTTATTTCAAGTACATTTCTGAAATAAATTAGGCTCTTCCTCTTAAACTGGATGTCACTTGAGTAGACAACTCTACCCTCTTAAATCTTCTCTTGAAACATTTTACCAGACTCACTTTTTTTAATCAGCAGGTTTTGTTTAATCAGCATCTGTCAATGGTACACGTGTTGATCTACTACATACAGTTCTGTATGTACAGACATAGACCAAAATGATGGCTTTTACTGGAATAACCATCACATATATAAGTCTAGTAATGTATTTGAAGAGCTATTGTGGTGACTGAAAAAAGCAATGAACTGCTTAAATCCAAGCAATGCTGCAATGATGGGTGGAGGTAAATAAACTCTTGGAAGAAACAGAAAGCACTTTTTTCATCAGGTTCACTTATGGTTCAGTTGTCAAGCTGCAATCCTAAGATGTTCTGCATTTCTTTGACGTTGTTGCCCAAATTCTAGATCCCCACATGCAAGATTGTGCACCATTATAACCAGTACATTTCACTGCATATTCATGAGTTACGGATTTGATTACTGTAATTCATATCTGTCATCTGGAGTTAATACTAAAAATTACAAATTGTAATCAAGAAACAATTTTGTTGCATTATTTGTTGTATTTAGATGCAGATTATGACGTTAGATCTGTGTTACAGCAAAATAATCTGGAAAGGGCACATTTATCTTGACTCGCTTGTGGATTTACCATAGTTGAAATTTGTGGCAGTGCTTCAGTAGCTGTCTTGGGTTTTCTTTACATGGGATCGAAATAAATCCCATGTAAAAGCTTTATTTTGCAGTTTGGGCAGGACAGTATTATTTGGTGCTCACAGCATGGACATAATAAAGTTTAGAGATGCAGTGTCATTCTACTCAGTATGTTTTTCTCAAATATTTAACTTTTTCCCCTTAGCAAAGAGAACATAGTTGTTCACAGCGTAAACTGTCAGTAGTCATGGTGAAAAGCATCTTAATCTTTCATAGCCAAATGTAAAGCTTTATTCTTCATTTAATAATTCTCAAATTTGGTTGCCACATGCATTCTAGTGGCAGCATAAAGTAACTTTTCCTTTTTTGTGGGTGCCTGACTTGGTGCTAGTATCAGAGTCCAGGTGCTGGCCTGGACCTGCCCTTTGGTGGTGGCACCTCCTAGTGGTTAGAGGGCTGTGTGCTGTGACGAAATGTCACAAAGTCATTAGTTATGACAACAAGCAATGTTCTCAGTGCAATATTTTTGGAATAGGCTGTCAGGAGATGTGAAATGTAGCCAGAACCCCAGGACCTGGGGGTGTTGATCAGCATCTGGGCTGACCATGAGCCAGTGTGTGCCCAGGTGTCCAGGAAGGCCGGTGACATCCTGGCCTGTATCAGCAATAGTGTGGCCAGGGCAGTGGTTGTTCCCCTGTACTCGGCACTGGGTGTGGGAGACAGAGGAGTAGAAACTCCTGCAATTAAAGGAGGCTTTGATTTACAACCCTGGAAGAGACTAGGTCTGGCTTAATTGACAGAGATTTGTGGACTTTAAGCAAAAGGATTACAAACTTGTGTTCCTATCATTATAAGTAAAATTGTACACTGGGTGTTTTGGTGAAGGGTTTTAAAATATAATAGTGTGATTTTATATAGTTTAAGTTAAGAATGTAGATGGTATAAGAGAGACAACTGTGTGTACGTGACATGAGAAGTTATTGGTCAAGACATAGCTCCATTGCGGTGAGAAGTGCCACAGGTGATAGGTCATTAATCTAAAACAAAGTGTCATTTTAAGTATCTATTGGATTAGAAAGTTATAAATTACAATGTAACCCTAAATCTTGTGACTCCTCGCCATTACTCAGAGGTGTTGTAAAATCTCATGCCTCGACTGATGCGTTTGTTATTTTGAACAATAAATTCGTGTAGTTGCATAGTCCCATCCCTTAAAGTTATTTTCCTCCGACACGTGAAAGCGCGAGAAACGGACAACTGGGGAGGCCACACCTTGAGT
Source organism: Aphelocoma coerulescens (assembly GCF_041296385.1). Classification (NCBI taxonomy): domain Eukaryota; kingdom Metazoa; phylum Chordata; class Aves; order Passeriformes; family Corvidae; genus Aphelocoma; species Aphelocoma coerulescens. The sequence continues at coordinate 13,516,858 of NC_091015.1, forward strand.
TCTGTGTCCAGCTTTGGGCCCCTAACTACAAGAAAGACACTGAGGTGCTGGAGCATGTACAGAGAAGGGAAACAGAGCTGATGAAGGGTCTGGAGCACAAGTCTTAGGAGGAGTAGCTGAGGGAGCTGGGATTGTTTAGCCTGCAGAAAAGGAGGTGCAGGGGAGCCCTTATTGCTCTCTACCTAAAGGAGGTTGTAGCAAAGTGTGGGCCTGTCTTTTCTCCCACGTAACAAGTGATGGGATGAGAAGAAATGTCCTCAAATTGCACCAGGGGAGCTTTAAATTGGATCTTAGGAAAGGTTTCTTCACAGAAGGGGTTATCAAGCATGAAAACAGGCTGCCCAGAGGAGTGATTGAGTCACCATCCTTGGAGGCATTTAAAAGATGTGTAGATGTATCACTTAGGGACATGGTTTTGTGTTGAACTTGGCAGTGCTGGGTTAACAGTTGGACCTGATGATCTCAGAGGTTTTTTCCCACCTAAGCAATTCTATGATTCTATGCCAAGCCCTGCACTAGAGGAGTCCCATGCAGTGGCACAGGCTGGGGCTGGGGACAGTGAGTGTGCAGGAGCCAGCCCTGCACAGTGGCACCAGACAGTATCAGCAGGGCATATCCAGGAGACAAAGGAAGGGATCATCCACCACTGCTCAGCATGGTCCATGTCCAATTCTGGGATGTCCTGAGGTCCCTTCTAATCAGAATTATTCCTTGACATTAAGTTATTGGGGCATACAGAGATTCTATTCTATTTAATAGGTAATGAAATTATGCAGTACATAGGAAAGTTGATTTAAAGTAATTAGTGATATGATTTCTCATGGATTGGTATAGATTGTTTCTAGGTAAAGTGGATGAGTTAAAAAAATAAGTAAAAATTCCAGGCTTTTACGATGCGTGGGGGTAATGCATTGGTAGAAAGCACTTAACATATCCTTGTGGGGTAGGAAAACAGGAAGTTTAGTGCTACTGTAGATCTCAGACTACTTTTCTTGCAGATTAAGGAAATTAACTTTTTTTTTTCAGAAAACCAAGGACTTCATATATATATTTGAAAGTTTATACAAACTGTGAAGCGTCTAACAGCCAAATTTACCATTTTTAATGGCAACCTTTTGCCACTTAAAGCAAGATTCAGTAGTTCCTTGATGCTTCTTTTTGTACTCCAGTAGTAATGCAGCACAACTCAATATGTAGTAGTGTTCTAGCAGTTTACTGACCATATAATTTCGATTTAGTGGGTTTTAGGAGGCATTTAATTGCTGAAGTAGATGACTGTTCGGGTCATGTTTTTAGCTATCAGACTTCTAAGCTGAGGACTGACACTGACAGTGTAATGTGATCAATTTTTAAGTGAATCTTTGTTGAAACTGGACATACAGGATGCATGCAAAGCCCAACAATATATTTTTTTTTCCTTCCTAAACACCCTTTCCAACATTTCAGTGTGTCAGGAAGAGTGATATTTGCCATATGTTCAGATTTTGTCTTGGATGGATTTCTGATAAGCTAAAGCCCTCTTAGCAAGGCTGGGAAAGCATTGGTGAGTGTAAAAGTAGAACAAGATGCTTCAGCGATCAGGCTTGTATGTTTTTCTTCTTTTCATAACTGGTTCATGTCAAGTGAAGTTGAAGACATTATGTATACTCTTGAATGTTTGAAAAAATTGAATCCTAGACTAAGCCCCTCTTTATGGTATGATGTGTAACCTTCCTGGGTGTGTATTCGTCTTTCTCAGTAGTACAGAATAGCAAGAAATTAGCTTTAGTGTGGTGCATCTTCAGAACAAAGAGCAGTTTTACAGGTTAAGGATCAAAAAGATGAAAGGGATAAGGCTTATTTTCTGCTGTACAGTGCTCAACTATTTTCTGTTGTAGTCTGTAGCCCTGGTTTTCTTGACTTCATTGGATACAGGGCAGGTGTATGTGAATGTGCTCTAAAATTCACATGAGGGGAGTGATTGCAGGTGCGGTGAAGTAGAAATGAAAAAGATAACTGTCCCTTCAACTCATCACCTGGTAACTTGAGAGTTGCTACAGGTATCAGTTGCTTTCTGAGCCTTACTGGGGCACTTTCATTAATGTTAAGTATTCTTCTGGCTTGTGCCCTTGCTGAGACAGTGAAAGCACTTACGTTGTACCATTAGTGCCAACTGTCTGTGCTGCAGCATCAACGTACTTTAGAGAGCAGTCGGCTTTGAAGCTGGTTTTCCCATTGCTGCTCTTGTGTGTTATGCAGCAGATCTTTGTGCCTGAAGTTCAAGGAGACAGATGATGGGATGGAGATGCAATTTAAACCTAGGGACTTGTTCTTGCTGGCTTCTCAGGCTGTGGAATGTAACTGGAATCCAGCTGACGTTGCAAGCGTTCATGGCTGTCTTTTGGCACCTGACTGCTTGTTTGGATGGTTCCTACCAGCAGCACAGAGCTAGACAGGGAAATGAATGAATTCACTGGCAAATTTTCAGATATATTAGTTTTTTATTAACCATATTTTCCTTTCAGACTGTGTTAACACGCCCAAGTGCCATATGCTGCTGAACAGACAAGTCCAGTACACACCCCAGTCTGGTGATTTAGTTGGTTTTTATCTGCCTGTATTCTTGCCACAAAGGCTTTATCTATTCTCAAAAAACTCAATCCAGTGAAGACAGCCACACACATGGCCTTGCAGTCTTGAATTCCAGATGGTTTTAAGCAAAGACTAATAATATATATTTATCTCTTCATTTGTACTTGAGAAGTTATATTGACGTGCTTGGATATGCCTCTGCTCTGTCCTTTGTCCTGGTGGCGAGTCTGTTTTCCTTTGAGAGTTACACTGATATACCTGTGCACAACTGTCCAGCTGATAGTGGTTTTTAAAAAATCATGTAAGCATCTGTGTTTAAGCAAAGAGCTGTAAATTATATCTAAATTTAAATAATTTCAGTTCTAGAAACAGGGTCTTGATAGGCATGGAGAGGCTCTGGGAGCTCAGCTTGGCAAAGCCAATCCATTTCCCAAGAATGCTGTGTGGTAAAAAATACATTTCCTATTCAAGCCAGAACAGATTAGAAAATAAAGGAGTGTGGGGGAAAAATACCTGTTTTACTTGATTTCCAGATGTGTGACAAACTGTAGCGGCAACTGGTTTGCACCCAGCTGAAGGGAAGCACAGTTGGGAAATGTGGGCAAAGTGAAGAAGTACAAAGACCACTTGGGGAGAGCTTGGTGTCCTCTCCCAGTAGTGTTCTCTGCATGGGCTCCAAACAGCACACAAGAAATTACACACACACACACACACACACACACACACACACACACACACGTTCCTCTGCCATCCCAGCTCCAACTACTTAATTGTAGCCATGCAGATAATTGTCATTTTTCTGATGCTTCAGGACATCCTGCTGGTGACAGGTGAGATTAAATCGCAGTAGTGGGCACAATTAGTTAACACTGAGCATTGTTCATCAGGCTTATAGGAGCCTGATTTTCTGCTTTCTGTTAAATAGATTGCTACTTCTCAGAGGTTTGTGGTGTGCTCTCTTCTTGTGAGACAGGGAAAAAGTATTTCAAAGAATAGTCTTATTTAATGTAATTTTAAATGTTAAATATTGCAATATATTTTAGGAAAGGGTTCATTTGTGAAAACCAAAACACCTATTTAGATGTAAAGGAATAAGAAATCTTCCTATGCCATTACTAAGAACACATTGCTGTTTCCATTCTGATTTCTAGATATTGTTTTCCACATATGGTCCTTGTTTCCATTATGTGGGAACATGAAATTGTTAGCTACAGAACACTGAATGATATTACTTAAACTAATGGTTTTCTCAGTTTTTCCTTTGTGCTTTTTAGAAGTCATTTTATGTAATGAACAGAATGTGAATGGCTGCAGTCTTGCTGTCCTTTTAATGTGCTCTTGCTTCCAGTCTCAGTGCTGGTGTTCACTTAGCAAATATTTATCTCTCATTGCTGAGGACTTTGGAGCAGAAAATATGGTGCTCATGAGCTTAAATTATGAGTACCTTTATAATCATCATCAAGTTGAATAGTTAAATGGGTGTAGACAGGAAACAGGAGATCTGACTTGCTTAGACTTGAGCTGAGTGATGCAATATTTAAATGGAGATATTATAAATTAGGCTTAGTGTTACTTCTATCCTTGTAGTCAATGAAGTGAACTTGCTGGTTCTTCTGCATGAACTAGTGGCAAAGGCATCTATACAGCTTTTCCAAAATAATTGCACTTTGCTAACTTAATACACTGGTGGAGCAGTGTAGCTAATGAGTTCTCTATCACCACTTGTTTTTATGTCTAAATGCATTGCAGATTTGGAGAGTGCAGTACCCTTTTACATAACCATAACAGTGAGAGAACATAAATGTAGCTTTGTTTTATTGACAAAATATGAAAATCTGATTCAAAATATGAAAATATGAAAATCTGAAAATTTTGAAACAACAGCATAATGTCTGACTAAACCGTAACTTTGAAGCAGGTTTCTTGAAAAACTTGTGAGAGATTTTTAAAGTTTTGCTTAATTTTTTTTTTTTTTTTACAGAAACTGACTTTTGTAGATTTTATATACTTAGCATTTTTGTTTCATAACTAGAAGACTTTTTTCTTTTAGCTTGTATAAGCACCCTGTTGCACATGCCATGAGCAGATCTCTGTGGGTAGGTGGTGGTGGCAGTCCCTCATTTTTGACCTCTCACTTGAGAGCTCTGTACTGCCACCCAGAGAGGGTGATCCCAAAGGTGTTCAGGTGTTGTGAAGGAGTGATTGGACCACTTTGCCCCACAGACGAGGTTGTGTCAACTCCAGTAAACTCTGGAAATAGCCAGTTTCCACTTTAGGAACTGGTCTAAGCCAAAACAGTATGTTTGACTGCTTCAGAAAATGTTTGAAGACTGCATTACTGATATTGTGTAGGGAATTGTGAATATCTGTTTACTGGCTGAGATTGAGAAATACAATTTGACCAAGCTGTGAATACAGATGTACTTGTAACATCCATGTAGGAGTACCTGAATTCCAACCAAGTCTGCTTCAGTTTCTTTCATATTTAGCAAACAGTGCATATGAGCTTACTTTAGTACAACATTATGTTCACTTTAGACAGATCACTGAGTAGGAATTTAAATGTGAACATTTATACAGTTTGGTTTTTTCATGTTGTTTGGTTGACTATTATATAGAATAATTGCTAAAACTTGGAACCATAAATCACTGTGGATTTTCATAACTTGGTAAACTCACTAGCTTCAATGTTGTTTTCTTTATTTTCTTTCTCTCTTTTTTTCCCCCCAGTATGGTGTAACTAATCTCTATACAATGCGAGTACTCCCTTCCCTCCTAGACCTCACTTCCCTCCCAATCCTGCCCCACCAAATCCTTGATTTATGCAAAACCTTTAATAGAGTAAAAGGGCCTCAAGAGAAGACTGTTCTGATGTTTGGAGAGGGCTTTAATGAAAAGTTGCATTGTTATTTCATATTTACTTACCAAATCCCGCCAGAGTAAATTCTTGCCAAACTAGTTTTATACATTTCTTGTCTGGTCTTGCTCACGTATTGTTTTGTATCAGGCCCTTGTCTGACAGGAAAAGCGACCAGAGCAGTTCAGGCTATGGCAGTACTAATAGGTGATGCAGTAAAAATGAAGTCTATCTAAAACTTCTTATGCAATATTGGGAAACCTTTAAAGGAAGTAATTAGCGGAAGTGATGCAGCTTATATATCAAAGCTATTTTTAAGTAGATTGTGCATGCTGAAATAGCACAATAGTGATTTAGAAATGGGTGTTTCTGTTATTGATTCTGTAATCCTGAATGATTTTTTACATTTGCCTTGGAGGTAAGAAATAGTTGTGGTAGGAAGCAAAAAACAAGGATACATGGATATTGAAGTTGTAGTTGTAGTTTCAGTTTGGGTGCTGTTTGTTTTGATGGATGTAGTCAGGTCACTGAGCCAGTATTGCAGTTATCTGTTTTTAATGTTTCCATTCTTCAGTAAGAAGATTAAGTATTGCAAACAAAAATGGTGAATTGAGTGACGTATGAGGGATCAGGCTCTTAAAGCCCAAACTGGGTTTTCAAGCTGTGATTTTGCAGTGAAAGCTGGCTTATGGTTCAATTGTAGCTTGGCTTTGAGATGGAGAATCTCAGCAGAGGAAACCTGAATCAAATTCTTTAGGAGTGCAAGGTGCTTCACAGTCTGTTTTGTTGTGTCTTAGTCATGGTCTTTGCAAATGTATTTCAGTCTTTTGTGTAGATATGAGAGGCAGAGATTTTTTTAATGGGCTGGAGGATGAGGATGGATCTTCTTTCCTTTAATTTGAGAGCAGAGTTTACAAAGGCATCCCTTCAGTGGACTGCCCTTTGAAGATGTTTGTTAAGGAATGTTGAAAGATTTCTGGTGTACACAGGTGACTTTGTCCAGCCCCATCTGTGTTAGTGGAGTATTCAAACTTACAAGTTTATCCTAGTATTTGTATTATGTACCTTTTTTACAGAGCAGGTTTGTGTATTAGATAGCTACATAGGCACCTCTGTATGCATGGCAATGTGAATAATGTAATACTATTTTTAATTATTCCCAAATCTTTACTTTTAACAAATGGATGCTGAGTTATCTCCAGTAATATGCTAACAACAGTAAGTCTATTTAGGGAAAACCCACATACTAGAAATCCAGTTAATTGTATAGTAAGTGCTTGCTTAGAAGAAACTGAAAGTAATGATATTTAGTACTTAGAGAAATCAGAGAAAAAAGTCTGTAATTTAATTTTTGAAATGACTGGCCTAATGACTGTAAAATGTAATTCTGAAATTTGATCATCTGATGATGATGACTTGCGGCAGGATTTCAAGAGGATGTACTTATACACACAATGAAATAAATTTCATAGTTATCAGATTTCTCTAAATTATTTAACCTATGCATATATATCGTGTGCAAATACATAGAGTTCTAGGATATTAAAACCAAGATCAGTATTTCTTGATATTCTTTTGTGCAACATGTTCTGTCAGGATTTAAACACACATATGGATTTAGAGGAATTCTCATAGTCTCCTTTCTTGTCCTCTTCTGTCTTTAAGAAATCAAAATATTTTCAAGCCTTTTAGGGTGGAGGTTATTTATTTATTTATAACTTCTATTTTAAGTGTGGGTGGGTTTTTGTTAGGTTCAGGTTTGGCTTTATTTTTATTATTTTTGTTTGTTTGCTTTGTCACTTCTAGACACCATACCTGAAAAGGCTGATGCTAATTGCTATTCTTAGGAAGTCAGGAACTCTGCAAGTTGGTGCAAGTTTGATGGTCCTCTGAGTAGAAACTTTGTGCAGCCATGCCTTCTCAGTGAAAAGCAAGGAAGCTCTTTTACTGTGAGACATTGAACAACAGCCCGGGGCCTTGAGGGGTGTATTTGAGAAGCAGGATTATGTATCATAGTCAGGTCGTGTGTTTACAGAGCAACTTTCCCCCATTAGGAAACAAATCCTTTAAGAATAGCACATTGAGTACTAACCACCACTTGGGTCATGTAGTCATATGCTGGAGACACTTTGTGGACACAACTTTATTCCCTATGGCTTCCTTTGCTGTCAAAAGTAATAATAAAGACTATAAAGCCAGTCTTCCCAATTACTGGTAGACACATGTATAAACACAAAGCCACACACACACATTTGTATGCATATATGTGTGTGTAAACCTGCGTGTATGCATCATTTTTTATTTTAAATGTGGGCAGTGTTCTTAGTATAAAATTTAGATATTCCATTTATCAGCTCTACCAAAGGACAGGTAGAAAGTCTTTTGATGGTGTTTAAATATTGGTTTGTGCCTTTTATAGCTGTTCAGTAAAAACGTCACACTTTTTACAGCTGCATGTAACCTTTTGTGCCTGTTGACCACTGTCTGAGATACTTCATTTCGAGGACAATATGTTTTCCTTTTATTGAGGGAATATTGGGAATGTAATGTGTAGTAATATTGGGAATGTGTCACAGTACTAGATGTCAATAATGGGATTCTGGCTCATCCAGATCTAATAGAAGAGGGAAGACTACGTATACAGTATGAGGCAATTTAAAAAGGAACTTTGGCTTTACACCTCAATTTACATTTAATTACAGAAATATGACCTAAATAAATGTTTGATGTCAGGCATTTGTAGGACTGCGACGCTAACTCTGTGGTGGAATAACATTTTCCTGTTGGCATATGATATCTGATACTATTTTCTTCTCCTTTTATGCAGGATCCAAACTACTGGATACAAGTCCATCGACTGGAGCATGGGGATGGTGGGATCCTAGACCTCGATGACATTCTTTGTGATGTAGCTGATGACAAAGACCGTGTAAGTACAAATGGCTACAAGGGCAGCATGGCACAAACTGCACATCAGCCTATCAGTGTTGTTGGCTCCCTGCATGTGTCCCAAAGTGGGAGTCAACACAGAGATTTTAGACATTTTTAATGTAGTTGCCTTACAGATGTGAGAAATCTGTTACTGTCATGGGGGTTTTTTAATTGAAATAATGGGTTTTCCATCCTTTCTGGTTCTTTAACAGTTCAAATAGGAAAAGGAGACTGCAAGGACAAAAAATCTCATACAGTGGAACAATGATGCAAAAAAAAAAAAAATCTGTAAATTGATGTTGTAGTTAAGTGTTACCAGTTGAATATGTGCAAAACCAGTGCTGGTTTTAAACTGTTGAGTGTTGGGGTTTTTTTCAAAAATCATTTTTGGAGGAGCTGCTAGTTACGCAGAACTTGAGACAATAATTATACACTGCTGGGTCTTGAGTGCTTTTATTTTTTTTTACGTCAAGATTTAGATTGCAGTAGCTAGGAGGCTTTTTGTTTGGGGTTATAGATACAAGTATCCTTGTATTACTTGTTCAAAAACGGGTGGGTAAGAAACACTGTGGCAAACTGTATATCCATGTAAATATGCCGCTTTTCTCTGGAAATCCACACATGTTTGCTGAAGCTCTTGAAGGAATCTGAGCCTGATACAGACTTCAGTCTGGAAATGTGTTTCAGGACCATGCCTTCGCAGACAGTATCCTTAATTGCCTCTGTTGGAAGCAACAGGCACTGTCAAGGCTCCTTGAAAACTGGCCAAATGATGACTCTTAGGCTAATTTTTCAGAAATAGATACTTTGCCTGTAGTTATTTATTGTGACAAAACGTAATTGACATGGTTATTTCAACCAGGACTTTATAAAGAAAAATGATATGAGGAGTCTTGGGACATGAAGACTCCTCACTGTCTGAAATGTTGGGATTACTCAAGCTGTATAGGGTAACAGTGCTGAGTTTTCAGGAATTTCTTCCATAAAAATAGTGCCCAGATAAGATTTCATGAAAAGCTAATTAAAACCTGTAGTTGGTTATCTCATATTGAAGTGCTCAGCTGTGTGATTAGTTTAGCTTTTGCTTACAGGCCTCAGGGAGGCTGGTTGCAAGTTGTCACTAAATATAAATATTTTATATATATATATATATATATGTATATATATATACACACACACAGAGAGACTTATTTGAATAATGCACTTCTTAGCTCCTCATGTGCCTTTCCCTTCAGAAGTTTGAATTCTGGTGACTTCAAGACCTTATTCTTTGGATGTTACCTTGTCTTGCTGCCTTTAAGTGGGGTAATTCCTCACAGTGAAACTCTGTGGGTGTTTTTATGTGTGTGACTAATAGTTGAAAAACTCTGACTGCAACTGAAGCAGGCAAAGTCATTATTACAATATTGTTTTTGTGTATAGATGGACAAGATACCTAGCAATTAGTAGTGTTTATCTCTGCATTTGCCAAGCTCATGTCTACTGATGGCACCTATAAGTTAAATTTCCTTTTTTTAAAGGACCATGCAAGCAACATTGATTAGGAAGGTGCAACATAAACATGCACTGTGCTATACTGGTTTATATCCTTGAATTAGTCATTCTTGCTTGACCTTCATGTTTGGGTCTTTTTAAGTATTTTGGTGATTAGTCATTGTATTTTAGCTTCCTGTAGTGTGTTTTACAGCTGACTTAGTGGGTTCCTTTAATTTTGGGTTGTTAGCTTTGCCTCCATAGCAAGTGTATCAACTGGTTTAGTGTTGCTAAACTAATATAGGTCTTGTTAATACCAGGTTTGTAATATATCTCCAGTTAGGGATATTTTGTATCTGTACACTTAAACATACCTTGTAAAAAAGTATTTAAACAGATGGTGTCTAAACATGTAATTAAATGATTACTGAGGTCTGTAGGATTAGCTGTGCTTAAAATAAAACATTTGCCTATATCTCTCTTTTTTAAAATTGGGACAAAAATGTCTAGGATATTGGAAAACTGAACACTTAATGTTTTAGTGTTCATTTTCACAAGGAACTTCCTTACATTCTTGAAAAGAAGTTCGTTGTGTTATTTACTTTCTGACATCTGTATTTCTGAAAATCAGTTTGCTCTTACCATGGTTCTTTAGATTTACGGATCAGTCCCACAGTGAGAAATGTAATTTTTGTCTTTTTGATGTAGCTTTTATGCTATAATTGTGCAGTGTTGTATCAGCACAATACAGAATGCAGAGCAGCTAAGGGCCACTTGTCCTCCTGATGGATTTATTGCTCTCTATAGTCAACTGCCTTAGTAAAATAAAACACTTAAGTGATGTGAAGAATATATTTACTCCGATTCCACTGTCTCCATGGAGAAAATGTTCTGTCCTATAACAAATACAAAGACCCTTAGAGCAGCTGTTCTAAATGGAATGAGTGAAGTATCTTTGATGGCATCCTTTACATTAAAATTCACCATGGTAGGGTGACTTTATTTAGCTTCGTCTATCCCTATATTTTGGTATTCTCGTGTCACTTACTAAAACAGAATGGATGAGTAAGGGTTAGCCAGTTGCTTTCTGGAATAATTTGTGATGTTCAGTGTTGTTCCTCCTTAAAAAAAAAAGGAGTATAACATGAAACAAACTACATGGAAAAATTGATTTTGCTAAGCTCTCTGTTCCTTTGTTCCTTTCTGAAACAGCTTTTCTTAAGCCCTTTAACATAGTTCATTGAGAATGTGCGTAAAGCATTCTAACTTAGCCAGCATGAGATTTGGACATTTATATCACACAATATCCCTACATGTGAAGTTGCTTGGTTAATTCAGTTAATGGTAATAACCATATAACTAAGAAATGAATGAATGCTCATTTGAATATTTTTTTCATAAAAAGCCTTTTAAAATTTATTGAAATGTATTTTTTTTCCAGGTTTTACTATGGAAATATGTATAGTTTTCAGTTGAAACACATCAGTGTTTTTTATATTTCTATATTTCTGTGTATACATGAATGCAAATGGGCTGACTTGTTCTTATTGTTTTTGAAAAATATTTGGCTACAAGAAGCAAGATTCTATTTTCAGCTAGCATTTAGCCAACTGTGTAACCTACTTCCATTATTTTAAAAATACAGGTTTCTTGTGCATTTAGTGATTAGACCAATATTTTAAAGATAGGTTAATAAGCTTTTTTGTTCGGATTTCTGCAATTTGCAAAAGTATCCCTCTCTATGAAGACTTTCAAAAAACATATGTCATCTTGATAAGTTTCCAACTTGATGATAGCATACTTGATGACCTCAGTTCAGTTTTTAGTAGGCAGACGTTCTCAGCAGCAAGAAAAACCCCCCAACTGCAGAAAAAAACCCAGAACCCAGTCATCCTTAATTGTGTTTTCTTTTGGTAGACAGAGGTACTTAGACACTTTAGTAATTCTCACACTTTGGGTATAATATGGAAGTGCTTATTCTGAGATCTCATAGACTCTTACTAACCATGAAAAAAATATTGAGGAAATTGTGGTGTAATCACATTTAAAAAACACCCAAAGCAACCAACAAACCCAAAGTATGTGTTTGAATGTAACTTGCTCCCATTTGAATTCTCACTGAAATAGTAATTTGTATTTTGAACAACTTAAAAAAAATGTTTTGTGTGCAATTATATGTAATTTTTTCATGCATAGAAATGCTCAGACTGTTGCTCCGTGGGAAAATTTAGAGATCAAAATGTCTGTGCTTGGTGTAGCTATATTCCTGAAAAATCAGAGTTTTTTCTTCCCAAGAGAACAACAAAGATCTGCCATTAACAGCCACTGGTTGTGGTGAGCAGCTGGGCAAACAGAGCTGCTTTGAAACAATGTAGGTACGAACCTAATGTCAATTATTCATCAATTCAATTGCTCCAATATATAAATTTTTTGCCAAATTAGTTTGGGATTAACAATGTGTAAATGTTAAAAGCCTTGGCATCTTATAATTTCCTTTATCACTGTCCTAAAAATTCAACACTGGTTCTTAAAAACCACAGTAATTTGGTATATGCTTAGATTTACAGCCTGGCTTTATTTCTCTAAACTAAGTCAGGCATGGGCTTTCTTTGCTTGACTTAGAATTTTCAAATATTCAGTCAGCTCTTTACCCTGCATAATTCATACTTACACCCACTGAGTGCAGAGATAAAAACCAGAGGAATATGGTGTGGTCTTGTCTGGAGTGAAGTCTCATGCTTCCCACAGTGTTTGTGTGTGTGGTGCTCTATCTGGTCCAGGTCACTGGAAGTTCAAGGTGATGTTGGTTCTTAGTGCTGCTTAGACAAACTTCAAACCTCCCAGAAAGACACACAAGAAGTTGCCAGTTTGAGTGGAATACTGCTGGTGAGAATGGGATGGAGATTAATTTCATAGATCTGTGCTGAAATGGAATTTGTAAACATTCATGAGCTAGAGTTAACTGTGTTAAGTAAGCAAACTGCAGCTGAAATTCAGTGAAATCAATTGTGCTTCATTTGCATCTGCTTTTAAGAGACCTTCAGAGACTATTAATATTATTATGAAGTTAATGCCTGCTCGCTTCAAGTGGGAAGAAATGTGAAGACTTCTAGTGGGAAAAAGTCTTTGAGCAGCTTCTTTACATAATATGAAGGCATATTAGGACCTTTTCCCAGTGTAGTGGAAAGGAAATGAACTTTTGGGTTTCGTGTTAAAACAGATGGTCAATTCTAAATAATACTGTTGTTTTGTTTACTTCCTCTTGGAAAGCTCTGTTGAGTTAGAGAGACATGTGATACACAAAATGTGGGTTTGGAAAGGATGACTGTTTTGTTTGTAATAAATGTTAACTGGAAGCCTACACAGAAATAAGGCTATTTTGAGCAAATGCATTATAATGTTAAGGTTAAAGGCTAGCTAGGGACTGGAGGGCTGTGCTTACAGTATCCTGCTGCTATTGATCTTGCTCTCTCACTCTTATTTTTCGGGCCAGTTATGCAAGACCCCATTTCTATAGTAAATTCAGGGTAGGCCAGTGACAGCAGGATGCTATTATAAAGAAGGAGATTCTGCTAACCCTGTGCCTGTTCATTCACTCAAAAATGTTAAAGAGCTTTTGAAGTCAATGAAAGCTGTGCAGATAAAGTTGTGTTATCTTTAGATTTCCATCAGTACATAATCAGAATACTCAAAGTAGTGTTGTTTATTCTAACTTTTGAGTGTCTCTGCCTTGTTTAAGCAAAATTGCAGCTGAATTTACATGTGATTTCTCTTTGATTCTGCAAGTTAAGAATTTAACCCTAGAATCATGAGTAGAGAATAACAATTTTTGTGCTTCTTGTTTCTGCCATTAACAGATTAACACCCTGGAGTTAATGAAGAAACATCTTCTCCAGGTCCCATGCAGCAAATCTGACAGCAAAACCTATAAATGGGAAAAAAATTACTCAGAAGTCTGATTCTTAGTATTTACAATACCATGATTGGTATGCCCTTTTCCCCCTCAAAACCTTTCTATCAAGTTAATTTTCAACTATTGCCATGATTTTCTCTGCCACAGTGTGCAGCTTCTCTCTTCATGTTCCATGTCTTCATTCCCAGTATCCCAGGAAAACAGGATGACCTTGAAACAATTTGTTGTTACTCATAAGTGACTTGGCAAAACACATTTTGAGCATAAGGCATTCTTTTCTTGTAACAGCTTAAAATAACTACTTGAGCCACCAAGCTTGGGAAAGTATTGATACTGGGAAAAAAACACCAACATGTAACAACCCATGATTATTTTCTGTTAAAAAATTCAAAAACTTCAGTTCTTGAACAATGGGCGCTTGATGTCATTTATTGTTTTGTAGTGGTTTTTAAATTTTAGTCTGCTTTTAGAGATTTTATTACTGAAATTCTGAAAAATTGGTAAAAACAGAATGTGTCCATTTAGACCAGGTTTTTTTGCATTAACACTATTGACTCATTACTGGGATGGCCACATGATGATTTTTAGGTCTGTCTTGCTGATGGATCTAAAATAGAAAATCAGAGTATTTACACAGCCTTTATTCCCAGCTGGTATTTAATGAAGACATATTTGGAAACAACATACTCAAAATATAAATATTATCTTCTGTCAAGGAATGGAATTTAAATGCTTGTAGTATTTCTAATAGTAAACTAAATTTTAATTTAACAATGTTTATGATTGTGAGACTGAAATCCATGGAAGTGAGTAAATACAGGTCATAATATATGAATATTGGAACATGCACTTTTTCATCCCTAATAGATATTAGATGTAACTAAATGTTGTCTCCCAACTGTAATTCTTAGTTTTTCACCTCTTTCAGCACTGTTCTTCAAATTGTTGATCACATCATCACTTAATTTTTTCTAGCTATGTGGTGACAGCATTTTAATTCATGATTTGCTGTTTATTTTTGGGATAAATTGGAATATCCCAATTCCTTTCCTGTAATGCTGAAACAGTTGCAGCGATGCACTAAAACCTCCCAGGTAGGAGAGGACTGACATTTGTAAATTCATAAATCAGTTTCCATGGAGATCTGAAGAGCTGCAGGTAAATCTGACTTCTGAAAATTGAATATTTTGGTGAAAACTGTTCTCTGAGGAATAGTAGGCCCAGGCATGAATATGATATACTGGGGATGATCATGACAGTGTTGTCAAGGAAGTCGTATCTCAAAAATGTGCCTGTATTCTCAGCAGAAAGACAGACCTGAGCAACAGTGACTGGGTTAGTGCAGTCAAAAAACCCCACAGACTTGGCATGGAATAAGAGGAAGGGTTTTATGGATGTGTAACTGGTTGAAAGATGGAAAATAGGGCATGTATTGTTCAATATATTTGCAATTGTTCTGAAAGAAGAGAAGGGAGATTTGAATACTGGAGTGACAAATTCCAGTATTTCGTGGGAAACTGAACATTGATGATGAATGCTGGTCATGAAGGGTTGCAGAAGCCTCCAGGGAGTAGACAATATCATGGTGGATATAATATCATTTTGGCAAAAGTGATGTGCTTTTGTAGAGAGACTGCTTTAACTGAATACACAAACTAATGAGTTCTGAACTAGCTCTTACATTAGGGAGAATGTTTCTGATTTTGCAATAGACATCTGGATGCAGTGGCTTACGTGCAAGATACCTAACCAGGTCTAAGAAGGCTTCCAGCAGTTTGCCCTGTCTCTGCCTCTCCCCCGTATTTTCATCCCAGTCCTGCTGCTTGGGTCGTGAGGGCTCTGGCATTCTTTGGGCCCCATCTCATAGCAGAGTTATTCACTCAAATGGCAGAAGATTCTTCCTTGCAAAACTGAGTACTTTTCTGCTATTTCATCGATACTGTATGTTCACCAAAGGACCTGGCAAGCTGAGGAGGAAAGGGAGAGGACTTTCCTGCTGGGAGTGGTTGAGGTATGAAGGAAGAAGGGGAAAAATGGGAACGAGTGGGTTGAGACCTTCTTTTTCAGTGCAGCAAAGCTGCCAGTGGCTGTGGAGCTGCCAGAGTGGTCCCTGTGGTGCAGCAAGGGGTGGAGAAGAGAAGGGGTGGTGGGATCTCTCTGCTGTGGGTGCTGGTGGTGAGCCCTCTGTTTCTTCCAGCCACAAACCAGGCAACTGAAAAAGATTTTGTAGAAATAGCAAAAAGCACAGAGCAAATGGTAGCACTGACTCCAGGTACAGATTAAAGTCCTCCACCAACAGTGTCTAAATGGACCAGGATCTCTGCCTTGAGAAGACATTGTAAGAAGCAAACCATAGATAGCTGTAGAATCAAAGGTGATATTTAGGAGTGGTTCTTTGTTTTTTACAGTGCAAGATCAAGTGAAACTCTCATAAGAGTAACTGTCTGCAAAAGGTTTCCAAACTTTCCTTGGCCTTAATTTTCATGCTTAATCAGAATGTCTGTGATGTTGATCAAATGCTGTAGATGCTTCACAAAGTTTTGGAGGATATGTTTTTCTTTGAGGTGTCATGGTTTGCAAGCACATAATACTGAATTCTCTGCTTATTTTAACTTAAAAAAGGTGATGCTTGTAAATCAGGGAAACTGGTGATTAAGCAGGATTTCAGTTTGTGAGAAAAAGTTTCTTTAATCTAAACTTTGGTGAAAACCTCAGAGTGTGTTGAAATGATGATGGGCTCGGTGTCTTAATATTAGTAAAACTGAAGATCAATATGTGGCTATGGATAATGACTTTACAGTATTATAAACAGATCACAATTAAGAGAGACTTTGTACTAAAAATATTTAATAATGGATCTTTTCTATATCTTGTAATAATTACAGATTCACTGGTTAGATATAGTTGTAGATAATACAAAGCTGTGCTTTCTAATTCTTCACAGTGTAAATCTCCACAAAAATGTGGAGTGAATCTAGAATTAGGCCATTATGGCTAATAAATGCTAAACATTCTGATAGCTTTTGGTTAATTTTACCAATATCACTATGTCCTAGAGGTATATTACTCATCCTACAAGAAAGGAAGAAGTTGCAAGAAACATTAGTTATGGGAATTCATTAACACTACACTCTTACTCCTTGATATCAGCACGTCTTAAAAGAAATGCTGTTCCAACTTCACAGATATTTCCTAACAGAGGTGGTGAGACTCATACACTAGAGGACTGACCCATATTAGAGTTTAATTATAGTAATGGATAATCCTGCAACTATAAATTATTCACAGTTGTTTTGTATGTGAAGTAGCGTCATGAATAAAATAAGGAAAAGTTTCTGGAAAAGACCCTGGACAATGCCTAAGTTTGTGAAAAGGTAGTTTTCCTCCTTGTCTTTCAATGTGGATTAAATCTCAGGTTTGTAGATCTTGGCCCTTTGGATATGTTTTGCTTAATGGAAATCAGTAGCAGCTCTCCAACTCTTGGGGCTCTACACCCTTGTAGAGTTCCTTGACTAATACCTTATGCAAGAGAAACATTCCTACCTAAACAAGGTCCTGGTACACAAGTTGCCATCTCAGCTGTCTGATAAGATTCCCACACTGTCACTAGGATGAGAATTCATTAGTGTTACCCTCCTATCCGTTGATACCAACAGGTCCTAAGAGACTGCTGTAACTCCATAGTTATTTCCCAGGAAGGACGGTAAGGTTCAGTTAGGTACTTTATTTTCTAGGTGATTTAGAAGTTGAAGTATCTCCTAGGTTTGTAGCGTGAATAGTCTTACTGACAGAGAAGGGAATATTTAAATTAGATTACAACAGGGCCCCAAATGCATTTAATGGGGTAGTTACCTCATGCTAAAGGTTTTTCAGGAAGTGCCTTGGATCCAAAGAGAAGAAAATAATGCTGTCTTTTTTTTGGGGAGCTTTCACCAGTTTGACTTTTCAGTTGACTTCCTAGCAGTAGCCCAGAAAGGAAGGAGTTAAGAAGATGCTTTGAAGCTGAAGTTTTCTGCTTCATCCCCACACCCTGTTGGTGTACTTCCACACCCTGTTGGTGTGCAGGGAACTACCTCCCGTTCACCTTTAGCGTGCTCAGCAGGATAGTCACTACGTTTCCAGATTAGCATCACTGCTGAAGCCTGTTTGAGTTTATACAGCAAGAAGGAGTTCTGCCTGCTCTTCAGTGACATACAGCATTGCAGGACCGTCAGCTTTTCATTTTTTCAACCTGTTGGAAGAACTGAAATTGTTCTTCAGTGGGCACCATTCCTTGCAGGCTCCTAGATTTCCTGTAGGATTGAAGACTGTTTCATACAAGCTTGGTGGGAGCTTGATGATAGTGAGTTTTTGTTTTCTTGGGATGCTGTTTCCTTGAAGGTAACCATACTTTGGATGAAATGGCAGACACACCTAAGAGGAAAATTACAAAGAAGTCGTCGTCTTTTTCTTATGATCGCCGGAGAGATTCAGTGAAAGTTAGGAGACAGTCCAAGTCTCTTAGCTTTAAGTCTGCTACATTGGGTGCTCAGAAGAGGCAGCAAGCACAGAAGAAGCAGGTTTGTATTTGGATATTCCTCAAAAAAATATTCTTGCCTTGTAAATTTCTATGGAGTTTGTAAATCTTGCTGTGTTAGTGCGAAGCGGAAAGCAATCTCTGCTGATTTGCAATCTGTGTGTGTAGGTATGTGTATACATACAAGCTTGTGTGCAGGTAAAGCTGGATTATTTTTTCTGTAATATTTCCTAAGAGCTAGATAGATTTGTAGTGTTAATTTTATGCTGAGAAAGGTCTGCATCTTTTCTGCTTTTAAGATGTGATTTATGATTTCTACTTTGTCTCAAGGAATTGCTCCTATAGTGCGATATGTGTCCTGTGAGCTTTCGGTAGTGTTGTCTGTTATGCTGAAAAACATGATGGGTGCTGAAACTTTTGAAATTATTATTCAGATTACAGCTGTTCCACTGCTCTCTGTTGTTATTATTTTTTTTTTAATGTTGAAATGTACCAGACTGAGAGCTTTAGGGAGTGAAATATTTTACTTACTCCAGAACAGGTAATGCAAGTCAACAGAGGCACCTGTTCTGGTGGGACCAGTTCTTGGGTTAGAGGGAAGTTTAATGCCTTGGCAGTGCTGCTCTGCCATAGTAAAAAACTTTTATACACAGGTCTGTCTTTATATTTTGTTGCTGGGATCTAATTAAATGAAATTTCTCCAAAGAGAAAATGTAGTGTATGCTGTAATAAATGGAATAAAAAGTGAGTCAGTTAATGAAATATCTTTGTATACTGATCCCAAGTTTAATACAGAAGGAGTACAGGATCACTGACTTTGATCCATCTCTCACTCTGCACCTGTGTGTACAGGATGCCTTCTTGAAGGGTTTAAAGGAACTTTACAGGGAATTTTTAATTGGCTGTGTACAACACAAAGCATTTTAACACTTTGCAAATAGTGTTTCTGCAAATGCTTTGAAATAGACTAGATTTTCCACAGTAATAAAGTGAATTTCTCGCAAGCAAGTAGTTTTCAGACCCTGACCATGGCAACCGTGCCTAAATTTTGAGGGCATATATCCATTCAGATTTAAGAGAATTAAGTTATTGTGTCCAGTGTAAACTTTGGTATGAGATTAAAAACACAATGTATTTTGTGTGTGTGAGATCCTATTTGGTTTTATTGCTATTTCTCTTGTTCTTGGAATATTAAAATTTCTATTTACATAGCAAGACATTCACAAGTAAAGTATTAGAATATTCCATCTTATTGTGATTCTTCAGTGTTAATTATAGGCATAGCTGAAGCAGTGTTGCTTGAATTAAAGTTCTAGGAGTTTAAATGAGGACATAGTTGAAGAAATCAGGAAAACCTTCAAAAGGTCTTCAAGCTCTGACAATCCCACTGCACCCCCACCCATTATTTGATGTATTTTTCAGAAGTAAAAATAATAAATCTCAATTTTATGAAGATGTAAAATACCAAATGACAACTGTGAACATTCATGTTCATTGGATCTCTCAGGGAACTAAGCTACTCAAATTAATTTCAGAATTTCATTTGTAGGTGTGAATCAGTGAGTACCCCTGTCTTTTGATTTTACCAGACCATAAGGTGCTTGAGCCCTCTCATCTTTTGGATATCTGCCATGGTTACTGTGTGACCTCTAGTGGTTAATGAACAATATGCTCAATTACTGAGTTCATGCTGTTGCTTGCACAAGTCCCGAATGTGTATTCTTGTTGGCTTAATTACTTAATCTTCTAAATTCTATTCTTCTTGAAAAGAAAAAAGCATCATCTGCTTTACCTAAGTCTTTTATGCTGTCACTTCCAGAAAAACTGTTTTGCTAAAAATTCTTATTCATGGGATGTGTATCTGAACTGCAGTACTCATGGATGCAGAATTATGGGAGTAGTTTTAAGAGACTTTTACTACGTTGGCTTGGTTACAGTATGTTAGTGGGTGATACATCTAAAATTTAGCACTCTAGACAAAGGTCAATTTTGATCAACTTTTGTGTATTGGAAAGATTTGAAGAAGGGCTTTTCTGACTCAAGAATGTATTTTCTTCCCTTCTAAATGCTCCAGTTAACTGTAAGAAAAGATAATTTTTCCTACAAGCTTGGTCTTGTTTCAATCTTCAGATCATTATAATTAAGTGAGACAAAAACATTTGTACCTCGTCCCTGCCCTCCCCCTCTTCCTGCAAGGACAGCTAATTCTACGTGTATTGGAAATGCTGTTGAACACAAAACACAATTGCATTTGTTACTGTTGAACTTTAAAAATTATGGGTTTGAAGTTACCAGAATCTGATCAGTTTTCAAGCAGCCAGACCTAACTCTGCTCAGTACAGTGTAACTGATGGTTATGGAGACTTGTTCCAGGCCTGAGTTACTGAGTGAGCTCTAGTTCAGTTACAGCATGAGGAGAAATGTTACTTAAAAATGCTTTTCTTTCTTGATTAAGTTCCTTTTTCATTTTTTTTTAAACAATTTTCTAATAGATGTTTGACATCTGAGAATATTTAAAACTGTGCTTTGGTCTTTGCTGTTTTAGGAGACAATAGTAGACTTTGCTGCTCACAATATATGTGGTTTTACTTGGGTGGTTCCCTGGAGGAACAAGACTCTGCTTCTGCTTATACAGGCAGGCAAGCCAAAATTATTTTTTAAATGTTTTGGTAGATTGATATCAATCAAAGTCTCTCAAAATCACAATGTGTTGTAAAATCCTTTTCTGCTTCCTTGGCCTTAGTATTGCTGACCTCCCCCTTTTGCAGTTTAATTTTTTTTTTTCTTTTTTGTGGTAAAATTTTCATTTTGACCTCCCCCCCAATGAAAATTATTAAATCATTGGTAAAACAGCAATAAGAATCTGAGAACATTTTTAAAAAACATTTTTTTACATTTTCTGAATTACAGTGAAGTAAGAAAATGTTAAGGCAAACTGGTGAACTTCGCTTGCTGTTCTATGGGGTTTTTGTTAGCTTCGCTAACTTACTAGAAATGGAAAATCATTATATCCTATCTGATATAGCAATGAACTTCTTTCAAGATAATCTTCCCATCAAATTATTTATTAGCACAGCTCACTTTTTTATTCTGTTGTTTTCCCTAGGCTTATCTGTTTTGAGGTAGAAAATCTGGTGGTAATTACATTCACTGGCTGCTGATATTGTCATATTGGTTGATCTGGATAGAAATCCACATTCCAGAAATATGTAGGCTGGTCTTCTCAGGTGTACAAGTATTATGCAACATAATGTATAAAATATTTGATAGTTTTAGGAGAAGTGGTTGCCTCTTTTTATGTTTTGAGTGAAGAACAAAATCAGTTGCATGAAGTAAAAGCTATAAATAAATAAAAATTTGAGAGCAAGATCCTTATGTGCGGGGGAACATAAAAAACAGATCCAGTTTTATTTTTAGCTGTTTTGTGAGAGCCTCTCAAGTCCTATTTCTCTTCGTCATTGCCAGCTGACTGATTACTGGGACATGGGCTGAAGCCTCAGTGGATTAATTAAGATCTGAAACTGTTTTCCTGATAACGACTTATGTGTTGCATACAACATTTTGGAACTTGGCAAAGTTCCATGCTCATACAAGGCTTGCACAGACTGCAGATTTGTGGTTTGCTCACTAATATTCCTATTTTTCTCCCATGGAGTGCTATAGAATTGAGGCGACAAACTTTTTTCCCTTTTTCTTTTAAACTCTGTAGTTCCGGAACCATGTGGGGTTCACTGCCCGCTATCCCAGATGCAGAACAATACACACAAAGAGGGTGTTGTTAGAAAATCTTCCAATCCCTGTGTTTAAATATGACTCAGTAATAGGAGTGTTCCAGATCCCTTGTTACGAACATCTGAAAGCAGGCAAAGGCCTATGAGTTACACTTTCTGCTGCCTTGTTAGAAAGAAACACTGAGTGGAAAAATGACACTGGGAAGGTTGGGGATGTGAGGGAAGGGGGTTGCCCAGAAAGGGTAGTGGTTTTCCACATCAAACTTTGTGATAAAAAACATACATAGTAGATTTGCCAGGGTCAGGACTGTTGGTGTGGGACAGGTCTGGTGAGCAAAACCCATAGCACCAGCTACCACCAAAGCAAATGATTTGTAATCACTTGAGAAAACTAAGCAGTAAAATTAATTAATCTCAATTAATTTTCAAGTATTATTTTTGAAAACCATGGTTTGTGATTACTTTTCATCTAGTGATTTTCTTCCTACCTTTTGTAAGGGTTTGTTTTGATGTCTGGGGAATCTCAAATGCCCTCTCCGGGGGGAAGGAAATCAGCTTTAAGTGTGAGCCTGAGGATTTGTTGTGAAAAATCTGATCCTGTTTCTTTTAAAATGAAACCAGACAAGCAAGTAAAGAGGAAAAGCATGTGATGTGTGTAACAGAGCACTGGGAGATAAGAGTGTGTAGGTTCCTCTGGCAGCTGGGTTGTAGTAGAAAGTTGGCCTAGCAAAGCTCATTCCCTGTGGAGCCTGGGAAGCTGTTAACCATAGTGGTTAGCTATTAATATTGAAACAGTGGTCACAGCAGGGTGAGGTGGGTTGTAGCTGGTGAAGTAGGCTCACCTTCAGTTAAACACAGAGTAAAATCAAAGCAGAGTAAATGGTATTGAGAGGTTTGGCCATTGTGATCCTTGAATGCATGTTTTTCTTTTCTTACTGAGGTTTGTTCATGGAGATTGTGGTAGATGTGTGTGTTGGGGTGCTCCCTACAGCAGAGTAAATCATTGTGCTTTGGCAGTATTTGCTGTGGTGGTGTTGGTTAGTGCCCTCCTTGCTGCTGATTTTTCCAGGGCACTAAGGGAGAAGCTGCCCTCTCCCATATTTGTGGATTCCTTCTCTTGGTGCCTTGTTGTTGAAGTTTTTATGGTATTACATACAGTCATACCATCTTGAGAAATATTTTGTTGTGTTGTTAAAATAACAGCATGTTGCCAGGAGGTTTTCAAATTTAATTGGTGATTTCTTTAATGCAAGCAAAATATTAGGCTTTATTTTGACAATTTAGAGGTTCATCTGATCTATATTGAGCTATTATTTTTAATTCTGTTTGAGTAATTATTGTTAATAGCTCATGTAAGAGCTAACATGATTAACTACAACTTTGGTTCCTAGAAGTGTGCTTTGTGACAGATTTTAGCTGATCTAAGACTGTGGTGGTGCTGCAGAGGACTGTGACCTCCCACCTTCCCTGGCCATGGCTGTGCTTCCCACCTCTCCCTGGCTTCAGCACTGGGAACTGTTGGTTGTGACAGATGGGGTCAGTGTCCTGGTAACCCTGCCAGAAAAAAAGGACAGGTCATAGGAGAAGGGGGAATATAAAGGCCTCTGCTGCAAGGAGCAATCTGGATGCTGGGAGCAGCTTTGCAGTGAGCAGAGCTGTGGATATTACAGGAGAGGATGCATCTCTCTTAGCAAAGCTGGATGAAAAAGGCATTCAGGGGTCCAGCCCTGCTAGCCAAAGGAGCAAAACGGCCAGCTGGGCATTCCATTTGGCAGTGCGTGACGTTACCCAGTGCTGAGAGAGGGAGGTGCAAGGGAAGGCAGGTCCTTGTTCTTGCTTGTGCCCATAAAGGGCTGGTGGTGACCCACCGAAGACCGGGTTAAGCTTGGCCAAACGTAGTGTGCTGAGCTGATAGGTTCTGTGTGTGTTCACCAAACTTCTCACAGCTGGAAATACCCACCCTGCCTCGATTGAATGCTTTTGATCTGCTGTTGTAGTGTAGGCACCAAGGAGAGTGAGAAACAAAACACTAGAGCTACAGAATGGTTGAGGCTGGAAAGGACCTCTGGAGGCCTCAACTCCAGCTGCTTGCTGCAAACATGTCCTTTGTGGTCTGGATCTGAGCACCTCCAAGGCTGCAGATTGCACAGCCTCTCTGTGCACCTGTTTCAGTGTTTGCTGACAAGGTGAAAAAGTGTTTCCAAAGCCTAATCTGACTTCCTGGTGTTGCAATCAGTGTGACTGTTTCATCTCCTCCCACTTGTGGGTCACCTCCCAGAAAATCCCAGCTCTGTTTTCTTTCTGCCCTTCCATTAAGTCACAGATGACAACAAGCTTCTCTTTTAGCTTCCTCTTGAAACTGAACAAGCCCAGCTTTCTTGGCATCTCCTTGCAGATCCTGTGGTCCAGCCTCCACCATGCTGGTGACCGTCACAGGATGTTCCAGCTGCACTCGTGCTGTCACAGCCTGGTCTGCAGGAGCTGCCTTCACCATGAGGGTACACTCCTTCCTTGCCTTCCAAGTGCTGCCCAGGAGGGATCTGCCCACCCTTCTGTACAAACCCACTCAGCATCCAGCTGGCACCCAGCCAGTACTGCTGCACACTGATAATTAACTTAAAATTCTTGGTGGCATTCCCTGATTAGCAAGGGAGCAGCATCCATGCATTTTTCTTGCTGCTTACTGGGCGGCATTATATCCTCAAAATGATGATGCATTTCAAAAGACACTGTTGTCAGCTGCAATAATAACTTCCTAGGTTTAGCCATTCTATTCCACTTAAGGGGGGAAAAGCCTGCCAAATACAAACTAGATGGGACAAAAATAAGAAGAATGTTTCTGGACATACCTACCATAACACTCCATTTCAAAATGCTCATATTCTGAGCATTTTAGCAGAAAGAGAAAATTAGTGTTTTAGTTCCTTTCAGTACTTAAAAGCATGTTTTAAGTCCTATGCCAGTGTTTTTGTGGAATGATGATCCTTGCATGGTGTAAAACTTGTGGGAGTTTTTTTGTGCTATATAAGCAATATTTTGACATGTATTTTGAACAGTCACTGAAGTTCTGAGTGAATGGTCTTTGTTTTCATTTTAATACTATTAGAAGAAGTTGTGTTTTAATATTACAGAACTTACTAATGGAAAAGGATTTTATCTCATTTCCAACTAAAATGTTGTCACTTCTGTAATAGCAACAAAGTTTTGCCTCCTGTTGTCCTGTACAAGAGTGAGTGATCATTTTGCTTTACAGCAGGTTGACTTTAATATTTCTTGACAAAAAGGAAGGAAAATTAATTTTAATTATCTAAAATATGTCCCCTGGCTCAAAGTATACTTCTTGGATAGAAAGCAAGCAATGTTTTGCTTTCTCAGCAATTTCTGACACTTGAAGTGTGAATTGATCATGGAGGTAATAGCACATGGGGAAAATCCAGTGGGAACTGTCTGATTTCATATGTGTTTCAGTTCAAACACTTACATTCTTTTGATTTGTAGACTGTAATTTTCACTGACAGTATTAGTGGCTTTTAGAAGAACAGCCCCTGACAGATGACATCCATCTAACCAGCTGCTGCCTAATCTGACTTCAGGCTGAATATTGTGTTATCTGACTAATTTGAAATACAGTAAATATTAATGACTGTTCATCTGCTATTTAAAATAAATAGAAAGTAGTGAGAGAGCGATGCTCACATTTCATGCTTCTGCTGTAACTGGCTTCTTGTCATCTGTGACTGACAGCTTTTCTTCCAGGGTACTTTCTTTGTGAAAAATCAATGTTGTTTTAATTTTCTTTTTTCTCCCACAGGTTTTATTACTCTAGTTCTCAGTATGGTCAGAAATAGTGAGATGTCTCATGTGGTCTAAGTTTAAAACTGAAAAATCAAGATCTTAGTTTCCTTGTCAATCTTAGGAAAATTACCTTTCAGATGAATTAGATGTAGTCAAGAAATGAAAAATAAAGTTAAGAAAGTAGCAAAAACAGTGTATTACAGATTTAGAATCATAGAATCAAAGAGTCCTTTGGGCTGGAAAAAGCCTCTAAGATCATCAGTCCAACAGTTAACCCAGCACTGCCAAAGCCACTACAAAACCACGTCCCTAAGTGCCACATACACACTTTTAAATACCTCCAGGGATGGTGACACAATCATTCCTCTGGGCAGTCTGTTTTCATGGTTGATAACTTTCTGTAAATAAATCTTTCCTAAGATCCAGTCTAAAGCTCCTCTGGCACAACTGGAAGCCATTTCCTCTTGTCCTAGCACTTGTTACCTGGGGGAAGAGACAGACCCCCACTTTGCTACAACCTCCTTTCAGGTGGTTGCAGAGAGTGATAAGGTCTCCCCTGAGCCTTGTTTTCTCCAGGCTAAACACTCCCAGCTCCCTCACCTGCTCCTCTTAAGACTTGTGCTCCAGACCCTTCACCAGCTTTGTTGCCTTTCTCTGGACATGCTCCACCACCTCGATGTCCTTCTTGTGGTGAGGGGCCCAGAACTAGAAAAAGGACTCAAGATTCACCAATGCTGAGTACAGGGAGCCAGTCACTGCCCTGGTCCTGCTGGCCACACTATTGCTGATCCAAGCCAAGATGTCACTGGCCTTCTGGGCACAGGCTAGCTCATATTCAGCACCCCCAGGTCCCTTTCCACCAGGCAGCTTTCCAGCCACTCTTCCCCAAGTCTGTAGTGCTGCAGGGGTTGTTGTGACCCACGTGCAGGGTCCTGCACTTTGCCTTGTTGAACCTCATACCATTGGCCTTGGTTCATTGATCCAGCCTGTCCAGATCCCTCTGCAGATCCATCCTGCCCTCCAGCAGATCAACACTCTTTCCCAGCTTGGTGTTCTCTGCAAACTCACTGAAGGTGCCCTCAATCTCCTCATCCAGATCATTGATAACAATATTAAACAGATAATAGAGATAAAACTGAGCCCTGGGGAGCACCACTGGTGACTGGCTGCCAGCTGGATGTAACTCCATTCACCACCACTGGATCTGGGCCTTGCCATTCAGCCAGTTTTTTACCCAACAAAAAGCAAGCCTATCTAAGTAATGAAAAGCCAGTTTCTCCAGGAGAATGCTGTGGGAAATGGTGTCAAAGTGCTTTACTAAATGGCTTTAGCAAAGCCTTTCCCATATCCAGTAAGCGGTGACCTTGTCACAGAATGAGATCAGGTTGGTCAAGCAGGACCTGCTTTTCATAAAGCAGTGCTGGCTAGGCCTGATTCCCTGGTTGTCATCTATGTGCTGTGTAGTGGCACTCAAGATCACCTGCTCCATGACCTGTCCCAGCTCTGAGGTCAGGCTGAGAGACCTGTAGTTTCCTGAATCTTCCTTCCTTGTTTTTTGTAGATGGCATCGCATTTGCCAGCTTCCAGTCACCTGTGATCTCCCTGGTTAGCTAGGGCTGCTAGAATGATGGAAAAGGGCTCGCTGAGTGCTTCCCCCAGCTCCCCCAGTACCCTTGGGTGGATCTCATCTGGCTCCATAAACTTGTGTGTCCAAGTGGTGTAGCAGGTTGCTTCCCCTTTGGATTATGTTGGCTTCATTCTCCTCCTCATCCCTGTCTTCCAGCTCAGCAGCTGGGTACCTGTAGAACTGGTCTTTAATATAAGATTGGGGCAAAGAAGGCATTAAGTACATTGGCCTTTTCATCATCCTTTGTCACTATGCTTCCCTCTGCATACTGTAAGGAATGGAGATTCTCCTTAGCCTTCATTTTGTTGCTAATGTATTTATAGAAACATTTTTATTGTCTTTTATGGCAATAGCCAGATTTAAGTTCTGGTTGGGCTTTGGTCCTTCAAATCTTTTTGCTGCATAACCTCACGATATCCTTGTAATCCCTCTGAGTGACCTGCCTCTTCTTCCAAAGTTCATAAACTCTCCCTTTTTCCCCCCTGAGTTCCAGCCAAAGCTCTCTGTTCAGTTAGGCCCATCTTTTTCCCCAATGACTTGTCTTTCAGCATGCCAGGGTCATCCTACTTCTGTGCCTTTATGGTTTCCTTCTTGGAGAATGTTCAGCCTTCCTGGACTCCTTTGTCCTTCAGGACTGCCTCCCAAGGGGTTCTGTCACACAGACTCCTAAACATGCCAAAATCTGCCCTCTGGAAGTCCAGGGTGACAGTTCTGCTGCCTGTGGCAGTTCTGCCTCTTTCATACTTCTTCAGGAATTGAAAACTATCATTTTGTGGTCTCAGTGCCCGAGATGGCCTCCAACCATCACACCACCCATCAGTCCATCTCTGTTTACAGACAACGGAACCAACAGGCACCTTCCCTAGGTGATTTCCTCACTAGCTGTGTCAGGAAGGTCACCTTCCATAAACTGCAGGAAGCTCCTGGACTATTTCTCTCTGTTGTATTTCCAGAAGACATCTGGTAAGTTGAAGTCTTCCATGAGAACAAGGGCCAGCAATTGTGAGTCTTCTGTCAGCTGCTTACAAAATATTTCCTCTGCATCTTCATCCTGGTTAGGTGGTCTGTAAGAGATATCCACCAGGACATCTGCCCTGTTGGCCTTCTCCCTGATTCTTACCCATAAACACTCAGCTCTAGCATCACCATCATTTAGCTCTGAGCAATCAAAACTGTTCCTAACATATACAGGGCTACCCCACTTCTCCTTCTTTGCCTGTCCCTTCTGAAGAGTTTATAGCTATCCCTTGCAGCAATTCAGTTGTGTGAGTTATGTTCCCATGATGACAAGTATGGCAGCTTTCCTCCTGCACAATGGCTTTTATCTCCTCTTGTTTTTATATTCATGTAGAGCCAGAACTTTTATAGCAATGTGATGGTTTCAAAAATCTTTCCTCAAGTGGTTTCCAAAGTATAGTATAGAATTAGTGACCAAAAGTTGGAATGAAGTAGTGCAGAACAGGATGGTGGTTATGGTTATTCCCATTGGTTAGAAAAAGAATTTATGCAGCTTCTTGAACTTAGATCTGCTGTATGCTATATATATTAAAAACATGGTTAGAAAGGTTACTATAAACTTAAAAATGCTTTAGTTGTTTCTGTGCTGATCCTGTATGGAAAGTTTTCATACTGTAGTTTTCTACTTCTTTTGCTAATTCCTTAAAAAAAAAAAAAAAAAAGCAGCCACAAAAGAAAAACCTCACAAACCCAAAGAAATTCCCTGAAAAGAAAACCCCCAAAAATTGAGGTGGCAATAACTCTACCATTTGTCTTTCATTGATCTCATTCTGGTTTTATTGAGAGCAAGATCAAACATGAAGTGTTCGTGCTTGAGAGAACCACAATGTTCCACAATCTGTCACACTTGAAGTAATTTGTTCATTAAGGGCTGTTGCAATGTTTAAAATATTGTAGACTTTAAACGTTGCTATTAAACTGCCTTAGGTTCTCTTCTACAGTCCTTGCTTTCCTGAGTTGCCTTCTCTTCCTCTGTTAGTGCTTTGGCATGTTCAGGCAGACTACATTGATTTCTTTGTTTTGAATATTGTTAATCTTGTTGCACATTTTTCATCAAAAATAGCTCTCATAAATCTGTCAGCTGTCAGAAATAGAAGTCAGCTTTGAAAAGTTTTTAAATATTGCAATGCATTTTCATTAAAACAAGTTGACAGCAGAGAACGTATTTCTTTTCTTGACACCGTCATGCTGCTTTGATGAATGACACTGGGCAGTGGTTTTTTCACTTTATGACATTGTTCAGGCACAATAGCAGTGTTGCAGATGCAGACTGAGACTCCCAAATCTTCTCTATCAGCTCCTGCACCTGTTTGCTCCACAGACAAGGTATGGAGCATTGGCACCAGCACTTGCTCATGGACACAGACAGATTTGCATTGGGGGAAACAGATGCAGAGCAGTGGTGTAATAGTTTGTCTTCTTAGAATGACAATGATTTCCTGAACTATTACAAATGTTGATGCTTGCTGCTATAAAAAAAATCACTGAACTTCAGTTCTGTACATGTAAAAATATGTTCAGTTACTGAGATATAATGAATTCATTTTTTTTTCTCCTTCCATGCTCCATCAGAAGTTAGGTGGGCTGAATACAGACACTTAACTCAGATGCAAATGAACTAAATAACTCGAGCATTGCCTTTGGCTTAATGTCTTGGAGTCAGTATTTAGGCACTTGAACAGCTACATGTGGATTACAGAACAGGGAATTAAACTTTTTTCCCCCCTGTTATACATCTTAAAAGAATAGTAGCTGACATCTACTAATTAGTAAATTGCAAGACTTAAGTCCTTCCAAATGATAAAGTGGTGGTTTAGTAAGCAAATAAACTCTGTAGTAAACTGTTTAAATCTTTGGATATGGAGCCATCCTTGCTTAACTAGCTTGCAAAGTTAAAGGTTTGTGGCTTGTAGGCAGCAGGGTCCAACCCGAGCAGGTTAAGTCTTCAGGGCATTTCTGTCTAGTGCTCTGCCTCTTGGCTCTGTCCTCTTCATTCCCATGCTCAGTCTTTTGAGTGGCCATAAAATGCAAAAGAGTGAGGGTATTTGCTAATAATGTGAAGGATTGTTCTGTAAAGGTGTTACAGAGCTGGTGTATGATGCTTACTGGTGCAAAGATCAGGAGAACCATCTCGATGTACCCATTCATACCCATCCCCACTCCCTTCCTTTTTATGGCTTCCAAAAAGCAATTGTATTTTCACCTGCCAAAATAAAAAAAGGCTTTTATGTGTACGCTCACTTTACTTTTATTGGAAAGTGCTTGATTAGCCCCTCGCTGTATTGCATCCATCTTACAGTGTTACCTTCAGATTTCTACAGGACCTCCTGGATACTGTATGGCTATTGAATCCAGGTCAAACAAATACTTGAAACTGCTCTTAACTGTTTTTAATCATTTCCAAATGCACCAGTGTGGTGAGACGGAGCTCAGAGAGGCTAGTTTTAAATCACTCCAGAAGCCCACAGGTACCTATTGATGTACTCAGTGAATTTATGTTTTGGTAACTTGCAGAGATTAACACATTAATTGTCTGCTGCATTTTAGTAAATACTTCATGATTCTCATACCCCAAAATTGAAAACCTGTTGCAAATTTGAACCTAGCTGGTCTTTGCTCATACTGTTTAGATCAGCATTTGGGTTGGACTCATAAAGTCTAGCAGCTGTATCTCATGCTTTGATCAAACAAAAAAATACCTTTAGGCTTCCTGATTTTGATTTAAGTTTCTCTGTTACAATCCTGAAATTATACCATAGGAATCATAATCTGAAGAAAATAGTCCCTTTAAAAAAATGCTAGTTATATTAATTTCTTAAACGCAGCCTGAATTTTTAAGCAAATTCTTTCTGTTTGTTTTCAAATTTATGTTTTCATCACTACTTATTTTCTTAATTCTACTGCTAGAAAGCTGGTTTTACAGAGAGACTGAAGTGAAAAAGCATATGGCTTTTTGTTGCTGTTGAGGGAATTATTCTTGGAGCCATGACAAAATTAATAAGAGAAAAAAAGCAGTAATTTTTTTTAGTTGGTTTTACTTTCTGCTTCATTATGTGTTTAGTTCAGTAGATAAATCAATAGCAACATCTGTAACACAGTGAATAAATTTAATAGAAACAGTTTGGAAGGAGTAAATAAGTGGCATGGCAATGAGCTTCAGTGTAGATGGAATTAAGACAGGACCTATATATAATTTTTTTTAAATGAAAACTTTTAAGGTGATAGATGGTGAAAAGAAGGAGGAAGTCTCCAGACTGTAAAAAAGAGAATTCCAGTACAGAATATAAACAAAATACACAGAAATCCCAGTGATCTAACTGTGGAAGGAGAGAGGATAGACAGATTTCTCTTCTGGAAGTCAGTGGAAGAACTGGAGGGCCTCTAGGAAAAACTGATCTTCCACTCCTGCTGTGGCTGGCTGTGTTTTAACTCTGTCACAAACATCCTGTGTGACTTTGGGCAAGTCTGTTTTGGAGAAATTGTTGTTGTGGTACACCTTGGTATTGAGGAGAAGGAATGTGGCGCAGCCAGCTCAGATTTTGTTATACAACTGCTTGTAAGCAGGAGCAGAGTCTGAGTTGACAAAGAAACAAACAGGAAGGAAGACTTTGCAACTGGTTGCTCTTCTTACATCCTGATGCTTTTATTAATCTGGTCTTCTGGGGAGGGTTGACATGTTTTCTAACTCATATGTTTGTTAGTATAAGTCATATTTAATAAAGTTGTCATTACTCTGGTGGAGTTAGGATGATCCATATAATATCTCTCACTTGGATCTCTGAGAGATGTTTGGCAAGGTCTGTCCCCAAAACCTCTAAAGAAGACCTAACTGCGAGAGTATAAGGGAGAAGTTTGTCTATAACTACAGAAAAAAAGAAGTAAAACTGGGAAATAGAGTGGGAGGGTAAACACCAGGGTTTTATTGTCAACAGTAGAAGGTCACCAGGATTTTTTTTCAGAGGTGACTGAGACTTGTGCTCTTAGATAGAACTATAAATGAGCTGTAGAGGGAAGCAAGAGATTGCAAAACTGAGGGATAATCCTAAGTTGTTTGGAGTCATAGAGACTGGCTCTGTCACAGTCTTTTGTGTCTGGTGGTCAGAAGTCTGTGTGATGGGCATAACAATGGTAGATGAAAATAGTTCAGTTAAATTTTATGGGTTTGTAAGAATTTCTCCCCTTTTCATATTGTGTCCAAAGTAATGAGCTTTGAGATAGCTGTTGGAACTGAGGACACAGATCTTGTGCTTACAGTTTATAACTTAACAAAAATACCTCTGTGCTCCATAGCACAGGATGGTGTGATTTTTTTTCTTTTTACATCACAGAATGTAATGATTTGTAATGGTAACTTCTTTGTATAGGTTTTCTGTATAAAAAAATTTATTTGTAAATGGTACTTTATATATTTAACTATATGGTACTATATATATTTAACTTTCTGTATTGGCATCAATAGATGAATCTGTAAATTATAAGTTTATCTTTTAAAAACGTAAATCTTACTTTCTACTATTCTAAGAATGTAGTGCTGAATTGGCTATAGCTGGATGTTTTGCATGCTAGAGTAGAGATGTTATTTTCTAAGTGAATAATAAGGGAGGACTACAGTAATTCAGTTTTCTTTTTTTAAAACTGGGAAAGATCTGAAATAGTCTAGGCAATTATATTGGAGTAAGTGGATTCGTGACCTAATAAGAAGTAAGTACCTCCCTGTCCTCACTGTCCATTTAAAACCCAGTATATTTGCCCCAACCCTGGCAGGTTTTAAAGCCAGGTTGGGTAATGCCTTGAGCAATCTGGTCTAGTGAGAAGTGTCCCTGTATGTGGCAAGGTGAGTTGGGACTAGGTGATCTTTAAGGTCTATTCAAACCCCTTAATGTTCTGTGAGTTCATGATTTGTAATGTGCCTAATATGTAGTATTCAAAGCAATTAATTATTAATTAATAATTAAACATTCTATTAAAACCTTTTCAGATTTCTGTTTGCCTTGTTCAGATACTCAAAAATGTGATGGTAACACGTTAGTGTGTGATGCCCCTCCCTGCAGATTGACTGCAACTAGTGTGAGGCTCCTCTCCTTGTTTTGAGTGACAGGTTTTGTCTCTGAATCCTGCTGGAGAAGCAGCCATAGTTTTGCCCCCCTGAGCTGTGCTTTGGTGGAGCCACTCTCTGGTTATTGGCCACCGAGGGAACGTAAGCAGATTAGCGAGTGGAGCTAAAGTCAGCTTCTGCAAAAGCTTTGTGTCCAGATGCTGTCAAAGCTCCAATTTAAAGAAGTGTCTTGGGTGCCTAAATGCCTAAATCCCTTAACTTTGACACACTCCAGACATCTTACCCAGTGCTGTGAAGTTGTTTATGAGAAATGATTAAATTGTAGGAGTGTGCTTGTTATCTGTGTCTGGTTCTCTCTCATACCCCTCCCTGGTAGTGAGCCTGGCCTCTACTATCCTGGTGGCTCCTCTTGCTCCCCTTTGTCCCTGTTGGCAAAGGAGCCCAAGGAGCCCATGCAAAACTGGGGGCTGGAATAAAGCAGTTTTCATTCACAGCATGCAGTTAAGTGGGGGGTGATGCAGGTCCTGGCTAAGGGCTCCTGTTGCTCTGGGCCTTCTCTGTTGGCTTTCCAGTCAGGTTGCCTGTGTTTTGTTTTACTTGAGTTCAGGCCAAAATGAAATGGCATCCAGCTGCCCTAGTTGATATTTAATCTCCTTTGGTGCTTCAGCCTCTATGTGTTCCAGGATTGGATTCCTCTGGTCTGTCTTGTCAAATAAACATCAGCATCTAAGGATGTTAGGTGGGTAAGAGCATTAGGTGAATTACTTGCTTCTCCCTGTTAGCAGTCTGGCAGTTCACACAGGTAGTGCCAATGCTGTCACAGGTGCCATATACTCAATTAAACTGGGAAAATGGTATTTTCCATTGAGAGGCTACAGCTACGTTGAAGCTTGAGTGTGTTGAGCTGCTTAGGTTAAATAATTTACTAAGTCTACTAAAGTTATTTAAATAAAATTTTTTTGGAATGAGTAATTGCTTCAGATGTTTTCAACAGCACCTGAAATGGGTATGTGAAAAAAAGAAATGTAGACTATAATAGATTTACAAATTATGAAATGGATACTAGTTTATAATATTCTTTGCCCTTTAAAATTTTAATAATGGCATATTTTTATGTGAAGTTAATGAGCCCTGAAAGTAAATCAGGATTGAAACTTAAGGTCATAGTATCCTTATTTTTGTTTTCAGTAAACATTGGGAACTGGTATAGTTTTTAGCTGCATTTGTATGTTTCTCAAGAACATGGTGCAAAGTGAAGTGGTTATGGGGATTTTGTCTCAAATATACACTTAGAGTGTATTTTTTCCCTTCTGTGTTTTAGTATTTGCCCATTTAAGAGAATATATCTATATCTGTATATCTGTGGTTTCTTATGCTTTGGTAAATTTTATACTGTAGAGATTGTATGTGCAGTTCACTGCATACCCTGCATTAAATGTTTTTGTGTAGATAGTTTGCTTTTCAGCATAAAACATTAAGTGCTTTGAGATCTGTTACTTAAAGATTCTGAGTGGAAACTGGGTACTGAGATGACAGTAAGATGTGATTTGTTACGGCATTAAATATTACACATTACTGTAGCAATTGGCAAAATCTCACTCAATTTATCCCATAGAAAATCTCTTGTTGATAAGAAAGCTTTTATTCAAAGTAAAGAGTTTTACATGGTTCTTTGCATTGTTTTTGGGATAAAGGTTAACTGGTAGGTCTTAATTTGATCTTTCATGTTGAGTGTATTCATGTATTTGAAGAATGCTGGCTAAAACTGGGATCATGCCATTGCAGGAGCATATCTGCCCTAAGGATGCAACCCTGAAGAACAGATCCTAATCTGAAATTTATTTATGTGTGCTTGTCCATGTCTGTGTACACACATGGGAGAATGTTGCTTCTTACTTGAGTAGGGACAACTTCAATCCTGCTAGTGTTCCTGAGGGGTTGCTTATTTAAAATTCACCTGCAACTATAGCTTGGTTGAATGAGGAACTCTACCTGTGGCATTTACATACAGGCTTTTTTTGTTCTTTTGCAAAAGACAAAATGTGACTTTAGAAAGGTCCTGGGCATTATTTTCTGATCCTTTGGGATTTAAATAACAGGTAACGTGTACAAATTGTATGAAAACGAAGATGTTCTGTATTTCTAGGCAAGCTAGAAGATATTTCTAAAAGCCTCTTTTTTGCAGCATATTTACTGTGGGCAGGTGAGCGTAAGCTTGATGCTCTCACAACTGCTCTGCAGCGCCTGGTTTGACACCTGAGTGTGCCACTGCCAGGGAGGTGCAGCAGTTGGGGCAGGGAGCTGCTCTGCCTGGTTCAGACTTCTGTGTCCTGGAGTTGTCCACAATGAATATTCTCTTTTGGCTCTCAGCATGTGTGTAATTATTGGGAGAAACTATTTGAGAGTGAGCCACAGACAGGTACAGGTCATTGTGGCCAGCTGCTTAATTATTGTCATTAGGAAGCATTTGGAAGTTCCTTGGGTGCAGTTTTAGAAACATAACAGTGAGGGGAATCTCTGTAGATTTTGATGGATTTGTCCACTGTATTAAAAGATCATTAAAATGATTAGATGTGTAGTGCTGAAGCATTAATTTTCTAAACATATTTATCAAGACGAGGTAATAATTATAATCTACTTGATAATATTATACACATTGCACTCCTTTTAGCTGATTTTTCTCTGCAACTGTGCCGTATTTTAATTAACATATTTGAAAGCAGGTATGAAAACTTCTGCATTTATAATTACATCTTCAGTATCATTGTGTTTTCAAGAAGGTGTATTTACCATACAAAAAGGTCTAGAATTAGAGTAAGTTACAATGATCCTCAAGAAAATGCTGGGGTTATATGTGAAGCAGATGGCATTCCTTTTCACTGGGGAAAAAAGAAGCAGCCTGGATGAAAACGAGCTTTTCTGTGTGGACTCAGGGCTTTGCTATGAAATGACTCAGAGTGAACAAGGTGCTTTCCATAGAGGTACACCCAGAATAACCCACTCATCGCTCTCTATGAATGCTCTGAGCCCAGAAAACTCCCTTTGTCCATCTTGCTTTTGAAAACACATCTTTCATTGTGGCGGCTGTATTTGCCATTCTGTTCGCTTTCCCGTTTCTTAGTCGAATGAAGAACACGGAGACACGAGCTACCTCTTGTGTTCAGTCTGTTTAATTACACTCAGGGGGCTTTTTCTGTTTCTTTCTTCTTTTTTTTTTTTTTTTTTTTTTCCCCTTCCCCAGAGAGGCTGGCCAATTACTTGTTTTTATTCAGATTTCAGATAATTTTCTGAAAAATTAAAAATAGTTATAGTTTTTTGCTATTATGCAGACTGTTCTTTTGAAGACCTTGTTATGGACAAGCTGGTCTTCATTTTGCATAGATGAAAATTAGTAAATGTTAAAGATATAAAAGATATGAATTTACTAAGCTGGTTTTTTTTTTTAGATTTCTATTAAAATGATACAAAATCTGTAACTTCTTCAGAGACATGTATGCCACTACAACTGAAGATGGATAAAATAACCATAGGTGCACTTTTATGGCATACATCTTTTAGTGTTTGTTCAACGGACAACCAAAAGTGTATTGAAAGTGACAACAAATGACTGTGACTGTTGGATTATTTTTTTTTCCTAGGTGTTTGGGAAGTCTTTGTTATATTTAAAAACTGTTTTGGGAGAACCTGGCCAGCTAATTTATAATACTAATGTATCTGTTTTGTCTTAAAGGATTCAAATATGAGTATCTTCTTTAAAAGGAACACATGATGCTACAAGCTTTTATAACATGTTATGGTATTATCTAAGTCATCAAAATCATATCATTGCTTGAAAAGTCAGAGTTCTCTGTTGTCTTTAGGAAGATGATACAGGATACAGCTCTTTGGCCTTCTTAATTTGTGGGCTTCTAGACATTTTCCTTTGTTAATTTCTGAATTGCTTCTTTCTATTTCTTCACTTATTCCAAATATTGGAGACATATCAGATACATAAATCTATTTTCAATTTGAAATTAAGGAAGAAATAATAAGAATTTTTATAATAATTTTTGGAGGACAAAGACTACTAATTCTGATTTGGTGTGATAACAGTGTAATTGCCCAAGTAATTTCATAAGATATTTATCTCTTTAATCAGGTAGTTTAAAAATTAAAAATGCTGCTTTATTTCTAAATTAGTTGTCAGCAGAACAGCAAGGTGTACAGGAGCATGACTGGATGTCAAGAGGAAATTTAGTGCTTGAATTCCAACACCATACTTGGTC